>NW_022995380.1:9585504-10257874 GCF_004354385.1 Drosophila innubila
ACTTAAATATTTAATGTCAATAAGTGTATTCGACTTGGAATACTCTTTGTTAATTAAATACCAACTTACTATTGACTTTTAAGATAACTTTGTTGGACAAATTAAAATTTTAAGAAAAATTTTTAAAATCTGAAACAAATGTCTTTAATGTGCATTATGCCTGACTTATTATCAAAGGGTATTTTTTACTTTTTTCAACCAAAAATTATTCAGTTTACTCACACTTGTTGTTTGCAAATTAAGATGTTTAAAAATGCGCTTATAGCCATATTTTGATCTGCGGCAATGTGACTGCAACAAACACGTCACAATGAATCATAATTTTATTGACGAATGGGTATTTGGCATTGCTTGTTGTCAGCATTCACTGGCGCTTCATTACTCAAAACAACTCAAAACATGCAAATAAATATGACAATAAAAATATATTTTAAGTAGAAAGAATGGAATTGCCGGCGCCGTTATAGGGAAAGTACTATATAGCATATACTCGCATGTATAAAAAAGCCGCTATTTATCGAATTATTTTGGTGCATCTGTGCAAAATGTGTTTACAAACAGACACGCTAAAATTAAATCCATTTCAGACCGCAATTCTTTACGGATTCTTAAGCAAACGATCAAAGCATCTGTTTGGATAAATATCTGACGATAGGGTTAATGACACAATTAATAGAAGTATATTTAAATTTGTTTACATTTTGAATAGATGATTAAAAGTGCCCTCAAAGTGTAGTGCTCAATCATTATGACGCCTCTTTTGACTTAACAACTTGTTTTCCGTGTTGACATAAATAAAATGCCACTTTGTTGTATGGCTCGGCTGGGGATGTGACAATCCCCGTACACGTACTTATGCCGCTGTCTGCTGCTCGGAAAATTCAATCACAATATTATTGTTTGGCATACAAATGGCAAATGTCGCCGACGCCGTCATTCTTTATTCACACGCAGTTAACGTTGCGTTGCAGCCGCTTCAACTCGACATAAACACGAGGCACATATGAAAATGTGGCACAAACAGCTGAATCAGCTGAGGTTGAGATTGATATTGAGGGTCTGGTCCCTCCCAATTCATGTGAAGGCAGCCATGTTCCTTTTGAATTCTGACATTTGCCTTTGGAATTGCGATTGCTATTGCGTTTTTTCATGGCTTGTTTACAATTAATTAGGGTTGTTATGTCGCAATTTAATTCAATCATTTCTTTCATTTCATTTCTTTGTGCTATGCGATTTTTTATGAGTCGCTATAAATACAACGTTTCCGTTTAAATGCCACAAATATAATTGCATTTCTCTTCTGTTTAATTTTTTAAGTAGCTTTGCTTCTTTTTATCTTTTCACCAGAAATCATTCCGTTCGAGGCGCAGTTTTCATTTTACATACTTTCCAATTAGTTTGAACATCAGTTTCTGTCGTTTTACATTTAAAATTCTTTTCTCCCAGAAAGGATTATGGATTAAGTGAAATCTGCTCGTTATAGATGGAAAACAATTGCCTTGAAATTGTGTCAATTTCCCAGGACAACCAAGTTAAGTATTTGTTGCTCTTTTATCTGGAAGTTCTGACGTCTACAAAAGTGTCCTTGTCGTTGTCAGGCTCAATAATCCTTCTCCTACATAAATTTCAGCTCAATTGCTTTAAAGTTAGCTAATTCACAACAGCTTCTGATTTTATACTCTTGCTAAGGGCATTGAATATTTTTTATGAATTATGTAAGCCTTGAAACTGGCTCATTCTTTAATAATAATATTACTCATAAATAATATTACTTATAGGTTAAAACTTAAGGTCTAGTATAAGTATATAACTAGTAAATAATAAGTATACAACTAGTATATAACAATAAATTAAGACGATATTTGAGAAATCTTACAGAGGTTACCAGAAAATCTGTAAGAGTATTTAGTGTTCGCGTCTTAGGTATTAGCCACAAAAACACATTCTTTAAATAAATCTGTCAGACTACTCATTTTAAGCTTGAGACAGCAATCTGTTTATGTGGATCAATCGAAAAGTCGTTTTGGTTCAAATGAAACCAGCTTGTCGCGCGACAATAAATTTGTTGAATAAATTAATAATATCTAAATAAAATAAACAATAACACGTGTAGTTAATCGATCGAACTGTGCTTTTGGGTAGCTTCCCAAAATGTTTTGCTTTTTCATTCGATTTTAATGAATTCAATTTGTTCATGTTAAGACAACTTATGTAAGACCTGTATTAGGCCGAAATGCTTTGAGCCATTTAAATTTCTATTTAAATTTAACGAAAAGTCAAATGTTCTGCACATACACACATATCAATAAGATCTGGAATTTTTGTAAAAGAGAATATAATGTACACTATGAAGAAGACATTGATATTGAGGCATTGCATTAAATTGTTATTTACAAGGATTCAACAATTTGCAATGGGTCAAATGGATTTTCTTGGAAGCCAACACTGACATTGACACAGGAAAAATTCACTTTACTATTGTCAACGTGACTCCCATGTACACATACAAGCGTATTTGCATAGCAACTTTATATAAATATTACCTAAGGGACTATCAGCAATTTGTGGCAACGTCTTTTTCAAAGAATTTTTTCTAGTTATTTTCTTCTCCTTTTCTCTAGGCGGCAGCAAGAGTGTGTGATTGAATTGCAGTTTATTTGGCATTTAGGCAATCTGATGGTATGTGTGCCTCGTGCCATGTTGTTGTCGTTGTCGTTGGCTAACAAATTCTATTTTACGACTACAACACACTCTCCCAGGGCCACTAACAATGTGCAAAATACCACAATGAAACAACTGTTGTACCCTGCCTCTTACAAAACCAGTAGGATAGGCTACAGTCGAGACAGCCCGACTGTAAAAGACCTTGTACTAAATCTGTAATAAAATTACAAATACACACGACAAACACTTGACAAGCTTGAGTTATCTCCTTCTCTCTTTAGCATTTTTAAATAAATCTGGAGTTTATTATCTTCTAAGGAGCATGATTCCTATTATGTATAACAAAACTAAGTTGATACACATAAAATGTACACGATTACAGGATAGAATCAATACAATGCTGAGGCAGAAGTAGGCTAATTTCGAATTTTCTTAAGCCAAGAACAAAATAATTGACTTAAGCTTGATTTTTCTGAGCAACATTTTTATTTTCGCGGTTTTGTAAGATTTTTTTAGTTAGGTCAGATATTTTTGGCTTATTTGACTTTCTTAATGTTAAGATGTTGCCATTTTATCAAAAAGTGTCTTAATTACACAATAATTTTCTGACTAAATACTTTAAAATACATGCTAAAATTAAGAATTTTCAACTTAAATTTCAGAATGATATTTTTTCAGTGTGGTTTTAAAACTGCCTCTTGTTATTTGTGTTACTAAATCTTTTTAAATCTGCTTGGGATATGAGGCACGTAGAAATATACAGTATCTCTAGCTTACATATGTCTGCCTTAGGTCAGATCTAATAAACCCTTTGTATTTCCTAAGTACAGGGTCGAAAACTAGACAAAAGCAAATATAAAGATCGTCAGCCAGGCATCAAGTCAAGACAGGGCATTATGGCCAGAGTCAAATGCTAAAGATTTGATGCTTGGCAAACATAAATCCCCACAACAACAATGATTCCTACGTGCTAGCTGAATGGAATTCAGACTCAAACTTCGCTATCAGGAATTGTGTTTCGTAGTTTATGACTACAAGGGAATCGAATGGAGGGATGGAAGGGAGTTTTGTCTACTTCGAATACCAGTTGAAACGCAGTGCGTGGCCAACATGTTTGGCATCTCAATTTCGCATTTATGCAAGACTCAGATTCAGATTCCTACTTCGACTCCGACTCCGACTCAGACGTGGACCATGTGCTGTTTGTTATTTGCTATGCAAATGTTTGTCTACAAGCTGCTTATATAATGCCAAATTACAGCGCCAAACGATGCTCTAATTTCAGTGTGTTAATTAATTGAGCACGATGTAAGCCAGCACAAAGTGTGAGCCAGTTTAGTAACCAATAAATAATTTTAATTTTCACGTTTATCGCTTGCCGTGCCACGCGATGCCACATTGCGTTGCGCCGTGCCGCGAAAAGTAGGCAACAATATTTTATGGCTTAATTGCCGTTGGGCCATAACGCCCACAACGTTACGCCTCCTAATTGATAAGGCCCAGAGTACATTTGCAATGCAAACTGGACTCATACATATAAATGGTATCGGGAGTTTATTGCTTGGCCCAGTCTGACACTCACTACTCGTGGTTGCAACCGGACGATGCCTCCAATGTTTGTTGTATTCAATTTATGCGTTATGACGGCCACCCACACGCACACAAAGACGTATTAGTGAATTTAAAATAAAAATATAAGAACTAAAAAAAAAATGAGAAAGAACTGTCGGTTTTATTTGCCCGTAAATTGAATGATACAATTCCCGTTGTCTGCCCATCGAGACAAGTTGAATGGAGGGTAAAGTGATAGTAAATTCGTAAATGGCAAAAAGGACAGAAAAATTTATTGTGTGGTTGCCAAAATAACGTTCGTTCATGTCTGCAATATATTGGCTTGTTCTTCATTTTCTTTTTCTCTGACTTTTGGCAGCGCATAAAACTGATGAAGTTCATCGAACTATTTCATAGCCTTTCTTTCGCTTTGATGTGACCAACGATAATAATAAGTAAAACTCTGCAAATTTGATGAAATGTTTTTGTCCAGACATTCAGGGATTTCTTTCTGTCGCCGGTCATAAACCATTAGCATAATAAAAAAAATGTAAAACAGATTCTATTCACTCAGTCGAGTGAATAACTATAAATCAGCTTTTTCTAAAATTTAACTCTCATTATATGTTTGGCCATATGCTTTGCCATCTGTTAAATGTGCATTAAAAATGCCCATTAATTTACCCAAATGTGGTCAGAGTTACACCTTCTATTAGTGCAACATTTTGTATGTATGCTGACAACTTTTTCACACATGCTGCTGCGATCTTTATGAATTCAAAACCATTTATTATTGGCCAACATACACGACCGTGTGCTTTTCCTTAACCACAAATTTGACTCTGTCCCTTAATTAATTTTCGCTGGGCACAATTAAGACTAAATGCGCCAAAAGTGCTCAGCTGGCATTTTAAATAGTTGCAACACATTTCACACATGGGTATGTCTATTTTGTCATGATCTAATGTCAAAATCCTTACTATTTCTAACCATTTATTTAACAAATGTTTTTTTAGAGTTTGTATAAAATTTTAAATGAAAAGACATGAAATACACATAAAATTAATTAATTTATTTTATAAAATATAACAATGATAAATTACATTGCTAAAATTGAATTTAAATAAATGAATATTAAGGCTTCAAAAAGGCATCACAAAATGATAGTTATTCTTTCTAGCTGCATTTTTAACTTCGGATCACAATGCTGAATAAATATTAAAAATGAATATAAAAAATAAATATTACATTGAAAGATATTGTGAGTGATTTATTTACGTTATTCCTGGATCAAAAATTGTCTCGACTCTAAAAATAATTCGAATAAATATGAAAGATTCGATATACTTGTGTTTTCAGAAAATATTCCAAATCTGTGACTGTAACTGTTACCTAAAGTTTTACTTTAAGTGTCTGAGTTACTGTTAAGATTTCTATTCAAAATGGTTCAATGCAGGGTAAGGGTATATCAAAGTCGACAATTGCAAGTGTTTCTTTAATTACATGCTGTAATTAGTCAAGGGCAGAGATATACACTCACACACACTCACACACATACACTCCCCACAAATACATTCGCATTTGCAAATGACTGATGCGCATTTTACAGTTAGACTATTCGCAGTTTTAGCAGCCGGCTTTTAAGCCACTCGACAGAGAGTTGCCAACGTCTAGACCAAATGGGAATTTATGCATCCGATAGACATCTTAATTGCTGGGGATTATGGTTTAGAGGCAGTGCGCGTGGTGTACTTAAAACTTACATGGAATTCATTAGCCTCGGGACTTTATTGAATCAGTACCAAAGAGAGAAAAAAATGATGAAGAAATGGAAATCAAGTGAAATAAGTCTGCTTTATTCAAGATATATATTCTAGCAGCTCAGTAATAACATTAAGAGTACATGCAGGAAAATTTATGACTAAATATATGCTAGGAATAGAAGCGGCTATATTAATTGACCACAACTTGAATTGTTATTTTGCTTGCGCTGGAACCAGCCGAGATGCTTCTGCTGCTCTTATCACAGTTATGTACCTGTCCCCCACCCCATTTCCCTAGATTCCGAACTCTGGAATTGACCAACTTGAAGTGCTTTCAATAAGGGCACGTTCTGTAGATAACGCACTTGATGGCGGCTTTTGGCCAACATTAACACCACGGTCTATGGCTCCATTGGCATCGTCTTTTGTGCCGGCTACGCCAATTCAATTTGGCTCTTAGACCTTTCAGCGTAGTCGATGTCTTGAGCGTTTTGGTCTTTGCCTTACGCACTTTCCCACTGCCTGTGGCGCCCTCGCCGTTGCTGCCACAGTGGCTGCCCCTTCCTCGCCGGCAAGTGCTCCACTTGTCTGTGGCTCTGACTGCCTCGTGATGCGCGTCAACTTGAGACGTGATCGGGAGAGACCAGAGAGCCAGCAGCATCAAAGCCATCACTTGACTGACAGCTCAGCTCATCAATGGCTCCCATTGCTGGCTGAGACAGACTCGCAGGATGTTGGCATTTATGGCGAGTGGGGAGTTCGTGTTGTTCCTCTGGCCACTGCAATTCCGCCTCCAACAGTGAGTGGGCATCTCCCACTGACGATAATTGCGATATTTGTGTTTGCAGTGTTCGATGTGGCTGAGGAAGCGGATGTGGATGCGAGTACGGATGTGCCACAGCTGTGGCTGCCACTATGGCTGCCTCAACTCCGGTGGCACGTGTTGCAAACAAATCTTGTCGACTGCGACTCTGTGTACTCAGCAATGTGGCATGCGAGCTGCCATGTTGCAAGCGCTGAGAGCCGCGTGCCCCACCGCCAACTGTGTTGCCACCTGCTGCTCCATTGATGCTGCTGCCATTTAAGGTGGTCAACGTGGTGGTCGTACGTACGCTGTCCTGCAGAGAAGATTAGAATATGAGCCCCGTATCACTATGTATGTGTTTGAACATTGAATATAATTGCGAGTATTCACCGTATGCAGGCGCATTGAACCCGTCTGATTGCGTCGCAGGGCGCTGTAGGTGTGCGGTAATCCCTGACCCTGATGCTTCCCCGACAGACGGAACTGTCGCGCCAATGTGACCTGCAGGTCAAACATACAAACATACATACACCGATAAGAAACATCTTCTAAAATCAAGATTTTGGTCTCAAAACTAACAATTTTGGTTCAAAAAAATGCGTCAAGAAAATAAAAATCTTGGATTAAGAAAACACATCTTGGTGTTGAGAACATTTTAAATAGAACCAAGTTCGTATTTTAATAATAAATGTTCTTAAAATTAAAATAAAATATAAAAATCTTAAATTGTTTTATTTTGTCTTGGTTATTTTATAAAAATTATTTTAATTTGTTACATGAGTGGGATTTAACAATTTAAGATTTTTATTCTTGTATTAAGAACATTGATTTTTTAGATTAATATTGTTAGTATTTGTAATATAGTCTTAAGATGTTCATATTTTCAGATCAAAATATTTAAGATGAATGTTCTCGATTTTAGAAGTTCTTCTTTTTTTCAGTGTACATTCAATCAATCATATTACAGCAATCAATCACACGACACTTACCTTGAAGGCCTCGCGAAACTTATGGCTCATAATGTTATATAACAGGGATTGATGCACGTGGAGAAAGTAGAGCACGCCGGATGTATAGTTCAATATGTTGAAGACATCGTTGAACCACTGTGACTCGATGCCAGAGGTTGACCCATAAACCGCCATCAAGCGCTGGGCATGAAAGGGCGCCCAGCAAATGAAGAAGGCAACAGCCACAGCCACTGCACATGTCCAAATTGATAACTTGTCAACTACTTGCCGCCCATAGTCACGCCCCCCCTGTAACTCACCCAACATCCGTATAACACGCGTTTGGGCGCTGATGCCACGGTTCACATCGAAGGATCGCCTTGGCAACGCCTGCAGCAATCGACTCCGCTTCAGTTTTATTCCAATCAGCACGTAGAGTACACAGATGGCAGTCATCGGTCCGCCAAAAAACAAAAAGCCCGAAACAGCGAACACATGTGCAAAAAAGTCATTATTCATCTGCCAAAAATTTATAAAAAAATTTATATAAATAAATAATAACAAGAAAAATGTTCGAACATCGGTAGGACGAATATTTAATACCCTTACGGAATCTTGTTGTAGATATTATGATGAATGTAATCGAATGTATTTTAGTGGTCTAAAAGATCATTTAAGTTCAATTTGGTGATCAGGATATCTTCAAAAGCAAAAAGCCTTCAATATTAATAAAACTTTAATAAAATAAATAGCTGAAAATTAAAATTAACTTACAAAAAACATCATTATTCAAAGAATCATTCCTGTAACAGTCTTATAATCTAATGGTCTGTCTTAAAAAGGTGTTAAATAGCTGTAAATATCCTATTTTAATGAAGATATGCTTAAAAACAAAAAATAAGTTGATATAATCCTGAGATTTCAGCTAATTATTCCTATGAGAGATATATGATAAAGATGTGCTAATAACACCAAAATGTATCTGAATATGTGGTGATAAATGTTACTTGGATCTTGTGAGTAAAATGAATATATATGTTAAAAACAAAATAGTTTTCTTATAAAGTTTTCTTCTAATTTTGATAAAAGTATGACAAAATACGTTAAACATAAAAAATATGAATTAAAGATATTTTCAAAATTAAATATTTTTTCGCATAAATGCTAGAAATTAAATATTCCTTTGTTTATGGCTACAAAATAATTATACGTATACTATACCTAATTTCATTATTTATTCTTTTAAACCAATTGACTTCTGAATAACTTCTGTTTAACCGACTTTAGCATACCTCAACTATAATAAATCTCGTCAATAAAGTTTTGCAACCTTATGGAATTTTCTATAAGGGCAAAGTGCAAGTGGGCTAACAACATTTACCGTACACGATGAACTAGCGTCTTGTGTCACGACCGAGAATTGAATGGCCTGTGGCAGGGCCAAGAGGAGGGCGGCAATCCAAATGGCAAAGATGAATTTTATGGCACGCGACAGCTTCGACATAGTGTGTTGCCTATTGGGAACCGACATCAATCAAATCAATGGCAAGGCCAGAAGACTCTCACTTACCTGAACGGATGACAGATGGCAATATAACGCTCCACGGTGAAGGAGGTGATGGTGAGGACGGTGGCATTGGCTGCCGTCTCGGAGAGCACACTCTCCAATATACAAATGCTGTCCGAGAAGGGATAGTTGTTGGGCTGCCACAGATTATACAGATCCTGTGGCATGCCTGTAAGTGTTCGATGTTTAGATAAAGGTCAAAGCATGTTCTAGTTGGCTAAAACATACCCGAGCATAGAAGTATCAGATCCGATATGGCCAAATTGAATAGATAGAAGTTTGTGGCCGTGTGCATGAAATTGTTGCGTGAGATCACAATGCAGGTAATTAGATTCCCCAGAATGCCGGCAATAAAGATTAGGGCATAACCCACACTCAGAGTGGCCAAGAGGCCCATGCTGGTGGCCATTGTGGGTTGTGACTGCTCCAGATGATCCTGCGCCTTCAATCCTTGCAAAAGGCTGGTCAAATTGTCAGCTGATATGTTCAACACTTGGGTTATATTCAAAAAGAATTTCTCACTGTGAAGCATCTGCAGATCTGACAAAAGGGGCGTGGCCCCCGCAGACATATTTGTTGCCCACATCTCGTCTGACATGTGTCTGTGTGTGTGAGTGCGTGTGTGTGTGTGTAAGTGTATCCTCGCAGTTTAAAATATCATTTGAAAGTCCAAGTGGACAGACAGCTATGAAAATATTAAAAAGGACAAATTTACAAGACTGAATTTCTAAAACAAACTTTGCACATCAATATTTCGTTAGAGGAGCTAGCTCTCTCTCTTTCTCTCTCTGTCTCTGTCTCTCGTGTTTGTTAAACCTGCCGCCCAGAAATCAACATTAGCCAATTTAAGGATTCAGTGGCAGGCACTTGGTTAGTGGTTGGGCCTACCTGCCAGATTCTGTCAGGTTGCATGTCCTTGACAGATTCTTGTGAAATTAATTTGCATTACTAAGTGGAAATTAATTGAAATATTCGTAATATCAGAAACATCGACATGACAGGATAAGCTTTGGTTTTATGGTGTATGTTTGTTTGCTTGGCTCAAGGTCAAAAGAGATGCTGCTGAACCCTTGGGCTTATAATTGTGCCTAATATTCAGATAAGTATATACACAAAATTATTCATTCAAGACGAGCATCGTCGTAAAAAAGCGACTAACAGCTTTTAGATGACATTATTATAATATTATATATATATAAATTATTGTGTTGTGTTGTTATAAATATTTATACAAAATATGCACGTTTCAAGAATGTTGTTGAATTTTGTTTTATTATTATGTGAAACTGGTTTCTCTTCTGTAGCTTTGTATCGTTTTCATTAACTATTATCATTTCGTATGTTTATGTGTATGTTTGTGTTGTTGTGTTGCCGTCTCTTTGACTATCAGGTGATAGCCAATGGGCTAGAATTCGATTTGAATCGAATTGGAATCACATTTGCACGTCGCAATCAAAAATTATGGATCATCGAAGATCATAAAGTGTGCGTGTTTTTTTGTTAAGTGTATATATATTTATATTGAACAACTTTTTGCGTATAAAATTGATATTTGTTTATTTAAAAATTTCGGGAACTTTATGGCCTAACCTTAAGTGGGCATCAAGTTTGCACCGATTTGGGCTAATGAGTGACTGACTGAGTCTACTGATCACCAGATAACATTCTGGCCACAAATACATATGAATGCCACAATGATGAGAATACCAAGTTAACTGAAAGTCTTTTGCAGTATTCTGATGTTTTGCAAATTCAATTAAAGGCAATTAATTATACTTTTTGTTAATCAAGCAATTCTTGGACTACGTTTTGTGCATTTAAAACACGTTTAATTTATATTTTTAAATTGTTACCGCCTGCCACATTTTTATGCATTCTGCTTTGAACTTATTTTATATTCGTTTTTCTCTTTAATTTGTTATTTTTATTGCTTTGAACTGCTTTTATATTGTTTTCAGATTTTTGGCGAGCATTGCACTTTTTGGGTTTTTTTTCGAAGCAAAACTCATTTGTATATTGCATTTAGATATTGTTAATTAGTAACAATTCGCTAACATTTGGATTATGATTGTTTATTAACAATGTTTATGAACTTCATCTTATTTTATTGATATTATATCATAATTATATGGCTTTAGTTGATATTGATGTGGCGTATGTTATTTATTTGTATATAGATCAGCTTAGATATTATGTCAAATATTTATTACTCGATTTTGAATGAAGCGAATTTAACGGCGATTCACGATTCACGTTTCAGGTTCGTCAGCGACTCGTTCAACTCGCAGTCGGCCCACGAGATGGTCGAAAGCGACAACAACTGGCCGCAGCATCCGTTTAACAGCGACTGATTTTTTGGCCAGCAGCTTGTATCATATTGTCCAACACAATAACAGCGACGCAACAGTCGCTGTCGCGTCGCAGTCGCTGTCGCTGTCGCAGTTTACGTCGGCAGCAGGCAGCGCAGCAAGAACTACCGGTTGCTTTTGGGAGATTCTGCGACGACGCGCTCTCTCTCTCTCTAGCTCTCTCGCTCTTAATGAAATAAAAATGAAAATGCTTAATATTGTGGCATGCACTTAATCTAATTTAGTGGCACATTAAAATTCTTAAGGTGGCAAATACGAGTGTGCTAGCTAAACAGCAAGGACAATGCTAATGATGCCCTTTTTTGGCCATTTAATAGACACAATTCTAGGCAAGTTGACATTGGCTCAATTGAAGACAGAACAATTCAATTTAAGTGCACAGTTTTGGCCACATTCTGTGGAATTGACTCAAAGCTGGCCAGTTGATTTGGACACCAAAAATTGGCGCGTGTTTTGCTTTTATTATTATACTCGTGTTTGGTTGAGATTTTATGAGTCCACTGGGCGTTTGTTGTTAGCAGTTAGTTTTATGGCCGTGTGCAAGCAAATCTATCATACAGCTTTAGAGGCCATAAAAATTAAGGCCTGAACTATAGGCGTAACATACGTACATGTTAAAATATAAATGTAATTTTATGAGATTGACAAAAGAAAATAAATCAAATTTATTGCATGCATTCAATGCCTCAATCTTTATGTAAATAATGCAAAACAATTTTTGGCACTTAATCAAAACAAAGTCCTAAACAAACAAAACAGACAAACAAATAGGGAAAGTAGCTACTCCCTGACAGATGATGGCATCTTATGGGACTATCATTGGACCATTCACGTATCCTTTTCGATTCCCAAGCAAACACACAGCACGTGCCAAGGGACACACTCAAACCAATCGTCCTGTTGCTGATTGTCAGCTGTCATTCGACAACTTTCTGTTTTGTGTCTTTTGTTTTCTGTATTCTGTTTTCAGCATTCGGTTTTCAATTTTCTAATTTTGCTTCACTCAGCGTTAAGCGTTGTCTTTTTTTTCTGTTTTCTTTTAGTTTAATTCAGTTTGAGTACAAGAATTCGGTTGTTTTCTTTATGGACGCTGAACATGACATCAGCAAGGAGTCGCCTTCAGTTCAGTTCACGTTACTTCGTCCTCCGATATCCTTTCATATCAACTCGACTCGAATTTTGTGCAAGTTTTCAATTCATTTAGCTTTATTACGAGCCAAGTCAAGTTAGGGCAAAAGTCATTTGCAGTTCGAGCAACCCGTTGCCTCCCTTTTTCTTTGATCCAAAAAACTTCATACAAAATAACTGTCTCATCAAGCTGGTAGCACAACCACATCTGTGACCTCTCTACACGCACAGATGGAGCACATGTTTCAAAAATGTATTTTTAATTACAATTACTAAGATTCCTGGTTTTCATTGACTTGCGAAATATTTATTGAAAAATGTTCAATCGAAATGTGGTAAATGTGGATTCATAAGTTTTTGGAATATGAGTCCTTGCATATAATATTGAAAGGTGTGTGCAGGAAACAATTGGAAAAATTAGAAGGAAAACAACAAAAAACTAAAAAGAATTCCTTTTTCGTATTAATACTGAAATTTTAATTAATTTTAAAAAATATTTTACTTTTCTATACATTTTTTCAATAATTTACTGCACTTAATTGGTTATGTTTTTAAAAAAGTTTATTATAATGTCATTGTAAAATTTGTTTTAGCTAAAGTTTTTACATTACTTAAGTTAAACTCTGCCTTTTTTTTGGGAATTTGTTTTTCATTCGATTTAATTAAAGCACGCACGCGGGTCAACAAATTATTGTTGTTCACTTGCGGAATTTCGGTGCTGATTAATTAATTGTTCGATTAGCAGCTGAATTTCGCATTACTTGCACGACCTTTTTCATAATTGAATTTCTGAAAAAGTCCGAATTGTGGCACAGCCCAATGGTCTACGGGTTTCATTTCCATAAAAGCCTTGCCACAAAACATGCAACATCAAGTAACTATATAATCATAAAGTCTGTACAGCGGGTTGCTTGAGGTATGAAAAACATGAAAATATTCATTGGAAAGTAAAAGGATGTTTGTTTCTCTTCGGCAAGTTCACTGCGCCATTGGCAGGCTATAGGACCAAGGACATTCACATTTAGTCTAATTGCATTTAATTAAATGTCGCTTAAATAAGACGGGAACATTGAAGAGTGCCCAAAAAACACTTCTGTTGACTTTGCAGGGAATCACAGTTGCGTCTGGTGTGGCCAAGTGATTGTTATCGTCGACGTTATCGTTATTGTTTAACACATTGCACTCGTAAATCAAGATAAGCGCCTCTGGACCAACCACAGAGCATTTCAAGTCTGTGGTCGACCCTTTTTGATTTAAGCCAACCAATTGACCAACACCAGCTGACCCCAGTGGGTGTCCGACATGTGCGACAGACAGACAGACTGACAGACAGACGTCCAAATTATGCTAATCAGTTGCTTTGACTTGCCTAAACTGACCACTAATGGGCCCAGCAGGTTTTTACCCAACTACTGTCAAACGACAATTGAATTTTCTGCAGTGCCAACGTTGCGTATGAGCAATTAAGATGTGTCATAAAGTCTGTCTGTTTCATTCAACTGCCTGGCAGCCACAAGTGTTTGCCATTTGCTATCTTCTTAATATCTCATGAATAATCCAAAGAGGACTTAAACTGATTATGACCAGTGATTATTTGCGCCACATTAAGATGTCCTTCAGATTGTATAGATAGGAAATGAAAAGCTGTGTGCATAGCTGATGATTCTTATTTCAGTTGGTATGGTCACACAACAAACACATAAAAAAAGTAAGTCTTTATTTTTTTTATTTCTTTGTTTATATACTTATTCATCGTCGACTAAAAACAGTCTACAAAGAGGAAAAAAAATTATTATAAATTACTAATTATAATGTTAGAATGTTAAATTGAAATTAAATTATATTATTATAAAAATTTAGTAAGATTTCTAAAAAAGAAAGTACATATTTAAGAAATTGAGAAAAATTTCTATTAATATGTCCAAACATAAACTTTGATATTGAACGAAATTTAAAATAACTTTTTTAGATTTTCAAGAAACATTAAAAATTTCTCTAACACTTAAAAGGTAATTTGTCTAAAAAAATGGTGAGGGCTTATCTTCGCATTTTGATATTTATGCTTGAGCAATTCAAAGCCGCAATTACGAACCGTTGACAAAATGTTCTCTATGTTGCCCTAAGGCATAACCATAAACAACAAAAATAAGAAAAAAATCAACATGAAAATCCGCTTTAAAGCCACAAAATCACCATTTCCACCATTTCAATTGAATCCGCGAGCCACACAGTCTGACAAAAACAAATGCCACAAATCTGCCGATGGTTGAGGCTAAGATTAATATGCGGTCTTTACACATTGACAGCGGGGGAGACCGCAATATCCTGCAAAAGGACAAAAAAAATAGGAGAAAAACAAACACACTCATTTCTACTGGTATTTTATGGCCAGGCTAAGAAGCCAACTGGTGCTTTGATTTCGCGTGAGTTTTGATGGTTTTGTTTGGAATTGAGTAGTCAGTGTAAGGGTGGAGGGGGGAAAAACCAGTTGAACACTGTGATGGGCGGCGCCGTGGCCAATAAATATTAAAAGTAAGTGTAAGTGGTTGCTGCCATTTTCCATTTCAATTGGCCTTAAAAAAATGCTCATCTAAGTTTTCATTTAATTCAGTTTTATTAAATTGCCAACCGTTTATGGGAAGCAGCTTCGCATTACTCATACGTCATGTTAGACACAAATTATAGGCGCTACCAATGTCTGTGCGAGTCTCGAATGAGTGTGAGACGAATGGTCTGTCTCGATGTCAAAGTCAAGGTAAAGTGCATGAATTTATGAATGAAATTATATCGAAATGCTGAAGGCCCACAAAACCCCGAGAGATTGAGAGAGAGCACGTTTCTGCTGTGAGCAACAGCGTTGAATAAGGGGGCTCAGCAGCACTGTAAGTTAACAGCTGTTAACTCTTAACAGTCGACTGTCAAGTGTCGCCTCGACGGCCACAAGGAAACTCAGTCTAACATTGACTGCACAGCAAGTCAGACGTGTTCGAGGCTTAAAATCTTTCGAAAAATTCCAACAAGCAACAAACTTGTCGCTAAAATATCCCTTTATTAAACAATACATTTTTAAAAATTTATAATTCTGACATTAAATTGTGTATAAATTCATTATAATTTAAAAGTAAAAAGTGCAAAAGTGTTGGCCTAATTTTATTCAAGTCACGCAATTTAACATAACTGGTTCGTTTAAAGCTCGTAAATTGTTTGAGAAAGTCCGATAAAAGCGTTGCGGAAGTTCTTTTGTTTGACTATTCTAGTATTTACAAAATATGAAACAAAGTTTAGCACAAAGCAATCGTGATAAAGGATAAAAAGCAAACGTCAACAAGGGGTTACCCACGGGTCTTTTCAGCTAACCAAAGAGATGTCAAATCAAATAAAAACCGAGCAGTTTTAAAATTGAAATGGCAGTTGTCACTTAAACTCATTTGGGTTAGCGGAATATTCTCTTTTATTTGACTAGGAATAAATAAACTCTCATTTTTTCGACATTGTACGTGATGTTCAACATTTGTTAAATTCAATTACCAGGTTTGGGACAAACTCACCTGGTTCTTCGGTTTAAAAGACTGTTAAGAAATTCTGTGAAACTCTGTTAAAAGTTAAAGAACTAAATATAAAGAAGGTGTATTTAACTGCGTTGTCCTGTCTTTAATAATGTTTTCGCCTGCGCTAGTTAGCTTTCACACCTGAGTTGGCAATTCGATTACCATCAATATGCTTAAGAAAAGGGACAGCAAAAGGCATTCCTGTCCCTTAGGACTTCCATCATTAATAAGACAAAAGGTTTCATAATCTGAACACAGCCTACGGAAGGTAATCTTTAAGAAAATTTGAAAAGCGATAATATTTCAAAACATGTTCGTATACGAATTGAATAGTTGAATATTTAAGCCTCCGTACCCTGTTAATTATTCAAGACAATCTGTTAGTTTATGGCATATTAAAATATTAATATCATATAATTTTGATAGTTTCAGAAGCCATTAATTAACCTCATCATCGCAGGTGACCAACGCCACATGATCTGAAAACATGATTAATGCCAAGTGGTTGGGCAAGTTGGCAGCTCCGAAATGAATATATATTCGTTTTTGTTCATGGAATATTTGAAATGTGGTCAAGAGTAGAGTCTGATTATATCTGCACTTAGTCCTTGGCCTTGGTATTGTTGGTGTTGCTGGAATTTTACTCAGTCTTCGACATCTGTTACTGCCAACTAAGAGATTTACGTATGCATATTGTAAACGTGCCAAAGAAATTATGAGTATCAGTAAATTACGAGCTCAAAGTGTCATTTATCAAAGTTGTTAAAAAAATTCCATATGTGTATCAGCATTTGAGCCATAGCTTTAAGTCCCAGACCCAATCGCATATTAACTTAAATGACGCATTTACTCACTTGCCAAAGTTATGTCCTACAGCAATCATCAATACTTCGTCCCACAAATATGAAAAGTTTTCGTCTAGTAATCAACCAATAGGATTTATGGATTCAATGCGAGATGTTGTCTATTTATAGAGAGTGAAGTTACGACCACTTAATGAAGTGAATTGTTATCCTCCAATTTCTCAAATATTCTTTACTAGGAATAATTCCTTGTACTCACCACCTGTGGCAGGTTTTAGATAGGATGTTATAAGTTTATTATGCTAGGCTGCTGCGCATTCAAGATTCAATTTAAATTCATACTTGAGCCTAATGACTTTTAATGTTGTTTGCTTTACAGGCGAATGCACAATTTGGGGCTGTCGTCTAGGCCGCTTATCAGCCATGTGCACAACAAAAACCACAACGACAAGGACAACGACAGCCAGCCAGAAGCAAGGGCAAAAACGGGACACCAACTATATTAATAATATTGATAAGAGCCAAGTATTAAGCTGCAAGGCGACAGCCACACCCACAATTAATTGACAACTGACAGAATGTTGCAAAACGTTGAGTTGCCACATGTTGTCTCAACTGCTGCTGCCGACAGCGATGGCAATGGCTTCAATCAATCATTCATGGCTCATATGTTGCCAAATGCCAGGCCAAGTGTCAGCACAAGTCTTGGTCTCGACCTCAGTCTCAGTGCCAGCTCAAGTCCCTTTCCTTATCCCACTCCCAATCCCTTTCCCAGTGGCAGTCCAAGCCCGGAGCTGTTGCTGCTGCACAATGACAAATTTCTAACACATTTCGCTCAACTGCTGAACATAACGACAGAGAATCTAACAAATCTGCTTAGCACTAACAGCACAAATGGCACTACAACAACAATTGCAGACTTCAATTCGGATGAATCCCAAACGCTTCTCATCGTTTTGACCGTCTGTTATGTGATCATCTTTGTCGCTGGAGTTCTAGGCAATCTAATCACTTGCATTGTCATCTCGCGGAACAATTTTATGCACACGGCAACCAATTTCTATCTGTTCAATTTAGCTGTCTCTGATTTGATATTGCTGGTTTCAGGTAAGCCGCAAATCCCCACACGGCTTACTAACCGTATACTTAATGTGTTGCTGCTGCGGCTGCTTCCGGTTTCGTCATTAGGCATACCCCAGGAGCTATACAATTTGTGGTGTCCCAACTCGTATCCCTTCACAGACGGCATATGCATACTGGAGAGCGTCTTCTCCGAAATGGCTGCCAATGCCACGGTCCTCACAATCACGGCCTTCACCGTGGAGCGATATATTGCCATTTGTCATCCATTTCGGTAAGTACATAAAAAAGTAATAAGTGAGTATAGTTGACCTAATCAACCGAAATTTAATCTACTTCATTTTATGGTTGTCAAGACAATACTCATAATTAGAATAGTTTCATGATAACCATATGACAGCAGCTGTATTTATTATAAATGAAATCCGATATGAAAAAGCTTCCAGCTAAAGTAAATATATGAATATATGTTATGTAGCCATAAATGGGAATTTGAGTATGATGAATACTTTTTTAGTAACAACTCAACCAAACGCTTTTGTTAAAACAACAACAGCATAGAAAATAGAATTTTAATATTTTTATTTTATTATAATTTTTCGAACATGGGTAATAAACGATTTATGGCTTGTATATATGAAACAGAAAAAAGCTCTTTAGATTATACTGCATATATTAAATGCAAATATCGGATCAACTTTAATAGCACAATGAAAATTATATAAGATGCCTACTTATTCAAGTTGAAATTATCTATAAGAACTTGATTTGATAATTTTATTTATAAATATTAAAAATAATTATAATTTGTTGATTAAATAATATAAGTGCATTTAAGTTTATCTTAGCCTTAAAGCAATACTTAAAGGGTATCATGAAATCGACCACTCTAGACCGGAACATTTTTTCTTGTTATCTAAAAGTGAAAAAAATTGTTGATATTATTTTCCACAATTTACATTGAATTCTTAAGTTGGTAATAATAGTATATTATGTAGTTGTTGTGAGTACAAGTACCATTTAATCAATTGAATGTAAAATCCTTATAGCTGAAGCTCTACATTTGATACACTTACAGGCAACACACCATGTCAAAGTTATCGCGAGCCATTAAATTCATTTTTGCCATTTGGATGACAGCATTTCTTTTGGCGCTGCCGCAGGCAATGCAGTTCTCGGTGGTCAACCAAGATGATGGATACTCATGCACGGTGCGTTTTGTGGTATTTTGATGAGCCTATAAAGTGAACTTAAAGTGCGCCCTAACATTTAATAGATGGAAAATGACTTTTACGCCCATGTATTCGCCGTCTCGGGATTTATCTTCTTTTGCGGACCCATGACCGCGATATGTGTGCTGTACGTGTTGATTGGAATGAAGCTGAAGAGGAGTCGATTGCTGCAGGCGTTGCCCCGAAGAGCCTACGATGCGAACCGGGGCGTAAATGCGCAGGGTCGAGTCATCAGAATGTTGGGTAGGTGAGTTGAGTTGGCGGCTTGATTGATTGAAGTCACCAGTCAACAGTCAGCAGAGCCACCAACCGCTAAGCACGCTGTCAAACTTTCTCTTAAAAGACGCACAATTTAAACATAATGCAAACACACTAACACTCATACAAACACACTCCCATATACAGAACATACATTAAAAGAAAGTGACACTCATTTCTTTAATGTCGAAACTTTGGCCAATGATGCGTATACGCAATGTGGGCTGCGCGCCTCTTCAATTATGTCAGGACCGCGTCTATTAATCAGTTAGCTCCCCATATGATGATGCTCAAATTACTTGTAAAAGTCAACATTCTTGAATTTTGTATTTAAAATGTACAAAGGGTCTTTTAAGTTTATCAAGAACGATTAAGTTAAAGGATGTATGACAATCTTCATAAAAAGTAAGCTTTCTAAATCAAACAGTGTCCTAAAACTTTGAGAGTGTCAGAAGTTAAGATAAAAAGAAATGTGATGACAATAGTGTTTGGTACTTATGATAAGTATTAAAAGTTATTCGAGAAACAAAGCAAAGAAGATAAAAAAAAACATTGATCGAACAATGTATAAATATGATTTTAACAGATTAAGTACACTTAAATCAAGAACATTCATCTTAAATATTTTGTTCTTAAGATAAGAACGTTTTAAGACCATTTTACTAAAACGTATTCTTAGTTTAATCTACAAAATCAAAGTTCTTAATACAAGAATTAAAATCTTAAATTTTAAATCTTGTAACAAATTAAAATAACATTTATAAAACAGCATAAAATGAATAAAAGTAGGAATTCAAAAAAAAAATAAAAATAAAATAAAAAATCATTTTTAAATTTTCTTTTTTTATTTTAAATTTAAGAACATTTATTTTTAAAATAAGAACTTGGTGTAATTTAAAAGGTTTTGAAAAGCAATATGTGTTTTCTTAATCCAAGAACTTTATATTCTCGACGCATTTTTTAGACCAAAATTCTTAGTTTTGAGAGGAAAATCTTGATTTTAGAACATTTTTTTTATCAGTGTACATTGTGTCCTAGAGTTGAGTTCACTTGACTACTAATTAACCCTATGAACTTTTAACACCCTACTTGCAGTAGCTGTAGCCGTTGCCTTCTTTCTCTGCTGGGCGCCTTTCCATGCCCAAAGGCTGATGGCAGTTTATGGCCTATCGCTGATTAATGTCTGTCGTTGTGCGGAATCCTTCAACGATTACTTCCGCATACTGAACTACACATCTGGCGTACTTTATTTTCTATCCACCTGCATTAATCCGTTGCTCTACAACATCATGAGTCACAAGTTTCGAGAGGCTTTCAAGGTAGGTGCTATCGATAAGACTTGAAGTTTTTTTCTTTATTAGGTAAAGTTTCGGTGTTTGCAGATAACGTTGACACGTCAGTTTGGTTTGGCCAGAAATCATCAACGCAGTCAATACCATCAGCATAACTACAGTGCGCTGATGCGACTCCAAGGCTCAATGAGACTTCCACCCGCAAGCTGCAGTGTCAACAACAATGCCTTGGAGCCTTATGGATCCTATCGAGTGGTGCAGTTCCGTTGCCGCGATGCCAATCACCAGCTGTCGATGCAGGATAGCATTCGAACCAACACCACAACAACAACAATTAACAGCACCAGTCAGACGGGATTTGGTGGAGGCGGAGGTGGAGGCGGAGGCGGAGGCGGAGGCGGAAGTGGGGCAAGGCGTCTACGCAAACACGATTTGTATGCCGCAAGTCCGGGTAGTGCTGTGCCACATCGATTGTTGCAGTCGCAGGTGTGCAACACACACACCTTGCACGACACAGAAGGAGGTGCGGGCGGGGGGCGTGGCAAGCGCACATTGCTTGCAACGAACAATGGAGCACTGCTCCTGTCGCCTTCAGCAGAATCCCCGGCTGAGGAGAACACACAACCGCCGTCGACACGATTGAAGCTATCGCGAGTCATCAGTCGACGGGATGAGGCAGCATATAGTGGCAGCAGCAGTTTGCCGGAGCAGGAGACTTGCCACAACAGCGATGCCACAGCGGACGAGGTACGCAGGTTTCCATGGCGCAAGAAACGCCAAAAGCCAAAAGTGGCCAACAACAATGAGACAGGTGCGGGGACACTTGGCTATGCCACGCCCAAGTCGCTGTGATAAACGCTCGCGGATTTGGCGCTGATTGAAAATGTCAAGACAGCTCTGAAATTTACGAGTAGTTAGTGAGTAACGCAAGTGAATATAGATAGCACTAAACGGGAGTATATTTATCATTGTTTTTAGCTAGTCAATAGAACTGCACAGAAGTTAACTTCTTGTCAAGTCAAAGTAGAAGGTTCAATAAACTTTGGCGCCCACGCGATTTGCATGCATATTTATGGCCAAAAAAATGACAACGACTGCATTTGGCCCGGCCCAGACGATTTATGCCAGGCATAAAGCAAAAGCTAATGAAGGCTGGAATGAAACTGTCGAACTGACATCGTCGTTGGTCGCCTAGTACTTAAGCTTAAACATAAATTAAGTGTTAAGAGGCAACAAGTAAATAAACCTAATAAAAATTGTTACTTACATGCACCAAAAGATAAAACATAATCCGACTTTTTCTTGGGCTGCTTGCCAAGTCCGTGTCAAGTCATCTGCATCCAAGGCCAGGCTAAAACTGGCAACGAACAATATTTCTCTTTTTTACAGCCTTACGACCACCTTTTCTCTCGCTACTCGAACTTTCAACATCCGTCAGCTCCTTCAACGTGGCTTTTACTTTGTGCCAAGTAAAAGCAGCATTGTGTAGTCCTGATAAAAGGGATTTGTACCGTTTTGCATCTGACTAAGCCATTTCAATTTACACATTGCCAAGCGAACAGGATTTATAGGTTATTTCTGGCCAAAAATTGCATTCAAGCAAAAAGAGCATTCTGTGTTCGAAACTTCATCAAAATTCCTAATGTGCTGAAAATAGAATAATAATACTCTAAATAAAATAAATTGTATGCAGTCGACAAAGTTTCATTTCCTTTTTGGCAGAGCAAGCATTTTGTTAGAAATAATTACAGCAACTATTTAAACTATTTTAAAATACGTACATTATTTTTTTGGCCTGAAACGAAGCTTAATTGTTTCGAACATACTCCGTTGGCAGGCAAAACCTAATTCCCATATGTATATCTCATTTAGAATATTTTTCTATAATATAACTAAGTTAAAAGCTCTCATACTGTGTATTCAAGTCCTCGTTATGCAGCTCACACTGCAACCTCTTTGGCAACATGATTTTTCCATTAAATTGCTCTGAAAGATTAAGTATACGTATGAGAGATTAAGCATACGCAGTGTATAGTATGTGAATAAGGATTGACGACCATGTTTATCGATGGCATGACGAACTGGAAACAGCTATTTTGTATATTTTATTCGACAACACTTTAAGTGTGTTGTCGTTTAATAACCGACACCGATCAATCATAATATGCAAAAGTCTTAAATTTGTTAGTCAAGTCTATAAGTCACAACAATTTGAGTTTTTAGAGTAGATTTTTAGTCTGTGCTAAAACAT
Source organism: Drosophila innubila (assembly GCF_004354385.1). Taxonomy (NCBI): domain Eukaryota; kingdom Metazoa; phylum Arthropoda; class Insecta; order Diptera; family Drosophilidae; genus Drosophila; species Drosophila innubila. The sequence continues at coordinate 9,608,766 of NW_022995380.1, forward strand.
TATGCGCAGACAGATTCAGTTTATTATCCAGAGTAACAAACATTCACTCATATATTGTGCCATTGTCGTCTGCTCATATAGAAGAAGAGAAAAAAAAACAAATACTGAATAAAACGATGAGTGGCATGCCAGATAGTTTATATCCCATTCTGGTACGAGAAAGTTGAGATACTCGTGTACAAAATTTAAACCCACATCCTGCTGGTTGTTTTCCTCTTTTTTTTTTTTTTGAGGCTCTTGTCTGCTGCTAACGAGCTAGTAGCATCAGCCACATGAAATGCTTTGAACTTTTCATGGAAAATAATGTTATACGTATTTTCATGCAGGGGAAGCCTTTTAAAGTGCCTCAGTCAAACAAATTTAAATTGCATAAGTACTTAAAAAGTAAAAGGTCAATTAAAAATTTATCCAACAATTAAAACTAAAATCGGTTTAATTGAAGTTAGTCTACAAGAGTGTGGACTTCATCTCTTCATATGTATGACCCTACGCAATTTTGAACAGGTCTATAGTTCGCAGTTAGATTGAGGCTCATCGATTTATTTGGCTTTGTTGTTGTCATTGAGTCGAGGTCAACTCCCTGCTTTCGCAAAACCATGCAATATTTATAAGCGTATGTGTTTGTATATGAGAATACGAATGTTTGCTGTGCTCGAATTATTCTGAAATTTATGACTATCTGTCGGCTGGAAATTTTGATTTTATTGTATCAAAATAAGCACACTCTTGACATTTAACAATATTTGTAGCATACTTTGCTGCGCTTTCATAAATTTCAATTAAAATGCAATCAAAAAGTTTGTTAAAAACCCCTCAAACTGTGGTTTACATTTTACGTTTATTTGTTGATTATTCCGCAAAGAGCATAGCAATTGCAATATTAATTGTTATCTCTTTTTTTTTCTTTTTGAATTCAACTCAACTGAAAGACATACACAACATTTGCAGCTTTAAGTTTTTAATCGAAAAATTTATTAAAAAAATATAATATCAAATCAGTTGGCAGCTGGCATCTCAACTTTGTCGTTGTGACAGCCTCAAAATTCTTGTCAACAAATTAAACGCAGCCTCGGTCACAGTTCAACAAACTAAAAGTGTTTGTTTTATGACACCCAAACTCGCTGTACTCGAGTACTCGATGCGAGAGAAGAAAAGAACAAAACAAAAGGGCCAAATCGCAAAGCAGACAGCCAAAGATTAGCTGCAGCTTGTCTCACAAGTGGAGGACCAAAAATAGCTCGAAATACTCGTTTTCGTACTAGCACAATTGCAGCCTTACAATAAAAACCCTTAGCCTTGACCAAGGACCCATGAAATAGCGCCCATTCTTAATCCCTTTACCATTTCCATTCCCATTCCCATTCCCATCCACATGATGTCTCTTTATGTTTGGTTTGCGTTGCCACTTGTACTATTCCTTACAATAATTACTTGGCTTTAAGGACTCTGCAGAGTCCTCGACTTCGACACCGAGTTAAACTTAAAGACTTCAAATTCCCACAGAAATTGTTACAATTATTTCAATTAGTGCGTTTCCGTTGTTGCTCTGCTCAGAATTCAGTGCGTAGTAAATTCTAATCGCTGCTACCCTCAAGAAACGTGTCTATTGTAATCCATTTGGGCTTAAACGTTGCATCTTTGACTCTCAACGCGTAGCTCTCATTCGAAATTTATTAACAAATTAATATAGGTATTTAATGAACGCAACTCGAGTTATCATGTTTCTCTTTTTTACCAAGGGAATTAGAGGATAAAGATAACACAGAAAAAACATTTTCAATTTATATATACTTTAATTTAAATTTACATAGTTAATACAAGTAGTACTTAACTAGTATCTACTAGTCGAGCTGTTCTGTTTAATAAACTCTCTACTCACAAACAATGTCCATTGCAGCGTTCAACTTTTATTTTGGACCAGGTGGATTAATTAACGGCTTTGGAAACAGTTCCAACAATTAATTAGTGTATCGAAAGTTTTATTAATTAAAAATAGTTTTGCTACTATAGAAACTTTCACATCTCAATAGTTGAAGCAAAGTGTCGAATCACAATATGAGTAGCTATGTATTTTCCGGTGCATGAAATATAATCGGCCAGCAATTTATCTCAGTCTATATCAATACATAATAGACATATTAATTTCACATTCTAAATTGCTGGTAAAGTCAATTTAAATATTTTAACATCCGGTTTTACACACTGTTTTTATTGACAGTAGATTTTAATGAGATAAATTGACATTCAAATTATTGAAAATGTATTAAATAAAATATAATTATTGTGTGACATTTGGTGTGCAATTAATTAAATTGACTTTGAACTAAATTTATTTGCTTTTAAACTAAAGCAATTGTCAAAGGAGTAAACTAAAATTCAATATAAATTATAAATGTAAAAAGCAGAAGTAAGTAGAAAATAATAGTTTAAGAGTATATGTTAAAAAATTTCAAAATAATTATTAAATTATTTATATAAAAAATGTAAATTAAAAAAAAAGATAAACAAAATTAAAATGCAAATATAGAAAAGAATACATAGAAATATTAAATCAATTAAAATTTATGCTGAACTGTTTGGGTAAATTGTAGCCGAATTTCTAATCAGAAAATCAAAAACAGTTTATATTTTCCATGTTTTGGGAGATAAATTGTTTAGTGAATTTTAGGTATATAAGGCTCAGAATCAAAGCCCGTAAAGCGCACATTTACATAATTTTTAACTAACAAAATTGACTTATTATCAGCAATTTGGCCGTGTTGCGGTAAGGCAACAGTTGCATTAGTGGTGAGAGGATTTTAAATAAATTTTATGGTAGAAATGCCACACAAATTAAATAACCAGTAATTGGCAATGCAGCAAAACATTTCAGCTATTTTGGATGGAAAACGAGTAATGTTAAGAAACATAAGGGCAGATTCGGACTAGGGACTCGGTCGGTCGGTCGGTCGGTCGGTCGGTCGGTCGCTCGTTAAAAGCGACATGTGTCGGTGTATCGCATTGCAGGACATGTGGGAAACATCCGTTTTACAAATGACACACAAAGTAGACATCGGAACTCACGCAAGGAATTCTCAGCCAGCTGTTAGCTGGTTTTTGTTAGCCGTTAGCCGGTCGACGTTAGCTGTTAGATGTTAGCTGTTGACATATACCGTGACTTGCAGCGTTAACGTTTTAGGGCTATTGGGCACGTATCTTACGGTCTGCTGAAGCAGCATGTGGCAAGAAGGAAACGCAATTTCGACTCCAGTCAGACAGAACTTTCGTTGAATTGTAATCCTTGAGATACATTTCATTTAGCCTTGTGCCCCATATTTACATGTAACTAAGTCGACGCTAATTGAAATGATTTGGGTACGCACTGGGGCTGAACTCGAAGCTGTCGTCTGTGCGTTTATTTGTGCATTGGAGGGGAAGCTCCAGACAACAACAGACGAAAGCAATGAAGGAAGGCAGAATCAACTTTAGCTCCAGCGAAATGCAGTGCAACATAAAAATGAGCCACAAATCCCATTAAATTTATCACATTCGACCCTTAAAAAGGCAGCACACAAATCTGGCTGCCAGACAGCGATGACAATATTTAAAGTGATTTTTTGCTGTTTGAGTTATTCTTTTAATAGAAATATATATCAAACTACTTGTACTTACTTTGAGGCTAAAAGTTAAAGGTCCTATATGTCATTTGACCTTTTCATCGGCAGGCGAAACGCTTTGTCGTCCACCGGGCCACAAATCAAGTACAGGCAAAAACGAGACAACTGCCACATAAATAGCTCACGACCATGTCCACGCCCACATTTAAAGTACTCATACTTAATGCATAAATCAATGCTTAACAAACCAAACAACAGCGCAAAAAGCGAACGCCTCGAAGTATGCTATACTTTCTGTGCATTATGCAATATTTATCGAGGCGGCAAAGCAATGAAAATTGAAACAATAGGAGACAACCAGCATGGGGCAGAACTTTGAAATACACAAGCAACACAGATACACTCAATACAATGCAGACAAAAAGCGCAAATGAAAGGAAAATAACAAATAGTCAACATCAACATCAACATTGAATCATTTGAATACACAAATGTTTTCACACAAACCCCAACTTGATTTATATACCAAAGAAGAGAATTCGACACTACTTCTTTTGGCAATTCTATAAATAATGTAATACTTTTCTTAATTAAGTTAAAGCAATAAATTAAATATAATTGGAAAACAAAAAATTTGTATCAATTCGATGCATTTAATCATTAAAAACCGGAGATCTAAATAGAATATGCATGCAAAAAAATAATAACTCATCTCAACTATCAATTTTAATTACTAAAAAACTTTATACGAAAGCCGAAAGACTAGAACAACAAATATTTATGGAACTACGTATGGTGTTTCAAATGGTCTATAATGTTGTTATTTTACATATATACATACCTATACATAAATAATAGACCTGCTAAGGTATTTTAAAAAATTTGTATTATTGTCAAACAGGTTTTAAATTTACAAAAATATGAATGAATGAATATATTTCAGCGTATATAGACAAGACATATATAAATATATATTTATTTATTTATTTATTGTCAATCTATAGGCAGCCGACACTTAACTGTACGTTTAGATATATTATGATACTTTAAAGTCAGAAACCAGATATCTTAGAAGCATATTTTATATTGCTGTGTATTCTAACTTTCTCTTTGACTGTCATGAAATTAAATCATTTTTATGACGCGAGAAGTCATTCAGAATGAGCACATTTCACGACCAACGCCATGATAATAGAATGATTTAATTGCATTTTGAGGTCGCAGTGCAGGCAAGGTAGGTTTCCAAATGAAGATGCGCCTTCTTCAGTCGCAGCTTTGTTAACCACATAAGCAGCACACACGCACAGTCACTCACACACACACACACATACTTGAAACAATGCACAGTTCGTAAATTAGACGGATAAGTAAGCGCTACGAAATGTGGCAAATGCCACAGCCACCAAGATACGAGCATGCCAAGACAATTGGGGGCCGCAGTCTGATAAATGGGCAACTACGTTGGCAATTGCTACGGGAGGATCGAGAAGGTCGAGTAGAACAGAAAAGCGAATTGCACGCGGGAAATTGGAAAACTGTGCGTCTGTTATGTATATTTTACAGAATTTATCGCATCTTCTGGCACTTGTGGCATGCACCAAATGAACATTCGACTCTATCTTTCTGTGTATTGCTGTGCACAATTATTTCACGACTGCGAGGGTTGCTAACCAAAAACTGTAATATACAATTAATGTTCTACAAAAAATTTAAAAGCGCAAAAAAGGGCACTAAAAGGACTTCTATAATCAAAAATAGAAATTCCACTAAAAGATCAACTCACTCTTGTAATTTGATCTTTATGTTCGAGTACAACAAACAGTTTGTTGCACAAAAATAACTTCCAGAGTTTACTTTTTATGGTTACAGTGCGTTAACTTCGGCACTTCTTGCCACTTTCGTTGCCGGGCAACTTGAGTCCGGCAACTTCAGAGGGGGCTTTAAGGACCAGCCGCAGGTCCTTGGCATCCACAAAATTTGCATAATTTCGTGTTAATTGAAAAAGTTTGCAGGTCAGAAATATATACGAGTATTGGCATTGCTAAACATAAAGAAAAATAGCGAGCACGAACCTCAAGCTGCTTAAAATACGACTGAAAATGTCGAGATTAATTTCATAATTGAGCCACAAAACGTTTCATTATATACCCTGTTTCTTAAAAGTATCTTAAAGGCTGTAGTATAACAAAATTTGTAAAGATGTAAACTTTACTTTTTTATCAGCGAAGTAAACAGTTCGGATACAGTTAACAGGGTAATTTCCAGTCGAACACTCTAAAGTATTAATTCATACATTTATTGAAGCCAACTTAGATGACAAGGAGACGATGTCTTGGTTACTCTAGAGCATGTGAAAGTAAATGAGTATGTGTGCCAGGGTATCTTCAAGTCGAGCACATATATTTTATGTACTTTTGCCAGGGGAAACAAGACTGGAGATGGGCGGAGTTCTTAGCCAAGTCAACTGCACGTTTAAGTTATGTCTAAGAATTCGACAATTATTTCAGCTGGATGCGAATGTGTTTATTTTGTTGTGTGTGTATGAGTGTGTGTGTGTGTTTGTGTGTGTGCACGTGCTAGTGTTTATGCTAAGTCGTCTGTTGTCGGCGTGTCAAGCTTGTGGTTTTATGTTTCATGTGGTCAAACAAAAACACCAGCTACAACATCTACAACAGTAACAGTAACAACGACAACAAGTTGCTTGGCAGTCACATTTTGACGGCACATTTTGTATAATTTGATGATTTCATTAAATAAATTGTCCTGGGAGTCTTCGACTTTCATTTTGGCAGCTTGTGTTTTGGCCAGGCTCGTTTTGCTACTTTGGCATTGGCCTCATGAAAACTGTTGCCACAAATAATTAAAATTAGTCCAAACTCAAGCTTGCGGGCAATACGCATACCTGAACGACCTTTCTTAATGTTAGAGCTTCAATTTTCTCTTGCTGCGGTTTCCTTTTGCCACACAAAATACGAGGTGATAAGAGCCACGATTTAGATTACTCACCTGTTGGCTTTAATCTAATTTAATGCGTTCTATTATCAACGCCCAAGCATTGTGGCAAAAGCAATGCAAGGCCTGCCACATTCATTTTCAAGGTGAATTGTTTTTTATGAAAGTGAATACGCTTCAGTCAAGACAAACACTCAACACGCGACTTCTGACAGTACATTTATATATATTTGTAAATATAAATATGTGTATAAAGAGTATATATGTAGAGATAGACACGTGTTGAGTTTCATCGCCTTGAACAGTCACGACTTTTATAAAAGTTTCAGATATTATTTTTTTTTCTTTTTTTTATTGCCTTTTTTCCCTTTGTGACAGATCGGCGACTCTAACTTAAGTCGCATTTCCTTTTTTAAATCGAAATCTAAGTATATTTAAAAAAAATCGATTCATTCCAGAATACATTCTAAAACAGTGATATGCCTGTGCGTCGTGCTCGTACTTGCCTCACGAAGTGCAACACGATACATTCAACACAAATGGGGCGTTTAAGTGAGGGCGTAACCTGTGCTGGCAATGTGTGGAAATTGTTTACTTTTAGCCACATGTGTTGATGTTTTGTTGTCACTACCACATTATTGCTCTTTGCCCTTCGGCGAAAGCCAAGAACAGTGCTCGTTCTTTCTCCAAGTCAATTCAACGCCCACATTCTACCCCATAGAGCCCAGAGCTCTATTCGCGAAAATTTACTGCAATGGCAAAGTTTTTAGCAAAATTACAGCTATAAACTTGGCTAGCTGTGTCAGCAGAAGGCAAATTAGTGAGAGAGTCGAAGAAAGAGACTGAGAAAGAGAAGAAAAAAGAAGTGTAATTACTATAAACGTATTAGTTGGCACATATTTTGCACTGGACTCCACTAGGGCATTATCAAATGCAAATCTTTAAGTCGGCCATAACCATTACCAAGGGAAATACGAGTGTAAGTCAACGCCTACTTGACCAATTCTTAGAACTGTATACTTCAACTGGTATTTAAGCCGTATTGTCTCACCAGAAACAAGATTACAAGTTCCAAGAATTCATTTTAAAAAAAAGTGAATGCTTTAATTGATGGGGTTTTTCAGCGATTGAAGAATTTTTTGTGAAAAGACTCGCAAGAAGGGATTTATGAATTTACTTCGGTTTAAATAATTTCCTTTCGCTTAGAGTTTCAGTTATTGTTACCAATTTCAATCGGTTAATACCGGTTAAGCCTTGAATAAGAATCAACAAATATTTTATAAAACATTTTTATTTTAACATACAAGTTAAGAATCTTTAGCTCTACTATTAATTCTGCTGAAACTCGTTTGATTTGTAGAATCACATTTTGAGTGAGAACATTGAGATGAACATGGTTTATACATTTTGATGAGCCAACTCACCCAGCCAGTACTCTTGTTTTTCTTCGTATCCTTAACAATAAAATATATTCGCAACATTCCAAACACTTGGCACGTTCTGTTACCAATGCCACTTGCCACTTGTAATCAGATGGCGACAACAAATATCTGGTCATTCTTATGGCAAAGTAAAAAAAAAAGATTCCAGCAAATAAAGAAAAATATGATAGGAAACAACACTTTAACGCAATTTGCTGTAAACGAGCGTGAGCAACGTAATCGCATTCATATTGTATTCATCATTTCATATCCCAGTTTATGGGCTGGATATCGACCCAGATCCAGTCTGTCAGTCGTTTTTAAATTATCCCCGCAAACTAGTACATGCTACGGTGTCTGCACTCTCAAGGATTGTCACGCTATTAAGTGGAAATTTAATTTAGGCCTCCACGTAGGTGTGAAATAACAGCAGTAGCAATAGTACTTAATCCGAACGAGTTGCCAACCAAAACCACGCCCACAGACAATGTTAAAGCCGCGACTCTCATTTCGAAAAAGTGTCATGGAAATTGTTAAGCGTTTTGCGGGGGAGCAGAAACTCATACCGACCGAAAAATGTATAGGAAATTGCCGCTCAAGGTTGTCGCATCTGAATTGGAAAACCATAAACTGCGGAGCGGTCGGGTGTCAAATGTTGCGTATACGCAACGTAATCAATTTGAATGCTTTTTGGGTTTATCAGCTGCGGTTGCTCAACTGCCAATAGAAAATGTCGCACTCGCAATTTGAAATTAGTTAGTCTAATGAAAACAAATTATGTATTTCTCCGGCGAAATATCCAAATAAAGCATTTTCAGAGCCACAAATTGAATTGAATTTAAATTTGGCTTCCAGGAAAAATTTGCTCATCGTTGCGCATCCTATTAAGATACACAATTCCAAATATTTTGGTAACAAAATGTTTTCTTAATTGCTTTGCCGGAACACAAAAAGTGGCATGATATAATCACGACGACGAAATGCTCATTAGCTGCAGTCAAATGTGTCAGTGTTGCTCGACAATTGCACATTTTATACTTCCCCAACACTTTTTCCCTATCGCCTTGTGCGAATTTGCAATAAATTAAATTATACAAAAAGAGAAGAAAAGTAAAGACTACAAGCGTAACGAAAAATTTAACTTAACACATGGCGGGAAAGCAGAAAAGTGAAATTTCATAAAACTAGATGAAATGCAATGTTGTGAACTTTACGCTGTATACATTGTTTGTTCAATATTCATAATTATTGTTTATTTAAAATGATTTCATTGATTTAGATTTAAATGGTAACATTATCTTGTAATCAATAACATGTTTTAAAATAAATTTCTGTCCCTTTTAATCAATTTAACTTTAATTCCAATATATGTGTTGAAATATTCAACATAATCTACACTTTAGCAATTTTTGATTAGTTCTTAAATAAATGCAATGCTTTATTCAATGCTTAAATTCTTTATTATATGAACATGAATTTGCTAAAAGGGAAATGTCTTTAAAAATCTGTACACGTACCACAAATACATAGACAACAGCCTACATACATGCATTCTAAATCGAGTTTAAATCGCTTTAATATTGCAAATTCGAAATTTATTTGGATCACATATGAACTTGGAGGGTTTAATGTCTTAGAAACTCTTACTTGAGCTTGTTGTTTATCCTTCCATTTAGCAGCGTGTTTAAACACAATTCAGAACCCTTTTTAGCTTAAGCAATACAAGCCGCAAATCAACTAAATAAACTCAGCGCATAAGAAGCTAACTCAAAAACCTTTTAGCCGAGCGAGACTTTAAAGCGGAATCGCGACAGTTAAATAAATATTACGCATACGCAATCTTATAGTGACAACAACAACAGGCAAACATGTATACAAGTGTGTGTGTGTGTGTGTGTGTGTCTATGACATATATGATGGCAACACAAGCTTCGCTATGGCGATAAAAATCAAAAGATATGATAGGAGACTATCAGCTGTCAAGTAACAAAAACCACATACGAAAAAAACCTTAAAAAATTGATGGTATTTGTTAAATGTGTGCAAGTATAAGTAAGTGTGTGTGTGTGTGCATTTTTAAGAGCTTCGTTTGCTTGGTCATTGTACTCGTTGCTAGCCAAAAATCCGAGCCTGGACCGTACTAATATGCCGTTATTATCATTGATGAAAGGGCAGCCAAGCGAGTCAATTTTATGAGGGCCGCGTCCATTCTCGACCTACATATGCGAATAAATTGTGGCATTCGCTGTTTTTTGTTGCAAGATGATGATGCCATTGTCACAGATTTTTCTGTGTATGCGTGTGTGTGTGCTGCATGCGAATCGGGTCTAAATATATTTCAAGCCCTGCCGTCCAAAAATATGCAACGAAATTGCCCACACACAGATGAAATTGGTCGCAACGTTATCATTAACTTGGCTGGCCAACCAGGACAAATTTTCAGATACTCGATTATGAGTCAAAGTCTGTTTAAAAGCCTAATCAAAATGTCATTTTCTGCAGGGCTTCAATTCCGTAAAATAATTTATATGTATTGCTAAAATAAAAATAATATTATGTACATTTTTTCAAAATCGCCTTTAGACCATGGCTTTTGATGTAGTCCATAAGCGGAAGCAAACTGTCTGAAAAACAATCTTATGCTGGTAATTACATACATACAGCCCAAGTCACATGGCCAACTTCCGTTGAGTAAGTTGTGGGTTCTCCCCTCTTCCTTCGGTTTGAACCCCAGTTCAAATTGGCACACGTTTCCGTTCATGGAAGCCATGTTTTAAGCATATTTTTTAATCATGTACAAATAGTAGCGGGGGCGTGCAATTGGTTGAGGGAGTACAACTTGGCACAGCTTTGCTTTAACTTTCAATTTATTCACTTACCGCTCGATGGCAAAAGAAACATTTGCACAATTAATTAAATCTTTGAAAATACAAGAAGGCAATGCAAATTGGAGAAATGTCTTTGTCTCTTAACTTCAATATAAACAACAATTTAACCCTTGCCTAAGTATTCATTCAATTGATAAGGGATGAAAAAAATTAACTATTAGTGTAGAAATATTTGTATAAACTAATCCATAAATCAATTATACTTATGGAATTATTTATAATTATAGCTATTGAATTATTATAGAGATGCTTAAAGAAACTAAAATCATTTTGAATGAAAATTAAGCTGAGTCCAAGGTCAAGGCTGTAATAACAAGCAAATTTTACATATACTTTCCTTATGAACAATTTGAATTAATGCTAAATTAATGTAAATTTATTTGTGCATGTTTAAAAATGTCAATGCTTTGCATACTCGTATTGGAAATTAACGCTTTGTACAGACAAGATAATGAAGTTCATCCTATAGGCAGTTTCTACTTCTCAAATTCAATATCCCTTTTTTATGGTCTACGATAAAATTTGTGCCGCTGCCCTCTATCCTTTCCCACTCCGTTATTATATTGTGTAGTCGCTCAGCCTGAAGGACATTTGAGCTTCGCAGGACGATGTTTGGTTTACTTTGACTGGTCTGCTGATGCTGCTGCTGTAAAGTCATGACCAGACATGAATTCATCATTATTTGTTCATCAATGTGGCCAGCTGCCGTGACGTCAACAGATGTGAAACCAACGTAAAGGACAACGCAATTAGAAAGGACGGAGAAACTAACAAACAGCAGATGTTATTAGCACATGACATTCATTCAAAGACATTGGCAGGCAAGACGACAAGAATTCGAAATAGGTAATTAAGAGGTATTCAACTGAAATCCTTGAGCAATCACTGAAATGCAGTATTAAGTATATAAAAATGGCTTTAATAAATTTCGTACAAAAGTAAAGTGGCAGCTTAAACTTTGACTCCAATTTCGCCGGGATTAAATATCTTGACATTGCGATCGTTGACCTTGTAGAGGACCTCCTTGCGTGACTGCTCGCACGCATAGCTGCCCTCATCGAGGACCCTTTCGATGAGCAGCTTGCCATCGACCTCACGGAAAACGCCGCTCTTCAATCGCAGCACCTGGATGCGCACATGGCCCAATTTGGCTACATTGTCGTCCGTCAGCTGATGGATGTCGCTGTTGCTTAGCTTCGTGATGACCGTTAGATTCTCATGCTCCTTGGCAAGGGCAGCCAAAGATTGGCAGAATTGTTGCACTTGCAACTTGCTGGCACCTAAATTAAAAAGTATTGACAGATTGTCAATCAGTATAGTGTAACTGCTGCGATTGGCGTAATTGTTGGCCATCTGAGCTCGTATATCCTCAACCAGTTGCTCGGTAAGGGGCAATTCATCCGATGAACGCAACCACTTGCAGTCGAGGCCCTGTTCGGCCATATCACTCAGCACATCGATGACATTCAACGTCTTGCCCAGAAAGATGTTTGAGTTGTATCCAAGTCGCATTCCAGCATTGAAATAATGCTGATAATGATGCTGCAGACAGATGAGCAGAGTGCCAGCGTTCGAGATGCGCAGACGTTGTCCAAGGATGCAGCTGATCAAAAAACTGCCATCCACATTCGATTCCTCGCTGATGTGCACGAATCCGGGCAACTTCTGTTCATTCAGTCCGCAGGCGAGTAGCACTGAGGCGGCCATAATGTTGACAAATCGTTCAAAAAAGGCGCTGCAATGCAAACACAAAGGAATAAATGAAGTGAATACGTTTAGTCAATTTATAAATGCCATAAAATGTATTCAATTAATTAGCAGTACAATATTCGGCGTTGTTGACAGGCGTCGCCCGGGTCACGTGCAGCTGCCTCAAGTTCAGGACACTTCATTTGACCGGCGGCGTCGCCGACTATCGTCCTTTTTTTAGTGGCTTGGGATGGTAAATAATTTAATTTTCATTTTGTCACTCAATCATGGCTGTCAACGCCACACGTGGCCAATAACCCAGCAATCAATGAAAATTAAGTGCACTCAATATAATTTATTATATGAATGGCAATATTTTACAAAACTTAAAAAAAAAAAAAACAACACAGAACAAAAAAATTTAGTCTTAGCCCATGAGGGGATCGAACCCGCGACCTTCGCGTTATTAGCACGACGCTCTAACCAACTGAGCTAATGGACCGTCGGCAAATGTTAATTTGTACTGTTGAGTGCACAATACGAAAAGCTCCCGTTAAAGCTTTCACACGCTATGAGCTTTTACAGCTAGTGTAAATATTTTGAATATCGCTGAATAAATACAGAAGAGACGTTAATGAGATAAAACGCAAATGATAAACGTGTTTTTGTCAATTTATTTTAAGCATGCAAATAATAAAAAAAAAATATCACAAAATTGCAATTTGCTTTTGGAATTATCTACCGGGCAATATCCACAGCTTATCTCGGCCTTAGCAACAGTTTTCACTAAGCGTAATCTCTCGTATTGTTATCGAACTCTAAAAGCTAAAATTGTGTATGTTAACAGTGCATACTAATTGCAAATAAACGAAGTCGACACTCTAATTGAACCTTGACTGTCCATGTGCATTGCAGCCAAATAAGAGCATTGCAACTTGCAACAAATGCAGTTTAAATTACGAACGTACTAATTAAAATAAATGACGGCAATAGACAATTATTTGAAATTGAAATGAACTCATTAATTAATATGTACATTCTTGAAACTGGCGTCTGATCGATGAATAATATTTGTATTTCAAATTTGTGGTTGCTAATCACATGGTCGATGGACGTCGGTAATTTGGTCGATTACATAAAGGGCTTTTAAACACACAATTTCAATAAGTCCAACAAAAAAGAACTTGGCGCCATCTAGAAGAATGGGCGTGAATAGCAGGTACCCTGCAAACAATTTCGAGGGTACTCTTCTTCACATGTAAAACTTTAATATCATATAAAAAAGTGATTATTGAAGGATCAGTTAATAGCTTCTTTAGTTTTACAAATATAACCTATACTCGAAATATATTTGGTTCAACTACAATATACCACACGTTTTATCCACATAATGGACTACGATACGATATGAAAAGGATCAATAAACATATGTATATCAATATGTGTATATGCATTGCAATGTTTGTGCCAATTTTGTCGAGTGTACAAAATCGGCAGCGATTTGTACCGTTCTGAAGTGATTACCAGGAAGATAGTGTACAATACCATAACATTGTAGTTGTACAATGGAAACACAAATTCACAATTACTCGTACATAAGTGTGTATACACAACCAGCAAACAAATAAACTGCGAGAGGACGGAGGTTATAATAAAAAGCTCTCACCAATTTATTGTATATTTGCTAATTCTCACTCTCTTTAGCTCTCGCTCTCTGTGTCGCTCTCTCTGCTCCCAGTGACACTTGATGATTTGAACTGTGGCACTAGCGAAGTGTCTGACAACTGACTAACTTGAGCCGATCCGACCGATCACTTCTGAAACGGTTCCGAAGGCGAGCGCCTTGACCGCGCTGTCACTTAGGCGGAGATAAAACAAAATCCAAAGCCAAACATTTCGCCGAGTCACATGTGAGAGTAGTTATGGGTCGTCGTCGTCTGGCGATAGCCGAAGCTCACTCACTGGCCGGTTGTTCGTCCACTCACAATAACACGCACACACACATGTATAGCTATGAGTATGTGGACAGCTGGCAGCAACTGACGATCAGTACGATTTCAGTGCTCAACCGACAACGTTGCCGTGCTGCCAGCTGCTCGCTGCTTCCAGCGCAGACAAGAAGAGAGTAAGAAAACCCGGCAAAGATCCATTACCAGACCAGTTTTCGCTTTCCGCTGTGGTAATGACGCGCTGAAGTTGTGCTACTCTCGAGTGTGTGTCTGTGTGTGTGTATCAACAGTGCGTGGTGCGGTATCTGCGTATGTGTGCGCGTGTATCGGTGTTGCCAAAAATATACAAAATTATTGAGCGGTAGCAAAATAACAACAAACGCCAACGTTTCTTTTTCAAGGTAAAGTTTCAATTAGCTGCGTTTCATGGGGTCGGCAATTTATTGAAAAATCAACCAAATGCAACTATTTCCAGTAATTTACATAAACAATTACATATGTGTGTGTGTGTTATTCAATTAAGGCATTTTGTGTAAAATGCATTTCATGAGTTAAACATGAGACGTCAGTCTGATAACCGTTGCGAGAAAGTCATGAAATTATCACGCGATGTTTCGTGATCTACGGGTTCAAAAAGATGAGAGACAATCAGCTGTTCATAAAAAACTTATGAACATATACATAAATTCTATTGGGGGCGCGACTGCTTCAACATTAATTAATACAAATGTACAAACATAAGTATAGATTCTTTTGGATCATGTGATTTCTGCTTTTTGATACGTTTTAATAACCAGACTTTGAACAAGTTTATTAAATTTTATGATCAGATAAAATACAAGGCAAAATGAAGCTAGTAAGGGTATATTAAGGTGACATTGCTATTGACTACAATTTCTTAAACAAAAAAAAACGTTCATTGATCAGAATCATGCAATAGTACAGATAAGTATTTCCCAACTAAATGAGGCATCAATTCGTTTCCAGATTAATCATCATATTATGTAGAGCATACGTAATAATTCTAGATGAGTACGTGATAATTTAAAATGTATTTTAAATATGTATTAACCTCTATAATGAAGGGCAAATAAATATCAAGCATATGTACAAATGTTTAATATAAAAAACATACAAAAAATCGGCTAAATAAAAAGCCGCAGGTTTTTGTCAAAATACTTCTGAATTGTCAGATTTGTGGCACGTGGCATGTATCACACGAAATATGTACTAATTAAATAAATAAATAATAAACGAATACAAGTTGTATGCTGCGATTTTGATTCGTAAAAGTGTTATCAAAACGCGAGCGAGCAACAAATTGAAAGTCGATAAGCAATGGACAAAACCGGCATAACCGGGTCCTATTTATAACGAATCCAGAAACTACAAACAAATGTTAGCAAACATTTCACAGATTAGTTCAACTATAAATTTATCTATTTGGATACATTTGTTTAGCAATTGTGTTCAATTTATTGCTTATATTTGTATTGAAAGAAAAAAAAATATACCATTCTACAAATAATTCAAAGACTGGATAAATAAGTTCATGAGTCATGACAATAAAAATTAATGAGTAAATTCGACACAATATATGAATGTTTATATATAGTAGATATGTTTAAAGGTTAACTTGTAAAAGTATTACAAATTTGTAAGTTATTAACATGATTTGGTGCAGGTGTCCAAATGACTTATCGTAAATAAATGCAATTCGGCAAATAGCTGAAGAATAAAAAACACAACACTACAATTGTTTTGGTCAATGTCAAAGCCAATCAAAAAGCCGCACTTAACAATGTTATGCATAGATTGTTTTGCGTGTAAAAATTCAAACAGCATAGCGAAAGTAGCCGAGACTTGAACACTATTTGTTTTAAAAGTAAACAAGTAATTGTTTATACAATGAACTCACCAATGAAAACGCTATACTACTTCTACTTTCTATTTATGTAAACAATTAAAAGCTTTTCAATTTTTCACAAAACAATAAATGCACACGCGAATTTCATGCTCAGCTGTTAAAATAGTGCTGCCACATATCTCACAATAAATTATCCTTTCTTTGGAAATGTGGCAAGGCTTACAATAATATTCACAATGATTAATCGACATTTTGATACGCCGGCAAGTTTAAAATTGAACTTAACGAGCGAATGAAACAATCATCGACATTCTTAATTTTGATTTCAAAATAAGTTTAATTGAAATGCCACAGTTTTTGACCTAAAAACAAAAAGCTTTTGTTAATATTGATGTTCGCCCAGGTATTGAAACTCTTTTAAGTTTAGTACCAGCTTAGAAAACAAAAATCTAAATACATTACAGCTGATTCACCGGCATTTCTACTTGCCGCAGTCTCTGAGAACACTTTGAACAGCCTTTAATATCTGCCGCTAGTGGCGCCACAGTGTAATTGTGGTAACAAGCTTTGTCAGTCAGTCGTCTGTGTCATGCCCCAGCTGATTTGTGTATATCCTTAAGTTTTGTTAGTTCCTGTAGAACGGTGCGCGTAAAACGATGACATAACACTTTGAGTTCCGCAACCGAACAAAATGATAGCCCTCCAAAAGATTTAATATTGATTATCGATATTTCAAAATGTGCGTAATCTCAACATTAATTTACCTAAACCGCTAATGGAAATTTATTAATGAATTTCACTTTGTCGAAAATGTATCTTTGTAGCTTTACAAAATGTCCACCGAAAAACAGGCACGTTGGTACTTTGGCGGCCTAGGAAGTGTAGGCGCGGCATGTGCCACACATCCTTTGGACCTGATCAAGGTCACACTGCAAACACAACAGGGCAACCTGTCGGTTATGAGACTTGTGCCGCAAATCATCAAGGAACAAGGAGTGTTGGCCTTTTACAACGGCCTGTCTGCCTCCATTCTGCGCCAGATGACCTATTCCACAACTAGATTTGGCGTCTACGAGGTGGGAAAGCAACACATTAATACCGACACATTCGCCGGCAAAATTGGATTAGCTGGTCTATCGGGTCTGATGGGTGGCATTGTGGGCACACCCGCCGATATGGTCAACGTGCGAATGCAAAACGATGTCAAACTACCTCCAGAAAACCGCAGAAAGTAAGATAAACGCAGACTTTTAAGGGCAAACAGCTAAAAACAAAGTATCTTTTCGTCCAACACAGCTATAAGAACGGAATTGATGGGCTTATCAAGGTGTATCGTCATGAAGGTTTCCGTAATCTTTTCTCCGGTGTAACCACAGCTACAACACGCGGTGTTTTTATGACTATTGGCCAAATAGCGTTTTATGATCAGATCAAGACGTATTTGCTGACCACGCCCCACTTCGAGGACAACCTGATTACTCACTTTACCGCCTCACTGGCGGCAGGAGCTATTGCCACAACATTGACACAGCCCATGGATGTGCTGAAAACTCGCTCCATGAACGCCAAACCTGGGGAATACAATGGTCTGTGGGATGTCATACGCCATACAGCGAAACTCGGACCACTTGGCTTCTTCAAGGGTTATGTTCCTGCATTTGTGCGGCTTGGACCGCAAACAATTCTAACGTTTGTGTTCCTGGAGCAGCTGCGATTGAACTTTGGCTATGAGAAGACTAAAAAATCCAGTACGCAATCCTAACATTCCATCTGTGCATTTGAAGGTGTGAACAATGCTACATGATTTAGTTTAAATTAATGCTTATTAATAATGAAATTGCTTTTATTGTTGGAAATATATGTTGTACATTCACAAATACTTGCGTATGTAAATTATTCAATTTTTAATACTCTTGCACACAATTTTGTCACGAAATCTGTAAGTACATATATCGAAACAAGACCGATCAGATCATTGTATCATATAGCTGTCATAGGTGGTTATTTTTAAGATATCTGGAGCAATGATATTGATACAGATATCTGCAAGAGTATTTAGGCTTCGACATGCCGATGAGAACATTTCTTTCTTGTTTTTAATCATACACCTATCCAAAAATGTCAGGCTATAAAAGTATCTGATATCTGCATCTGCTCTGATAGCAATACACACACTTGTATGAATGCAAATACATACGAATATGTGTGTACTTTAGTATGTGTGTGTTTGCTTAAGAACTGCAGGTGCGCCAATGTCTTATCATACTTATATAAAAGGCAATCGGTCAAAATTCTATAAAAATAATAAACTTGGTGTTGTTTACAAAACTTCGGCCTTATGTTGGCCAATCAATGTCAATGCCAATGAAAAAGCCGCATATAAATATGCCAAGTTGTCCATGAGGCACTGTCACTAGCTATGGACCCTAATTGCCGCTTTAAATAAACGATTGAAATACATTTCTTGGGCAATGAACTTACGTATCAAACTGTTTTTACGCTTCCGTTGCGCTTATTAATTTGTTGTTAGGCAAAACAATTCAATTTTGGAAATTAAGCACAAAATGAACACTCACACAGTGCTGCCAACTGCTGCTGCACTTACTCACACCACTGCCAACTTAGCTATTTTATAGCTATATCAGGCTTTTTTTTGAGTTCGTTTGATAGAAAAATTTCAAAATTATTATTAACTGGAAATCTGGCTAGCTTAAAAATATATTTAGCTAAGTTTTGCCATTAATATTTTTGGTAAAACTGTGCAAAAGTGCCCACAATAACAAATTTAGATATTTTCCAGAAAGAAACAGCTATTGTTACCCCCAAAGACTTGACAGCACTGGCGTGGAAGGCTGCCACCCGGTACAATTTGATAAACAGCTATTTGGCCAGTGCTGCCACATATTATGATTTTACAGTGCCGTTTAATATTAATAAGTATGGCAGCTTGAAAATAGTGTTGGTAGACGCCATTTAATTAATGTGCCCGCACAATTGGAAATTTAAGAGTGGAGTCGCCTTCGTTGGGTATTTTTAAAATATTTGCAATTAGTATGCATATAAATATTTTGACAATTTTGTTATCGACATTTAAAAATTTGTTCGTTTTTCAAAGAAATTTCTTCTGGATATTATAAATTTAATATAGTTATAGTTATGCTAAATGACGGTTAGCACTCGTGCATTTGCTTCATGAAATGGCCACTGAGAAACACTCACGTTGGTATTTCGGTGGCCTTGCAAGTGTTTTCGCAACATGCACAACACATCCGTTGGACTTACTTAAAGTCGCCCTGCAGACCCATCAGGGAAAGTTGCCGTTACTGCAACTTGTTGTTAAAATTGTAAACGAACAGGGAGTTTTGGCATTTTACAGAGGTATATCCGCCTCCGTTCTGCGACAGATAATGTATTCCACAACGCGATTTGGTGCTTATGAGATAGGTAAGGATTATGTCAACACAAACACATTTGGCGGCAAGATTTTGTTGGCTGGTCTATCCGGTATGCTTGGTGGTGTTATAGGCTCACCCGCAGATTTGGTTAATGTGCGTATGCAGAACGATGTCAAGTTGCCTCGGGAGAAACGCAGCAAGTGAGCAATACAATGACTTTTAAAAGTATAATATAAATTTTCTGACCTACAGCTATAAGAATGCAATTGATGGAATTTATAAGGCTTATCGTCAAGAAGGTTTTCGTAATCTTTTTAGCGGAGGAGTCATAACAACTCTTCGCGGTGGTGTTATGACCATTGGCCAGATAGCATTTTATGATCAGATCAAGTTTTGTCTTTTAAATACTGTCTACTTTGATGACAATCTGGTTACTCATTTTACCACTTCTCTGCTGGCAGGCATCATTGCCACAACGTTAACTCAACCTCTGGACGTTCTTAAGACCCGGACAATGACCGCCAAGCCTGGTGAGTTCAGCGGTATGAGAGATATTATTAAATATACGGGAAAGCTCGGTCCACATGGCTTCTTCAAGGGCTACGTTCCAGCATTTTTGAGAGTTGGTCCGCAGACGATTCTAACATTTTTATTCTTGGAGCAACTGCGGTTGCACTTCGGCTACGAAAAGATCAGACCAACCGTTTACAGATATGGATCTTATTATTGAAGATTAGATTATTTGGATGGCAGTCCTTTTACAGATGTATAACTTGAACCTAACTAAATTATTTACTAAATTTCTTTTAATGCTGCAGATTTGCAACTTAAAGCACCTAAGAAAATTTGATCCTTTTAGCATCTAAAGTTTATATCAAAATTCATACGTAATGCGATCTAAATTAATAGCTTGTTGCCAGTGTGAAAATTGCTGTAAATAAATTATATGTTTATATTACAAAATTCTTCGACTATCGGAACGTATGATCATTCTGAACAGAACATATTCCGCTTCCGCTACAAGTTTGTGATATTATCGGCTGACGTGGCGTATGTGTAATGCGGGCATGCAATGGCCTTAAGCAATATGCAATTTGGATTCGAACATTTTTGATCTTGGAGCAGCTGCGATTACATATTGGCTACGAAAAGATCAGCTTAACCCTTCACAGATACTAATTTTGTTGCTTAAGCTCAGATTATTTCGATGGGATTCAACTTAAGTTGAAGAGTTTTGAAAACTTAAGCTAAGTTACTAACTAAATTTCTCTTAATGCAACTTGCTGCTCGTGCTAAAATTGCAGTTAATAAATTATATGTTTATCATACAAAATTATTCGATTATCTTAGTTTGCGATCTTTCAGAGCAGAACATTTTCCGCTTCCGCTACAAGTTTGTGATAGCATCGGCTGACGTGGCGTATGTGTAATGCGCACATGCAATAGCCTCATGCAATATACAATTTGGATCCAAAATATAAATTGAAAACACATTGAGATCATTACAGTTTCAGTTGAAATGCTGACCTACCCGTTGTATCTGTGTTGCTTTGTGCTACTCGTTAGCACTTTCCAAGTAAAAGGTGGAGAAGAGCACAAGTTGAAGCTACGAAGCCTCCAGAAGATCAAGGAAGATAGTGAGGACTTTCAGAGCAGTGTGCAGCTCAGTGAACCCGATGCTGAGGGTCATGTGACTATCAGCGGTGATCTCAAACAACATGTGACCCTGGACAACGAATGGAAAGTGAGTTCCACATCAATTTATTTACATACTATACAAAGTGCTATAAATAATATAATTAATCAATTCACAGGTTAACCTCACAGTTTATCGCACGGACAGTCTTGATGAAGAATATGTCAAGTTCAAGGAACTGCCTCTAATGGGCACCTGCCAATTGATGTCCTCCTACTACAAGAACTTTTTCTATGAGAAACTAAAAGATTATTCGAACGCTCCCCATCCAGACAACTGTCCGTTGTCGCCGCAGGATTACTATCTCAAGGACTATCCCTTAGATTCATCAAAGTTCAAGAAGTTTCTTACACCTGGCTACTATCGGGTGACTATCAAGATGCTCAAGGAAAATGAGGTTAAGCTGGAATATGTGGCAGACTTGCTAGAGGAGTAAATTTTGCTCAAATACAGCATACATTTATTGTAATTGAATCAATAAATAGTTAAACTACTTGTAGTTTGACATCTGCTTCAAGACTTCATCGTATACGTATTTCTTGGCCTCGGTGCCCCAAATGAAATCCAAATGAGCCCATTTCGGGAAGGGCACGAGGTAGTCGAGTGCCATATTGGGCAACTGATCACGCAGCTTGCGCACATCGCTCAGATCGCACATCCAATCGTTGGCACCATAATAGAGTAGGACTGGAGCCTTGGCATTCTTAAGCTTATACTCTGGGGGATACATGCTGCCATACTCATAGGGATTGCGGATTGCCGAATAGTCGAACTTGCGGAACTTGCCCGAGTTGTGCTCCTGACAGAAGTGCAGATTCTGATTAACCGACGCGCCGGCGGGTGAAGTGGCCTTAATGTGCTCCAAAAGTTCCTAAACAAGACAAATATATTTTATTATACACGTATATTTATTGATCCTATGCATAAATGTACTTACATAGTCCAACTGGTCGGAGTCATAGCCGCCAATCAAGAAGATTTCATTGGCACACATTTCGGCATAGCGTGAGGTAGCCTGACACTGGGCAATACCCATATCCTGTTTGAACTTGTTGCTGGGCATGAACTCCATGGAACCACAGAGCTCGACAATGGCATTCGGCTGACCAAGGATTGGAGCAAATGCACGAGTCATGGGGCTCTTCATGTTGCCCATATAGGCAGCCGGTCCCAACAAATGGGCGGACTTAATTTTGTCATTATAGGCGGGCCTTTCGGACATCATGACCAAGTAGACCGTGGTGCCCTGGGAGTGTCCCACATACTGCACTTGCTTCTCACCGGTTATCTTCAGAGTGTAGTCAATCATGGCGGGCACATCGTACATGCCAATCTCATTCCAGCTAAAGTTCCAGAAGATCTGCCAGAATGTTGGCCAATACTTGTGGGCCTTGGAATAGGTATTACCACGGGCATTACCCATCCAGACATCGTAGCCAGCATCGGATAGAATATAAGCCAAGGATTTCTTAGGACCCATGAGCACCCAATCGGAGCTGGAACTCAACATGCCGTGCATAAGGAAGGCAACCGGACGCTTACCCGTGTTCCCAGTCTTGGGTGAGTACGGAATGCGGTGCATGGTCAAAATGTAGTTGTCCTCGGTTTCAACCTTATGACGCTCCATGGGATAGCCATCATTCTCAATGCGTTCGCCCTGTCAAAGAGTTGTAATTAATTATTATTTTAATTTATTTATATATACTTTTAAAAATTATTTTAATACTATTAAAATCAATTATATTGAATACCAGCGTTAAGGACATTGACTCAGAACTACTTTAAAATTATATTTTATAAAGTGTCCTAAATTTTTTCTAGACTTACGCAATCCGAAATCGGTCTTGCAGCCG
Source organism: Drosophila innubila (assembly GCF_004354385.1). Taxonomy (NCBI): domain Eukaryota; kingdom Metazoa; phylum Arthropoda; class Insecta; order Diptera; family Drosophilidae; genus Drosophila; species Drosophila innubila. Next base: position 9,632,072 of record NW_022995380.1, read on the forward strand.
CGGCGAGGCCCAGGACGCCCAATAGAATGGACGCGCAGATGATAAGTCTCTTCATTGTTAAATTATTTTGCAAAGACTTCTCAGTGGCATTGCCTTATATAGGGGATCAGTTATCGTCTCCACAATATCTCTGAGATAGTACATTGCACTATCTGTTGATAGTATTATTCTCATTTCCAAATTGACATTTGGTATACCCCCCGTGAGTTCCATGCGTACTCTCGTCATATATATAAGTAAGTATAACTAGACCTGGTTCTAATCAGTTCAATGTTTTGATTTCAGTCTAATTTACAATTGCCACATTCCTACTAGACCAACACGGCACATGTCTGTCACTATCGTTATTTTTTTTTTTATTTATATACATTTTTTTAGAAACTTTCAATTAAAATGTCTGCAGCTATAAATAAATCCCATAAGTGGTTGGTAAAGACGATCGAGCGATAACACGATCGCAATAAAATTTCGTAAAATTAAAATCATAATTTTAGCTGCAAGAAGTCTGCGAATATCTATGTATTTATTGATTCCTACAAATTGTATCCCACGTATGTGTCATACTACGACGCCTATTGATTTTTAAAGGACACATTCGATTGGTCTACGTATGTCCTGGTATCTAACACGTATGTGTATGAATAAGCATCCATGACGACCCCATTATGAGTTTAGACCACAACACAGAAAGTGCACTTGAAATATTACGAGAATCACATATATGACAGTTTATTTGAAACTTTTGAGCCGAGTAGAACGATTCTAATTCCGAATATCAAAATTAGCATAATGAAGCATCAGCAAGTTGTGGTTGACTATTGGACCATGTTTAAGACATCGGGAATGTGCATACTATTGGCCATTTCTGGCTTTATATTCCTCAAGTATGTTCGCAACCATTGCATTAGCTTTAATATGTATATCATCAAACTTTTCATTAAATTTGTAGAATGGTGCAAACTATCTTTTGGCTGCCCAATCATCTGAAGCGTAATCAAGAACGACTTGAAGCAATTGCCAAGCAATATGGTAAGGATATGGATGAGGACGAAAGAGCTGAAATCGAAAAGATCTTTAATAGTGAAGGACCCCTCTCCGAGGATAAATTAAATGAATTGCTGGACAACACAAAAGAGGAACCCAAAAAAGAACAGTAGAAAGCTTAACCATCTATTAACTTGTAAATATTTAAAGAATTTTGTTCAGTTTAAAACAATATAGAGCATATATATATTATTAATATGTATGTTGAAACAATAATTTCTAGTTTTGATCTCTGATTACACGTTAGACATTACACATTCACGTTATTAAACAATTAATTAATATCAAGCAACACTTTAGTTATTTATTCAGTAGGGTATAGGACATATAAGTGTGTTAATATTTCTGTACGATCTTACGATAAGGAAAAAAAAATCAAATTTGCAAGCAGTTCTATTTGCTACTGATATATTTGGACTTAAAGCCCTTTCCTGCTTTATTGGATTTTCACTAAACAAAGCGAATATATGTATAAGTATTTCCTATATAAGTATGTTTTGTAGTATCAATTAACAAAGGATATTATCAACGTCAACCTCATTGTTCCCAAACTAACTCATATCAAATATAAGCAAGCATGCCAATTTTCTACAAATACATTATATATTTTATTTTCTTTAATCTTTTAAAAGCTCAAAATAGCGCAAGTCTCTCATTTTTATTCTCTTTTTAAACTCTTTCTACGAATATAAAAACGTTCTTTTCTTTCCAACGGATGTCCTTGTACTGTCTAGCCCGACAAAAAATATCACGAGAGTTTTGCTATGTTACAATCGATAAAACTCAAATATAACAATTATACTTTTGGATCTTTGTAAGAAAACTAAGGATTACTCAAAATCTTGTCGCTAACAATTCCGAGAGAGCGCATTTCTGAATATGGCATTCAACTTGAACAGAATACAAAAAGTTATTTATCTGTTTCTTGTGTACATTGTTTAAGTATATGCTAAAAACTTAATAAATATTTAATATAGATTATGAATGTATATCTTTATATATACTCTGATAACTTTCATCAATCGCTGCTGCGTCGCGTCGCTTTATTGGCTTGGAGTATGAATTGGAAGCCTGTAAAATGGATTGGCCAAGTTAACACGTGCAGCGGGCAACAGCTCCGGATGTTCGGTCAAAGTATCCGACAATGCGGTAAGCAGAACCCCTTGAATTATAAACGAAATCATTTAAATTAATTTTGATTGTTATTGATTTTTATTTTTGTAATACTCACTTAAAACTTTCTTCTGCAAATCGACGGGAATAACGCCGAGATTTCCTTCACGCTCCAGAAATTCAGTCAACTTCTGCAACTCCTGTTGAGCCTCATCGGAACCATGTGCCAGCGATTGGGCAAACATAACCTGAAGTTAATGATATATTAATTAACTGATTTCAATAATCAACGAACCTTCTTACCTTGGCCAACTTGTAGAGTATTTCCTCTAGGCTATACTCGTTGTACAAATACTCAACGATCTTGGCCCGACCCATGGTATCATCATAGTCTGTTATATCTTGGGGAGTCTCGCTCTCCAGCGCCTTAAGCTTGTTCCAGAATGTGAAACTGTCCAAGCCTTTGACTCGGCCAACCTCTGGAGTAACTCCCCCTTCCGAATCATTTTCCAGGTGAATATCTGGCAAGGGTTTCTCAGTGGTGGTGCTGGTTGTGGTTGTTGTGGATGTTGTTGTTGTTGTGGTGCTGGGTGGACTGCGCTTAAGATGATTCTGACGCAGCTCCTCGGGAAAGATGCGATTGGCATAGGAGCGTTGCAGGAACTCAATTCCCAGACGAATGTCTCGCAAGAACTTCAGAGCACTCTCACGGGTAATCTTAAAAGAAATTGTAGAATTTCAAAAAGTATTTCATAGAAATATAAGACAAAAAAAGCTACCAAATTCTCATCAATCAGTTCCTCAACTGCTCGGGCCACACCCGTCTCATCGCCGGTCCAAAAAACATACTGAGCCATATCGAAGGAGGAGTATTGTCCATTTGGATTACGCAGCAAACTCTGAGCCGTCTAAAACAGAGAAAAGAAGTAAAAATAGAAGAGATATTAAAGCTTAAAAGTTTCAAGGAGAATTCTAAATGTCATGAGGATTAAATACAACAATTTATTTGGTTTAGCCAATTCTTTGCCAATCGATGAAATGGATTCTGAATTGTCATAAGAACCTTGGCCGTCAGATGTGGCATACTGGATCTTCGCTCTGTGGTCTTTGCCACTGCCTCCAGCTGGTCGATCAGAATGTCACCGATGGTCTCCTTGTTGATGTTGTGATCACGATGAGCCGTTGGTGACTTGTTCAGATCACGTTCCACATCCTCTGTCTCGCCGTTTTCTGCTGGCTCACCTGCCACATCCACAACAGTTTCGGATTCGCTTTCAGGAGCTACAGAATCTGCTGCTGCTGCTGCTGCTGCTGCTATTGTGGTTGTTGTTGTGGTTGCTGGTGCCGGAGTTGTTGTAGTTGTGCTTGTTGACGTTGATGTGGATGTGGATGCGGTTGTGGATGTGGTTGTGGATGTTGAGGATGTTGGTAACACCTCTGGATTTTGACCAAATGCTAGACGAGCTGCACCGTAAAATGCCTGTTGATTTTTGGGTGGTTTCGTGGATATACACTTTGATTTTTAAAAGACACATATGACGTTTACAAGCAATACATACATACAGATAACTATGGGACAGAAGCAGGCAAGGGATTTGCTTTTACCTTAGCATGTGGGCCCTGCTCTTGGGTTGGTTTGGCCGCCGTTTTCGGCTCCTCCAGCTGCGAGCGTTCACTGTCGTCCTTGAAAGCCGCTGTAGTGGTTGTGGCTGATGTACTTGTCGTGGTGGTGGTTGACATCGACATCAATGGCGTTGCCACCTCCAGCTGACGCTCCAGGTCTGGGATGAGATGGACGGGCGCTTGCTCCTTGCCACTTGGCTCTGGAGGTGCGATTACTTTCTCCACGCTTTCTTTTGTGGTGGTTGTTGTACGGACGGTGCTGCCATCGTGTTGTCTCTTTCCCACGACAGGCTGCTCATTCCTCAGCTGATCCAGTTCCCCTACGTCATCTTCAATCTGTGGAAAGCTGATGTCGTTGCGCTTATTCAGATGCACATTAGACGGATCTGTTTAAATATCATTAGATAAATACATTTATTTTGCTTTATTTTAATTATATAAAATAACTTACTATATATATATGGCAAGAGAGCTGGATAGGCTTGTGCCAGGCTGCAGCTGGCCACCAGGACAATGGCCACAAAACTGTTCCCAAACATAATTCCAAACGTAATCGCTGAAACGAACTGAAAGTGACATTAGACGTAATATATTTGATAAGCTGCCAAAAATGCGATTACATGCAAATGGATTTACATAAAAGACTATTCATATGTATATGTATGCATGTATGTGTGAGTCTGACGACTCAATAGGGGAAGCACATACACATAAATATTGCTAAAAATAAGACAAGAAATCGATAAAACAGCGGCAGTAAAGCGAAACAGCGAAACCAAAGCAGAACAAACAACAACAAAACAACAAGGAATAGGAACAAGCTTGCCTCCCGTCAATTGAAAATGGTGGCTTGGGGAATGGGAAACGAAAGCAGGGGCCGAAACAGAACACGCTAACTTTGATGTGAACTGAACTTTCTGCTGTTGGTTTGCATATGTACATACATATATGCAAGTATGTTTGTACACCACCCACTGTGACACACGCACACACACTCACACACATTAACAAGCCTGCCCGTTGGCAGTAAATTGAATAAGTTGGCCACATAAGGCAATTATCGATGCATTTGGGAGCACTTGAGCACGTTCCAAGCCTACTTCTTACACTGCTGTCGTTATTAAGAGGCCCTGCAGATGCAATATTTCAGCTCAATTGTATTATATATATAGCCACACATGTACATATGTGAACACACACAAGTGCAACTAATAGAACAATCGTATACATAAAACTTTAGCTCTCAAAAGTATGCTTTAGTTTTTTTTATGGTTTCCGTTAATTTAAACGAGCACAATTAATTTTTGATTTTTATAATAAAATATATATATATTTGAATTATACCTTAGTTTTGTATAATGTTCAAATGGCGTCCTAACTGCACGAAAGCAGAATAGACTCTGACCCGAGCAACGATTTGCGAATTGTCTTTGCTGAAAAAAAGCTCGCTCTTACCGCTGAAACACTGGAACAACAATGTTGTCGCAGGACGAAAGCTCAATATCTATAAATACTTCTTATTAAGAAACTGTTACACTTTTTTAGAGAATATTTGACATAGTCACTTTCTTAACTAATGTTTCTTTTAATCAATAATATTATTATTAATATTAAACAGAGTTTATTATGATTTAACTGCAGCCGGGGAAGGGATCCACACGATTTTTTCGGAGGACAAACTGAATCTTGCGATTCATATCCTCGTTATAGATGGCTTTGCACTTTTCAAAATTGACGCGACGGCGCACCTATGAAAGGTAAAATTCTATTAAATAGATTTCCAACATGGGTAGCGATTGTTTACTCACTTGGTAAGGCTTCTCATAGAAACGCGTGCGCCGAAATTGATCAAAGATTTCTTCTTTGCCGAGAATGCGGTTCAGCAGACGACACGCCTCCTCCACGTTGTTGTTTTGCACCATCACTGTGCGGGCCAGAAATTGAACATGTCTCATGATAAATGCCTATTTATCTTCTTCCAGTTCGTTGATAATTTGGCAAATTGTAAAACTGTTGTTAAATAACACCCGGCCGCTAAAACATCTGTCGAAAAAAGTGTAGCCACATCGACAAAAACTACATGAGACTGCCAGACTGTTATTTTTTTTAAGATGAATGCTTAAATGACTCTTTAGTTCAATTGAACTTATTCGGAACGGTTTGATCAACGCCGGTTGCAAATATAAAAATTCAAAAAACCCATTAAAAAATGAATACATTTGATGCAAACTTGAAATTCGAAATTAGATAAAATAAAGGTTAACATTTTAATAAAGGTATAAGTTCGTTGCCCCTCGGGGAAATAAGTTACCAAGTTAATTCAAAAAAATATAAAAAAAATCGACATAATTCTAACAAAAGTTCTGCGAAAATTTAAAAAATTATAGCTTTCAAATTAAGAATATATAAATATTAGGTACTTTTATTCAGTGTACCTTTTTTCTGAAATTTAACTTTTATTTGGGTACAAAAATCAAATCAGCTCGGAAATTTTAACTGGATGGCAGCTTGTGATTTTTTTTCTTAAAAGTTGGCAACATTGTCTACAATACAAGCGTGGCGGATTCGTAAAGCGAGTAGGCTGCTAAAAAGTATTCGATATAGATTAAAAATTGTATAAAGTGTAATTATTAAAGCGTACTGAAAAAACGGTATACATATATTAACTATTTGAACAAATTACTCGAATACTCAGCGAAGTTCTGCTATAAAAGGTGAGACAAATTGCAAAACTGACTAATAATTTCTCTAGCCTTTAGCCATTGTGTGTGTATTTAGTAGTAGACTTCTTTTTGTTCTTTTCTTTGTTAAGTAATCAGGGGTAATTATTTTTTTTCTTTTTTCAAGCTGCAAGTGCAATGTTACTAGGTTGAATACACATTTGACAAAATCGATTCAGCTGATGGTGATAGCCAAATTTTCTTTCATTCGTCTCTCTACCCCAATTAAATTTTCTCTGACGCAGCGTCCTGCGCGGCACATGTTTTAGCCAAAAGTACATACTGTGTACATACACATTATATCTATATGGCGAAAATATATATTTTTGGGGATTGCATGTTGCACAATTGGCAGCGCCTTATGAAAAAAATGGCACATAAATCGATAGAAAATTCTACAGCGTTTTTTTCGCACGTTGCTTTTCACTTCGTCATTGTGTTGGTGCGTTTTTTTTTTTTCATTATCGTTTGTCTGCTTTGTGCTGCTGTTCGCACAGGGGCAACGGTTACGGTGACCAGGGCTGCGTAGTGCTGACGAAATTTTCTAGAAGTTTATGTACGTGTGTGTGTGTACACGTGTGTGTAAGTGTGTCTGCGTCAGTGCGATTTGTATGCTAGCGAGTGGTGGGTGCGGGAAAGGGAGAGAGAGGGAAAGAGGCAGCGTCAGCTGCTCGTCGCTCAAATGTAGTTGTTGTAGTCGGGAACGAATAGCAAACGCAACGTATGGAAATAGAAACATTTCTAGAAAACGTGGTTCCTGCCGTCGCAGTACTCACATATATCAGCCGCTGACCTTGAAATTTAGATACCCGGAAGCAAAAACAAATAACTGATAGTTTTGTCATGATGATTTTTCGTTTGCAGTTTGTAATCAACAGCTAGAATGGTTAAAGAAACAGGCTATTATGATCTGCTGGGCGTGAAGCCCAATGCGACACCTGATGAGCTGAAGAAGGCGTATAGGAAACTGGCCCTCAAATACCATCCAGACAAGAATCCCAATGAGGGAGAGAAATTCAAGGCAATCTCGCAGGCATACGAGGTGCTCTCCGATGCGGACAAGCGTCAGGTGTACGACGAGGGCGGCGAGGCGGCCATTAAGAAGGGTGGTGCCGACTCCGGTGACTTCCGCAATCCAATGGACTTCTTTGAGAAGTTCTTTGGCGTCGGCCTGGGCGGCGGCGGCGGCGGTGGACGTCGTCGCGAGCGTCGCGGCAAGGATGTAGTGCACCAGATGTCCGTGCAACTGGAGGAGCTGTACAATGGGGCAACGCGCAAGCTGCAGCTACAGAAGAGCGTGATTTGTGACAAGTGCGAGGGTCGGGGTGGCAAGAAGGGCAGCATAGAGAAGTGTACCCAGTGCCGCGGTAACGGTGTCGAGTCGCGTGTGCAACAGATTGCACCCGGCATTGTGCAACACATCGAGCAAGTGTGCCGGAAGTGCTCGGGCACCGGTGAGTGCATACAGGAGAAGGATCGTTGCAAGAACTGCAATGGACGCAAGACGGTGCGGGAGCGCAAGGTGCTGGAGGTGCACATCGAGAAGGGCATGCGAGACGGGCAGAAGATAGTATTTACAGGCGAGGGCGATCACGAGCCCGAATCTCAACCGGGTGATATCATTATACTATTGGATGAGAAGGAACATTCGACGTTTGTGCATGCGGGCACAGATCTGATGATGAAGATGCCGCTGCAGCTGGTGGAGGCACTGTGTGGCTTCCAACGCATTGTCAAGACTATGGATGATCGCGATCTGCTGGTCGCCACGCAGCCCGGAGAAGTCATACGGCATGAGATGACCAAGTGCATCGCCGAGGAGGGCATGCCCATATTCAAGAATCCAATGGAAAAGGGCACACTGATCATACAGTTTGAGGTCATCTTCCCCGACGTGATCAATCCATCAGTTATCCCGACGCTTAAGCAGTGCTTGCCACCGGCACCCGAGATTGACATTCCAGTTGATGCAGAGCATACAGTTTTGGTAAGTTTTAAATAAATTTATACATTACTGGAACATTATACTTATGACTTACTTCAAAATTGCAGGAGGACTTTGATCCGAAGCAACGTCGCCAGCAACACCAGCGTATGGCCTACGACGAGGATGAAGGTGGCTACAACGATGGACCACGCGTTCAACAGTGCACATCCAGTTAAGCGGCCTACATTTTAAACATTAACACATATACCCCACAACCAATCCAGGCGATCGATCTGTAGTGTGTCCCCCTCTCGACCTGGATAATATTGTAACCTAAATCAAATCGTCTAAACAACACACTCGATCAGAATTTGCTGCTTAACCCCCATTCCCGGTGGGGCAATATCCGAACAACATCTGGCACCACAACTACAACCACTACCTACAACCACCACCAACAGTTAATAGTGGCTTTTGCATCCATTGTATTATCCCAAAAAAAAGCAAAGAAAACTAAATTACACTAAAAAGAAGACCACTACTAAACCCAATTCGCAAATTGATGAAACAAATTTATAGTTACATGGCTTAGGATCCGAGATGCTCTTCAGACTACGAGATATGCAAACTACGATATATAAATATATATAGGTATAAATACTTATCAAATTATGCACTACATTTAACGCGTGGTTCAACAAACTACATAAAGAAAGCAAATTTGTTTAATTCCGTTTATGTTGAGTTGAACATTTTTCACAATGAGAACCCACAAAAAACAAAAGATAAAAAATTACTTTAATTCAGTGGCCACTAGAACCGCATAAAAAAGTCCGCGAAAAAACGCGTCAAGAACAAGTTTTAAGTTATTTAATTCCAGCATAAATAATAGCGTTAGATTAAACGGATATAACAAATAAAATAATTAATACACAATTTCAACATCAAACTTGCTACACCTTTTATTGTAATTGTAAATGGAACGGGCAAGGATGGTTTTCGGCAATTGTATTTAATCTCATATATCTATCAATATACAAATTAAATGTTCATTTGCCTGCTTAAACAATTAGTAGCCACATATCAAAAATCAAGTTTACTTAAAAGATTTGTTGCCAATTTATTTACAAACAAGTAAAAGATAACTACAAATATAAATATTGATATTGGGAAATTAGCGCGCAAAGTTTCGGAGAGCAGCGACAACGCCAGTGCCATAAATCAATTTGCTCTCGATGCGCTGCCAGGCTTCCTCTTGCGCCTTGGAGACGCTCTGCAGCGACTGGACGAGCTGTGGGGATTCGCTGAGACTGAGGCCATGGGAGCGCAGGAAGACGCTTAGATAGGATTGGGCTAATTCAAAGTCTAGATTAGTGCTTAGCATAAACTCGATTAGTTTGAGGAACTGCATCATTGCCAGCATTGTGCCACCGGCATCTGGGTGCAGGGACTTGATCTCAAAGTCCACCATCGAGGGACCCAGTTGGGTGATGTGCTTCACGGCGGACTCGAAGTCGTTGTCGGATGCAGTTGCCTCCAAGAGCTTGCCAAAGGCAGTCAGATTGTTGAGTGACGAGACCTGCAGAAGCTTAGATCCATCATTACTAGCAGGCGCATTGCCAACATCGAAGCGCATCTCCAGACCAGAAACCGTGGGCAGGAAGAAGGGAGCCTGCTTGGGAGCCTTTGGTGGTGCCTTCGGTTTGTTGCGTCGCTTTATCAATTCCAGATCAAGCAGATTTTGCCAGCGGGATGCTGCTAGACCCGACATAGTAATCAGTTCAGGATTGAGTTGCTTGGGCGTTTCGTATTTGGCATCAATCTCCTCGCCCAACTCCTTATTGTCCTCATCGCTATCGATTTCCAGCTGCTGCATTGCGTCCTCCAGATCCATGGCATCGCACATATTTGAGGGCAATCCCACATACGGAGCGGGTTCACTTGGATCAATGGAACGTAAAGAGACCTGGTTAAACAGTGTCTTATTTGCCCATAGATAAATACCCAGAAGATTGACGTGAGCGGTGGCAAGAAAATCGCCACTTGGTGACATAGTCAGTGAGATACAAGGACGCTCTACGCGAAAATGATCAATCATGTATGAGGAGGGAATGTCCCACACTTTTATGGTAGAGTCCATGGCCGCTGTGATGAGCCAACGACTGTCTGGACTAAAGGCGAGATCGTTCAGCTTCGCCGTGTGTCCAATGAACTTGCGCACAATCACCCGAGTGTTCATGTCCACAACATAGACCTTGAAGGTCTCCAAGCCAATGGCCAGCATGGAACTCTCGCGATGATGACGCATCAGAGCAACACCATCCGCTAAACGCATTATCGCCAATGGCTTTTGAGCTGCGGGAAGATCAGAATAATGAGTTTCCTGCTGGATCAGTATTCGTGGACACACGTACCTTTTCCCTTGAACGTCCAGAACTTTACGACACCCTTGGTGCAGCCGGAAACCACATACTGATTCAGATTATCGCTGGCCAATCCTCGCACAGCCGCGTCATGAGCGGATTCAGGTGCACCATAGCTGCTGCGATGCAATCCCGACTGAATGTTGAAGCGTTCCACATCGCCGCTGCTGTAGCCAACGATGACAAAGTTACCACAGACCGTCAATATAATGGATGTCGTTTCGCTCTGAAAGTTGTTGCGATTCTTGTTTTGAAACTGTGTGGGAACCAGACGATGTTCTCCCATGCGGCTCTTATTGAAGGTCCAGGTGGTGGTCTGTATGACACCCGCATGTATGGCTGCAATATTATCCCATTCCTTCTCCCGGGTTGTGTCCGAAGTGAACTCCAGAATTGGCGGCATGCTGAACTTGTCGTACTGGAAGCGATCTGTTTGGTATAAATACATGTGAGATTAGATTTAAAATTCTTTAAGAGACTCTATCTATGGTTACTTTTCTTCTTGGTCGCCTTGGGATTGTAGGTGGCTCGGCCCATGCTCTTGTTAAGCGACTCCGAGATGGTGGAGAAGACGCGCAGTGTGCTATCCTCTCCGGAGGACAGTATAGACACACCAGATCCACCGTGGTAACGTATGCAGAGCGGTGGCTTCGTGTGACCCTCGCGGATGCGTAGCTGACGTGCTCCTCCGTCGGGCATGTCAAACACAAACAGTTTCATCGAGTTGTCCGGGGATGTGGTGAAGACGACAGGTTCACTTGGAAGGCAGATTGCCGTAGTTACTTCCTCCTCATGTGCCTGCAACTGTCCGGCCAATTTGCGCTGCTCCAGATTCCAGAATGCCATGTAACCGTTGCTGCAGGCCGACACCAAAATAGGCGGTCCATCTGTGCGAAATGCTAGGCTGGTGACCATGCCCCAGTCCTGCTTGAAGGCCACAAGAACCGTATCGAATTTCAAGTTGAGCACCATGATGGTGCCATCACCATGTCCAACAGCCACCACATCCAATGCCGGAGCTGGTTCAATGCACGTCACCCGACTGTCGTGACGACTGATCGTGCACAGAATGCTGTTCTTCTTGATGTTCATGATCTTGAGCTGACCCTGCCGGGAGCCCAGCACAATTTTATTGATGTAGGTCGGCGGATGAGCCAGTGCCGTGATTTGAAACTCTTCGGCCTTGAAGGGCACATCTAAATACACATCATCGGTGCCAATGTTCCACACCTTTAACACATTGTTCCCGTCTACGGCAATTAGATTTCCACCAAAGGGCAGCAGGATGTGCACATCACGCTCATGGCCACGATACACATGACGGATGTGCTTGCCCGCCCGCCAGGCGTAGATGCATTTGTTACTGGCCGTGTACGTGTGCTGTCTGTCCGTGGCCATGGCCGTAATATCATCCGGATGCAGTCCACTCACATGCAATAGCCGCATATGACTGGCCGTGTACACCTGGAAGGATCGACCAATGCAGGTGATCAGCAGTGTGTCCCGACGACGCTGCACGTAGCGTGTCACCGCCGGCACCTGGTTGCTCACATAGCCAAGTGCACGATTCCGGCGGAATATCTTGCTGCTCTCTTTAATTACGGCCCTCGGCTCCTCGTCCGTTGCCGCGGTTTCCTCTGCCCGCAGATGCGTCATTTTTATTTACTCTTTAATATTCTTTTTATATATGTTTTAATAAACTTTCGCGCTTTTCATGTTTACGAACCGAGCACGTGTGTTGTGTTTAGTGATGGCACGATTGATCATATGATACACATAAATCGATTATTTGTCGATGTCTCAATTCACGATTTAACTGTATCGCAAAATGGGTTTCGATTAATTGAATCTTTAATCGATGATACGCTCAAATAATCGCATCACTGTTCGCGCGTAAATGCAAAAAAAAAACAGTGGCTGGGCATTTTGCAAAGATTGATTTTGGCACCAAGCTATATCTTATAGCTAATCGTTATTGTTTTTTCATCAATGCTCTATTAATTAAATACAAATTTATCATTTATGTGCACTTCTATTTATTTGTCAAATGGCAGTTGCATTACACAATCACATGTAACAATTTAAAATATAGTGCAAGATTGATTGATCGATTAATTGTGAATCGGTCGGCTTTAATTTATCAAGATTCAATAATTTTATAGTGCAATTTATTTGTCATCACTAGCTGTGTTTCAAACAGTGCTGCCAAAACTCCAGAGAAAATAAAAGAAAAAATATTTACACCTTGTACTTCGGAAAGGAATAATAAATACTGGTAGAAAATACTACAGTACAAACTGCGTTCACTGTTGCCAACTAAGCTATTTTATAGATACTTCTGCCTTTTTTTAGAGTTCGATTGCTAGATAAATTTACAAATTACTGTTAGCCGAAAATATAGCCATTTTCAATATATGTTTTACTATTAATATTTCTTCTAAAACTATGCATACTTATTTTGCACGAAAAACAAATTTAGATGCTTTCCAGCCAGAAAAAAGCTATTATTTTCTCTTAAAACTATATCCAATTGCGTATTGCTCACTTTCCCTGTCAATAAAAGAAAGTAGTTTGTTATAATTTCATTTTATTTAATAACCCACATACTCGTAAACATATATACAATAAAAGCTCTTGTTATCATTTTTTAATTGCATTTAAAATTAATGATATAGTTAGAAATTTGAAACTCTTTGTGCTACACAAGATTACTTTGAAATTATGTTAGTATTTGGTAAAAATAATATTATAAACTTCATAAGTATGTAAATATGTACATATATATAGTCTTTTGCCGTTTTCAAACAATACATTTAATTAAAGCAATAAAAACGCGCTGCGACTGCAATATCCCTTCCTTTTTATTTATTTAGTAAGTTGTGCCTGCTTTTTTTTACATACTGAAATTTTTACCAGCCCTAAAAAATTTCAGATGATTTTCCATATATGCAAGTAGCGAAAATTTGTTGCTCTATGTGTAGACACTTATGAAACATTGTATTAAACATTCAATATTAATTGTTGTTACTGTTTTTTCTCGTGATGCTAAAAAAGGTGATTTATTTGGTTCAGTTGATAGGTCAAATGCTGTGCTTAATTCAGTGCATTCATCGCCACTTCCCGGTTGAAGTTTTCACCGGAACTGGGGAGTTGATAATCCAATTCGCCAAGACGGGGCACAGGTCGATAAGGGCGATTAAACTGAAAATAATTAATTAGTAATGCATTATCATAGTTTTAAGATGAGATGTGCAACGTACCCATGATTTCATTATTTTGTAGAGAACCTGTCGTGAGGGATAATCATCGAAATCTGAATCTGGCACGGCGGGCGCCTGTTCATTTGGTGCCAGCATCGGCAGCAGTCCATTTGGGCGCACAAACTCCTGCCCAAGGCCGGGGGCATTGGGAGCGGAAGCACCGCCAGTCCCGGCGCTCAAGGAACGTTTCCCATGTCCGCCGTAACAGACGTGCCCATAGGCCTGACAGCCCTCTGTAAGTGCAAAGTGCAAAATGCAAAATGGCAAAATGAATTAGCCACCGTCGACTTTCATAAGAAAATTGCAAACGCTTTGGGGCAAAAATTGTAATCGATATTACACCTACACACACAGACATACGCACACGCACATTCATACACCCACTCACACACACACACATACACACATTATTAACTGGGAGTTCCTTTGGCTGAAAAAAGTTTTTGAACCCAAATGCGTTGATATGTGCCGCATATTCCCTCAGCGCAGGATTGAGGCAAACTTTGAACCATTATGCGAGAATTATATATGAACAAACATTGTCTCGTGACTCTTGAAATCTTTAATCGCTTGCCAATGCTCTGGAGAGACAACGTTTGATAAGCATTTGACCTACGCTTGTGTGACTTTTTGTTCTATCGTTTTATTTATATGTAATTTTTTTGTTGTTGGTGCACTCATGTATTTTGTTTGTTCGTTTGTTTATTTAATAAATTCGTCTGTGCGAAAAGAACTCGATGTTGACTCGATGCTATTGCCATTTTTTGAGCTTCCGCTCGCATATAAAATAAAGAGGAGTATATGAAGGGGAATTTCCCACATGGGGACTACTGTCATTTTAAACCATTTTTAATTCGCTGGGGAAGCATAAATAGACACATAAACAGTGTTAACACATGGTGCGTTCAATGCTAATCTAAATATAGAAATTCGTTAATAAATGATTTAAATAAGTACTTGTTCTTCAAATCTTTAACAGCTCAATAGCAATTTTCGATAATTCTGAAACCCAATTAAAAACAATAAATTTAATTAAATGCAGTTTAAAATAGTATAAAATCAAAGGCGTAAATTACATTCGAAATTAATTAATTGTATAGTATAAAATATACCAATAATTAATAATTTTGTTGAAATTCCAAATACATTTATGGCAGTAATAACTAGAAACAACTTTAGCCTAAATCTCTAGATTTTTGTGAATAACATCTGATAAAAATGTAGAAAAACTGTCTGTTAATTGAAGTTTATCTTTGCTTTTGGCATTATAAAGAAATGCTGAAATGTTGCACAATGCAACACCTTGCCACCCAATCCCATACCTCCCTACATTTAACGATGTTGCAGCTGCATAAACAAAGCCACAAAGGAGCAATGTCAATGGCGTTGTCGGTGTCCTTGTTGATGTCGTGACGGTGTCGATGTCTATGTGAGGTCGACGTTTGCTTGTTTGTTTTCCGTTAAAGTTAAACTGTAACAATTGATGCTGCCAGCCATAACGGTATATGCACGTGTCTGCAAATGTGCATGTGTGTGTGTATGTGTGTGGGGCTTGTTGTGACTTCCGCTTATCAGCCATTTATAGCTTTGTTTTTTGCGCTTAAATTTAATGAATTTTTCATGTCAACCCAAGTGGCAATTGGCCAGGTGGCAATTGGCAGGTGTCAAGTAATATAATTCAATATAGGAGCAATATTTGAATAGCACCATTATGTACTTATAACTAGCCAACAATGTGTACTTACTTTTAGCCTGGCTCTGTTGGGCGGCCAAGACGACAGTGCAGATGACAAGCAGCAGTATCGAAATTGTCGATTTCATTTTAACTGCAAATACAATGAGAAATAGAAGGAAAATCACAATTAAAGCACGTTCATATACATGGAAGTTTACTCTCATGGTGGCACCTGTTGAGGTTATGACAATGCCCGGAATACTCTGCCCCTGCGGGTATGCTACGCTAATTAGAAAACCACGGCACACAACCAATCAAACAAGTCACATGCATTTAAGGAGTTAATCCTGGGCACAAAACTTTTGAACTTTGATTTATGTTACACCCACACAAGCACACACAGACAATTAGTAGGTGTGTGTGTGTATTTCGGAAAGTGGCAAAAGCACAACTTAAACTAATGCTTGTTTATTACGTGCTTTGAATTTACTAATCGCCTTCAGTTCGCAGCTTGCGGACATTTTCTGCAGATGAATACGAAATGTTCACAGATAAAAGGTAAATCATTTAATATTGCACGATTCAAATGATTTACATGGCCCATGAACGCAATTAAGTTTGTATGCAAGCGGTTTTTACAACTGTACATCGATCATACGCCTCGTGTGCCGTATGTTAATACTTATAACGTACCCGACTGGACTCGTATTAGGAAATGACAAACTCACCTCGGGATCGTACTGATTACTTTGATATTCGACTGGTTTATATAAAGAAAACGAAATACTATATATAAGAAAAAGAAAACAGTCATGACACGTTATATACGAGGAATGCTTTGTTTATCAGCTGAGCACAGTAATTTTTATTAAAATTGATTAATTACTCGAAAATATATATTATGGGAACTTTGTTTCTTTGTACATATATGTTAGTATATATATGTTTCATCACAGATACGTTTGGAATTTAAAAACTATTCCTTTGATTACTTTTCAAGCAAGGCAAAAGCCACAACGAAATTTCGTCGACGATTTCACATTTTCAAGCGCTGCCCGGCGACTAAAACAACATTTCTCAATCTCAAATCCCGAACCTCAGATCACAGCTTAACTCAGATTGTCTAGTCCACGACTTAAATCGGCTATTGATAAGCCTGAATCGTGTTACGCATCGTATTTGTTCGCAGGCACCTCAGCAAATTAAGGGCTTTCCTTATAAATAGCGTAAAACTCTAAAGCTCGATTCTATTTTCTGTACCAAATGCATATACATATATGCGAGTGCAATTTATGAACTGATGAGACTGATAAGCATAAGTTGTTGTCTTTATTAAACTCTCATTATTTGCAGCTACTGACAATCAGTAAAAAATCAACAAAATGCCCACCTACACACAATACGAAAACAATAATATTATTGTTATTACATTGTTTATCAGGCTTGGCAACCAAGCGAACCATGTGTCAACACCCTACGGTTTCTATACGTGGCTTATCTATGCGCTGTATACCCTCTCCATAATAACGTTTTAATGAGCTCCCATCATAATATCCGTTCTGTGGCTTCTGTCTCACATAAATCAATTTCGGAAATTTTCCACAGGTTTCTATTCCCGCACCTGCCCCCGTCCCTGGAATAGATCAACATCTGCCATAACTAAAGCTTATGAATATCAATGTTCAAATGTTTCCGTGTGAAATTCTTCTTATCAGCCCAGCCCAGCTGATAGTGCAAATATAGGTACGAGTATACCCAATAAGTCTATATAAAAAAACAATCAATCGGATTAATAATAATCGAGCAGTTTATAAAAGCGTGCCTTCGGCATGATGCTAATACCCAGATGAGGTCAAAGGTGGCATTTTTGTGATTGGGGTATCGCGATTTGCTTAGTTTTGCACAATTGGCAAGTCCAAAGATCGTGTAAATTAAAAGAAACAGATCAACACCTGAGACATTATGACAGCTATACCAAGCAAAATTTAAAATCAAAAGAAATCAACAAGTTTACCAAAGCGGAAAACCTTTAAGATTTAAGCCTTAAAGTTAAATTAAGAATTTAAAAAATCTACATTTATTAGCTTTTTAATAATAATGAAAATATACGGAATGAGCTTAAGGAGAAATGAGATGTCTCATGCAAAGATCTAATGTACATCTTCCATATGTCCTATATAACTTAACACATTAAAAAACCTATTGAAAATAATGTTGCACTTTATCATCAAAGAGAAGAGTGTATTTTTCGAAAACTATTCTATACATTTTTTTTTTCCGGAAACAAATGGAAAGAAGTTCTAAATTTAAAAATAAGTCCAAAAAAACGAAAATAGTCCAAAAAAACGAAAATAAATTTTAAAAAAAATAGTACCCTGAATTCTCTTCGTTTGACTGAATGCTTAAAACATTTACTCTTTTTTAGCCATATTCAATCGATTGAAGTATAATATATTTTATACACAAGTATCTAAAACATAGTGAAAAAAATAACGAATATGCTGTTTAATAATATTAATATATTTTATTAAAGCTAAAAATTCATTAAGGTTAAGTTCTTAAGAGATTTATTACAGTTTTCAAATGAAATGCAGATATTGAAATAATAAACTACTTTGCCGTAAACCTTAACCAGATTTGCAACAAGTTGTTATAGTTGTTGCTCTACTTTGATCCAAGAGAAGCAAGATATATTTATAGTTGTCTACTGCATAATAAGATGATTTACACAGCTGTTTTCAGCTAACGTGTAGTCTTTTGGCCAAAGTTTGTCTTAGGTAAATGGGAACATCTACTTTTCGAGGTTAAAAGTAAGTGCAGCCCTTGGCGGGTTATTAAAAATTAATCAAAGCAAAGGAGAGATGGAAAAGTTAAACGCATCTCGAATGATTGAAGCACTTAACGAGGGCAACTCTTAGTTGAACAGATAGAACACGTTAAATGACCAGTAATCTAATTTGATTCAATTAAATTGAACAAATAAACAAGAGCACAAATTATGGCCAGAGGGTCTAATAATATTATATTTGGCATGGAGATGAGATTCTAAGGGAAGTCAGTTTGTGCAAATAGAGGTAATTAAAAAAAAAAAGCCGGACTTCATGTGAACGGGCAACAGTCTAGAAAAATAAGTTAAAAGTACACTTACCAAATTTAGGTTTATAACTTTTGTTTTATGAGTATAAGCTGGCAAACTACACACAAAATACTGTAGCTAACAAGCAGTTAATTAATTGATATTGTGCTGAATTTAACAATATGTTCTTTAAGGATAGACACAGTCACTTATTTTGTGTTGACTACAACCTTATTTTTTGACTTTGATTCCGCGCTTGGTGGTGATGTCGCTCGACTAAAAGCCAAATGTCGTGTGATGCCGTTAAAGGAACACGGCTCAGCTTTATACTGCAGGACGACAATGCTCGTTGTATCTGTGTGTGCTTGTGTGTGTGTGTATGGGTGTGTTTGGGTGTGTGGGTGTAGGGCATTGCACAGCCAATCAGAAGCGCGCTACGAGCCGAATGTCACACGAAGTTTAACTGTCTGCCGCCAAACTGTATGCAATAGCATTTTGGCCAAGTTGCTGGTATCTGGTAGTTTTTTGCGTAGGTGCTGCAACATTTGGATAGGCCGACAAACGCATTATGACCCGGCTAAGGCAAAAGTCAAAAAGGCATTCCCATTGAGTCTTCATGTGGCAACCATTCGGTTGCTGCTTTTGGGACGTCAAATTACGCTCAGATTTATACATGTTTTGGTTTCCAAGTGCGTCATCTGCATAGATATTAATGAATTTAACTGACAACTGTTCCCTATTGACGCATAGAATACGTTGTTGGCCAACAATCTTTGCCGCAGGCAACAAAAAACAAACACAGCATTTCTTAAACTCCCTGTGGGTGGACTTTGAGTACCCGGAGTCGTTTTAATTGAATAATTGACTAGTTGATTGAATCATTATACGTGTCTTTGATTCGTAAATTTCAAATAAAACATCTTAAATAAAGAAATATCTATATTGTAATTAAAATGATAAAATGATTGATATGCCAACCAGCGCACCCGACTCTCAGAGACCCTGTACCTTTTCTAAAATAATGCAAATCATGGTTTAAAATCGCATAATATTAATGACGTATTCAAACCTGCCTGAATACGTTACATACTTAAGTACAGACATCTACAAACACATTAAAATATTAAACACACGCCGTAGGCTTTATACATCAGTTTAACCTTCTTCTTCTTCTTCTTTCCGATGCTGTGTAAAATTGTTTTATGAATAACTTACGACATTAAAGATGTTATACAGAATTTATCATATCGCTACAGCAGATAAAACTCATTTTTTATATTATGTATCTGCTAAAGAGTTTAAAATGGAACGCTTTGAGTTGTAAACGATGAGATGTGATAAAATTCTAAGACAGAACAGATCTCGGAGTGATATATAAACTTATTGTCAGCAAATTTAATAGCTTTATCTTCTGCAGTTCATGATAGGACTCTATCGACTAAATAGACCCTTTGTGCTTTACAGTTACTGGGTCTAATAACTTGTTTACAACAATTACCTTCAGTTTTTGCCAGTGGCAGGAGAGAAGCAGAGTCGAAGCTTATCGCATCAAGAAATATTACGTCGATAAGCAGCTGTTGCTGCCCTGAACACACTCTGTTAACAGATCAAAATATTTGACATCAAACAGTAGCTGCTCCCACATATTAGCTGTATTAATCTATTAACTATCTAATAATATATATTAATCAGTTAGTTGCGCATGGAAAACGAATTTAAACTATATAATTAGCTAACTATATACAATAATTGTAAAGTGAAATGCTAAACACATGTAATAATAAATATTTAAGATTAAAAATAATTACATACATCTTTATATTTTAGAGGTATTTTATTATAGTTTTAAAAATGGATGGACTGCGTTACAAAATTCAGCATAAACAATTAAACAATATACAAATTAAAGAGATTCAAAATGTTTGTCAGGTAAAGACAATATACAATATTCAGTTGAGAGCTTTAGAAAGCAAAGCGAACGAGCAAAAGAGTTGTGAAAAGGGCACTGACTTTAAAAAGACCCGGTGCGGAGTTATTCTGGGCACAGATGCGGGGCTGAGGAGCTCCGACGTATTGGCAAAGAGTTCCGACGAAGTTTTGCTGGGCACGCTCGTTGACCTTCTTGTCGAATTGCTGTGAGAAATGAAAGATGAGCAACTCGTTTAAATTGCAAATGGTTGAATCACAATACTCACCTCATTGAACAAAATGGTGGGCACAGAGCTGAGTGGTTCCTTTAGCTTCTGGGTGGTGTCGCCAGCGGTGCGCAGCAGAGCACTGCCTTCGGTGGTATTGGCACAGATCTTGATATTCTCCCAGTTAATTTGACTTTCGAGGGCGCAACGTTGGCCAGGATAAACATTGTCCGGGAAGTTATTGCCCGCCTTCATCAAGCAGTTGATAAAGTCCAGAGTCAGCGATTCACGGGTGGATTCAAGTCGATAGGAATCGGACTGGATTTTGTCAATGGCGCAATTATGCACCTTGTTGCCATAGCATTCATTTGGACCATGATGACATGTGAAGGTCACATCTGAGCCTTGTGTGGTGTACTGCATGGTGCATACAAGATGTTACAATACAAATGAGGCATTGTTGGACCCGAATCGTGTCGCTCACTCACCTGGGATTTGCCAAAGGGCACAAATGTGATATCGACCACATCGCGCAGTTCACTCTTCATAGCTGGATAGAGCTGTTCCGTAATAAACTTGGCGCTGTCCGGGCACAGGGATTCGTAGTAAATGGCAACGGGCACCTGGTTTAGACCAAAACAAAACGGTTCAGTATCTTGACTATGTACATATCTACATACGAGTATATGCATGTGAATGAGAATGAGAATGAAAAACAGGGAACTCTCTGCCTTTAAAACGTGTCTGTGTGTTTGTTTGTGTGTATGTGTCTGTGTTGCCATTTTGTGTCAACCAATTTGCATTTTTACTGCACATGCAAATCAGTTTCGGACGAATTAACACAACTTAAATGACCTGAATGAATCTCTGGCCAAACAATCTCACTAGGCTTCGTTTTGTAATTGAAATGCTTTTGTTCAATAGTTCCACAAAGTGTTTAACTATTCGTACATGCATAAACAATATTTAACTCAAATAAGTTCAAAGCAAACAAGGTGTCTTTTAAATTTCATATGAAAAATTTCTTGATTTGCCAGAAATTAATAAATGTAGTACTTTTGACTTGGTGTTTTGTTTATTGATGACTCTGTCAATTAAAGTTCAGACTTTTAAAGCAATAAAATGAAAGCGTATTACTCATACAGTCTGCATGAATATACAAAGTTAAAGTATATATTATTTAAGAGTGTAGCCAGGCTAGCAATTGGGCAGAAATTCATACTTTTTTAAAATATAAAATATATTTTTATATATATTGATAAAAAAAAAAGGAATTAAATGTATTCACTTAAGACGGTTAAATTCAGGTGACAACTAGGCATTTTTTCATTATTTGCGGATCGTTTCAGAAACTATGTTTTTTATTGTTAAGTTTTCGAACAGGTTAAGAAAAATATACATAAGCTGACAACTAGTTGGATTTTTTATTTAATTTCTGGAAGCAGTTCTTGGGTTACAGGCAGAGTCTGTGATTCATATTAATTTAATCGAGCACTTTCCGCCATTTAATTCTATGTGCCATAAAGTAATATTATAGGGAGATCGTTCTGTCTACTTTTCTGTTCTTTGACTAAGTCTTATTTTCGAAATATTTTTTCAATTTGTACAGTTGCTGCTATTGGCAGCCTGCTAAGTTTGTGCATAAATTTTAATTATAAATTGATAAATCACATGTGGTTCTTTATCTATACAGAACAAATATTCCAGTAAGAAACAGAAAAATAACTCTTTGTACATTTTATACCCTCACAATAATTAACTGTTACATGCATATCTACTAAGTGTCACAGCACGACAACCTTGCCTCCCTATAGTAATATGTGTTATTGGGAATGATTGTATATATTTTTGGGGTTTCCTATAAAAATTGTAATTTCGCATTATATCGTGATTGAGATAATAAATAGTTTTACTATAGAATTTTCGTATTCATTGCACTAGCTTTTTTATTATTTAATTATTATAATAATATTCGTGACCAACCAAACGAGGCGCAATGCAAATTAGCTTTTCATTATTTTGAAGTTGCCAACGTAATAAATTTACTGTTTGCTTAAAATACATACATACGTACAATAACTATATATGTACATACAGTGGCTCTCAGCTAATTTTTCCCACAGCTCTTACATATTGCTAGTTTTAAATACATTTTTATTTTAATGGAAAGAAGTTACAAAGCAAATTTAAAAGCAGGTACATTTTCCCAAATTTTAATTAATGCCAAAACTAATGCTAAATATTTGAATTTAATATTTAACAAATTATATCTGAGCTAAGCAATAACAACAAAACAAAAGATAGTTAATAGTGGTCTAAGAAGCTGTAAGCCACTGTAAATTTGCATTACTTTGTTTATTTTTTCTACCAGCGTATTTTGCTTATTATTAGTTTCTTTGCGTTCGAAGTTCCACAAAACGGAACAG
The DNA here is from genome assembly GCF_004354385.1 of Drosophila innubila. Lineage (NCBI taxonomy): Eukaryota > Metazoa > Arthropoda > Insecta > Diptera > Drosophilidae > Drosophila > Drosophila innubila. The sequence goes on from NW_022995380.1 coordinate 9,655,494, forward strand.
CGAGAATACACATCTCATCAGTGGAAAGATCAAAAAGTTCCATTCTGATGTGTTGAGCACAGACAACAACAACAACAGGTTGGGCTGGAAAGAAGCTTCCAGGAGCGGTTGGCGGTTAACACCGGTTCAAGCATGCATCACAATTACACACATTCAGCTATGTTTGTATATACGTTAGTATGTATGTACAATGAAATGGAAACTTGTCGGCATTATAAACCGGTTTTGGTTTCAAAACAAAAATATCAAATGAGATGTCGCGACGGACAGCAGAGAAAACTGAATTTAATTATTAACATGCATCCACACAGACACATGCATATGTATGCATGTATTTGAGTTAAATATTTTCCAGCTGCGTCAATTTTCCAACATTATCAGTTCATTCAACCCTTTTTGTAGGGCGCGCCACTTGTTGCTACGTTTTAAAAGGGCAGCATGTGCTACTTTCCTAACCTACTTTTTGTATAGCGCTCTACAGTGTTGTGCTAAGCAATTTTCGTGATTTAGGGCTTGACGTGCGCTAATCGCCAATTTTGGTTACCTCCACCTCTTTGCATTTTAAATTGATTTTACTCAAGTCTCAAGTCTTTGCAGTGATTATATAAGTCGTACGTACCTTAGCTGCGCTGCAAACTGTGGCAGCCAGACAAACCAATAAGACAAATTTGTGACTCATTCTTAAGCTTTATGTCTGCGACTTGTAGTATGTTGAAACGGATATACGGCAGCGAATTAAGCGCAAGCTGTTGTGAACGTACTGACGACTTAGCGTAAACTGTTTGTCGCTCTGAGTTTGGACACCAGCAGCAGCAGCTCCAGCCGCTTTCCAGTCTGAGCGCTCTACCAAAGAGCGTACGCTCACCCGTGCATACGTAATTCAGATTGAGATTGGTCTTGTGCACTCATTCGTGCATACATACTAGTACTTATGTATGTAAGCATATTCCAGTGCACAGATCGTTCTCAAGCTCAGAAGCATACAAACTTTTGAAGAGCGCGCTGCATATACAACAACAGTTTAAGCTTTAAAGAGCGCACGATATTCTCTTCCTTCGCTCCCGAGGGTACATAACATATATATGTTTATATGTTATATCCATCGAAATGTTCTAAAAACTTTCTTGGCTAGGGATTTGCGGTCTTTTCATCAAATTATCCATAATTGAAGCAATGTTAAAAACGCCTTTAAATCTCAGGAGAACACTTTGTTTGTTTCGCGTAACACATTTTCTTTATGTTTATTGGAATTACAAGTTAGCATATACTTATGTATGTTTTATTGTATGTACATGTAAGAAGTCCCCTATCTAATTGGGAGCACATCCTGCGGTTTCAGTCACGAAACTTAAAGCCCTTTGCTATTAAATCCTTGCGTGCCTCCAAAATCTCCTCCTGCAATTCCTTGGCAGCCTCCGGACAATCGTTAAAGGTGAAAGTGCGGTAAAGCACAGTGACAACAGAATAAACCTACAGAATGAACAATATCATTAACTCTTCGAATTAGTCAATTGGCATTAGAAAGTTACTTACACCAAATATAACTAAGAGTAGCAGCGGCAGCAGTTGAATATGCAATAAGTATTTGGTTGTTAGCGGCGTTTGCACTGTACCCAGCACAAGGGCTAGATAAGGCACAGCGAACAGCGTTGCAAGGAATAACCAACGCTGTAGATTTGTCATGATTGCCAAGCTTTCAATCTTGAAATTTAATTCAAATAAATAAAATCAAAAATTAAAATGCAACACGTAAACAAAACAACTGTTTTTTGGTGTTCTACTAGTGAGTTGCCACTCCAGCAAAAATTTACGATCTGGTTTGATTTTTTTTTACTAAAAAAAAATAGGTACATTTCCGATAAAAGGTATTCTGAATTTTTGAACCTTTTTTCTTTTATCTTGAATTTTTTAAATTTTTTGCAGAGTCTTTGTTAGAATTTTCTCAATTTTTTAATATTTGTTTTTTAGAAAATAATTTTCTTACAGAGGGCTGACGAACTTCAAACCTTCATTAATATGTTTACCTTAATTTTGTCTAATTTTAGATTTTTATAAATTTTATTAATTTTTATTGAGTTTTTTGCATTTTTAAATTTGTTGAGACGGATTGTCGTTCATTTCGTTCATTATGCTAGGTTCACACTGCGTCACATTTCAGTGAATCATCGAAATTAATCGGAACAATTCGATACGGCACGGGTGCTTACACTGCACTCACTGTATATATAACTGATTCCAGTGAGAAATATGACCGGCGCACAATTCAAAAGTGAACTTTTGTAAGTTCATTGCCTATAATTTTCCAATAAATTAATAATTTAAAGAAATTTTTCAATTCGAGATTAGATCGAATTTAGCGCAACATGATGAAAATTGCAAAGCTTTCCTAAAATTAAGACTTTTCCTTTTGTAATGAGCGTCGAAAACGAAATATTTTTTACGATTTTCAACTAAAAGCTTAAATATTTTAATTTTCATTAGATGCATATATATGTATGTAGGTTGATCTTTTTATTAATTTACAAACATATTCAGATTGTTTTCAATATTTTTTATCTTCGGTATAACTATGCTAGTTTATAATATTTATGAATACATAACAAAACAATTTATTTATCGAGTAAGTTGAAATTTAAAAAATTTGTTTCCGTTATTGCCAATATTTTCAGACTAACTTCAATCGAGGTCGGGAACAACGTTCGGATTCAGGCTAAGCAGTGTCGGCAAATACTTTTCAAGCTGTGCACAATGTTTTGAGCTCTTTCTTCTAAGTAGATGACGGGAAGGATTTACTCCCATATGCTTATATATGGAGGAGTACGAATGACAACTGCGAGCAGAGCGGAAAGACTAAGTTTAAATAAACTATTTGTTTTTTAAATATACATACGCATATACATATTTCATATTCATATATAAATATAGAGGCTATGTAGTACTGATTGCTTACAATTAAATTCTATTCCTGATTCAGGTTCTTGATCACGTAATTAACAATGAGTGCAAATATTGCAAAACAGATTACAATCACCAGGTTCGAATAGATCGACTGCCAATTTAAATAGGAATTTCTTGCGCAGTTTTTTAGAGCAGCGGGACCACCACTGCCCAGATCAACACCGGCGGCAGCAGCTCCAACCACCAATCCGTCGGTGGCACAGGGATCCGCTGGCATTGCCGTTTGCTCATTGGCACTGCTGGCATTTTTACTATGGCTATCTGTGGCAACAACGCTGCCATTAGCCAGGCCATTAGCACTCTTGGCAGAACCAGAACTCGACTTGGAAGCTGCCAAATCAGCCTTGCTGCCCTGTAAACGCTGCTTGATTTCACTAACAATGTCTGGAAAGAGCTCACAGAAGTTCGTATTTCGTAGGTTAAATGCTAGCGATTTCTGGGCAAGCATTTGCTTGTCGTAATTTGAAGACTCAATGGAGCCCAGTGTGGGTGTACTCTCCAGCTAAAAACAAAACAAAAATAAACAATAGTTTAACGACCATAATGTAGATTATGAGACTAAAATATTACCATAAAACTGAGCAGTCCAGTTAGTATCGTACCCACGCACCATGTTGGATTCCACGTATCTGGGTGAAAATCTGCAAGAGACAAAAACAATTTGTAAATATCGTATATATCGTATATATATATATATAAATAATTTACCTGAAATGCTCAAACACAGTCTAGTGTTTATTTTGAAGCGTCCGTTGGGGGTCAACATGTATATCGATGGTGGTTTGAAGGGGAATTCGCGGGGAAACAACAATGTGCCGTGATAATAGCCGCCATAATATGGTGAATCTTCAGGACCTTTGACACAATAGTGCCATTCCAGAATGTTATTCGGCAGCGGCTCGGCGGTTATGTACGGCAACGGATCACGCTTCAGACGCATATAGTCCTGTTTCATGCGCGATACGGCCGTGGGTTGCTTGCGGGCGCCGGACCCGGACGCCGTTGACGATGACATTTTTCGCTAAATAATTTTCGACCCGTTTGCTGCTGTTTGAAAGAAATCTGATGCAACAAAATGGGTTCAAAACAATACTGAATTTTATCACATACGCACACTGCGCTAATAACACTTTTCTACTGATAACAAACAAACCAGTCAAGTCAGTCAAGTACACAAAAAACACACACGTGGCCAACTTGCATTCATTAAGTGTGGGCGTGGGCGGAGGCGTATTTCTAAAGTCTCTTCCCTGCCAGTTGGAGTCGCATACGCCAATTAAAATCATGCATTACGGGTCCAGTGTGCTATGCATTAATGTTGTTTACTAATTGTTTTGTTTTTGTGTGTATGTGTAGAGAAAGTCAAACTATACGTCGCTGTCGCAGTCGCTGTCTAGAGTTGTTGTTTTTGTTTTTGTTTAGAGCAGCACCAACCTCGAAAATTGTGTTTTCTTGTTGTTGCTTTCCTTAAGTGCAATTTACAGCTAGGTCACAGCTGCCCAGCGAAAATGTGTGAAAACAACACAAACACTGTAAACGGATGCTAGTTGCATTCGACTCTGCTCTTCACTTCGTCGTTACACTTAAGCGCTGGTTTAGCTTTAGTTTAGCCTTCCACTTGAATATTTAATAATTGTGTGTAGTTAAATTTTAAGTGCGTAAAAAAACTGCAAATTGTATTGGTGTTAAAATATCTGTTCTAAGTTATATGCAGTGTTGCCAACTTTTTAGTGAAAATTTTACTGTTGCCAACTTTCTAGATGAAAAAATAGCTGTTGCTAGCTGGAAAGCATCTGAAAAATAGCTGAAATTGCGATGCACAATGAGCAAAACAGAACAACTGAGCAAAATGAGCAAATCGAAACTGGTTGGTAGCCTTAATTCAAAAACGGGCTGGCAGCGTTAGCACAAAATCGGGCTGGCAGCTCTGTTGCCAACTTTTTAGAGAAATAGCATTAATTAAAAAAATTCACCTTTATTTTATGTAATAACGAATTTCATTGGGTTTGTCATAACTGGATTTATTTCTTTTTTAAATAATTGTTTGCGTTAAAATTCACAAATTTAAAATCGAGCGCCATACGGAGAGATCTTTCCGATGCTGCTTTTCGATTTATTTCCCATTGATGGGTATTTTTTAAGCGCTGCCAACTTATAGGCGCTCAATTTTAAATTTCATGCCATATTTTAGATGTAAAGCCTTAAATAAAATACATAACACAGAAATCGCAAAGAAAAAATTAATTTTATTATAAAAAATTAATTATAACTCTTATTATTCGATTACGATAAAATTATGAAATATAAATAAGATTTTCATCTAAAAATCATAATGCACCTCTTAATTTCAAATTTTTTTATGTAAGCAAATATTTAGTTTTGACCGTTAATATTATTGTGACAAGTGATGGAAATCAAAATGATTGACAAGATTATGTCGTTACAGATTATAAGGCAAAGCAATCGAAGGTCAGTTTACAAATAATAAAAATTAAACTAATATATAAATAACTAAAGCCAAACCAATTTTAATCCTACATTTACATGAAATAGATTGAAATGGAAATGTTGTTGTGCCCTCTGTTGAGACTGATGTACGTCTATTTCCAACTGATAAGCTTCTATACTAAAAACTAAAAAAGAAAGATTATAAACGAAAATGATAAGCCTGTATGTCGTGTTTGTTGTTGGTACATTGAACCGATGAAAGGGTGAGGAGGGGGATTACGATTACGTACCAAAGACCAGATTGCTTATCAGAAACCATTTGGTTTATTTACCGATGAGACAGTGGAAAAACAGTTGTTACTCCGACTTTGTCAAGTGCAGTCGGTTTTTTTTTTAAAATAACAAATTGTAATGGGTTCTATTGGAAAAATCGGTTTCCTTGGAGGAGGCAACATGGCTAAAGCCTTGGCAAAGGGCTTCATTGCAGCAGGTCTTACCAAACCAAACGGTGTCATTGCAAGCGTACATCCCGCTGACAAGATATCACTGCAATCCTTTCAAGAACTGGGCATTGAAACGCTGGTAGAGAATGCACCCGTTGTGGAGCGATCTGATGTTGTATTTGTGTCCGTAAAGCCGCAGGTGGTGCCCAAAGTGCTGGCAGAGATTAGACCATTGAGTGCCAATAAACTCTTTCTCTCTGTGGCCATGGGCATCACTCTGAAGTGCTTGGAGTCCAGTTTATCCGCAGAGTCGAGAGTAATACGCGTCATGCCCAACACTCCGGCTTTGGTTCGTTCCGGTTGCTCGGTCTATGTACGTGGCAGCAAGGCGAATGATGCAGATGCTCAGATAACCCAACGCCTGCTAGAGGCTGTTGGCACCTGCGAGGCCTGTGACGAATCCCAGCTGGACATTGTTACGGCACTGAGTGGTAGTGGACCCGCCTATGTATTTGTGATGATCGAGGCGCTGGCTGATGGCGCTGTGCGCATGGGAATGCCCAGGGATATGGCTTATAGGTTGGCCGCACAGACGGTGATGGGTTCCGGGCACATGGTCAGAGAATGCAACACTCATCCCGGTCAATTGAAAGACAATGTCACAAGTCCAGCTGGTTCAACAGCCGCTGCCTTAAAGCACCTCGAGTTATCAGGTAAGTGAATGACGTCGACTCGCTCTCTGATTATTAATAAATCCGACTTTGGACTTTGTAGGTTTCCGTGCGGCGGTGGCGGGAGCTGTGGAGGCGGCAACGATGCGCTGTCGCCAGATATCAAGCGAGACTTAGACATAATTTACATATATGTACATACTTTTCTTTTATAATATTAATAATAATAAGAATAATAATTGTAATTATAAACACAAGTTGCGGAAGACACTTAGAACTTTTTACGCTTCTTGGCACGCGCCAGTTCGTTGAGCTCGCCTTGCTGCATGGATGCTTCCTGGTAGATCCGCTTGACCTTCTCGTTACGCTCCTTGTCGCTGCAAGGGATAAACATACATAACTTAGTAGTGATTCCATAGGAAGATTCTTAACTTCATACCTTTGCAGCTGTTGCTTAAGCTTGAGATCCTGTACAAAGGCCGTGTCTCGTCGTATTTCCCGAATCGCACCCTTCTTCTCACGCTTGATCTTGTGCAGCAGCTTGACACGCTCCTCCTTCTGCTTGGACAACTTGGGACGTCGCTTGTCATCGTAGACGACTTCAAAGCGCGGCTCCAGCAGACGCAATGCCTTTGGCTTTCTATCTGGAGGCGCCAGAGGTTTCATTTTCTGTGCCGCCAAACGCTCCACCAGAGATTTAGCCTCGGCATAGTGTTGATGTACATGTTCGGGATAGGGTTCTAACGGCAGACGTTCCAGCAGAGCCAAGAAAGGTGTGGCCAAAAAGCAGGCGCCAGTGTGCTCACTCACAAGTTCCTCCATGACTTGGTGGATTAGACGCAACGCAGTATCCAGTGCCCGTACTTTAAAGTCCAGTGTGAGTGAGAGCGTCACCAGATCAGCCGCCTGCATTTGCTGGGGCCCAAGGGACTTGCTCTCGCTGGTGGCTGGAATGGCCAGTAGTTTGCTAAAGAGTCCATCCCGCTCAAAAGGCGGCACAATCTCCAGCTGCTCCGCTTCCCGCTTGGGTATAGCCATGTGTACAATGCCCTGCAGGAAATTGAAGACGGCAGGCAAAAAACGCTTGGAGCGCGATCCAAACTCCTGGGCAATGGTAACTATGAATAGACCCATGGCAATATCCTGACGAGTGCGAACACGCGCCCTCGACAGAATGTGCTGCATGAAAATGTATGTGGGCGTGGCCACAGGATGCCGAAAGTCCGAAGTGGAATACATATTCGAGACGAGCTTAAAGTAGATGAGTGTTTCCAGCGATGGATAAGCCTTGTGATTTTTGCGATAGTCAGCATACTTCTCCTTGATCACATCCAGCAGCGTGTTGGACATGCGCTCGGGATTAAGTTGTATTAGGTCATAGAGGTGCGGCATTAGCAGCGAAACAAGCTGGAAATGTGGAAGGATATCCTGCTCACTGGCATCCTCGAACAGGTCCTTAATGTACTGCAGCAGAAAGGCAAAAAGTTTCACAACACTTTCACGATTGACGCCCTCCAGCTTGGGATCATTGCACTTGATAATACGCTCCACAACGATCGCCCGCTGTGCCGGCGTATACTTGCCAAGTAGTTCGGTAAAGTCCTCATAAGTCTTCGACATCTTGATGGTAAAGGGTATGCTCATATCTATTGGTTTCGATGATTTCTCTTTTGGAGACTTGGCTTTACTTTTAGATGGCTGTGGTATTTCTTCTGGCTCGGACTCGCTTTCCGATTCCTTAAGATCACTTAAGTTATCTACCTCAGAGTCGCTATCTTCTTCCTCTTCTTCACCTTCATCTTCATCTTCACTTCCATCATCAACGTTGTCATCATCATCCCTCTGCTTTGCTGCTGATTTATTTGGCTGCTTTCTGTCATTCAGATGCGTGCCAAGATTGCCATCCAAATCATAGGCTAGCGTATCGTCTGCATCGTCCTCGTTGCCCGCCACAAAGTAACCATCGTCCAGGTCATCAGCGGAACGATGTGTGACCTGTACATTTGTTTCCTGCTCCTCACCATCCGCCTTCATGCGTCGCAATCTTTCGTTTTCAAGTTTCTCCAGACGCGCTGCCTCCTGTTTGGCGAGTTCTTCGGGTTTTATGAGTTTGTCCGTGACACTGCCACGCGGTTCGAAGATCATCTCCTTAAGCAATTTGTCATATGCATCTGGCGGTGGCTTTTCATGCTGTTCATCCTTGGTTGCCTTTGCTACGAGCGGCAATAGCTGTTTGTAGTTGGCATCCAATTTCTCAGTCAGGTCATACACTTCATCCTTATCCTTGGCAATTTCATTCTTGCGACGCTTCTGTTCACTAATCATTTCTTCAATGGCTGTTTGGCGATCCTGTGGCGTATCGCCATCTCCGCCGAAATGAGCCGTGGACGTGAACTCAGCTGTAAGATAAATTAAGAATATATCACTTAATATAACCGACTGCTTCTGCTTAAAATACTCACCATCCACCTCGTCGTCCAGCTCCTCGTCATCGGATCGCTCGTCTCTGTACTGCTCAATCTCCTCGAGCGTTTGTCCTCTATGTGTGAGCAGTTCATCGTCATTCAGATTGAACTTCTCCGCCTTGTTGGAGGCTCGCACTTGTGCTAGCTTCTCAGACAGATAGCGGGCATTCATCACCGACTCGGTCAGCTGGTCACCGCTCAGATGTTTGCCAATGCGATGATCCATAAATTTGTTGGTCTTGTTTTTAACCGCATATTGCTTGCCGATTGTCTGAGCGCGCTTCTGCAGCGCCTTGGCTCGTGAAACGCCAGGCATGCCTCGGTCATGCTTGCAGATCCGACCCAAGATTTTGAACTTCTCCTTATTTACATGCACGTCGAATGGATTTAATCGCTTAGCGGTTTGGGCGATCGCCGTGTCGAAAGGATTAGTGTTCGGTACTGATTTCTTGGAGGACACCGCATCAGCGCGGGACTTTTTATTATTCTTGCCTCCCATTTTGTGGATTTACTTTAAGTTTAAGCAATTTAAATTGAATGCCGGAACAATAACGAAAACAAATGCAACACACGTGCGCTGATACTATCGATATTTTGAATAACGATACGTTTAACTTATCGATAGTATAAATGACCTAAGTCAGGGATTTAGCTCGTTTGTTCACTTTAGGGATTAGTTCAATAGAACTGATAAAAATTGCAAATATTTAAACGCAAATAACTCAATAAAAAATTGATAAATTTGATGAAAATTTCAAATTCACACTTAGACAAAATTAAGGTTAGCATTTTTGATGAAGGTTTAAAGTTCGTCAACCTTTTGAAAAGAAGTTAGAAATTTGAATTCAAAAAATAAATATCATAAAATCGAGAAAATTCTAACAAAAACTGTGCAAAAATTTAAAAAATTCTAGCTACAATAAAATATAAACTTGAAAAAAGGTACAAAAATGCAGAATACCTTTTATCGGAAATGTCCTTTTTTTTAAGTAAAAAAATTCAAGCCAGATCGGAAATTTTTACTGGATGGGCAACCCTATTATTATTCTGTGTAAAATTTTCGCCGAAAACCGACGTCTACATTTTCTTTGGTTATAATTGTAAAAGTGAATATTAATTATGGAAATAGTGAAAATACTTGAGAAAAGCAAGTAACGTTGCAATTTAGTACAAGTTCTATTAATTTGCGTATCAGAGTTACACAAACAATCACCGTTTGTTACGCTCTTTACTGTGTGTGACTTGAGTTGCTTGCGTGTATGTGTGTATGCGTGAAGCAGTCTGCGGGAGACTTACAAATATAAAATATATTTCTTCATTTTATGTAAACTTTACATAAACTAGCGGCATATCGAGTTGCTTGAAATAATAATATTAATTGGAATATAGCGCTGCAATGAGTGCAACTCCGCCAGATTTATTGCATCTGCCGGTGTCGGCCGGATCCGTTAAGGAAAAGGAAGCCAACGGTAGCAGCAACAACGATGATTATCGTAGCCGCGGTGCTGATAAAGAGCGCTCCCGTTCCAGAGATCGTGGCAGGGACAAGGATAAGGATAAAGAAAGAGAAAAGAAACGCAGGTCAGTCATATCAAAAAAACACATATACAATAGTTTCTCAAAGAGTTATGCTTTTCAGAGATCGTGATCGCGGAAGCAAGGATCGCGATAGCCGTCGACGTGACAGTCGTGAGCGGGACAGAGATCGTGACCGGGAACGCGATTCCCGATCGCATCGCAGCCATTCGCGCAATCATGACGATTATGAAAGGCGCAAAAAACGCTCTAAGAGCAGGGATCGTGAGCGTAGACGCGAACGGGATCGTGATTCACGCTCAAGGCGCAGCGGATCACGTGGTGGAGGTAGTCGTGATGATTATGATCGCAGTCGACGCCGTCGCTCCAGTAGTCGTGGTTATGACCGTCGTCGAAATGAGCGTAGCCATGAATCAACTCGTAATAGCCGGGAACGAAGCAGTCGGGAGCGCAACAGTCGAGAGCGTGCATATGTGAATCCATTTGACACTTCAGCCAATCGCAATTCACTGCACGAGCAGGAGCCGCGTATTCCCTCTCTTTTTGAGAGACAGCCCCAACTGGATACCATACGCGAGGAGATTAGTTCACGCTTTGATCTCTCACAAACTATACATGAGCTCATGAGCAATGTGGGAGGCACCAAGAGTTTTGCCTCACTGTTTAGTAGCCAAAACAGCAACGACTCAATGAGCAATGGACTCTCGGAGAATTCGAGTAAGTTATGACATTGTAGAACTTTCAGAATCTAATTAATTCTCTTCATTTAATTGATTTTCTAGTGGACAGCGCAGCTGAGAGAAAGCGCAAGAGGAAATCACGTTGGGGAGGCACTGAAAAGGACAAGACATTCATACCGGGAATGCCCACAATTTTGCCATCGACGCTGGATCCGGCACAGCAGGAGGCCTACTTAGGTAACGTAGCTGAATGCTTAATAATTGTAGTTAGTATGAAACTAAGTTAGTGATAAGTTTAGTTCTAAGTCTAATGACAACTAATGAGCAAAACAAACACAGCCACAAATAGTCACGGGGAGATCACAGTAACCGTTACCGTTATCCACCACATTTTGAAGTCCCAAGTTCCAAACGGCCGGACATGCGAGCAAACGTAAAACAAAACATCAACAAAATTGCATTGAGCAAACTATAATAATCTCTCGTTCTCTTTTTGAAGGGATTCCGGCGTGTGACACAAACGACACGAGTTCCAAACGGCTAGATAATAAGATCAATAACCATATCTTATTTCACAATGAGAATATACATGAACTAATCTAATGTTAATCAACCAAACAACAAATCAATCAATCGATCAATAATATCTAATTATTTGTAACGCTCACAAATTTTCAGTTAGTTTAGGCACGCGTCGGCGCTGTCGTCTGTATAACGGAAACACAAATGTCAATCAGGCTCATAGAGAAATATACGTTTCGGTCTCCCCTAGCCACAACTTATTGATATACCAACATAATTATTTAATTTTTCTTTCTCTCCTACAAAGATTAGCATTTAACATTTACTAATTTCGAGGTTGCGCTCGATTTTCTTCTTTTCTTCTCTAACGCCTTCTAATTGCAGTTCAATTTCAAATCGAGGAGATCAGCCGAAAGTTGCGCACTGGCGATTTGGGCATCACACAAACGCCGGAAGAAAGGTTTGAAACTCTTTATTCTCACACAACAATCATAAACTTCCCTAATCGAAAGCGAGACAACAACACCAGTCTACACGTTCTGAGCTTGGATAAGGATTTTACGGGTTGTAGGATTGCAGCACGATCCACTATCCACGATCAACAATCTCTGAAGATAATCGTATTTGTACAGGTTTAATCGCAGCATGTAATGCGAAAGGCCATGAAAAACAATATTGAAATAATTTTAACTATTATTTTATACGCAATCACATAGATGGTCCATCATCAGTTTAACAGAATTTCTTTAATTGCATAATTTTAAGTTTGTTTGCTTGGAAAAAATCTTTCTAAATTCTAATTGAATCTGTTGATGGCAACGCTTGTGAATGTTTTTAATATTATCATATTTATATATACATATAACTATGTTAACTTTTGTACTTGCTGGGTGAAGGACGGGTCAAAGGTTATATACATATATACACACAATTGCACAAAATAATCGGTAAATGGGGGCAATTTGGATAACTGAAAACTAACCGTATTTTATTGACTTGAAATCAACTAATGCCAGTCTAATTTATAATTAGATTCTTTTGAGCGGTATCAGACAACGGGCTTAGACTGACTCCCAAGAGAAGTAAGCGGGTCTGGCAAATCCATATCCTAAACCTAATCAGATTTTTACATTATAATAATGTCAATTTCTTCTCTTCCTTAAAAGCCGTGAGAGCGTCCAGTCCAATAAATGCAAATTTACAGAAATCTATATTACTTTTACAGAAGGGTGCTCCAGAGCAACAGCAGACCTACCTGCCTGATAAGACCAATAATATTACCCATACATATTAAATATATGTAAAAACGTGTGCGACAAAACGAAACGAATTAATCAAAATTCTTCTTTTCTCAATTCACCAGCGAATTTAATTTTCTTATCAATTCTTGCTAATGATGATAATGTTGATTAATTGATTAATGAATGATGATTTGCAAATTACAGGATATATGATATTGTACAATACGCTAATTTAGTTATTATTATAATAAGATCATTAAGTCTAGCCATTTTTGATTATAATTACTTTACAAATAGCTCCACTGAACAGGTCCATTTCAAAAGCACCGTTTTTCCTTTTTTTCTTTTGCTTATTCACAGATCGCCTTCTCCGGAGCCCATTTACAGTTCTGATGGCAAGCGTTTGAACACACGCGAGTTTCGCTATCGGAAGCGCTTGGAAGAGCAGCGTCATCAGTTGATTGTCAAGATGCAAGCCGTCAATCCGGAGTTCAAGCCCCCGGCTGATTACAAGTAAGTTGCAAAACAATTAAATAACAATATTAACCCAGGAATGATATAAAGTAGTATTGAGTTATAAATAATATTAGATTGAAAGTTGATTATATATTATGAAAATATAGAAATAACAGTTAATATTTAGTAATTTAAAAAAAAAAACGAATAATTATTTTTAATTTGTATTATTTATATATAATTATAATTTGTATACCCTGAGCCCATTGAAAATAGGCAAAAAAGTGTATAATGCGTTTGGCAGAATCTATGTAACAGACAGAAGGGAGCGTGGCAGACCCCCCAAAGTTGATTTAACCATGTCCGTCTGTCTGTCCGTCCGTCTGTTTGTCCGTCTGTCATAAGAACTAGAGACTTCAAACTTGGTGTGCAGGTTCCTGGATACATAGGCAGATCAAGTTTGTTTTTATTTTTGGATAAACCTCTACATCATATAGCTGCAATAGGGACGCTCAATCGAAAATTAAGTCTTAGTATGAAAAAAATGTTTGTTTTTTGAGATATCTTAACCAAACTGATAAAATATGCATTTAACTTCGTTTTGTACATTCTGACCAAATTTTGTTTAATTCGGTTCCATATATCATATAGCTGCCATACGAACAATTGGTCGAAAATTAATCTCAATATAAATTACCTGGGCTGTCGAGCGTGCTCGACTGTAACCGCCCACTTGTTATTTATAATTTTAATCCATTCAAATGCTATCTTATCTGTAGGCCGCCTGTGACTCGAGTCAGCGACAAGGTTTTGATACCGCAAGAGCAGCATCCGGATATTAACTTTGTGGGCTTACTGATTGGACCACGTGGCAACACACTGAAGGCCATGGAGAAAGACACTGGCGCAAAGATCATTATTCGCGGCAAAGGCTCTGTCAAGGAGGGTAAAGTTGGGCGCAAGGATGGGCAACCGTTGCCTGGCGAAGATGAGCCACTGCATGCATTCATCACAGCACCTAATCCAGAGGCGGTGCGCAAGGCTGTCGACAAGATAAAGGATGTCATACGTCAGGGCATCGAGGTGCCCGAGGGACACAACGATTTGCGTCGCATGCAGTTGCGTGAGTTGGCTCAGTTGAATGGCACGTTGCGTGAGAATGACATACAACGTTGCACCTGCGGATCCACGGATCACAAGTCATGGCAGTGCCCCGATAAGCCGATCGTCACCAATACCATTGTGTGCACTTCATGCGGGGGCACTGGACATTTGACCAAAGATTGTCGTAATAAGCGTCCCGGCTCTGGTGCACCAGGCATGGCCATGGAGGATTCACAGGCCAAGATCGATGAAGAGTATATGAGCCTAATGGCGGAACTGGGTGAGGGACCGCCGCCTTCTGCTCCCAAGCCTGAAGCTCCTGCTGCGCCCCAGTTACATCGCGCCAGCTACAGCATCTTTGATAAGAAGCCATCGCAGATGCAGGCCATACAGTCGCCGCCCAGTTCCTCGTCACGGGATCATCAGCGCGAGATGGGCGGTGGATGGGGTGCTCCACCACCGCATGAACATCCAATGGGCATGGATCCTGGCATGGGCATGGATCATTCAATGGGCATGTCGCCATATGTCCCTGCACCGCCAGTTGGCCAGGTTCCGCCACCGATGCCGCCACCGCTTATGCCTTGGATGAACGCACCGCAGCCACCACCCCCGGCCTCAGAGCCGATGAATCCACCCATACCGGGTACATTAGCGCCGCTTATACCGCCGCCACCTGGTACAGGTGCACCACCAATGCCACCATGGGCCACTGGGTATCCTGGCTGGGGCACCGGCTATGCGCCGCCTCCTCCACCGCCGTGTGCACCACCACCGCCTACAATTAGCTTGACACAACCGCCACCACCGCCGCCGCCATCTAATTGATCGTATATGCATATTTCGCACATATTTAACTCTTAGACTTTGACCTTTGATTTACTAATCAACTATAAACTTAACGCCTGAAATAACTAATAATGTACTTTGTATTTTATGCTTCATTAAAGGATTGACAAAATATCTGATTTAATCTTTTATTATTTGTGTCTTTACTGTAATCAATGTAGAATGTGGGTTGTGTGTAGAATCTCAGCCGTGCTTGCTGAAGTACTGCTTGGACTCGTCCACGTCGGGCTTAATAGTGGCTGGGTTTGTTTTCGGATTCCAATTGGCTGGGCACACCTCACCGTGCTCCTCGACAAACTGGAAGGCCTTAATCAAACGCAGTACCTCATCAACGGAACGGCCCACGGGCAAATCATTGATTGAGTATTGACGCAAGATACCCTTGGGATCAATGATGAATGTGCCGCGTAGAGAGATACCCTCCTTTTCGAGTAAAACATCATAATCAGCGGATATCTTCTTGGTCAAGTCGGAGAGTAGAGGATATTTTAGTTTGCCAACTCCACCATTCTTGCGATCCACATTGCACCAGGTCAAGTGGCTGAAATGTGAATCAACAGAGACGCCCACAACCTCGGTGTTGATATCCTGGAACTCCTTAATGCGTTCACTAAATGCAACAATTTCTGTGGGACACACAAATGTGCTGAAATCAAATGAAGTTTAATCAATGATTGCTAAAACAGAAAGAGACTTATCGCTTACAAGTCCAAAGGGTAGAAAAATAGCACTAGATATTTGCCTCTGTAGTCTTCAAGTTTGATCTCCTGAAAGTCGTTGCCGACAACCGCCAAACCTTTGAAATCTGGCGCCGGCTGTTGCACACGCACCGTGCACAGGGGAGCAGCTGTGGACGGAAATCAATAGAAATATTCCAATTCACTCATTACAATGCACTTTTGCATATGAATGCACTTACTATTATGCAGCAGACGTGCTGCCTGCTTGTGTTGACCAGCAATGTTTTTGTTCAGCAACGATACCTGAAATGCACAATTTGCATTTTTCACATTACGTAATCACAATGGAATGTTTTTTTTTTCTTTTGGCATTTGAGGTGCAGCCAGAGCCGCGAGAGGAGAAAGCACTTACGTTGCGAAGAAGAGCACGTCCAAGGAAAGACATGATTTATTTTATAGTTTTTATTAATCTTTTAATTTTTATAAAAATAGATAACCGTTTACCCAGTCGTTAACCCCAAGCGAACGATAATGACAACGAGCCGGTATAAAGCAAACTACAAAACAACAATACAAAAACAAAACAAATGACACAAGCATGGTTGCCACTATATTAAAAATTTGTTGTACCAGATATTAGGAGAAAAATAGTGTACCAACAATTTATATCTACTAATAAATACTTTAAATTTTTGGCTTAAATATAGTTTTTTTTTATAATAATGACATTGTTAACAAAGTCATCCATTAGTTCTTTCAATAATTTCAATTGCTGTAATGTAATTATAATAGTACAAACATGTACCAAATTAAAAAAATGTATCCCAATGTACCAACGAGTACAAATTGTACTATATTTGGTACTAATGCTACTAAGCAGGTTGGCAGCTCCAAACGGTAAAGCTCGCAAGTGCTTTCATCGCCTATCGTTATGTCAATCCCAATTCGCCGCATGCCGGCGAATAACAAAATGAGCGACAAATTCAAATTTTAATTTTAAAAAATTTCAATAATTTAAATACTATACAACATGGAAAATGAGCAATGCATTTGCCTATACCAACCATGTTCAAAGTGTATGCCGCGTGTTTTAAAAACAAGAGATCAGCAAGCAGATAACTGTATCGTATGTGTTTACATACACAGTGTCCTATTTTTGGGCAAAAGATAATGAAAAGTGTAGCAAAATATTTATCACGCACTCCGCACTTCGCACAATGGTAATGAGCTATAAAACGTTGGAATGTACAAATACACACATGTATGCATGTTCGCATTGATGTATTGTTTTCTTTTTCTTAATCTAGTAATGCCCAAAAGCGGCTCAGGCTCAGCACACACATGAATTCGTCTCACAAAGCAAATCACAATGCATAAAATAATGGAGAGTTTGCTTGTTTTTGGTTTGTGGTGGTGACCGTGGCGACTGTTGGCAACAATACCAGGCTGTGTTAGCCGAATCTTGATACTTTTGTCGCTCTGTACTGAACAATGTACAAGGGACTTTCAACAAAATGTTACTTTTGCATATACATAGGATAATGTTGGCAAAACATCTGATGCCACGCTTCATCCCAATGAAACAGTGTTTGTGACTCTTTTAGCTCGTCAGTCAAAATAATCATTGGCAGCCCCAACATTGTGGGCCGAGTTCATGACCAGTTCATCAGGCTCCATCGCGCTATTTGCTACAATTAGACGCAATTCCCGATACGACTGTTCCCTCCTTCCCTTGGCATGACCTTACAGCTTCAGTGAGTTTTGCCTGCACTCTCAGCTCCTTGTTTTTATACCCTGTACTTAAAAGGTTAAAAAGGGTATATTAAATTTGTCAAACGGAAATGTGTATAAAATATATATTTTTATATTATTCTTAACCAGGCATCAATGTCTGTCTGTCCAAAGTACTATAAATAAAATATTCATAATAAAACTTTAAATTTATTTAAAAATTGACAATTAAAGTATTAATAACTTTAAATTCAAAACTAAAACAAAAAAGTTTCGGTGTGTGGTCTAAATTTGTTGCAACTTGGAAGGAGTGGAAAAAATACAGAAAACCACAATCAATTCCTTAAAATAGATTTTCAGTAAAAAATCACGATAGAGCTCTGATCCGATATAGGAAGAGTTAACTTAAACACTTAGATCTTAGAGACTATAAGAGCTAGAAAAACCAAACTTGGTAAGTATGTTTTTGAATATCCTGGCAAATGAAGTTTGCTCCACAAATCAGAAAAAAACGAATTACATAGCCAATTTGGAGCTATGGCGTTGAGTTTTGGTGAACATTTTCTACACAACTGTACATTTTTATATTTAGGCGTTCTTGAATTTGCTATTAAAATTTATTTATATTTACTAGAGTTTGAATTTGTATTGAACAATAAATCAGTGAGTCAGGACAAAGAATTTTACATATATAGATTACAGAGTCTCTCAGAGTCGGGCTAGCTTGAGTGTAGCCTTGCCCACTGGTTACATTTACCACTGTACGAGTAATTTGAAGCAAATTACTCGCTCCAAGTGCTCATCTATTTGGTGGTCTCCTGTTTTAGGTTGCCACTGCTTTTTGGGAGAGTGCGTTAAATAATTGTATGCAACATTTTGCATGAGGGTTTTCAGCTGTTATTACCGCATTCCCAGAATTTCAGGCATACGCATCCCAAATTCCGAGTCCTGCACTAATTCTGGTTGCTAAGCCGGAGCTAGAGAGACTGTTGGGCTACGTTTACCAATTAAAGAGCACGTCTCATTGTCTGTGGAGTTCGATTATCGGCGCACGCCGAACTACCGTGCACTTTTGCCTATCGCTTACAATCCCTGACCCGCCCGCTGGATTTGAGCAGATTTGCATAATTTAAGCAAATAGCACTTGAAGTTTAGGTTCCCGTATTTATACTTTGTTTATCTTGCGAATAAGGATCACGTGGATGGCATTCGAAAAGATTCTATTGAGGCGTTGCCGCCGTTCACACGCACTGGGACTCGGACTCAGGTGCCGAACTGTCTCAGGATCTACTTTCATTGTCAAACAGATGCCGTCATATTAGCACAAATCTGCTTACCTTTTGTTGACGCTCGAGTGCCGAGTTTGGCCCAGATTGGTTGAGATTGGCCCAGATCTTTAGCTCCGCGTGCTCTTGATTCGTGACAATTGTCACAATGCACTCGAGACTTATCTGCGAGCTGAGAGCCTCTTCTTCTGTCACCTTCTTCTCCTACTTCGTCTTCTTCTGCTGGAACGCTTAATCCTCTTGCAAATCTGGCTAATGTGATTCATATCAGGTCGCGGACAGAGTTCAAGTACGAGTATTTGTATCTGTATCTTTTTCTGTTTCTGTATCCGTGTCTGTATCTATGTCTTTGGTTGCTGCTCTTTTAACACTTTGTGCTGTAATTCGAGCTCGCTGCTGGTTAATTAAAAGGTGTCTTGCCATCCTTTGTCGTCCTTTTACATCTCGCAAAAGTATCGCATTAATCTGTATTTCACATTTCCGATTCTCCCGCCATTGGCGTGTGAATCTCCTCTTGCCAAATGGTCTGTCTGGTCTGTCCGTCTGTCTGCCGTGCCAACAGTTGTCGATTTTACTCGATAAATTATAATTTTATCTGCAATTTATTTGATTGCAAAATGCTATTAAGTCTACATTGCAATTATTGCCTTTTGGTAATTTATTCGTGATTTTCTGTACGCAAATGCATGCCAATGAGTGTATAAATGTGTGTACTTGTGCGTCTATGTGTGTGTGTGTGTGGCTGATAACTGTAAATGCCTATTTACGGCATAAAATAAGTCAATGAAATGTCTAACAATAGTTGCAATATATTGTATTTCAATACTTGAAGATAAGCTTTGTTAATCGCTTTAATGTATTTCACTTAACTAAAGTATTATTAAAATACAGAATAAGGGCATAACATATAAGGTAAGTAGGAAATTTTTTTTTGGCTCTGTTCTGTTCTACTGTCTTCACCTAAAATTACTAAAAATTTTACGAACATTTGTTCAAAGATAAAGTGTATTTGAGTGTTAGAAAACATGCAAGAAATGGTTCAAAAACTGCTAATTCGATAAGATTATTATTATTAGGATTATTTTTTTAACATATTTTTCGCATGTTTTTTGTATTTATTTATTTATATTTATATTTAATTAAAAGAGTAGTTTCGACTTGAACGGTTTTTGTACACATATTTGAAATTATATGATATACGTGTATCGATAGAACAAATCGCGAATATACCTATAAAGAAGAAATATTCTTATACATGCACGATTGTAGATATATAACATAATATATCATCCATTTAATGTGAGTGTATGATTGCAGAAAAATAAAGTATCTCATATGCGAGAGTATATACATTTATATCTATTGACTGCGCCATTCCCATTTTGTTGTTGTCGAACATTAAAATGGCGTGAAAATTATTGCCATTGATTTCTGTTGCTTTGTTGCTTGTTGGTTGTTGAACACGAGTAGCTTTTGTTGTTGCCGTTGTTGTTGTTGTTGTGGTGCGGTGGCCATTGCACAATTTGCACAACAATTTGCGTACATTTAAAAAGAAGCGCTTTCGACCATTAATAATAATTGCTGTGATTTAAATTTTAATGGATATGGTGGGTATAACAAATGCCATGGGTGATAGAGTGGGGTTGTGGAAGCATTTGTTTAATATTTGCTTGTGTTCTCTTCACACATTTTATTTATTGTCAATGCAAATAGCTGCCAAATTCAGATGCAGCAGTTTTAGCCAAAGGAGAATAAAGCACAATGTTAAGCAATGTTAAGCACGTTTGCCTCAACTTGTATGCTGACAATTTTAATTTAATTTGAATTCAAATTGCTTTCAGACAGTGCTGAAAGCAATCGCAACAATTCAATCACTTTGATGTTTGTTGCCCTCAAAACAGCGTCATCGACAACGACAACGACAACGACATCGTCATTGCCACCACCAGTGTCCGTGCCACGCCCCCCAAATCGACCAGCTCGACAGTTAAGCGCTATAGTCGTCGCTTTTTTAACATCAATGCGATTGCATTCATTCCCCACTCGTGTCACACCGTCGCACCCGCCGACACTCTCAACAGGCGGCAGGAGGTAGAGCATCATGTAATTTCTTTAATGGTTTTCCATTCCACATTCATGTTTACCTTCAGGTCCATGTCCATGCCCACGCCCACAACCCGCCAAAAATACTGACTAAAACCAACACGAAAGCCAAATAAGGTGCAAAAATTGTATGTGTAGAAAAGGTGATTGACTGCGGGAGAGGAGCAGAAAAGTGAAGAAAAGAGAAGGTGTAAGGAGAGTGCCGACAAAGTGGACACACTTTGAAGTGATGTTGTGACCGGTTTTATAACGAAATCCGTCAAGGAGGTTTTATAAGAGGAGAGGACAGAGAATAACAAGTCATTTAAAACTATATCTATTTATCGGTTTTATAAGAGGAGAGGATAGAGATTAACAAGTCATTTACCAACTATATCTATTTATCGGTCCCTTCTTTATTTAAAGTAACCGTGATAACATTTTTTTATATATTCTTTTTTATCCGTCCATTCGTTATTTGTAGAATCATGGAATATGTATCCTTAATATAAAGATTAGTTTAAAAAATATAGACAGATTCCCAGTTATTTCAATTTATTTGCCAATTTAGTTGTAACAATTGACTTCTGAATTTCGTATAATATAATCACATATAAAAATAAACAGTTCCAATTACAATTAATGCTTACCAACTTTACATTATTTTTTTTTGATAAAATATTTTTTATTCAAATAATTCTACAATTTGGATCCAATATACTAAAGAATAAAAAAATTATCATTTGTAGCGTGCTTACCTCCTTTAATTTTGTTCTGAAAATTGCATACTATCATAAGTTTTTCCAAACTTACTATACTATACGGAATATCAATATAACCATGGTGGGTTCTGTATCTTAATTTTATTTATTTGTTGGATTATAATTTTTATTTTTTTTTTCCATTCGATATTTTGATTATATTTATACTTTAAAATTGTCGGAAACTTTGAACACTATACCAATTTTTTTGTGAAATGTTATTTTAATAAAGTTTGATTTTGTATTCAAAAATTTTTCATTTTGAAAATTAAAATAGTTTCCATTATTTTAATAATTTCTAGTTTAAGCTTTTCACTATCGATGCCTTCTTTAGTTGACAAATAATTTCGCATTTAACTTTAATATCTTTAGTTTTTAATTCCATTTCACTTTATGGGTTTTTCATTGTGCAACTTTTGCAACTATTTTAGCTTTTGACTATTTGTGTATTTGTGTATTTGTGTGTGTGTGTGTGCGGCCTAAACGCATTAAAACACTTCATTATGCCTAATCCTATGTGATAACAAAAGCCACACACGCACACACTCTTAACTTACCCATACTCCCGTCCTCAGCTTCTGCTTCAGATGAGGCCAAAGCATATGGCTATGAAATACACTTGAACAACTTTATTACCAGCCTGAATCCCTTGGTAAGGGCTGATGATGAGGCATTGAAACTAACAGGGCTCGTTTTAATGGAATGGTCTGCATTTGCATTAGGGGAACAGGAAAGGGAATGAAAAGGGGAAAGGGAAACGGGAACGGGAACGGGGTTCGTTTAACAAGTTTCATACAAATCACGGGCACGTCAGAAACCATAAAGTGTATAAATACTTACCAGGCACAAACTACTTATTAACCCTCGCCCAAGTCCTGGCCAGTTACTTCTACACGTATCCTTGACATTAGGAGTGCGTGCACGTGACTTGATGTGATGGGCTTTCAACCACTTTGATTTCGCGTTGTTTGCTGTAAATTTTACGCCTGATTACAACAGGGCCGCCTTCCTGATTGATAAAAATCTCACGGATTGCAATAGGAGGGCCGTTTTTTGCGCTCTCACATACGTTTAATTATTTTAACATTTCAATTTGCATTTGTTACATCGACCCTCGATCCTCGACCCTTGGCTAAGTGCACAATTTTCATGTTTGGCCAACAGAATTGCACACTTGGCATTAAGTTGAGCACATAATTACTGAACCAGGTTCTCGATCGTGATCGTGATCATGATCTATTTGGCTTAGTCCGGCGCCAGGCGACTCAGTCTTAGCCTCAATCTCAATCTCAGTCTCAGTCTCAGACTTGGCTCATTTTTGTTACTGTTTATAATAATTTTTGGCTTTGGTTTTGCTTGTCGGAATAGCAGTATGTGAGGAGAAGGGTGAGCTCTGGCCAACTCCTTGAAATTTTCACATATCTTAATCCGATCTAATGCTTATATCCCAGGTAGGTATCAACGGTATTGCTACTGTGCGTCTGTGGCCGCTTGGTTGCTCGTTCTGTGCTTTGGCAACAAATTGGATTACAATTAAATTGCATTTACATATAAGACTCTGTTTGCCTCATGCCTCATGCCGCATGCCGCATTGTTTGGATGCGTTGCTAGGCCTCAATTATAAATTGCCATGTTTTCAGTTTGATAAGAACCCGACTGGATATCCAGCTGTGCCTGTTTGTTTTTCCAGTTTAGATTTTCAAGATAATTGGGACGATGATATGGCCGGCTTTCAAATATGGCCAAACAGACAGATTGATGTATTAAGAAATGGACTGACATCAAGCGAAATCATACCACAATATGGAATCAAAATAAATGCATGCAAATAATGATATTCATGAATTCATGTTAAACATCATTTCACTGGATCAGAAATACATTCAATTGACAGCCCCTGTGTACAACGAAAATATGGAAAAATGCTGAAATTGATAGAAGACAGTAGCTACAATTGAATAAAGATATTAATTAAAAATCTATGAATGCATTTTCAATATATAGTATCAGAAATGAGACATCCTTGTCCACATTGTGTTCCTTATACGAACATTTTGAAGGCTTTTAGATAAAACAGCACTACAATAATGATTTGTAATGAGACAAAATGCAGAAATTGCCGTAAACAAAGCATCAAATTTTATTTTATTTCCTTTCTGTCTTGGTAATTAAAAAAAAAAGTTCTTTAAACGGTGACAAATATCACAAGCATAGCATTTAGTCAGTAAATGGAATAGAATTTCAACGTTTATCAAGAGACCGTTATATTTATATTAAGAAGAAGTTATTGGTTCCGATAAGTCACTTACTAATTAATTTTACTCTTTAATAATTATCTGATGGATAAATTAAATAAATTAAATGTAGATATTAGAGTGGGACCATTTTTTTTTCGCGACAAAGCGGTTATGAAAATCTTAATCTACGATGAATTCTAAGAAGAAACCATGGATCTAATATAAATATCGCTCTCCCACTTTTTACAAAGAACTTATTTGTGTTTTTTATATAGGTAATTGTCTGTTAGGTGGTTAGGTAGAGAAAAAAAACCCCCATATAGAAGCCAAATTATAATGAATTTATAGATAAAAATTAGTTGGCTGTCTTAACTAGTTTTTTAAAATTGAATTTTAAACTCACATTTTATGCACTTTTGTCAAGTTTTCTAGAAGATTCAATAAAAAGGTTCATTCTGCGTTAATTTTAAGATTCAATTGAAAAAAGAACGCCAACTTATTTTTATCTCTAAATTCATCATAAATTCATCATAAATTTGGGTTTTTAATTTTTTGTTGTTTTAGAGGTAAGTTCCACCTAACAGACAATTAACAATATATGAAATAGTTATAACTTATCCGTAAAAAGTGGAAGCTCGATATTGATTTTGGACCCATGGTTTTTTGGGCAATTCTTGTTAGAATTCATCGTAGATTACAATATTCCATTTTTTGATCCACTCTATTAGATATAGTTAACATTTATAGCTTAACAAAATGACAAAATCGCAAAATAGTATTCCCCATTAATACAAGGGAATATAGTGTGTACCCAAAATTACTTTACAAAAATACTATACTTAAATTAAAGAAAAAGATGCAATTAACCGAATTAAATTTTGATATAGCCCTGTGATGTAATCAATTTAAGCTTATATAATTTTAGATTGATATACATTAATATTTGCATAAATTTGATGTGGTTTTCGACAATCGCTGTGAATTGAAACTGACAGCTTTAAAGCGAAGGGAGAGTGGGAAGGCCAATGTACTTGCACATGATTCTGGTGAGCTGCCAATAAGCCAGGATATTACTCGTATCCGAGTGTATCCAGCCATAATGCATCATCATTAGCCAGAACAGAGCACTTCAGGCACTGTTTGTCTGTCCGTCTGTCTGTCTGTCTGTCTGTCTGTCTGTCTATCTGTGCGCACATTTGTGATTGTGTGTAGCTTTTAGCATTCGCCCGAAAAAATAATTGAATTGTTCTTCATTATTTATTTTATTATTTTGCTTGTCTCTTATTATCGCTCAGCTTATGTTCAGCTATTGCGAAACTCACTATCGTCGGCCTGGTCCATTGTTCCAAACTGGGTGGCGTATGAAGCACTTTTGTGGCAACGCCATCGCCATCGTCATCAACGTGGCGCGTCATAAAATACGCGAATTGCATTTGCCATTTACGATGTGTCTTTCTTTGTTTCTTTGCTTTCCTTTCCTTTCCTTTCCATTCTCTTTATTTTATTTTCTTCTTTTGCCCGTCCTGCTCTCTGTTATTGTGCTTCTTGGTCCGGATTTCTCCGGGTGTGGGCGGTTGGGAATGTGGATGGGACCGCGAACCGGGCGAGAGCTTGATTCCTTTGGGGATTTTGCGCACAAAGCAGTGCCAAATTGAATGTGGGATTTGACAATGATATAGACGGGCGACGCTCGCTCGCCTTTACAGTTATGTGCAGAGTGGGGGGCGGGATTGACTGGGTAAGGCAGAGTTGAGAGAGGGGGTGTAATTTTATTGTGCTGCCTTTTATGATGTGGCGACAAATTGATATTTCCTTCAGCGATGACTTGATTCGCCAGCAAAGGCAATTTAGATACACTCTCACACACACACAAACACACACACACACTTATACACATTTGGAGAGTAAAAAGTAGAACCGCAAATCGGCTGGACGCGCTCACTGGGCGGTCCACATACCGCCCGCTGTGCTCTTATTGTTGTTGTTGCTGCTGCTGTTTGTTGTTGTTGTTGCTCACCGGCCGCCTTATAAAATAATTAAGTCTTAGCCACTGTTTGTTGTCTGTCGGCTGTTTGTTTGTTGTCTTTGTGCCTCTGCCACCGCCTGTTCGAATGTGCGCATCCTAGCGGCATTAAGGACTTTAGCACGATTTTCGCAGGGTTGCCTTTTGTGTGAGCCGACGTCTCTCATACGCCATAAAGGACACGCCAAAAAGGATCCGTTTGCAGTTTGAATTTGAAACTTTTACTTTACTTTCATTTCATTTGATCAATGCTCACCGCTCTCCCTTCGCCCCTTTTATGCTGAAATCAACTGTAAGTTAATCGCATTAATCCCGCGATCGTTTTTCAAGTGGATCCTGTTTGGGTTGCTCTCGATCCTTTTGCAACGACGCATTCAGTTGCAAAATTGGCAAACAAACAAAAGAACCCAAAATCAGGAAAAAAGGTTAAGGATAAGAGTAGGGTCCATATATGTCCTTGTCAATGATAATGATAGTCTCCCATGGCGTATGAGTAATGCTTGGCCTAAATATTTATTGTAAATCATTTTTTAGTTAATTATACCTTTATTTAAGTAATGAATCGACCAACTTAAGAAATGTATATTATTTAAAAATTTCATATAAATAATTTCTATAATTTCAGCTCTGACTGTCTTTAACAATCAGATCTTAACCTTATAACATCCTTAAATTTATTGTGGATAATAATTGGACTCCATAAAATCATTTTATTTTTCTTATTGCCACGTATTTCAATGACAACAAGAGAAACCTTTTTTTCCTTGTCTATCTTCGTCCATACTTTTGTCCTGATGAGCCCGACCATCTGATATATTTGAAGAGTCATAGACAGCCAATTTTAAGCATTTAAATTTCAGTTATGTTAAACATTATTAAATTATTTTTATTAAATTAATACTTTTTTGCTTTTTTTAAAGATACAGTAAATAAATGGTACAGGGTATTTTCTAGTCAATTCCTCCTTTCTGACGACTCTTGCATTTTCTTAATCAGGATTTTTGGCAAATACTATAGGATACAATTCGCTCTTAAATCGTTGGTTACTTGCACCTTCTGCTCCCCTCTTGCATGTCCTTCGTCTCTACTACTGCTTCTGCTTCTCCTGCTCCTGAAGTTTTTCCTGCTACCTTTTTAATTGCAAATTGGTAATTTCATACTGTTGGCGGTGCCTTTGTTGGTTGGCAGACAATTCGCTATTTTTCACCATCGATATTGTTGGCTCTTTTCTGAATAATATATAATAATTGTTTTGAATTAAAACCTTAACGGTTTCACCATTGTTTGGGTTTATTTCCTATTATTGTATTTCACATCGCCATTTGATTTCAAACATTTACCGACCAATTTTCAAACTGGACCTTTTCCAGCAGGTTGAGTGGAAATCTCCCCTGTTCACAATGTTGTGGAATCAAATAAACGAGTAGTATTTAACGTGTAAACATTTTTGACACTATATTTGCACACTGAAAAATATAAAAAGTATTTATTTTTTTAAGTATTTTTTTATTTTAAATTAATATTATATCCCGACAAAGTTTATGATAATATATTTCTGAAGTATTACGGCTTTTTTTTATACATCTTTGTAAACAAATACTCATAAATTAAATATAAAACAATTTCAGGTATAAACCGATTGCATCTTTTGGGATCCAGACAACCTTATGGGGTCAAAGCCATGTAGATTCTGCTGTGATGAACACTTACCGTCTGTCGCCAAAAAGCAGTTAGCACTTTTACGACTTGAGACTTTTGTTTGGCATGAAATTTATGTGTCTAAAATGGCACTCAATCAGACAGAATGTCGTTGTACTGGGCTTAAAAAAAGAAAAGGAAAATGTCGTTTGAAAAACGCAAAAGAGAAGAAAGATACAAAATCGAATTGAATCGAGGGGGCCACGAAAAACTGTTGAAATGATAAAATATGAGAGTTCGTAATACAATTTATTTAAATCAAAGTCTAAAGCGTTATTTATGGGCACTAAACGGGGAAGAGGACGCGGTTTGAACAGGGTTGCGTGTGGCATGAATACCTTACTCCTTATCCCTGTCTCTTACACACTTTGCTAGCTAGCTGTGTGTGTGTGTGTGTGTGTGTGTGGGAAAGTGGAGGGAACTTACATATTTTAGTCCGCCATTGTTTGCATTTGAATGAAGACAAAAGCCAAGCCCAAATAGCGCGTCACAAATTTAGCCGACTAATATCCGAAATAGACAGGATAGCCAAAGGACTACAACTCCATTTGCTGCTTTTAAGCATTCATGCCATACCATTCACTTCCATTCTATGCAGTTTATTGTTTAGCATGCTTTTCGCCTATTATATAAATGTTAATAACTAACAAAAGACTCGGCCATTTGCCTAATGTGTCCGATAATGTAATGGAGCTTACGATTCGACCAAGCTAAAAACTGTAATACTAACGAGCTGCCACTAAAATGCTATTGAATTTACGACGAAACTCTGTTTGTGTGTGTGTGTGTGTGTGTTTGTATTCTGCAACGTCAATTGCCAAATTAATTGCAGTTAAGTCGAGCGAATATGCCAAGCCTTAAGCAAACAATCAAACCAATATGCAGTCTCGTTTGTAAGTACACTGATCAAAAAAATGTGTCTAAGAACTAAGAATTTTAAGATTACAAATTCTAATTTTTTTTTAAGACCACAATTATAATTATTAGAATAAAGGTTTTTAATTCTCAAGACAATAAATACAAAACAGGCAGGTTTTAAATTTATAATATTTTTATTGTTGTTTTATTTCGATAAATATAAAATTTTGTCTGGCTTGGTATTTTTATGAATGTTTCTAATTATCAGGGGTGCCACAGAAAGCGAAACCAACCGAAAATCTCTCAAAACTCTATAAATTTTTGGGAGAATTTCTGTTTTCTGTGACACCTCTGAATATGTTTTTCTTGGCAAGTCTAGCGGCGACTCCAGAGCGACACGGGAGCATTGTTGGCTTTACATGAAAATAGAAGATATTAATACTTTCCTAACAAATAAAGATTATTATTGTTATATTAAGAACTGCAATTTTTTATAATAATAATATTCTAAATATTAGTAATTTGGTCTTAAAATGGTCGTATTTTAAGAACATAATATATAAGATTAATATTTTTGATTTGAGAAGTTGGTCTTTTTTTCAGTGTAAATGCCTGAGTAGGCGGAAAAATGAGTTGTGAGTTGGCCGTTTAGAGTCGAATGCATAGTTATGTAAGTCCCCTTAACATGGCAACCCATAACAACCTAACAACCCAATCTGCTAACCAACCAAAGTGCCTTCTACTTGATGTTGTTGTAGTTGTAGCTCTTCTCCGCTCCGTAGTCGACTTTTAGGCGCCCGTCTGCCAACTAAAGTGGAGTCAATGAAAATTGCAACTCCCACTTTGCTCGTACGTCAATTAAGAGCTGTTTTTCTTGTTTGCCTTTGCCAAACACACACACACACACATTCATACACACACACTCATACACACACAAACCCACACACATACATAGAAAAGCTCGGAAGCTTGTCTGCATTGCTTTTGACATTGGTTTCGCTCGTTGCTTGTTGCTTTCTCGCTCTAAGCAATCTGCCAGCCATCTCGCTCGCACACACATACACTCTTTTATTGCAGTGCAATTTGTTGTAGAATCGTTTTGTCCGACAGTTGAACAGTTTGTTATTTCTTTTAAATGTTCCAAGTAAAAGAGCTTTGGTCGTTTGCTTTTCGGAATTTTTGTGGCTTGGCTTGGTCAGGAATTTGGCTTAATGGGCTTCGACCAGAAGCAGAAGCAGAAGCAGCAGCAGCAGAGGAGACGAAACAGAGAGGCATAAAGAGGAAAACAGGCTGTGCTTGTATATGGCATATTTCAGACAGGAATAGATTTGGGTTTCTCGACTATTTGTAATATCTCTGCTTAATTTTTTGGTGTGTGAATAGAACATTTTCATTATCACTTTTGTTTGTGTGTGTGTGTATGTGGTTTTAAAATCCATTTGTTGACGCATTTTTAGGGCCCATTGAATCTAGTTTAGCAGCTCTTTGACTACCCAATGTCAATTTGCCTAATTAATGCCAAGCTAATAAGGGCAGCTCGAAAAACAAAACTACAATAAAATCGCATCATCAAAACGACATCAAATTGAAATTGTTCTACACACAAGCAACTGAGGGCCCAAAATTGAATTGTCAAAAGCGTCGAGTGACGCCCACTGTAAACAAAAGTCAGAGACACCTTTTGCTCAGGCCTCGAACACAAATAATGTGATTTCCATTTGTGCATTCAGTTAAAATTAAAGTGGGGCAGCGCCCAAGTGTCAACACCTTTTGAACCAGGCGACACACACAGCGTCAGAGTCTATAAGTCTATATACTCTCTGAAAGCGATTGGGCTGCAGAATCTAACATGAAAACGAGAAACGAATCAAAAACAAGCAAAAGCGCAGAGGGAAATTACACAAAAATTCTGTAACGCTGCAATGCTGCGGCAGGTGGAAAGCGTTGCCACAATCCTAGACTAAAGTAGAGCTGCCACACCTCAGTGAGTGGCAGCAGGAGTGGGCGGCAGTGGGCGGTAATGGGCGGACTGTGGGGGCAGGCAGTCTGCGGTGACTGTCAGCACTTTGAGACGCACTTTGGCAAAGCAATCTTCTAAACAGGATAAATGTAATTGCGCATGAATTTCTACGCATTTTTCTGTGTCGCCGTTGCTGTTGCTGTTGCCGTTGCCGTTGCCGTCAGAGTGGCAAATGTTTTTGATTATTTGCCGGCGGTGTCAGCTGAGTGTTTAGTGGTGGCTGTGGAGTGTTCTCATTGGTTTGCCTGTGACACGCCCACTCTCATTGCTCTCTCTCACACACGCTCCCTCTCATTCTCTCTCTCTCTCTCTCTCTCTTTCTCTGTCTCTTGCTGCTTCTCTCTCTTTGCAGTTTGTGCTGTGTGCAATTGCCTCGCATAACGCTTTTTTGTTTTGTGCAAATTGCTTGCAACACTTTTTGAATGCCTCGTGGTCGTCTCAGTTGAAAGCATTTAAAAATTTCAATTTGCCGCTCTCTCTCTCTGTCTCTCTCACTGTCTGCAAAGTTTGCTCAGCTATTGCTTTTGTAAAAATGGCCGCCTCTGTGCGCATGGGGTTGTGGTTGTATGGGGAACATTGTGGAATGGAACATCAATGTGCTCTGATTGCAATCTGTGTTGAAATGTTATAGAGCTCAACTGCTCTGAGGTTGTGCAATTTATGTTATATGTATAGGCCAATTTAATCCAATTTTTAATCAAAAATTATACATAAATTAATTATTTTGTATTTTTTGTAGGGTTTTTATCTAAATATGGCAAATGTATTTAATGCAATTTATTTAATTAAAGTAAACACAGATAATTTTTTTTAACATTTGCTTTTTTATAATTTATTAAGGACATAAATCCTTAAAATTTTGAAAAAGTTTCGTGTTGCGGATTAATTTGACAACAAAATGTATTTAAAAAAATATATTATTTTCTCAATTGATTTGCAATAAACCTTGATTTTTCGCGCGTATTAAATCATTTAATACAACGGTTCCAGACTTTTTAAAAAGCTAATTTAAAATTATACATTTTCTTATTTTTTATTAAATCTTAAGATAAAATGAAACTACAGAATGTTATATTAAAAAGAGTAAACAAAAATATCCTATTTTTTTCCCCGAAGCGACTCTTTATTTAAAAATAGACATAATTAAATTGATTAATTTAATATTACGGATGTCAGAAAAGATGTTAGCTTAAATTACAATTTATAGATAAACTAAATTTGTACAGTGTTTTCTGATTGTTTTGGGCCAATATTGTAATCCTTTTCTTATTTTATTTTCAAAAGGAACCTTTTAGCTGTCATCAATTAAAATGTTTTGCACAGTTTGGAGCAACAGGATTGCACACAGAGCAGCACTTGACCCTTGGTGGGTGCCAATTGATTGATTTTATATTGGCATTTGAATAGGAGGCCAAGCTTACACGCATACAAATATATATATTTAGATAGATATATGTACTTACACACGTACATAAGCTGTGAGATATATTTTGGCAGCTGGAGTCTAAGCACGCCCTCCCGCACTGAGGCGTGTTCCAATTGCCAAGTGTTTCAGTATTTTGGCTCAGACATGGCCTGGCTATGTTATTTTTTTATTGGCACAATTTACGGGCTGGCGTCAAAAAGAACATACGCAAAGTGTCTGTCGATGCGGTTGCAACACAATTGTCGAAATAAACGAACTCAACTCGAACGCAGCCAACAGCGAATGGAATGGAAATGGAAGAGAGCGGAGCAGTGTCACCCCTGTGAAAAAGAGAGCGCATGAACCCTCCGCTTACACATACCAGTTCAGGGTGTGTTTGCGTGCGTGTGTGTGTGTGTGTGTGCGTGTGTGTGTGCTGTAAACTTGCGGAAAACCATTTAGCGCACAGACCAAAAGAATTTCACAGCCAAGCAAGTAACCAACCACCTCAGCTCAGCTCCGTTCAGCTTTGTTCAGTTGAGCTGAGTTCAGTTCAGTTCAGTTTCTGCTCTGTTCTGTTCTATTCTATGCTGTTTAGTTCATTTCAGTTGCTGTTGAGCACTGTAGAAGACAGCCGGCGCATACGCTCTCTGATACGGTTAGGGGTTAAAAATCCAGAGACTGAAACAATAAAATTACTAAACGATCGCTTACACACACACAGACACACGCACAGCAAGTGAGTGGCAGAGCAAAAGAGATAGAACAAGCGATAGAGTGAGACAGC
This sequence comes from Drosophila innubila, assembly GCF_004354385.1. Taxonomy (NCBI): domain Eukaryota; kingdom Metazoa; phylum Arthropoda; class Insecta; order Diptera; family Drosophilidae; genus Drosophila; species Drosophila innubila. The sequence goes on from NW_022995380.1 coordinate 9,688,435, forward strand.
AAACGAGAGCAAGAGAGAGAGAAAGGCAGGCAGGCAGGCAGTCAGACAGGCAGACAGTCATTCAGTCAGTTGGCATCGAGGACTTTGAGCCTGTTAACAGAAAACATTTGAATTTAAATGCGAATCGTTGATCAAACGGTGCAGACGTCTCGGTCGCCACCTGAGCAACTTTATTTGCCTCGTCAAACGTTGCACAACACTAACAAAGTTTTGCGTATGCCTCAGGCACAGTTTTAGTGTTAGCCGAACCAAACATTCAAATCAAAGTGTGAATCAATTCAATACTCAAATATTGTGACAGTTTTTGTGAATTGGCAATTTGTGTGAAATGTCTTCCTCTGAGGCTGAAGTCGATATAAGTGTGGTGTCAAGTCCGGAGCCAAGTCCATTGGGTGCCGCCGGCATGAGCAATGGTCGGGAGAGTCCCTCGGCGCGCTCCATTGATGGTAGCTCGCCACCGGCGACACCTACGCACCGCTCGACACCCAACACTGCCGCCGGCACACCCACATCATCGTCAGCCATCGCGGCGCCGCATTATCATCACAGTCCCAATGGAACGGTGCCGCCGGCGGTGCTGCATCATCATCTGCAACATCATCTCAGCTCGCTCAGCGGTCATCCGGTGGCACTGCATCATGCTCTACACAGTTTCGGTCATCTGCATCCGGCTCATGGGGCACCACATCCCGCGCTGTTGCAACACACACATCTTGGCGAGCGTTTAAGTTCGCCGACCGCCATGGCGCCTAAGTCGCCGGAGTTGGAGAGGAACGGCAGTGCCGGTGATGAGCTGCATCATAGCCTGAATAACAACAACAACAACAACAACAGCAAGACGTTAAATCACAACAGCACATGTGCCTCGGCGGCAGCTGCCGCGGTGGCAGCAGCGGCATCCGTTGGAGCCAACAGCAACGACAGCAATGCGAGCAGCAATGGCAACAAGGCGACAACGGGCTCCAACGGCTTCACCAGCTTCTCCATCTCCAGCATCCTGAGTCGCAGTGAGCCGGCGAAAAAGAATGGCGCCACAGCGCTGATTACGCCCATTCCTCAACTGCCACAGCCAGGAGCCGGGCCACAGGATGCGGCCATGCTCTCAAGGTGAGTCGATGCAATCCAAATTGCTCAAGCTGAAACAAAGAGCGGCTGCTACTGGTGACCACTTAGATGCACTTTGTAGAGCTGTTTAGACCCGGCTTAAGGTCTCAGAGCCTTCCTCATTGTTTTCCTTGCCAACGTGAAACCAAAAAGTCAAGCGTTCCTTCAATTTTCAATGAGCCTAAGCGGCTACAATTTCACCTGATTTCGTCCTGTTTTCTTTTCTTTGCTGCCTTAAATATATTGAGCAAATTTTATATAATCCTTGAGGTACTCAGTCTGAAACAATGGCATTGGATTCTTAAAGATTGAAGGTGACGCAAATCTGTTTCGTTAGAAACACACAGAAATCCAGTCGGACATACTTTAGGGACATTCGAGCAGTAGTCCATTTAGCTGATTGTCGAGATAAGAAATTTAATGGAAAGGTTGGAAGATGGAAGCAGAATTGTCACAGGACACCTTAAGTGAGTGGCAAGATGAATGCCTTACGATTAAAAGGATGTAACTTGATTTTAAGTTGTGTTTTTAATTTATACATATTTCTTTTGGAGTTTTTAAATTTATTTAAAGTACTTAGGATATTTGTACTTGGGATATTTGTTCGATCAATTTTTAATTATGGATTTTTTGATATTGTGTCATCAAATGATCAACTGCTTTTTTTTTCAATTTGTTGCTTAATATTATTGGCAATTTAGTTTTCTTAATAAAATTAATGCTGCTAAACTAGATTTCAAATAAGGAAATGCCTTAATATTGTATATACTTCAAGTACAAGAACTTTTAAATATATTTTTTAAAGTTTGCAATGGAAAATACAGATAAAGATTATTATATAACATTACAAAACAGAATATCATTAAGTTTTTATTTAATTTCCTCAAAAATACTTGACTTATAATTTGAAATACAAATATTAAATGATTTTCGCAACTGAATATATAAAATGTTTAGATTTTATTGACTATTTAAAAAATAAGAGATATGCTTTCAATTTCTATATAAATTTGGAATTCATGTTTTCAATACATTGTGTCACTAAAGTTTAGGACTTTAAGCGGCCAGTTGGTCACGTTGTTCAATAGAAATCCACAACGATTCCTTTAATTTTGGTCATGCAATTTACAAAAGTATCGAATTTCGCAACATTTGCGTAATGAAATTCAATGCAAGTTGCAAACACATACATAGTCATAACTGACAGGACAGTCCGACAGTCCCGACAATCGGACAATCTTCCGGCATGCTAAAATTGGAGTGAATATGAATGCAACATCAAGTTTATTATGAATGAATGAATGAATGAACCCTCACTGAACTGACCTACATGTATGATAAACTCATGGTTAGAGGGACAGACAAAGAGGGGAGCCGCCTACATAATGCAGTGCAGTTCATCAATAAATTCATATTTGCGAGTGGCCAGAAGGAAATGGTGAATGGTATCCTGTTAACCCCACTTAGCCAACATTTAAATGGGCATAAAAAAAGGACATGAGTCGAGAGATCGAGTTTCCAATTGCTCGATTAAGGCATGTGTTGAATTAAAAAAATGTTGCACTTTTATTTTATGAACTCGAAGTTGGACTTTACACTCACATGCAAAGTGGCTGGTCTGACTGTTGGGTTCGTCTGTTTTTTTCTGGTTTGTTAATAATGATCATTTTCATTTAATTTACGCATGCGCTCACCGATCGATCGTGCGATAAGACAACTTGAGGTGAGGTTCAGAGTCCCGTCACGTCACGAGGGTCGCGTGCTGCTTACCCCATATAGAATATGGAGTTGAAAGACGGAGTATCGCCCTCGCTCTTTTGGCCAAGTGTTGACTCCTGCTGTTTGGCGCTTACAGCTGACGTGTGGCTGCCTATGTGACGGGCTTATCACATGATCATCGTACTGAGCTCAGTCTGTCCCATTATTAATACAAGCGCACCAAAAAAGAAAAAAAAAATGCTGAGTGATCGTTTAATAAAAGTACCTTAATATGCAGATACTTTTGTATCTTTTGAAGCGACTTTCACCTGGAGTATCACTTTGTCGTTTATTTTGACAATGGCATTACATTTTTAATTAGTGGTCAGCTACTGTTGAAATTCTCTGTCTACCGTTAGCTGTCTGTCTGCTCTTCAACTGCGGTTTAATTATAGCGCAGCAAGAAGCGCAGTTAAGCGCTGTAACTGTAACTTGATATGCTTGTGAGTGCGCCCAACAAAAGGGCCAACGCGACCAGCCCAAACCAAACCAAACCAAACCAGCTTAGGAAAGGGTGCTCGAGTCCAGGAAATATCTGTGTGTCTCTATTGTGCAGCAGTTTTTCCATTTTCTCCATTTTATTTTTTGCTCTTTATATTGTAAGGATAACACAAAAGGACGCCCTGACAATATAATTATATATTGCAGTAATTACAATCCAATTTCTGTCCCAATGCATTGCGCTTGGGCCGACAAATCTTATCCATCACAAAGGGATTAACTTGCAGCGGCATTCAGTGGTGAAATGGTCCTTGATTCGTCATTTATCGCATTTTTATCTGTATGATGACGTTGGTCATACAATGTTGTTTCAATTTAATGAAAACATATTTTTATTCGATACCATATCAAGATTTGAGGCTTGACTTTGTTTCTGTTTTACTCCTCGACACGTGTCATTTATGCGACTTCCTGTGGTGCAGGAAAAAAAAATAAAACTAATTTTGGGCGCATCGCAAATGTCACCATTTTTCAAGTGGCCGACTTAACATAAGCCGCTCCGGGCCATGGAAATATTACTCCAAAGATATTACCAATATTTTCATGCTAATCCCGTTTAATGACAAAAGCAAGCCAACCGGGTTAGCTGCTGTTTTCCCCCCTCCTTCCCTGCTCTGTCCAGTCAACTGTGAGTCAATGGATATGTTCAATATTTTGGCTACTTTGCGGTCGGGTCGAGTGTATTTTCCAGTGCCCGCACTTTTCCCGTTCACACCCGTTCAAAATGTCACAAATATATTAATTCTCTCTTCTTGTATGCCAATTAGCGTGTGCAAATCTTTTACACATGAACGAACTCTAAGCGGTTTAGGCCTGCCAGTCATATGAGTTCATTGTTAGCATTACTTTTAAATTGTATTTATTTAAATTAATATCGGTAATTCGCATGGAAATGATGTGACAATTGTCGCTTTGCATATTTGATACATACTATGCATTTTGGGGGTTCATTTAAGTGGCTTCCCTGACCTGATTGAGGCAGCTGTATTGCCCTTTCCGAGCGTAGAGTATTCAAGTGTTGAAATCTGCGGGCATTTGGAGCAGCTTAACTTATAAAGCAATTCAAATGCAATCCAGTAAAATAATAATTGGATTTATATTTTCTTGAGATTATAAAATTACTTGGCAAAGTCGTATTTGAGAAAGTAAATAAGGTTCACAAGCAAAAGATATAATAAAATCGAACATACTTTTCTGACACTTTTATAATTATTCTATACGTTCTAAGTAAAATATTCTTTAAGTTTTAATTAATAGAGACCTTGCTTTTTTGAACTTATGATTAATAGAATGTTATATTTATTTTAAATAATTATGAAATCTTTCGAAAATATTCACATGCAAAAATAATAATTGGATTTATATTTTCTTAAGATTATAAAATATATCTTGCAGAAGTCACATACGTTTTTATTTATTCTATACGTTCTTAATAAAAAATCTTTAAATCTTAATTAATAGAGACCTTGCTTTTCTGATCTTATGATTAATAGAATGTTATATTTATTTTTAATAATTATGAAATCTTTCGAAAGTACCCACATGCTAAAATAATAATTGGATTTATATTTTCTTAAGATTATAAAATTACTTAGCAAAGTCGTATTTAAGAAAGGAAATAAAATTCACAAGGAAAACAGATATAATAAAATCTAAAATATGTTTCTGACACTTTTATATTTATTCTATACGTTCTAAATAAAATATTCTTTAAATCTCATTTAATAGAGACCTTGCTTTTGTGATCTTATGATTAATGATTAATAGAATGCTAAATAATATATAAAATGCACTGGAAATAATTATACAGCCATAACTTTTTAATTTCCTATCTTAAAATTTAGACTTAAAAACTGTATATGCTTATATGATTTATAAACAGAATGAATGCCTCTATCCACTTCTTTTAAATGCAAGAAATTATCTAAAAGCTAGTTAAAAACGTTTTTAAGTACGAAGCTCGAATTGATTTGTAACTGAAAAACAAGAAATACATCAAAGCTTTTCTAGACCCAAGTGGGAGACCCAATCAGAGGACAGCAAAATCGCCATCAAGTGGATAAAGCGTCCGACCCATGTAGAATGCCATGTTGAACAACTCAATTGCATAGCGCACACTTCTTATTTTTATATATTTTTTTTATAACAAAAGACCCCAAAGAAGAATTATGACAGGAAGGTGGAGCAAGAAAAAGATGAAGAAGCAGCAGCTCAAAGCAAGAGCCGCAAACAATTCATTAAACAAGGGAAATATCAGGCATGCATCAAGTTGAGCTGGGAATGGAAATCGGAATCGGGTTGTTGGTTGTTGGTTGGGTCGCTCCACCGTTGACTTCTGACAGCACCGGGGGCGGTAGCCGCCCCAGACTCAACAGAATTTTAAACATGGTCATCCACTTCCGCCGCAAAGTGACACCAATGAAAATGTAGACCGTGGAGCCGCGTGGGTTGCTGTGGCTGCCCCGGGCAATGGAATGTTGTATTTATTTCATTGCGACTGGGCGGAAAACAAATGCCTCGGACCGGGGACAGGACCGAGAACTGAGCCTTTGATTTGGATAATTAGTAAAGCAAATAGCTACAAGCTGTTTGCAATTCATTCAATGGGGTCCCTTCCGTTGATGTGACAGCTTTCAAGGAGAAATTAGCGCAGTAATTGAGGTAATTTCTTTTCTCTGCGTTTATTTTTCTGCCTTGCTGTCTTTTGGTTTTTTTTTGGCCGCTTTGTTCGTAATTTGAGGAATCGCTGGAGCGTCATCTTTTGGCCGATAGCAAAAGCGGCTTTCTCTCAATTGACGTTGTAAACATGAAGCCCATTAGAAGTGATTTGAGCTGCCTGTTTGTCAAGTAGCCAAGTTGGGGAAGCCTTTGAAGCGTCAAGTCGACTCGGGTCGAGTCGAGTTGAGTTGAGTTGAGTTGAGTCTCATAATTTAGCAGTCCAACGCAGGCAAAAAGGTAAAATTTAATTGAAAAGGCATTACTTACAAAGCGAAAGAGAGGGCATAAGTGCAGGAAAGAGACAAAGAGACAGAGAGAAAGAGAGAGAGACAGTAGAATGAGCTTGGCAACTATTGATTTACACACCTGCACCTTGGCCGCAGTGAAAGAGGTCAGCTAAATGTTAATGTCACACACACACACACACACACACATACATATACAGCTTGGCAAGCTCATTGTCTGTCTATGGGGGTGTGGAAGAGCGAGGTTCTAGCTGGAAATCACAGTCTGCTGCTTGTCCACGGGTCACTTGCAAAACGGTCAAAAGGGTTTAACAACAACGACAAAAAATACAAAATACAAAAGCGAAAAAGCAGCAAATTCAGCAACAAACCCCAATTGGGGGTTGATGGGTCGCGATGTGACCGCTGTTGGTATTCTACACTGGTGGGAATGCACTGACTGTGGCTTTCCCCCCAAAAAAAGAAGTATTGTTCAACAGCAAAGTTCAGTGAGTGCGTGGGAAGTTTAAGAACACCGAAGCGACTTTAAAACATATCAATAAATCAATCAAATTGCCCGACCAGTCGGTGAGGCCAGAAAAAGCTCTTAAGTGCCACAACCAGGCAATAACTCCCCCCCCCACTCCATTTGCCCCCTGGAGCAAAACAAAAGCAGCTTTCTTCCAATTACCTCTCGCATTAGCTGCTGCTCGAATGATTTGACTTGAAAACTTTGATTTAGTACAATAAACTCCCCCTACCAAAGAAACCACCCCAAAGGACGCACACACACACAGACACAGACACACTCACACTAACCCATATGCTCGTATATGGAACACATTATAACGTAACGTAAACGCCGAAAAGTGTTTCGTCTTGCCAACTTTGCTACGCCAACATAAATAAATAAATGTATTTATAAAGATGCTTTTAAGGTTGCAAACCTAACAAGGTTACACTTATATACTTTCATATATATATATATAGATATATATTTATATGTCTTATAAATATGTATGGCATTCTGTGCAGGAGCAACAAAATTCACAGCAGCTGTTGCCAGTTATGGTGTGGGGTTGCTTAGCATTTAAGGGTCGCCTCATCTTGGATTTTTCTTGCCTTGATTTTTGTTTTGTCGGGCAGCCATTTCGGCTGTCGGCATTTCTATATACATAAGTATTTATCCGTCGTATACATACATTAAATGTTTATTCGTGTAAATGGCTGTTTGGCTTTTGGTTTCTCTGCTTTACTTGAATTTCAGCAATTATCTGTCTGCATAATTTATGACAATTCGCTAACCGTTCTTCATTTCGGCATTTCAGATTGGGTTTCATCTCACAGTGGGGCGCTCTGGCCGGAAGATATGCTGCGTTGTGCCCACCTGGCTGGCCCTGGGCACCGCAGCGAATGCCCTTCCATAGTCCAACTCATGGTAAGTTGATAAAAACAAAAACTTAAGAAAAAAATTTAAATAAAATGCTTAAAAGATAAGCACTTACGAATAGTCTCATAATCTTAGTCTGAGCTCCAAAAATTTGAAGAAAATAAGTGCTTCAAGTAATTTTCTTTGAAACTCTTAGTTATTCATTATTATAATATTTGCTTCAAATGAAATAGCGTCAAACTTCAAGCAACGAGCTCAACGACTTAATATTGAATTTTTAATCTATAATGTCCTAAAAAACAGGCCTAAAAGTCATATCGCAATTTATCAAATGCTTATTTTGCAGATTTTTAATTGGTTTCCCAAAATTTAAGTAGCCTTAAAAACAAGGACCACAAATATTATTTGTGAGTTTTCAAAATAAACCTTAAAAATAATATGTAGATAATTGGGAAAATGTCAGTACTTCAATTATTGGATGAATCATTTTAAAAAAAGGACAAAACTCTTTTTATTTATTAAATAAAAATTAGTTTGTTATAATACATTTATTTAAATTTGTATATAAAATGTATAATAATAATTTCATATAGTTTCAAAAATACAAATAATTGTTACATTTTATTTTTAAATCCCATAATTTTAATGTTTATCTAATTAATGTTAGTTAGATATATTTATAATCTCAACTATTAGCTAGTTATTTCTTTGCCGTTAATCAACTGTAAGCTTTAAAAGTTCTCATCGTCTTCCTCTATTCAACAAGCTTAGCCTCAAAGAAAGCGTTTTTTCTTTTCGTTTTCAAGAATGTGAATGAGAATTCTTTAACCAATCTAATCTTAGGCAAAGAATGTGCCGTTACAGGCATTCTTTGAAAGTATTTTCATTTAATTTGCATAGTCGAGTCAGGAAACGCGCCTAATGCTGTCAAGAATTTGTGCAATGTGCATATAAAGTGCGCCCTGAAGCAGGCAACACATTTGCACACACACACACACACATACTGTCTGTGTAGGGGGAAGGGGGTGTCATTATCATGTGCTACACATGTACCGTTAGCCGCTCACAAACACGGCTGCTTTAATCGCCATTTTCAATTAATTGCAATTTGTAATCGAGTATCGAGTTACGACTGCGGGGAATGAACAAAGCATTTGACATGTTCGCCTTTTGGCCGAGAGCGAGAACATTGCAACATTTGCAACAATCCTCTACATTTACCTGCAATCAACTGCAGTTTACCTGTAGTTTAAACCAATCTCCCACTCTCCCCTCTCACACTTGATTGACCCTGCGGCATTAGAAGTCATTGCAATTGCATTTGCTCATGTAAATTGGCCTTAAGTTTAGCACCACGGTTTCGGACTTGACTACTTGACTACTATTAAACTGGTTGGGCTTCTGGCATTTAGCTGATGCAGCGCATAGTTTCAATCAAGTTTACGGGTCAAGTGGGCAGTTGTTGTGGGAAAGGGCGGGGGAAATATTCTTCATATAAGGCAAATAACAGCAATTTAAACTTTTCAAATGAGATTCAAACTAAAAGCTCAATAAAAGTAAAATCGTTCAGTTGACTGACAGCCATTTTAAATGGTAATTTAACGCTCACACACACACATGGACACACACAGTTGCACACATGGCATGGTAAGGGGAAGGGGAAGGGGAAGGGGAAGGCAACACTCACCGCGTCTGCGCTTTAAGTTGTCTAAAAAAGAATTAAAAGGAGAAATGCAAAGAGGCAAGAGGCAAGAGACAAGACGATGGCAAGTGTGAGGTTAAGTGTAGCAGCTTAAATCTGTGTAGTGGCACACACTAACACACACACACACACACAGAAATACATCTTGAACAACCCTTAGTGCAAGCACCCACACTCTCACACACACACACACAGAGTCAGGCATGCAGATAACTCAACTAATAAAATTTACTCTCTCAGTCCTACTCTCTTACTCATGCGCTCTCTCTCTCTCTCTCGCTCTCTCTGTCGCTCTTTGCAGACAGTTCCTCGACAAACACCACGGAAAATCCACCATCACCCACATCGCTGAGTCCCAGCAGCGGCAACAACAACAACAACCACAGCAGCAGCAGCAGCAACAACAACAACAACAACAACAGCACTGCAAATGCCAACAGTAACAATACGGGCAATGGCCACAGCAGCAAGTCACCACCACCCAATGTGGGTGGTGGCCTGCACCACAGCACACATCACCCACTCTATCAGCAGCAGCAACAGCAGCAGCAGCAGCAGCAACAGCATCCACATGCTGGCCAACAGCATCCACAGCATCCACATCAGCCCAGCACGCCCACAAGCAGCGCCGCAGGCTTGTCGCATCATGGACATCATCTGGTTAACTCGCATGCGAGTGGCGGTGGCTACATGCTGCCCACCAGCTCCAATGAATCGGACGATGAGGGTGAGGAGATCATTGAGGAAGATGACGGCACTGATGGTCCATCGGACAGTTCCTCGCCGCACGGCGATGGCAGCAACTCGAAGCGCAAGAAGAAAACCCGCACTGTCTTCTCGCGAGCTCAGGTGTTCCAGCTGGAGTCCACGTTTGATATGAAGCGCTACCTCAGCTCATCGGAGCGTGCCGGACTGGCGGCCTCGCTGCGTCTGACTGAGACGCAGGTGAAGATCTGGTTTCAGAATCGTCGCAACAAATGGAAGCGTCAACTGGCCGCCGAATTGGAAGCGGCCAACATGGCGAACATGGCGCATGCCGCACAGCGTCTGGTGCGTGTTCCCGTGCTGTATCATGATGGCACCACGGCCGGCTTTGTGCCACCACCGCCACCACATCATCATCCGATGCAGTACTATGCTGCGGCTGCTGCCCGCAACACAAGTCCACCACGGCCGCCGCTGTCGTCGCTGGTATAGAACGTGGGTTGCTTGGCGGCGCCGATGACGCCAATGACGCCAATGTCGCCAATGACGCTGCTGAAGCCGCCGCCGCCAACAGTGATGCTGTCGATGCCGCCGCGTATTCCAGCGCTGCAGCTGAGACCCAGCTCCATGGACATGGACTCGGATAGCGAGCAGGAGCTGGTGGGGTGCCAGGACGATGATGATGCTGCCATCGATGTGGAGGCCGATGAGGAGCCCACAAATGATTGTGGCAGCTCAAGGCCATCAACAGCACCACCACCACCACCACCGCCACCCACGTTGCCACCAGCACCACCAGCACCAGCACCACCTGCCGAAGGCAAGCAAAACAATTGCCTGGAGCGCAGCGAAGTTACCACTCAGGTCTCAAATGTGCAACCAGTTTCAATTCTGGATAAATCGATAAACCACAGGCCAACACAGGGCTACTGAGCAACCACCACCCAATGCCGCCCACTCCCAGTTGCATTGTAAATTTCGATTGAAAAGTTTTTTTACCAAAGGATCAGCGGCTAAGTGCACATCAATTGGTTTCAATGCTACACACAAAGGCCAAAAATCGAGGACGGTTCCCCCGACGCCTCCTTAAATATAATCGATAAAAAAAATGCTGTAAAGTTTTGAGTAGTTTGTTCCTAAAGCTTTTGTATATACTTACTAAGTAGTATGTGCTCGCTTAACTTAATCTGCGAGTTCTTCTTTACTTTCTTTCTCTCTCTCTCTCTCTCTCTCTCTATCTCCCTCTCTCTTCAGCTAAGCATTAACTATAAGAAATAAGCTCTCTTGCTTAAACTCTATCCTCTTTTATTCTCATTCCCTGTTCTCATTGTAAATGCCTCTTGCTCAATAATTTTTAAGCCTTATCTCTTAAATGTTTATTTTTATTATTAAATGCAACTTGTAAATATGCGTGTTTTGCAGCTTAATTAGTATAAGAAGTTCTGAGTTTGCTTTAACTTTCGATTGCTGGTCAAGTGTAGGTTAATCCCATATGCAAATACATTAATCGTATTTATAGTTATCGGTTGGTTTCCATAAGTAAGCAACTATAAATAAAAGAAAATTAAATTAAACTTTACTCGTATATTGTCTAACTGTACACTTTATAAGCCAAAGATGATAAAATAAAACTTGGCAACTGCACATCTTTATGTACATACATATACTTACATTTGCATATGTAACAAGCAATTACCAAATAACTAGTTAAATTATTACATCAATGTATTAAACACCCAACCTAAAACAAAACCGAAAGATTATGAAAAGAAAAATCGAAACGACACCAAAAAATGCTTATATACAAAAAAAAGAATATCAATAAAAAACAAAAAATTCAATTAATTTTTGCAGTTGCGTTCTTTATTATATATTAAACACTGGATGTTAAATATTGTTTATTCAATATTAATGGATGTTTATCATATTATTATTATGTTATTGGAATGGCTTTTCTTGAAATACTAGTTTTCAATGATGCATTAAACAAATTTGTTGGTAACAAGATTCTTACTAAGGTTTCCAGCTTTTATCCCCTCGAAGAGTATTACAACCATTATTTCTAGTTTCTTAAATGGATTCCAAGTTTTAATGCAAATTCTCTTATTAATTAAAATTATTAGGAGTACTTTTACTTAGCTAAATCGGCTAAGTGTTTCAACTGATACCTTGCAACGTACAGAATCCAAACATTAACTTGAACTGACCACCTCATTTAGAGCTATGTTTTATATTTGTACTAACAGTATCTTGAAAAGGATGATCTAAACTGAGAGGAATTTAACTGAGAAAGTCTAAATTAAGGATACCAAAACTTATATGCATTTTTCAACTGAGACTATCTTAATTAATAATATCATGCCTTAGTGTTATCTGAGTCTATTGATTATCTTAATAACAGGGGCAGTAAGTAATGATAAATTTTATTTTTTTTTAACTGAAAAAGTCAATCACTTCTAGTAAAATTAAAAGAACGTGTAATATACAAAAATTTGTCTTAAAGGGCAATCTATGCAATTTTGCCATGATTTTAAAGTTTTTATTATTTTACTCATAAAATAATCATTAAAAATAAAAATAATCATAAAATAATCATTAATTTTGAGCAAAAAAATTAAACTCAAGAAATAATTATTATTTTTGAGCAAAACAAAAAAAAACTCATAGAATGACGATTATATATTGAGTTTCATAAAACTTATAGTGATTACAGTCCCTGCATAATAATATTATGACTGGTAGAAGCTAAATAATGAATAATGATTACTTCTTGAGTTTTATAATAAAACTTATAGTGATTGTAGTCCCTGCTTAATAATATTATGACTGGACTGGTATGAGCTAAACTTAAAATATATTAATTAGAAAAATCTCAACAACTGGATGTATCTCGAGTGAGAGTATTTTCAATGCAATGCTATTATAATTGACTGGCATTTTAAATAAGCTGACTTTACTTAACATTTTCCAACTATAGTATTTTCAACAGGGTTCTCCATTCACAGCCGAGATATGTGTTGGTATATGTAAGTGCCTGAAAAGCTAATTTACGTTTAATTGCCGATGGAAAAATGTACGTATATCTATAGATATAAAATATGTATTCGTATGCAATGTTTGCACTCGTTTGTATGTGAGCCACAATAACAATTGTTGCAGTTGCTGTTAGCTGTTAGTATCGTTGTTTTTGCAATTGTTGTTGGGCGTTTTAAGTTACCATTTATTGTGCGCACTTTGTTGTTATTTCCTCGCACTGAGCGCGTTGAATGCTTTTTTGCCTATGCATTGTCCCGTAGTTCCTGCTCCTCCCGCCGCACTATGGTCCGGATGACGATTTTTTAGGAATAAATTAATAACTCGAAAACCAATGAAGATTTTTTGGTCTAGTTTTTTTGCATTGGGCTTATGATATCAATACGCAAATGGCCTAGAAAAGTGGGCGTGGTTCCGCCTTTATTTCAGATTCTGCGATATGTAAATTTTTTGTTTTTCAAGCGATCAGGACCAAACTTACAGGTTAGGCGTGTTACTATGCCCGAAACGTGTTGGCAAAATTTCATCCAAATCGGACAACTATATCACATAGAAATAATAGGAATTATCAGTCGAAAAGTCACTTTTTTTATAAAAACGCTGTATTTTCCAAAATATTTGACCAAACTGATCGTATATGAGTGATATTATGCTACTGACATTCTGACCAACATATATCAAGATCGGAATACTATCATTTATAATATCATATTGTTCAAATTATTAAAATCGATCGTGAACTAACTTTTTGTATGAAACTAGAATTTTTTATTTTTTGTCGATTGTAAAGATTTATCATTTATTCAATACGTAAACACGAGTTTTTGTAATTTTCGCCAATGCGCACAATAAAACAAGCCAAAAAATCATAATTTTGGTCATTTTGACTCATGTGTTGTCGCCACATTTTAAACGAATACGCATTTTATAACGTGAGGTTAGCTGAAATAAAGTGAAATTGTGAAAAATGCGCAAAATTGCGCAACTTGAGCTTAATAGTACAAATTCAGAATTGATTTCTCTACAAAATACATATAGTCGCATTGCTAGCATATGCTAGCAAAATTAGTTACGGCTTTTCAAAGTTAAAATTTCATCGAATAAAATTTTTAACAAGTCAATTTTTTAAATTACAAGAAACTATACATTGAACTTTGATTTTTAACAATGGAGATAAATAAACACAAAGTACAAGCCATAATGAATATAATCCATGATAAATTTTTTTAAAAAAGCTTCTTAGCTAGTGCCACCAAGTAATTAAATTTTACCTACAAAATTGCAATAAGAGCTTCATGTGCACTTCGTTTAAATCAACTCTGTTTCACAGCTGATTGCTAAGCAGTGTTGGAAAATGTGAAAATTTTGGTTATGCAACATTTGAGGTGGAAGTATTTTGAATGCATCGCCATAAAAAAAACGTAAATTTGAACAACTTTAAGAAACGACTTTTTTCCAAAATAATCGTCATCCGGACCATAGTGCGCCGGACACTCCTCGCATTCCCACTTGCTGGATTGCCGCGCGTGTTAAATTGCAAAAATAAATTGCAAATTGCGCACTGCGAATAAATGGCAATAAAAATGCATAAAATGCTTTCGGTTATGCTCAACAAACGATTGCTAGTTTAAATAACTAGAAAGATACAAATTATGCTTGCCACCCACAGCGACAACGACAAATACAAATACAGATATAGACACATATTAACTCATACGAAAATGTATCTGGTAAAATGCATATATATGTGTCTGTTTTCTTATGTATTAAATAATGGGCAATTGTTTGAGGTGCTGCATTTCACACGTCTGCGTATAAATTGTAAGCCTTTAGATAGATTTTATATTGTTAATATAATGACAATAAATTACAGTACTTGATTATGCGATTAAAGATGAAAATCGATTTAAATATTTTGCACATTTCATCTAGAACAGATCTTCAAGGTTTTATTTAAACTACTTTATTCCGGGCATTTTAATTCACTCTCAACAAAATTAATTTGTTATCCAGAAACTCTAACAATGGTTCAGTTTCATTTGTTACACAAATAAAGGGTACTTTCTCTATTTTCATGAGTATACACATATATATATATATATATATATATATATATATATATGTATATATAGAAGCCAGTTGAACAAATTAGGCTGAGAGACTCTTCCTTCCAAATCCTTGAGATGTATTCGCATATTTTTTATTTTGGTTTTTTTTTGGCTGCTCTCAACATTTTTCTATGGATGCAGTCAAGTGCTTGAGCATTTTATTTAAGCGCATGAATGGATTTGATGGCTTTTCTTATTTTTTTTTTGTGTTTGTCGAAGGAAATGAGCACCCAAAAAAAAAAAAAAAAAAGAATAGAAAGAAAAGAGTAAAAAATTTCAATTCATTTCATAAAATGGTTGAAAATTGTAGAGAAATTATGAAAATTGTCTGGCCTGGCCGGGTTGTTTGGGTTGAGCTTGATGGCACTTTGAATGCTTGCTTTTTGACTGCTTTTCATAATTTCAGTTTTGCCTTTTTTGTGTGTGTCTATTTTTTGGTATCTTTTTAGCATATTTGCTCATATGTAAAGTGAATTGACAGAAGTTGGAGTGGAAGTAGAATTAAAAGTCGGTGTGTGTCTGGTTGCTGGGTTTAGACGTGTTTGAGAGCCTTTTTTGTGAATACCCTTCCAGAGAAGCATATTAGCTTAAAAGATGAGTTTGAAACATAGCTTTTATTGTTCTATAAAAACTGATTTAATATTATAAGAATTACAACTGAGTTAACTAAGGGATTATAACAAGGTTTCGGTTTGGAATTTTAAATTTGACGTAAACAAAGCGTTTATAATAAATCCATTCTAGACAGGAAAATGTTTAACACTAGATAATTAATAATTAAAGATAACATATGAAACTGATTTTTACTAAAATGAAATTCTGAGAATTGATTCAATTAAAAGACAGCAATAAATAATTGTTATTAGATTCGTGTGAATATTTTCTAATAATCTATATGTATAATTATTCTTATGATTTCTTTGTATACGTTAGGTGCATAAATATAATAGAACTAATACGAGTACCTAAGAATGCTTACTATAATTTATTTAAATATGCATATCTTAAAAATATCTAATAGCTCATAGAAACTTCGACTTCATTCGAGTTGGCCTTGCCTTTTTTTTGTTAATATCATTTTTCGTGCTCATACTCACAGATATTGAATGGCTTTTCGGTAATGGCGGTGGCGTTGGCGTTGACGGTGGAGAGGGTGGTGGCAGCACGGTGATTCGCTCTTTTTTTCGGGTGGCTGGAAAGGGGGAAGGGTACGGGCGTGGGCGCTGTTTTGCCTGCAGTAATTTCTTAATTAGCTTGCGAACACAATGTGCTTATATACCAACATATATGTGTGTATCTTTGTGAGTGTAAGCACTTACATATATGCTTATATAAGCTTGTATATATACGCTTCTCTAAATGGCAAAAGTAAATGTTTTTTTTATTTTTTTTGGGTGTTGTTAGTATGTATTTAAATCAGCGCTCCAGTAAACGTGGCCAACAACGTAGCAGGCAAACGTTGAGGTACTTATTTTAATTGCAGCCCTTTTGGCCATGAAGTGCAGCAGCTTTGCACAAAGTTGACTATTGTCTATTTTGCAGGCTCTTTCAGTTTGATATGTATATAACTCTATATCTGTATATAATGCCAGACGGCAATTGCAACAACGTTGAACCGACGAATTTTCACGTTCAAATGGATTTCGAGACTTCCTGCAATGAAAAAAAAGTGAATGACCATGATATGTTTTGACCAGTCTCTTTTGTTTATCTATGTATGTGATTTTGGTTGACAGTTCAATTAAGTCCCAATGGCCACACCAGTTAAATTACGCTTAAAAAACAAGACCAACAACAACATTGTGATTTTTTGTGCAATTTTATTCGTTTAGTGGAATTGTTGTCGAGTGTCGTGAGTGGCCATTATGACTGTCGCTTTTTGTATTTTATTATCCATTTAGCACATTTATTTTTATTTCCACAACTCGCGTCACACTGCACATTATCCCTGTCATTATATATATATATGGATGTGTGTGTGTGTGTGTGTGTGTGTGCGTGTGTGTGTGTCTGTTGGTCAGCCCCGAAAACGTTGCCAATTTTTAGCCTGTGCTCCCTTTTATGACGACCTCGCATTTAATGCTTTTTATGTACTTTATTTTTTAGCCATTGCGGTTGGCGCTTCGTTTAAGGACTTTATTTTAGTGCGTAGAGCGCGTGTCCTTCGTCTAAGCAGGGTTGCTCTGAGGGGTGGTTACACACACACTCTCACACACACACACACACACACTCGCATAGTCGAATGTGTTTTGGGCATTTGCAATTGCGCCAGTTGATGTTGTTGTTTGTTGTTATTGTCTGTAATAGACTCATCAGCAGCGCATTGTGGCTTGTTCATTTAGTTTTTTTTGTCTTTTTTTATTGCTGTTGTGTTTGAGGTGCATTAATCAAGTTGCATTTCTGTTGTCTGCCCACAGCAGTCCATTTTTTATGACTTGTTCGGTCGTTCTTTTAACCTTATGGCATGTTTTTCTAGTTCATGTTTGATGCAGCTATGCTACATTTATTTCGATTGGATATAACTTGTAGTACTTTAATAATTATTTTCAATATTATTATATTATAATTGCTTACTTATTTTTTTTTTTTACATAGCATTCTTATTATTACATATAGAATAATACTCAATTTTGTTTATAAATGCTATTAATATTAATTTTAATTTTTTTATTGATTGCTTAATTTTTGCAACTGTGATTTATTATAAACTTAACTTTTTTTGAAAATAAGAGATAAATTAAGAAATTTATTTTTTTTTATAATTTTGCTGTTTTATAAATTCTTTTTATTTCTTTGTTAATACATTTATTATTATTGTAAACCCGCTACATGCTTCTTATAGCATTTTCATATAACAGTATATAACAGATTTTTTTTGGATGGAGTTTAGGACTTGAGCACAGTTATTTGTTAAACTGTAGCTCTAGTTATGTGAAACGTTAAAACGCAATTATGACTTTTTTCATAAAATAGAAAATACAAATTAATCAAGTATTAAAAAATTAATTGTTTTTAATTTAAAAAGTAGCAACAATTGAATATCTTCACTTGTTTTCATCTATACATGCATTAATTATTTGTATTCTAAATTTCGAACTTAATGGGTTAAAATATTATAATATTTTTCCAACTCTCAATGCAATGTTAACAAGAGTGTCGATCTGGCTAAAACCCTTTTATAATCTACTCGCACTCGTCTATGATTTAGTTGTGTGCATTGAATGGGTAATATGAATCTAAGCTGTTAAAGACACACCTACAATTACAACTGCGACACAAAGAGGCACTCAGCCAGTCTGGAGTTCACAGGAGTAAGAGTACAATGGCATAATCAAATTCTAGGTCATTACGCACCATATTGTTGTAAATTAATGCAATAACACAAACAATGCACAAACAGTGAACTCGAATTACACAATCACACACACACAATCACACACACACACACACACACACACACACATATTCACTTGCTTAGTCTAATGCACAATCGCAATTAACATCAAATGCATTTCTGCAAATTGGTCTAAGAAATATGAGTGGAAGATCAAGTCTCTGGCTAATTTAATGTGAGAATAGCTCAAGTTTCATTGGCGATCAACCTCGGTAAGGAGCGAAAGAGGGAACGGGAGCGAAAGCGGTAGCCGGAAACTTCCTGTTTGTGAGGCGTCAATTGTCACGCTGTAAATTCGAATCCAATTGAATGACAATAAAAATGCACTCGTCTGCTGTTTGCTGTAGGGCGGCATCAGGGATCGACAAATCGGGAGTCCTGGCTTGGCTCGGCAAAATGTTATTTGATGCGCGGCATTGTTTGGGCGCCGCATTGAATGTGTACCTACAAATTAAGGAGCCCCCCTCTCCATAGGCTGCTCGGCTCCGGGTAAAACAGGAAGTCAACAATGTTGAGCAACGAGTTATGCTGTCAGGACGTGCACAGGATACACTGTGCAAGCTGTTGTAAAACGCTTTGCCACTGCGCAACATTTTCAAATCACAGCAGTCCACACTCTGTGCGTTGATTGTTCCCTGTCTCTGACCCAACCCAGCTCGCCTTCTCCCTCTCCCACTGCCTCTCGCTGCTGCTGCTGCTCTTCTAGTTGTTGTTGTTGTTGTTTGTAATTTAATGTCATTTAGCCTGCGGCCAAATAAACCAACGATGAACCCCTTTGTGAATGTCCTCAAAACGAAGCTGGCTCAGCATGCAATATGATGTTGTTATTGTTGTATTACTTGCCATTGTAGTTGCTATTGTTGTTGTTGTTGTTGTTGCTTTTACCTGATGCCGGAAAAGAGAGCTTTGTGTGAGTTCAGAGTTAGCAGTAAGGTGAGCATTTTGATTCTGTCGCAGAGCTTCAATGAAAGTCAATTTGTGCGAAATGCATTTGCCCCAAGCTTACTTACTTTTTGATTTTCTTTTACTTTTTACTTAATAATAGTACTAATATTAATAACTAATAATAATAATAAAAAAGTCTTAAAAAATGAATTTTAAGACAATTTTTAGATTCTTAAAATAGGATAAAATATTGTGATTGTAGATTGTGATTTTCCCATTATTCTCTTGATTCAAAAAATAATTTTAAGACGATGTTCTTGATATTTATTCTATTTTTTTTTTAAACTAATAATAATAATAAACAGTTTTAAAAAGTTAATTTTAAAAAAATTTTTGGATTCTCAAAATACGATAAAATATTGTGATTGTGGATTGTGATTTTTCCATTTTTCTCTTTATTAAAAAAAATAATTTTAGGACGATTTTCTTGTTTTTTATACCATTTAAATCTAATTTAGAATCTCAAAACAGGATTAAATATTTTGATTGTAGATTGTGATTATCCAATTTTTCTCTTGATTATAAAAAATAACTTTAGGCGATTTTCTTGATGTTTATTCTATTTCAAACTAATAATAATAATGAAAAAGTTTTAAAAAATTAATTTTCAGACAATTTTTAGATTCTCAAAATAGGATAAAATATTTTGGCTGTAGATTGTGATTTTTCTCTTGATTCAAAAAATTGTAGATTGTGATTCTCCCATTTTTCTCTTGATTCAACTAATAATAATAATAAATAAATCAAAAAAAATTAATTTTAAGACAATTTTTAGAATCTCAACAATGGACTAAATATTTTGATTGTAGATTGTAATTTTTCTCTTGATTCAAAAAAAAAAAATTTTAGGACGATTTTCTTGATGTTTATTCTATTTCAGTCTAAAACTAAAAGACTAAAAGTAAATAAATTATATATAATTTGTTGCATTTCACATATTTCTATTTTTGTCGTCTGCTGTAGTATATCTCATGATTATTACTACTACTTAAAATATAAACTCGACTGAATTTGCATATTAAACTAAACATTGTGCTTATGTAATACTATCGCACAAATGGGCCAAACAAATTTGATAATAAGTTTTAGTTATTACTGAATTCTAAAGTGTTCACGATCCTTAAAACGCCATACAAATATCTAAGTCTATAACGTGTATATTCTTATTATTCGATTTAGAACACAAACCATATTTTCCCAATTATTTGTCTTTTACAAAATTCTTGTAATGTCTGTGCATGGTGTTAAATATCATCATCATAATCCTCAATGCCCAATCCACGCTCTGATGCCCTGACAACCAGTGAAAGGATTTGCAGGACCAGTGACTGTTCCATCTACCCATCCAAGTGCTGGCCAGCAGCTGAGACCCAGTTGGATTTCATGTGAACAAAATCATTTTAATTGCAAAAAATTGAACAAACTTTTGTGCCGCAGCAGTCGCCGTTTGTTTGGCTGCCTGATTGAGGCATCATTTGTTGTTGCCGTGCATGTTGCAAGTAGAATATTATTTGTTTGCTTGTTTGCCTGTTTGTTTGTTTGTTTGTTGACGTTGGCAGCTTTTGCGTTTCTGGTTAACGGCAAGTGGGTATCATAGCACCGTGGTAATGGCAACCCCATGGCGAAATCGCCCAGCGAAAACATTGAATGGCATCGCAAATGAATAAATGATTAAATGACACAAACGGAAATAAAAAGTTCAACTGGGCCAAGAGGCGGGGCAGGCCGTGTATAGTGTGAAAATTACAGGTTATGCGACATGCCGAACAATTTCCAAAAATTGACTTTATGCAAGGGTTGAAGGTTGAGAGTTAAGGCTTGAGGGTAAGGTTTTTAAGCGGCAAGTTAAATGGGTTGCATGTGGTGTGTAATTTGTACTGGGAAAATACCAGAATAAAAAGTTGCTCTGGGATGAATTTAGTTGTCGCTTTCATAGGCCTCACAGAAATCAAACGCGTCCATGTGCGAAATTGAAGTGTGAATTTATCAGTAATCTTCTTTCTCACTTTTTGCCAACATTTTGTTGGCAGTCAAATCATGAGTATATGGTTAGATGATTCCTAAGGGAATGCCTGCTGCCATCACATTGTTAGCTAATATAATTTATTATAAAATGCAAAACACTTGAGCTGTGCCATGAATAATGTCCGACAATCTCTGGATTGTCTACCAAAGATGCCAACACTTTTTTTTTTTGCTTCTCTGACTGACAGTATTATTATCTGAGGTTGAAAATCTTTGCGGTTTTAAATTACCAATTTTCGAACGCATAAATTGGCATTTAACCGTTTTGCAGACACTGAATCAATTCCCCAAGCGCAGCCCAAAATCAAAATCAAAACCGAACCCAAGCCCAAACCCATAAACGAACCTGAACCCAACAAGCAACCCACTTATCATATTAAACTATACACAAACCTGTCGACCATTTAGCAAATCTTTACTTACAATGAGAATGACAAGGAGAAAGACAACAAAAGTAACATCAAGAGCAACCCTCTCTCTTAACTTGTTGGCCTCGTCGGTTGGGTGGGATGTTTTGGATGGCACATACAACCCAATTACGAATGCTGGCTGCCGAGGCAGCAACCGACCGAGTCAGTCAAAACAAAATCAAGATAAAAGCGAAATTCAATCTGTCAAAAATAGATTACAGACCAATTATGTGCTCTTTAAGAGAACCCCAGAGTCCATACCCAGGGATGGTTTCTATTCTCTTTTTTTTTTTTCTTTTTTCCAGAAACCAGCCAACCACCCATCCACCCATCTAGTCATCCATCCATCTCTGTTTGGCCATCAGGCACAATTTCTACATCGACTCGACTACTTAGTTGTTTGTGCAATGTTTTAGGGACTGCGGCGTGTAATTGTGCCCGCTGTGCGACCGAGGGGCAAGGGACGAGGTCGAGGACGAGTTCGAGGATGAGTACGAGACTGGGGTTATTATCTGATTGGGTTGGGATGTTGGTTGGCAAGCAGCGAGTTCATTTAATCGACACCAGACGAGCCAGTTACTTGGCATAAATTCGAAATGACAGGCTATTAAGGAAACTGGCTCTTAACACATAGCAAAGACACCCAAATGGACTAGTCTTGGCCAACAAAATGTTTAGTATGCTGCCTTTAATCTGTAGGAATTTTATAAAGAATATCAAAAACAACTTTAGATGCTGTTACTTTCTATACTCCACTTGTTATTGCTATGAAAGTGCTTTAAGTAACATTCAACATTCCTAAAATAAATGAAATAAAAAAAAAATTAAATCATGCTTGAATTTCATATCAATAATGCACTTTTTCCAGTTGCATGACGTGCTACAAAACATCTTTTATTTTACGGTCGCAACTCCATTCAAGCTGAAAAGTCAGTCGGTAAAGTTTAATAAATCTGTACAAAGCAAACTAATCTGAGAGAGAGATACACTATTGTACATATATACATATGCCTGACCACGTTTTAAATGATATCAGCATGACTAAAAAAACAACTCACAAAGAGAGATAGAGAGATAGAGAGAGAGAGAGAGAGAGAGATGGTATTGCAGCTACCTTTTATACAGTTCAAGTTGGGCAAGGAGAAACTCTGTGCCGAGTAGAGGTTCAATTCCATTCAATGCATGACATTCTTTGTGTGTGTAAAGTACCATTTAAGGGTGATAATCGTTCGCTATTTGAGGGTGCAAAATGGAAAAATCATTGAAAGCGCACATCAACCAGATATGGAGAAAGGGAGACTGGGGAAATAAGTTGGAAGTGAGAGGCAGCCAAGATTAAAAGTGCATTTAATAATAGAGTTGTGCTCGGGGGACACTCACTGCTGGGATGAAGGAAATGGAGATGTAGATGGAGACGGAGATGGAGATGAAGATGATGCTTTTGCTGTTGCTTTAGTGCTTCGGGGAATACTCGACTTACATTCATGCAACATGCAGTGTGGCCAACAACGGCCTGTAGCAAGCTTAGAGTGGATTATAATGAACATCAAGTTAAACTAACTGTCTCAATAGAAGCAGCAGGGGTGCAAGGGCAGGATATGGATTCGGATGCGATAAACCAGAGAATTGGCCCATGCCAGTCTAAAAAATGTAATGGCCCAGAATTATTTGATTGCGTGGGCGGTTTGTTGGTTCGTTGGGTTGCCTGATGAGCTGGATGCTCAATGGATAAACTGAAGGTGGTGGCTGAGGTGGTTGAGCAACCCCCTTTTGGCAGTTAGCGACATATGTCGGCGACATCCTATGCCGGGTGACTTATGTCGCTATTACGTGTAAAATTGTTATAATTCCTGCGGTTACAACACATTCAACTGTATTGCACTGCAGTAAATTGAATTGAAATTTTTAACTGCAACTCGTACAGGAAGAGAGGGTGACGGGGAAGAGATTGGGCAAGTACTTTGACAGACTTTATGTGGCTTAGCCTGCACCTTGTTGAGGTGAGGCTTCATTGGTCAATGTTCGAGTACCTTGGCTCAATTAATTTCCAGTGATTGCACATTTGCCTGATAACTCACTCACGAGAATTGTGTGTGAGTTAAAGCCAATAGTTGTTGTTTGTACATGTTCGATTTGATTCGAGTTTAATTAACATCAAGTTGCCAAAGAGCTGGTTTTGTCTAATTAATTGCTGTTGAATCCAGTGTCAAAGGTGTTTTGCAGCTGCACAGTAATATAGTTATTGATTCATCAAAAATACATACTTATCATTTGCAATTTGATACTAGTATTCTATGCTCTTACTTTGCACCTGCTAGAATTTGCTAAAGCCAGTCAAAGAGCAAATCTCCCTTTTGGTCGGAAACCAATTCTTCCCCTGAGATCCAACAACAAAAGCTGCAAATCACGCGGCGAAAAGACACTACACAATATGAGAGGGGGAGGTTCACAACAAATACACACACGCACGCACACACACACACATACACTGATAAAAAATGTTCTAATATTTTGGTTCTCCGAATTTTGGTTTAAAAAATTGGTCGAGAACATCTTGGTTTTAAGAACTTTTAAAATTAGACCAAGTTCTTATTTTAATGAATTGAAATTAAAATCAAAAAATAAAAGAGCTAAAAATTATTTTAAAATTTATTTATAACTTTATAACTTTCTTAATGTTGATTTTTATAGAGATACTATTCTTTATATTAAATAGTACTTATTTATAACATCTTCCTAACATCTTAAGATTTGTATTCTTGTATTAAAAACTAGATGTTTAGATTAATGGTTTAAAAATTAGTAATATGGTTTTAAAATGTTCTTATTTTTAAAACAAAATGTTAAAGATGAATGTTCTTGATTTTAGAAGTTTGTCTTTTTTTTCCAGTGTACAAACCTACATATATATAGAGAGAGTCAAATGACATTTTGATTTTGATTTTGCGCACTTTTTGATTGATGACAGGCAACAGCGAGTCCTGTACGTATGCGTATAAGCACATATCCTAATCATAAATAAAAGCTATCAAAAGCGAGCCAGCTTTTGAGAAGTGTGCGCCTTTTTGTTCATTTTCTCGTTTGTTCGATTTGCAAGAAGCGAGCGCGCCCAAAAGGAATGAAAAGATATTTGAGCGCCTTTTGGCGCACGTCCTAAACAAAGGACACAAAGCTGAAGAGAAAAGGGCACAGCTGGGCAGGAATCAATTGTTCCCGCTTCAATGGAGCAGCCAAATGCAAATTCTTTTTGAACAGAGTGCGTTAAACAAAAGACTGTTTGGCATACACACGACTTGTGCTGCGTGGGTTGAACATTTTAGTCTAATGAAATGGCCGTCAAGCTATAGGGCTATAGCTAAAAGACGCAGAAGGAGGAATCACAACAAGGACATGCGCCAGCTTCAACACTTGTCGGCTCGCGCTGAGCCGTGTGGCTCTGTGAGCGTTAAGGTTGCCACTTTTCGCTGTCATTAAGTAAATAGAATGAGAGGAGACGCCTAGATAGGGCCAATGTAGGCGCTGTACTGTGTTGACTAAGTGATTAAAACGCCGCACAAGTGCAATTTACCTGGCCACCCTCAAGCCTGCCTCCAACTTGGCTCAGATTGTGCGCCTTTTTTCGCGCTAAAGTAACTGAAAAACCACTTTGGCCAAATTGACAACAGCTGCCTGCAGGATGTCCGGGTAACAACATTTGCATAACAAACACTCCTACTAAAGCCTCAACAGACAACAGAAAACAGGCAACAGGCAACCAACAAGTCCAACAGATCCCCATGCACGCGTTTAAAATCGCGCGCAAAACGCGAGTGTGAATTCTTCACTTCAATGCGCCGTGTTCTGTCTTTTTGTTGTCCTTTTCCTTTTCCTTTTTTTTTTCTTTTTTCATTTTTGTTAGCTCAAATCCATTAAAAAATGTACAAAGTTGCTAAGGCATGAAGCCCCGAGCTGCTGTTAACAATGCAGCCACCGCATAATAGCATATGCCAACCAAAACAAGCCAAGAATGCTGCAATCCACATAAATTGAATGACGAATGCGAGATACTCAGTAATAATTTAGCGAAAAAGTGTACAGCAATTTGTGCCACTGCATCACTAGGTTAATTAAGATGAGCCGAAAAGTAGGCAATAAAAATATTTTTATTTTGAATTTTATCCTTTTCGCATTATTTATAAACAAGTCAATTACTCAGTGGCAAAATTTTATATGAATGTAAATTAATTTATTATGCGTTATCATTTTTCTGTCTTAATTCATGCTTAATTCATTTGCTTTCCTGAATGCAAGATTTATTTATTTTTTTGTTCTTTGCGTTCAATTAACTTTTCTGCATTAATTTGTAGCTAGTTCTTTGGCTATTTCCATCGTTCACCACCTTTTTGGTTAGGTATAGCTCGTAAGGCTCAATTAATCAGTGCAAAGAGAATGTCCAGGGAAAAATGCGGCAGCAGGAAAAAATACATACACGACTTTTCGCTTTGGCATATTGTAAGCCGACACGCCCACGCCGCCTTGTCCGCCTTCTCTCCCTTCTCCGCCCTCTTCGCCCGGTCGCTTGATCAACTCAACGAATTCTCTTTGCCAAGAGTCCTTTCTGGCCTTGCTTAGATTTAGCCGATGGTGATGACGATGGCATCGCAACTGCATTGCGCCATTGCCGTGTGGTTGTTACCATGTTTTTTGCCATTTTCGTTTTTTTGCCAGCTTACTTTCATCAATGGCATTTTGCCATTTTTCAAAATTTTCGCTGACAGTTGGGCCAAAAAAAAAAAGGAACAAGGAAAGCAAACGTTAGACATAATATGAAACACATGGATCGTCCTGGTCTGTGGCAACGGGATTTGATTTATGTACCTGTCTCCTCTACTCGTATAACCCACAATGATGCTATCCGAGAGGGGGGTACGAGTTGGGTAGGCCCAACCGGTGAATGCCTTTTTGATAGACGTCAAATTGAAACATGTAACAAGATGATAAAGCAGTTTCTAGCCTGCGGGCGAGCGGAGAAGCTTACGCTCCGAGTGCGGCCACAAATTATTTAGTAAATTTCAGTGGTTTTTGCTGCGGTCTCTCCACTGGCACCACTGCATTCCATATTCATTTGGATGCTGACTGCTGGTTCGTTGACATGCATGAAAACCATATTTTGCATAGTTATTCTTTTTTTTTTTGGTTTTCTTTTGCTTTTATATGCCAAGCTCAATTTTGGAATATTTTTTGATACCTCTCTCTTCATTTTATGGCTGCTACAGGCACAGCCTGTGCGCTTGACGAACCAATAATAATTCATATTCATATGACAGCTGCCCATTTCTATGCATACTCCAAACACGACATACGAATCTAATAGCATATTCATTCTTCTTTTTTCGGGCAGATAATTCTATTTTCTTTTCGAGGGCTTCCAATTTTACGAGCTTTAATTAGAGCACGATATCCATTACAGTTAGCTCTCTATATATACAAATATTTTTTAAAAAGAAAGAAAGTTGTAGAATTGGTTAAGGACTTATGGGAAAGTTTTTCTTTATTCTTATTTTACAAGCATTAATAAAATATTCATTAAATATACATACATTACATTAACAAAATATATCTGTTGATAAACTCAAAAAACTTAATCTGGATGATCGAGAAAGTATTTATGTGAAAGGTGTTTTTTTTTTCTAATTTAACTTCCTTTAACATTAATAAACTATATCTGTTGATAAGTTTAAAAAAATCAAACTCCAAAAAATGATCTGGATAATTGAGAAAATTCCTGATACACTAATTTTTTGTGGAATATCCTGAAAGAGGATAAAATCTTACAATTCACATTGTGATAATTAATAAATAAAGTTAGAAAAAAATGTACAACTTATATTTTTTGTTCAAGGGTCATCAGAAATATGAACCAACCAAAAGCCAAAAAAAAAACGCATAAAATTGATTAAAATAATTTTAAAAAATTATTTAAAATGCATATTTATTTTTGAAACAAAAATCTACTTAGAAAAGTTAATAGCATCGTTCAGTGATAAAAGTTTTACGTTTTTGAACACATTCAACTGAAGTGGGTAAGTAGTTAAGTGCACTGTGATTTTAACATTTCAACTACAAATGAAAGGTAGCACTGTTTTAGTTCATTTCGATGAGTGTAAGCTAATCCTGCACTCATCCACTCGTCTCCCTCACATTTTGCAGCTATGTTAGGTATATGGACGTATAAACGGATATAACTAGCACTCTGTGTTTTCCGGGAATGGTCACCTAAGCATCAAGTGCCCATTAAGAGCTTAAAACCAAACAACTGAACCATTACATCTTGTAACCTCTATAATCAACGGCTTTTTGACGCGTTTTGCCGCGTGTCGTTCGAATAACCATTTGTTGTTCCTGTTGTTGCCTTGTTTGGCTGTCAACGTTCGTTAGAGTTCGACCACGCCCACTTATTACATGGCAAACAATTTGTTGGCAGAGCGGAAGAACTCAAGTGGATGGACGTTCACATTGTGCACGCGCCTACAAGCGTGTGATAATGATTCGAATGTTGCAAGCTCCGCATGCGCCGCACGTGGCACGTGGCACGGCAGAAGAAACAGTCGCTGCAAGTATCCATATCCGTTTCGGGTTGCGCTTTCATAATTGCGGCAACTGTTTAACCCAATATCAGTATCAATATTTTGTGCAAATATAAACAAGGATCTCTGCCCTGTACACTGAAAAAAAACACCAACTACTAAAATTTATAGCAGTCATCTTAAATATTTTATTTTTAAAATAAGACCATTTTAAGACTTTATAACCAATTCTTAAAATATTAATCAAAAAATCAAAGTTCTTCATACAAGAGAAAAAATTTTTAATTGTTAGGAAGGTATAAATATGTCATATTTTATAAAACGGTAATAGTGGTCCCGTGGCGCTCTGATTAGACTAGACTCGTTACAAGGAGAAAACACAGTAATATTATATATATAAGATTTACCAAACTAGAATAAAATGTTTATATATAAATTTAAACATCTTTTTTTTATTTCTTGACTTAAATTTTAAAACATTTATTCTTATAACAAGAACTTGCTCTTATTTGATATGTTCTTAAGTTAAAGATGTGTATTCTTCAAGGCTGATCCCGAGGTTTGGGTTCGAACCTTGGTTCACTTTTATACAAAAAATTAGTTTTATTGTTATACATTTTTCTCTAAATTTTGAACTATTTAAATTTTTTTTAAAAAATAAATCAAATTTTGATGATACATTAAATTTATTTGAAGATTTAAATACGACTTATTTTAATCCGAAGTCTCAAATAATTGCGTAATATTAGAAAACCATAAAATGTATGTATATTAGAAAGCGGTTCGGCTTAGGTTCGGGTTCGCAAAGTAAATAATTTCAAGGGTTCGGTTCATGATCCGGTTCAGGCTGCTTACAAAACCGAACCGAGCCGGTTCTACGAGGTTCGGTTCAGAACCGTTTTGCAGCCTTGGTTTTCTTACTTTAATAATTTTATGTTCTCAATACATGTGTTAGTTTCTTAGTTTTTAGACCAAAGTCCTAATATTAGAACACTTTTTCTATCAGTGTAGCCTGTAGCCTGTAGCGTGTTGCATGTGGCATGTGGCAGGGTAAATATGTTTTTGCGATCTGAAGTGGTACTCGACTGAAGTACTCTCTCTCTCTCTTGAGTTTCTCCCTGCCGTTTTCAGGTGAATGCGCGCGCCTTTTTGTTGTTAATTGCATTAATGTGCGTAATTTATAATCAAGTGCTGTTTGGCCTAAAGAGAACTGTGAGAACTTTGTGCCCTACTTTGTGGCAGTGCCTAAATTCTGGTAGCTGGGCAATAATGCTAAAAGTGCCAAACAGAGACTCGTAAATTGCGAGTGCGGTCTCGCACTCAGACCATTTGGCGGCGCCATTTTGTTAGCCAAAAGAAGGCGCCGAAACCAAATACGAGAATGCTTCTCGTATCCAATCCAATTCCCAGCTGCAAGTTGGCTAAAGACCCCGCCTAATAGCAGTTACTGACAACACCACATTGGCCCCCGGGGACCAGACAATTTCAATAAATATTTCACTGCATTAGGTCGACGATGGAGTCGGTAGACAAAATGGGGGAGGTGGCAGTAACCAAGGGGGGGCTGGGGAGGCGGCAATAGCCTGGCCAAATCCACAGGCAAATTGCTTTTTTTGGTCCTGGGCCGCAATAACGTGCATTAAATGTTTGCCCATTATCATTTCTGGCATTTGCGAACATCTTTTCCATTAGCCAATGGATTTTCATTTCCTTTGGCTTTGGCTTTTGCTTTGCCTTTGCTTGCCGTCGATTTGACACTTGTTCCCTTTGATATACTCAGCGTCTATTGAGCTACAAATTGATGGCAATTTCCATGACAATGCAACTGCAGCCACAATTGTTGGCAACTCTTTGCTAAGACATAAGAAAGCCATAATAGTTTGTTAGACCCTTAGTTTCGCAGCAGCAGCTAAAACAAAACAAGAAAAAAAAAAACACAGTTTCAACCATGATTGTCTTGTTAGTTGCAATTGTAGCTGTTGCTGTTGTTGTTGTTGTTGCTCTATGTGATTGCTTTTCCTAACCAACACTAAACGCAGTACAGACATGGCTAAAGGCTGCCAAGCGCTTTCCTTCATTTTCTGACAATAAATTTTCATTTTCTTGGTTGCTGTTGTTGCTGTTGTTGTTGCTGTTGCACTTGCTGCTTGATGTCTGCGTTGTTGCTGGTGTCGTCGATTGCCTCTTTGCACATATGCCCGCATTTTTGCACCACAACAATTTGGCAGGCACCGCTCATTGCCTTTATAACCCCCTCCAACCACAGAGACAACCACAACATACACTCAGAGAAACCAGGCTCAGCCGCAATTGCAGTTTGCAATTGCTCACAAGTTATCCCAAGTGGAAATTTTTGCCGTTGTTCTTCGTGTGCGGTTGTTGTTGTTGCCGTTTGTTCATTGTTAGATGAGTCAGGGCTGGCAAATCGCAATAAAACAAAAGTGATTGTCAAGTGAATACGCTTATTCCCATACTCAAATATGAATGCATACGAGTCCTACTCATATACCACCTCCCGCAGGATAACAGTAGCAAGGATATGCCATCATAATATGCAATTCATCATGTGCGCTCTTCTGCGTAATTCAGAGTGATTAAAATTGTTATTCATATTCAGCACTTGATTGATGGATGCAACTGAATACGAGTATATGAGTATAGAGTACGTGTAATCGTTGATATTCAGACTGATTGTTAAATTCAACTTCAAAACAAAACAAAGCAATTCAGACTTTTTAGTCCCTGTACTTAAAAATTAGCAGACAATACTATAATAATTAAAGCTCGCAGTATGTTTAAGTACAGGGTATTTCACAGTCTAGTTCCATCGACTGAACAAGGTTAATTAAATCTACTTTACTTGGTCGAAAAAGCCTTTGTCACGCTTATTAAATGCCTAATAAACATAATTTCGGTTAGATAATTCCCATCAATATACTCATAATTCAATAGAACAACACGCAAATTTGGCCACTTTGCCAGAAATACAAACAACTTGGCCAAGAGTCAAGTCAAGTCAGGACTTGGACGGGGCATGTTTTTTATTTTTTTGAATGTGGCAACACGCACACACGCACACGCAGGCAGTTAATTAAGGGTGTGAACTGGTTGAATAATGCGTGGAGGAGTAGGGCAAGATGGAAGGAAGAAAGGAAGGATGTGCAGGGGACAGTAAAATGGGCAGTAAATAATTCATTAGCGGCTTTTAACAATACATTTTTGTAGGACAGCCGCAGGCAAACTGGCTAACTGACTAACTGACTAGCTGGCTAACTGACTAACTGACCCACACTGAGTGAGGGACTGAGAGAATTGTATATAGGAGTAAAAATATCTCTCATTTGTGGTTTCCACTTTGAGGGCACTCATTTTAATGAAGTGGCGCGTTTTGTTGGCGGCAGCAACTAATTAGCCGGCGGTTTGAACTTTCAACTGCACTTCATTAGAGTTGGAATTCGTTTAAATTGCTGCCACGATAAGGATAAGGAAGAATGCATCAACGAGCCATCGAACCAATGCAACACAAAACACCACTAGCACCACTGGCACCACTAACACCACCTGCCCATGCTTTTGGCACATTGTACAGCGGCTGCCAAATTAAAATGCAATAATTCTTCATTTGTGTGCGCAAAAATAAAAAAAACAACAAATACTATGTGTAGGTACATAGGTGAAAAGCGCTAAAAGCCGAAGGAAATGGCAGGAAATGTGCTATAATTGAAAAATGTGGTAACAAGACGCTACGTGGCGGGCCTAATGAGTGCCCCGCTTTTTTGTTGGCCACATTTTGCATGCCAGCAACAAGACACGACCCGTTCCGTCCTGTTCTGACACGTTGCGACACGCAAACTTAAAGAAGTTGTTGTTTGTTTACGGACTCGGACTCGGACTCGGACACGGACACGGACATGGAGAGGGTGATAAATGCTCATCAAGCTTTAAGGCCGCGCTGGCAATTAACTTTTACAATGTTGTTGAAACGTAATCAAGTTGTCAGCAGAACGACAGCGTCATCGTCAAGTCCAAAGATCTGTCGAGTCGCAAATGATACTCCCTAATTACGCACAAGTTTCAGGCAAAATATTCCCAGACCTGCGCCCAACTGTCAACAAGCGGCTGCTTAAGACGCATCCTCACTTATGTGTTTGAGGGAGAGGTTTGGGTCTGATCCTGTGGGATCCATTTGGCTAATGCCCTGCAACAATTTCGCAGTCGTCTTTGCACACTTCAAATGCCTTTCAGTTGTCATAACAAAGTTGGGGCTGTTTATTTTAAGCCCCATTAGCCGTATTTCTTCTTGGGTTACAGGCAAATCGGCAAGGAATTGACAATAAGCGGCATAAATTTTAAAATTTCATTTTTATCGCATTACAATTTTCTTAACAGTTTTCCTCCTTTGCATTATCATTCTCCTTTATTTATTTGTATTTGATATTTTTTAAGCCACAGTTAAGTAATATACTTGGTTGGCATTATTGACTTTTGAGTTGATAAAGTGCCATAAATGTCACCCCATTTAAGGGGGAGAAGAGCAGGAGAGAAGGACGACAACGAAACAGCAACAATGTCGCAAAGGTAAAAGGCAAAGGACAGACGAAAAGGTAAAAAGCGCGTTGAGTTAACAGCTCCTGGGGGTTGGTTGCCAGGATAATGCGCCTCAACTCAATTGGGAATTTTAAAAGTAAAGTTGAATTTCATGTTTGGCTGCGGCAATTGTCACAGATGGTTTAATTGAAGTAATTACATACGAAATCCGTCAGGATTTGCCAGCTTCAGCTTCAGCTTCTTCTACAGCTCCAGATCCAGTCATCGCCATGGCTGCTCTTCAAATGATGACACTTTTTGTTTATTATTTTATTATCACTTACTAAGCCAACAACAGCTGGAGTATCTGCCGTGGGGGTTTACCCGGTAAGGGTTAATGGCGTTGTTTGACTTTTGTTTCCACACCATCGCCATCGCCATCACAGTCCTTGCCACTTCTAATGCTAATGAGCTAATGACTGCCGCGTGTAATTACCAGCACCAACCGCTGAAAAGGTATCATAATTATTTATTTTTGTACGTTTTTTGTGCCAGATTTAATGTACTACTTGAACCGGTTCAACAGGGTTTGTTGAAGAGCCCGCAGATCCCTAAATCGATTCCATCCTCTTTGTTTGTGGACTTAAATTTATAAATAGATATGCCATGTTTGCTTAAAACAAACTGTATAAATAATTAACTCATTTCAAAACCCTATAAAAAGACCCAAACTTGAAGTACTTACAACATAATTGTTTCACCTACCACTGGCAACATGTTCCGCATAATTTTCCTGGGAGCTGCTCTATTAGTGGTAGAAGTGAAGGCAAATCTACAGATTTTACCAGAACCGACTACGTGCAATATCTATGAGAGAAATCTGGTTTGGGTCTTGGAGGACTGCATCTGTCGTCCTATACAAAACCCTTGCCTTATGGAACAGGAAAACTCTTTACGTTTGTCTTCGAGAAAAACACGTTAGTTCAATTAAAAAGTTTTCAATTTGTAGTTTTCATAATTTTCGATATTGTCTTTCAGCTCTTGTGCCCGTATCTGAAGAGCTCTGTAAGCACTTCATTCCCAAAAAGTGTTTAATCGGTTTACCCGTGATTGCCCAGTTCCCGAAACCTCCAAAATGCGGATGTAAGGGCAAGCCAGGCACAATTACCGAAAAAAAGTTCAAGAACGTCTGCGAAATGAAGAAATATTCAGCAAAATATAAAGAGGGTACGTGAAGAGTTCACTCAAACCCAATAAATAATATAAATATTCCTTTCTTTCAGCCTATACCTCCTACAAATTCACCCTGGGCACTCGTTAAGATCCGGAATACTTTTGTTACAGATTTGTTTAATTAATTATCATCTTGTGCTTTTGAAAATCAAACTTTATGCATAATATTTTGTTATCGAAACTAATATTTCGAAAATCATGTTCACAATACTGAGCAACCAATAAATAGAAAGTGATACTTTAGTACCTAAAACTTGGTTACATATTTATTTTCTTGTATTAAACATTATATTAGTGAGAATAAAGAAGGTACGCAAATTTTCTATTGATAATTAATAAATACTGTAACAATATTGAGTTGTTATACGAGTGTGGTTAAAACTTTTATATATACTGTTTTAATATACATATTTCCAAAAACTGAAAGAATTATGACACTTTTTAAGTTGTGTCAATGTGTGGGGTCTAATATACTGAAATCTTTGGCTAAGAAATCTGCCGACTCATGTCCGCGAATATAATAAAATCTTCAGCTCTTCTTATTTTATTTTGCTTAAAAGACCTTAACTGACCCAAAGGCTTATTTACTTAATTACTTATTACTTGCACATAATATTTACATATTTGTATGTACATCTGTATAAATATGGAAAAGTTCAGTTTATTCTGAATATAGCTATTTTTGTCACCGAAATTTTTCCGCCAAGTGTCAAGGTTGAGATCCAGAAATACTGTAAGACAAGTGACGCATCTACAGTTGTCACCTTTTTGTTTATTTGCTTTTAAAAATAGCAATATTTTGTATACAGATGGCTAACAACCATAAGTATGGCTAGACATAATTTAAGCGACAAAATTTTAGAACTATATATTTAATATTTAAATTAAACTAATAAAAAGGTCGCTGGTCCGAAAATGTCAGAGATGTCTCGTATATACTTATGAAAACACGAAACTAGGTTGCTTTAGCAACATTTTTTTTATAAAAATTATATGTATGTTTTATGCAATAAACAAAAATATTTAAATTGTATTTTAGGGCTGCTTTTTATATAATTTAAAAATAAAACAAAACAAATATTTTGTATCCAATCTTCTCGGGACGCGGGCTATGCCCTTGACTTATGACTTGTTATTGGTAAACAAAACACTTTTATTAAAAAAATCTGCAATGCAACTGCTCAAACAATTGCGATATCAGGGCTTTTCACCTATAAAAAGCCTCATAGTTGCTGTAGAGTCATTCAGTTCCAATACGTGGATCGCAATGTTCAACTTGAAGTTCTTAATTCTGGTCGCAGTCATCCTGTGCTCTGCTCAGGAATGCATGGTCTCCGGTAACCCGGTGGCTGTTGCAGATTCAGCCGTTATCAGTCCTGAAGGCGGTTGTTCTTGTTGCAGGTGTTGCGGCTGTGGCGGTGCCAGTGGCTGTTGTCGTTGCAGTGGCTGAGAGTTTATTATTTGGGCTAAGCGAAATTGACGGTAATCCACTTATAATTAAAATTACAAATCAAATATAATATTTAAAAATTTCCATTCATTACAGCACTAAGATATGGATCCGACTTGCGGAGTTATTGATTTAAAATTTGTGAATTTGTTGTCATTAAAATGTTGTTAAATTTGAACACTGTGTGTTTTCATTGTGTACTTCCATTTATTTCCCCTTTCATAACTTTGGCATTACTTTGTGCGCTCAATTGTAAAGCAATGAACGCTACAATGCACAGGCAATCATTTTCATTGCATTGATCATTTTTTTATTCGGATTCATTCATTCGTTGGCAAAGTAATCTCTTTGCTCTACGCTTTACAAGTCTGATACGCTTTCTTGACTTCACAGCCACAATCGGAGACAAAGGCAAAAGTAATCATATCCTGCACCTTGCTCATTGCGTCGCCTCAGCTGCTGGCATTTCCTTTGAATACCCTGTTAGCTACCAGTGATTGGGTATATGTGTGGGAGATGAAATGAAAGTGAGAGGGTTTTTAATTATTGCTACTTTATTTTTTATAATCATGTATAAATTAAGCTGTAAAATATTCAGAGTTCCGACAGAGTATCTGATTGTCAAGTTTCCTTAAAAGTTTACCTGTTTAGTTTCATTTCGTGATCTTGTAGATTTTTTAACCTATTTCTTTTAAGTATGTCGCATCGCACACTTGAATTGACTCACTTGAGGGCATATTCTTAAGGCCGCAGGACATGCGACATCTCGTAATAACCTTAAAAGCCTTATCGAGTCATTTAGTATAAAAACAAGCAATTAAAATGATGAATATGCAATAAATGTGTATATATATACATTAAAAAGAAAAGGACAATTCACAGTCTCTACCCCCGTTGGTGCCACACGTCCATCCATACATTTTATATGCTAATGAGAAGCACCATTTTATCTAAAAAGCCAAAAAAAATGCGGACACACATTTGCCTAATGAAAATAGCGCCATTAAAATGAGAAAAACAACTTTAGATACCGAAATTCGACACACGCCGAGTTTTGTCAATTAAAATGCTACTCGTAAGAGCATAAGGTCCTGTCGACCACGTTTTGTGTCCTGCGTCCCGCTGTCTCTGAATTTGTACAAATATAGCTAGAAAGAAGCCATGGCCAAGGGTTATACATATGTATAGGTAAGTTGCATTTGTGTGTGCCAACGATCGTCTAGCAAATTAGAGATTAACACGCATGTGTCATCCTTTTTGGTTAACCCTCTGGTTCAACGACCGTCTTTGGGCAATAAAAGATACTCCTGGTTCCAAATTTGAACAGAGTGCCAAAGTCGCGGCCAGTTTTATAAATTAACGAATTAGAGCAATTTGATGCAACTATAAAACTGTCAGGCACACTTAAAACCACAGAAAGCGTTCCGAAAATGTTTAGAAATGTTGCCGGCGTGTGCTATAAAACTCAGGTAGATAAATCGAGGGGTTACCCCCGACTGACCAGACAGACACTCGTCTCTGACAGTCTGTGTGTTCAATAAGCTGTGACGATTGCAGTTGCATGCAGCACCGGACAGCACGTTAGAAGTGCAGTCAGTTAGTCAGTTAGTCAGCCAGTCAGTCGGTTAGTTTGAGTGGATTCGTGCAGGACCCATGTCATATCCAGAAAAGGTAGGCAGTAGGAAGATACATGGCTGGGTGTGTCGCACTCATATTTCTGTTGCATCTCGTAATGCCAACATATTAATTAGGCTGCCCACGAGCCTATGCGCCTGTCAGTCGATGTTGTTGTTGTTGTTGTTGTTGTTGCAGCCGCCCCGCTGTCAGCTGGGGTCAACTTCGGTCAACAGTTTAATTATATTGCAGGCGCCGTGCTTCAATTATATTGTATAATTGCGTTTCGCATTTTTTACTTTTAATACCCATTGTTTGTTAAGCAGGTGGGTATATTTGTTTAATATATTTGGCTTCTTCTTTGCTGACTTAATAGACAAATCAAACTGTTTGAGTGTAGATGCTATATGTCCTTTTTCTTACAGAGTGCTGGGCAGCTGAAAAAGTAGATGTAAGTATGATATTATTTTAACAATACCAATAAAAAAAAACATGTTTTTATATTAAGATTTTGTTCTCAAAACTAAGAATTTTTGTCTAAAAAATGCGTTGAGAACATAAAATTCTTAAATTAAGAAAACACATCTTGGTTTTAAGAACATTTCAAATAATACCAAGTTATTATTTTAAGAATAAATGTTCTTGAAATTAAAATCAAAAAATAAAAATATTGAAATGGATTTTTAAATTTATAATTTTTTTTTTTTTTTTTTTTGATTATATAGATTTTATTTTGTCTTTGTAATTTTATAAATGTTATTTTAATTCGTTAGGAGTGGGATTCGAAAAATTAGTGATATGGTCATAAAATGTTCTTATTTAAAGAACAAAATATTTAAGATGAAAGTTCTTGATTTTAGAAGTTGGTCTTTTTTTTCAGTGTAACAGCAGGGTAGTTCCTTGTCTAGCACACCCTACCATATCCTACTGTTTGTTTGTTTTATGCTCGTATTTGTTTCTCGAATTACTCAAGTCCCCAACTCTGCTTAATTTGATAATTGCAATTACGTATGCAGTCAGGCAGTTGAGCACATTATCATAGACCCTTTGTTTGTCTAGTTGATGGGTTAATTGGCATTTAATTTGTTAATTGCAAATTACTATATTATGTGCTAGTTCATTCGTACATAGGAAATACATGCTTAGCATAATCATCAATATTTGTTTACCTATTCTTTTTAAACATTCAAATTAAGTATGGAACTATTGTATTCCGCGCAATTACTTAAGGTTTAGTTTATTTCATAATTATAATTTAGAGATGTATTAATTATGCTGCCATATTACGTATACACACATTTATTTGACAGCATTTCAATTGTCGTAATCCCAGTAACGAATTAGCATCGTTGCGGGGAAAATACTCCTTGGCAAAGACAAATAAATATGTTGAGTGGGAAATGAGTGAAATGAAATTGATTGATGAGGCAGCTGAAGAGTAGAGCGAGTTCTTGTATCTAACACTTTGACAGATTGCTGAAAGTCGGATAAGTGAGTTGGTGGGTTTACAGCCAAATCCAACAGCAGGCAAAGTGTCAAAATAATAAAGCCAGCATTAACGTCAACAATGCCAACAACATTATCATTTTCATCCACATCCTCATCGAAAATAGAGAATGGAAATGTTTGTGCACTCACGAGTCAAATGTTGTGACAAAAAGGGGTGCGGCAAGGGGATGTGGATGTGGATGATTTCGAGGCCTATACACGAAATGAGATACAAATGTAGCCGCAGCATGTAAATGCTTGAAAATTGCTCTATCTGTGGCTTATTGACATTAATGTAACAATTGTCACTGGATTTATTAAGGCCCGATTATTCGAAAAGGGGTGCAGCATCGAAATTGCCAGCACTCTCTGTTTATCTTCATGGCACGAGCAGTTGTGTGTGTGTGTGTGTTATCAATCATTTGATTGATATTAATGAGCTAAAATTTGCATTATTTTATGATGAGCACACGCAGACAGAGATACAGTGTTCCCCGAGGTTGTGTGTTATTTATGTACTGCTTTTAGATTTGCAAAATGTTTGCATATATTTCAGGGGTAATTAATTCCATGCGACACGATTTCGCATTATCTTCAGTAATTTTGACTTATATCAAGTCAATTGGCATTGCCAATGAATAATCCAGTGACATTTCATACCATTGATGGTTCATACAATGGTATAAATTTAACTCATTTCAATGGTATACATTTAACTCATTCAATTTAATTGTTAAAATTATTGGAATTCAAACACAACTAAAATTTCTTAAAATATTATGTTTGTTTGTACATATGTTAAGCAGTGACACGAATTTACAAATCAAATCTGAAATGTGATGATAATTAATTTTTAAAGTGTTCTTTCTTTTAACATATTATTTTTCAGTGTTAAAAATATACATTGGCAAAAATGTGTAAATTTTTTTTTCTAATTAAGCATACTTTTTAAGGGAATTTAAGGGAGTTTCCTTAATTATTTATTAAATTTGTTTTAATCATATAATCGGATTCGATACAAGTTGTTTAATCCAATTGCGAATTCAATATTCGTACTTTTTATACGTGTAATTTCAAATTATAACGAATTTGTCGACGTTTTATGCATACAAAAAACTCAAATATCAAAGAGGGAAAATCAGCACGACAAGAAGATCAACAATAAACCCACAAGAATACAAATTACCAGGACACAAGATACACCGCCATACACAGACAACCAACAGAAATGAATGCACACACACACACGCACACACACACACACAAACAGAATGTCGCACACACAGCCATATAAATGTACAGTTTGTGGCGCATATAAAAACGGAAAGCAAATTTGAATTTTTAAATTAGTTTTTGTTAACTTTTGCTGCTGTCGCTGTTGTTGCTGTTGTTGTTGTTGTTGTTGTTGTTACCATAGCCTGGAAATGTTTAACGACTCGTAAGGAAATTGCAAAGTAAAATGTCTTCAGGAATTTCCACATTTTTATGCAGGAAGCAGAAGCAGAAGCAGCAAATGTAATAAAAAGCAAGCAAAGCGAAGGCTATGCAAAACCTCAGCAACAGCAACAGCAACAACAACAATAACAACAGCTAAAGAAACCACAAGATGGCGGTGAGTGGGTGGTTGGTGGGGTGGTTAGACTGTTGGCTCGGTGGATTTGCTCACTTGGGTGGTTTGCCTGCCACAAAATGGCGAATTAAATTTGAAATTGCTAGAAAGAGATGGCAATGAAGATGTTGAAAGTGCAAGAGAGAAAAGGCAATCTGAGAAGGAAAGAAATGTCACGACAAGTTGTGGAAAAAGTTGTGCCTGGCTTTTCCTTGCATTCCCTTCCCTTCCCTTCCCTTTCGATCCCTTTCCTTGCCTTACTTAGCTTTGCTTTGCATTTGTTGTGTAAAATATGGAAAAATATCATCTTTGCCAGATAATATGCGGCAAGGTGTGCGACAGTTGCCTCTTATGCATACCAAATATGTGGCAATAGCAGCAGGATGATGAGACGTGCATCTTCATTTCACCCTTAACACATGTCCATACCTAATTCCATTCCTATTCGCATAATCACATGAAAAGCGAATCAAAGTTTATTTGTTTTGTCAGTTATCATACGCGCTGTCCTTCTTATCAAGATGACACAGTGAATAAATTGATATACCTTTTAAGAATATTTGTCGTAGAACATTTTAATTTTAAAATAGAACAGCTTGAATCAATAATAAAATCAATTTGCTTTTTTTTTTTTTTTAATCCTTACCTATTTTTTGAAGAATTTTTAGCTATCAACTTATTTTTGCAACGAAAATTTGCAGTCTTAAGTTTGAATATTTTCTTTTTCAGTGTATATTCGTTGATTTTTAATAATTTGCCAAAACACCTATTTAGTTAACAGACCAAAAACCTGCCTTTGAAATACAAAACCTAGATTTAAACACGTTAAATTTAATATATAATGAGTTCCAAATGTATACAAATACTTATAGGGATATTTGCTTTATTCTACACATCACAACTCGAACTGTTTACATTTTACTTTTTAGGCTAGAGGCGAGAAATGGTCACAAGTACTTAGCCAAATCAGAGCAAATAAATGTAAATTGTGGCCAATAAGCTCAAAGAAAACACACATATTGTGTATAAGAATAACATACAAACGGCACAAAGCAAAATGTCATATCGGAGATGGGACGAGGGCGTGGCCAGGGGGCGAGCACACAGCAATGGGAAATGAAAGCAACAGAAACTTTGTGCAATTTATTTTGCCAAGTAAAATTACTTGTCGCTCCTGGCAAAGAATTGGAACTGACGCATAGGACCTCACATATACACATACGAATATATATATATATATATGTATGGGTTTGTGTGTGAGTTGTGTGTGTGCACACAAATTAGACAACAAACGCTGAGACGACAGCAACGAAGAACTCAAAGTGAGCCATGTCACGGAAAAAAAATATTAAAATTAGCATTAACATTTTTCGTTTGTTGTCGCTGTTGCATGTTGCACGTTGCACAGTGCGAAATGTTGCAATCGAAAATTTGCTGACGAGGGCACCCTACAAAAGATAAAAGGCAGGTCCAGAGTCATCCTCAGTAGCAGCAGATGGAACAGTAGATCCTCGCTGTGAGGATAACTTTTTGATGCTTTATTATACCCGTTACTTAAAAAATATTGTGTTCGTTGGATTGTATGTAACAGGGGGAAGGGGGCGTGGCAGACCCCCAAAAATATATATATTCTTGATCAAGATCAACAGCCAAGTCGATTGAGCAATGTGCGTCTGTCTGTCTGTCCGTCTGTATGTCCGTCGGTCAGTCCGTCAGAGTCCATAAGAGCTAGAGACTTCAAACTTGGTAAGTAGGTTCCTGGATACCGTACGCAGATCAAGTTTGCTTTTATTTTTTTAGATCGGACCTCTATTTCATATAGCTGCCATAGGAATTATAGATCGAAAATTAAGTTTTAGTAAAAAAAACTTCTTGGTTTATGGAGATATCTTAACCAAACTAATAGAATATGCATCTGGGCTGGTATTATACATTCTTGCCAAATTTGGTTCAAATCGGACCACTATATCATATAGCTACCATAGACACGCTCAGTCGAAAATCAAGTTTTAGTATGAAAAATTTTTTTGTTTTTTAAGATATCTTAACCAAACTGATAGAATATGCATTTAGTGTGGTGTTGTACAACCTGATCAAATTTGGCTCAGATCGGTTTCCTGTTTCATATAGCTGCCATAGGAACAATCGTTAGAAAATCCACTTTTAGTACAGAGTAACTGGGCACAGGGTATGCTACTGTCGAGCATGCCCGACCGCAGATACCCACTTGTTTTTTTTTCTATTTTACATTTTGTTTTGAGCATCATCCAGGATTTGTCGTTTCTTTTGCTTGTTTTGTTTTTGTTCAAGTTGCTGGGTTTATTTCGCTTTGATTTCAGTTTCAGTTTGTGGGACGGACAAACTGTCTGAATATTGTGGTTGTCGACTATGGATTCCTCCCTCCTCTTATGCCAGTCAATTTCGTCATATTCCACTTGATAAAAAGTCTGATTGGTTCTCGTGCTCAGCATCATTTGCATATTTATGATTTTATTTTGACTTGAGTTTCAGTTTCAGTTTCAGAAATCAGAATTCAGAATTCAGCCAAAGGAGCTGCTTATCTCGGAATATGATTTTTCTTTGAAAGTTTTTAATCAAAAATGCTGAGCTGCTGCTCTACATACAAATGTGCAAGGTTAAAACTAATTAATTCTATCATTCTGTCAGCTTGATTTTTCATTTGGAGCTGGCACAGATTCGTCGTCCTCCACGGCTCCGACAGCTTGACAAATGAATGTGGATGTCAAACAGCTCTGATAACTTGCCAGCAATGGCGTCCCGGCTTAAAACAAATGGCGTAGCCAATTTTGAGGTGTGGCCTAGCCGGGCCAGAACAGGACAGGCCAGATGGCAGCCGGAATGTGGGGAGGGCTCCACAGCAAAAGTACAAACTAATTTCCATGCTCGGCACGCGCACAAATACATGGAAAATCATTAGGGTGTCGGGTGGTTGAATTGTCCATGCCGTATTACAGTAATTAAATGGCAAACGCAAACTTAATTGGAGCGACCGTGTCACTGCCTCATCTTGTGTGTGTGTGTGTGCGAGTGAGCTGGCAATAAAATAAAAAAGAATTCCTAATAAAACTTAACTTGAATGTCAGCCATTTTGCAAGCGTTGCACACTGCGTGCCTATTTATTTAACAAATTAGCATAATTGTTCACAAAATAAAATTCAACTTAAGTACAAATGATGGCCAGCAAGTTGTCCCACCGTCTGACTAACTGTCCGACTGTTCGACTGTCCGACTGTCTCACCAGATAGCTGTTAATTAACATGTGGGTGCAGGACGCATCCCGCAGTGCAAATTAGTTTGTACGCCATTCTAATTGCGGAATTGCGTGTCAGTCTGCTATGAAAAGCACGCCATGTAACTGTTGTCGTTGTTGTTGCCTGGAAAATATATGAAAATTGTTTTGACTTTAGATAAGCGACAACGAGGAAGAGTCAAACGAGCTGGGCCCGTCTCGGTCTCCACCTCGGTCTCCTTCTCGGACAATGTATGTGCCGTGATAGACGCGACGGCGCTAAGCGAAAGGACAATAAATTTTATGACTTTCAGTTGAAGACAGCCACCCACTTGGCAACTCGGATCCTGGCACTTAAAAGCCACTTGCTAGCTTTAATTACTTTGTATTTTATAAGTGAACGAAAACTAAACAGCTGTTTTAGTGTCTGCACCAGCTTGATATGATCTGAATCTTTGTTTACGCCCATCCAACATTTCACCTATCATCATATATATATACCCTTTGAGCCGCTCAATAACTGACTGATTGACTGATTGACTGTCTGACT
This sequence comes from Drosophila innubila, assembly GCF_004354385.1. Lineage (NCBI taxonomy): Eukaryota > Metazoa > Arthropoda > Insecta > Diptera > Drosophilidae > Drosophila > Drosophila innubila. The sequence goes on from NW_022995380.1 coordinate 9,732,739, forward strand.
CGCCACGATTACAAAGGACGCGTCGTCTGCTGCTGCGAACAGCTTTTGTGTTTGTCCATCTGAGATAAGCTCTGTTGCCAGTTTGTTGAAAACACGCAATGACAACTTAGCCCAACTCCAGCTACCTAACATCCATATGAACTTGTCTTCGTGCTGTTATTTCCTTGTGCGATTTTGAGTGCCACTCGGACTCATATGCGATACTCGTACATGGGTACTCGTACATCCATGGGTATACAAGCAATTTTGAGCAGCAACAATGACAAGTGAGTGCCATCATCGGAGACATCAACCGAGTTCAGGGTGTGTCCTCGACTCTTTTTTCTCTTTTTTTTTTTTTAGTTGGCACTTTTCATTGTTTAAAGTGTTGGCCGGCACACAATTCTTATTGTTGTGACTACAAAAGCGTTTATGTTGCGCTTCTTATCGTGGCAAGCAATTTAACAAATGGCTAATATTATTGAGTCCGATAATAGCAACAAGCACATAGTTTGGATTATCGAAATCGCAACTTTCCAAATTGCAATTTGTAAGCTATAAGTAGCAATTGAGGGTAAGAAATAATAAAATGAAAATAGATGAAGCCGAAATAATCTTTAAAAGCTTAAAAAACAAGAGAAATGAGAAAAATCAAACTTTTAAAAGGATAAAAATCAAAATACAACTAAATAAATTAGTTGTAATAATATAATTGATAAACTTTGTATCATAAAGGCAACTGAACGTTAAGGATTCTCTTAGGAGACTCATATTCCTTGTCGTTTATTGAATGCTAGGAATAGTTACAAATATTTTCAGATACATGTTGAATAAACAAATGCTTTTCTGGTGGTTTCGAAGCAGTTATTTGAAATGTTTATATAATTATTAAATATGTAGACAATTAATTATATTACACCTATTTCTATTTACAATCAATAAACTTAATTTGCAAATTAAAATGTAACTGGAGCATAAATCGTTGTCCTACAAATGAATTCCCTTTGTGATTTAGCACAGACGCAAACCATGCAGAGCTTTTCCCTACTAAGCTTTTGCACCTCCGCCTCACGTGCCCGAAAAAAAAATAGAAACAATCACAACTTAACACACACACTCAAGCAAAAGCCTACACATACTCATTATTAACACACAGATTCGATTGGGGGGTGTGTGCAATGCACAACAATGCGTGAACACACATTATGCTGGTCTATGAGTACGTCTGTGTGTGTGCGTGTGTTGTGTGTATGCACGTTTGGAATGCGTGAGAGCTGCCTGTGATTGCTGTGCGCCTGTTTGAAAATCTACCACAAAAGAATGTGTGCCAGTGTATGACACGTCTAGATGCGTCAGTGTGCGAAAATACATATGCAAACACACACACACACACACACACACAGGCAGAAGACAGCGGCAAGTCAGACGTGCGAACGTATCAGGCAGCGTACAAGGACAAAGGGCGTGCAAGCAAGCAGTGAGATGACCTTGAGTTAAGGCATTAGCTACTCAGAGGAGAGACGACTGCAACAACCCTTAATCCGGCAATGTAACGACGTAGTAATTATTGGCATCGCTGCTCGTTATGGTTGCCTGTTACTCTAAGGTTGCTTGTAGTTACGACGTAACTGTTAACCGGTTTTGGGCCACGCCAGCTGCACTGTTCTCGCTCGATAGCGTTATCGTTATGTAACGTGGCCATGCCCATGTGATGTCAGTGTTAACGTCAAACCCAGCCCCCCGACCTATAAACCCAGCTGGAAAACGGGCGGGCTGTCGGTCGCTTGGCCTTTACTCCGCCCCGTTGAGCACGCCCAGCGCCCGGGCAGCTGGTGGTGACATGCGCAGTGTGAGCCTGCCAGCATCAGCGCCTGCTGCCTGTGCTGTTCGCCTGGTAATCCTTGGGCGGGCGTTACCTTAAGAAGGGTTAAATCGTTGATGGACACGTGTCTATTTGAAAGCGTCGCACCCACAGAGCGCCCGTGTTGCTGCTGCTGCTGCTGCTGCTGTTATGCAGAGGTTTTTGCCCGGGTTCTTGTGTTAAATCGCAAAGAACCAGTCCGGACCACTCATGCCGGTGCTGAGCGGTAGCCGCCCATGGTAGCGTTACACCCAATGCCCGTACTCGCCGAAATTGTTCATTATTGGATCTGGTCGCAGCAAAGGTTGCGTGTGACCCACCCACTGGGCGGGCAGAGTCGCGACTCGCGGTCCTTCTGTCTGCGAGTCAGCTGTCAGCGTGCAGAGGCGTCGTTCTAAAAACCACAAAAAACCACACAGAATATCTCAATGTGCCACTGTCGACAGCACCGTCACTGTTCAAAAACCCACCCCTAAGTGAGTAGCGGTATCAAGTGAACACACCCCTCGCATTCAAACACACATACGAGTACAGTTAGACTTTCGCTTTTTTAGAATTTGTCGTTATACACGTACACGTACACGTACTCGTACTCGTATACGGTTCAGTTGTGATGATGACGCGCATTGGAATGCGATTTGTCCGCTTCTTAACGATCCTGTGCGCCTGGCTGAAAACTTCAAGCGGAATTTCCTTTCGTTTGACTGTGAACATTGAGTGGCAATGAACGCACTCGTAGTTCAAGTGCTTGCCCTAACTGTACTCTTGAGCATAATATTCAATAATTTGATAAGTGTATATGTCTACCTTAACAAAGTTATGCGCACTGTTAAAGACTCTTTGTTCAAGTACAAGTTTCGTTTATAAGAAGCTTTCCTTTATAAGACAACCTACAACTTAGCCCAGAAGCATCCCCTACACAGACTAGTGCAGAGATTATTTTAAAGCGCTATTAATATATAAAATGTATTGCATTCCAACAATCCAAGCGGATTAGCTGGTACGCTCACAAGAGTATGCTATGAAAAGAGAATCAAATAAATAAGTTGTTGTCCTCGCCTGCTCGAAGGTCTGAAAGATATCTGCTAGATGTCGCCAGATTCACGATGAGGAGCAATTTTCATTGTTGCGTGTACTTTATGGTGAGAAGGACAATCCGATAGATGTCGCTAAATTCATGGTGTGGAGTAGCTTTCGTTCCTAGAACAGCACTTGGCTTGAAACCAGGGAAAAAAAGCGATTATCGACTGATACCAAAATAAATAGTTTCCAAGAAAAAATTCAATATAATAACCGTTTAATGATTGACTATATTATTGACATTACCTCGCAATTCTGCGCATCTGGTAGAAACCGCAAACGTTTTTTTTTTTGGTTTGGTTAAACTATGCTGACTTACTGAAATGGATAATCGCATAAAAGTATGCTACAACAAATATTCAAGAAACAGTCTAAGTCCTTGTTCATTTCCATAAAGATATGTAGCAGAAAGCAAGCTACAAATTAGCTTAGCACATGAGAGTATGCTACGAAAATAATACAAATTGTGGACTCTAAGTCTACGCAAGCGCTTAAAAGTATGCAACAAAACCAACCCAAGTCTTAATAAGCAAGTAAAAGTATGCTACAATAAATATAATATTTGATAAAGTGAAGCAAAATGTTCGGTGAGCGCGTGAAAGTATGCAACAATAAATATAACATGACATGAAATGACTAGCTAGACGGATACAAAAGTATGGTATGTTAATAATACAGAATACTATTGTCCATCTTAAATTCTAGGTAAGCTTCAAGAATGACCCATAGATGTCGTGATATGTCACAATTGGTTTGAAACTTGAATAATAAACTTTGTGCAATTATCGATTTACATAACGATTGTGAATCAACTGAGCACCAGAACATATCGAATACCAGTGGTAATTTTGTGACCGCCTATTTTCAAAATAATATTTCAATTGATTATCTTATTTACGAAACTTAATAAAATAGCATAAACTTTTGTTTGTGTGAGTATTTTACTAATAAGCAGCAATACTGAAACTAATCTCTATTAGCAAATCTTTAACACCTCAGTTGAATAGAATTTGTGTTCAATGCTTTTCAATAAAATAGAAAGCAATTTCTTTATGTTAAGGTTACAACGACTTAACATTCAACAAGCAGACTGACAAATAGTCTAATTAACCACCAGAGTGATGAGTTTCGACTGTCAAAGATGTATGCGACTAATTTCAACGTCCGCCACAAACTACACAAAACAAGAGGAAGAACGATATATAGAAGAAGATGGGGAAATATACAGTGATATTATGTCGAAATGTCAAAGTGAAAGACCATTAATTGCCAAGTCAAAGTAAGTTGAAGTCCCAAATCGGCTCTCAGCACTGGCTCTTAGCAGCTGGCAGAGTTGACTCCTAAGAAAGAATAAAGCGTACGACACACAGCATTGCGCTCATTTTCAATTTCCGCGGCGGCATTTTTCAATACAAATTCCTTGGAGAACTCTCGACGACATACACACTTCGGGGCTTGTCTTAAATTCTAATTAGTTGGATACTTCATTAACCGCAGCCGACAATCAACAAATGAGTAATTAGCTTGCAGCTCTTCTCGCTATTCTTGTCATCATCGTGTGCAGTTAATATTTCATAATTGAGCAATTTATATTCGCATCTTTGACAGGATCAAAGATAATGCCGACACTCAAACACGGCATGCAAATTTTATGCCCCGTTTGTTGACGCACAGCGCTGTGATAGTTCCTGGTGGGTCTCTTGTGTGTGTGTGTGTGTGGTGTGTGTGGCGCCTGAATCCGATCCAGAAATTTGCTTGTCTGCTAGGTTGTGGTAATGTCTGGCTTAATGGGAAAATGTAAGATATAATATATTTGGATGGGATACACTTAAAATAGGAATTCACTTTGTTTTCAATACCTTTTATTAAAATAATTTGAACATTTTTTTTTCAATAAATTAAAAACAATATAAATAAAATAAAAAAAAAAATAAATAAAAAAATATAAATAAAAAAATAAATAATAAAAAAATATTTATAAATTAAAATTAAAGTTAAATTAATGATAATTCTTCCTTATTTAGTCAAAAGTATTTAAATCAAATTAAAAAAATTTTAAGTCTTTGAAAATTCAACTTTTTATAAAATTATATCGTTGCGGTACCTGGTCCTAAATAAAAAGAAATGCAATAATTAGTTTGAGATTAGATTTTAAATTTCTATAAGTATTTCATCAAAGAATTAAGACTTTATTTGATGATATAATATGATATTCTTATTTACTCCTGAATTAAAAACAACTGATTCCACAGTCATTAAGATTATATAAAATGAAATGCAATAAAGTTATGTTTTTAACACTAATGTATTCCCTAAATAATCATGTTATTTTCGAGCACTTTTCTCGCCCTTAATAAGAAATTAAAAGTTGTTTAGTTGAAGGAAAAAGTGTTCATTGCACCATCATCACTTGCATAAAATACAACAACTTCCGGCTGTAGAGCACAATATGGAACTATATGTGAACAGGCAACACATATATAACATATCTTCATAGGGAATAGCTCTCAGTCTGTGCTTGACACCCGCTGCCCCTTTGCTACCTGTCTGTCTGTCTGTTGCATGCCTCGCCTGCAACGCAAACATCTTGCGCTGAATGACAGCAATAAAATCTAAATTACACAATCAAAGTGACATTAGAAATGTCATTTGGTGGCCCAGGAGCAGGCGGTTGAATATCTGTTTGCTTGTTTGTTTGCCTGTCTGTTGACAATGCCAAAACATAGGCCGAGTTGTTGTTGTTGTTTGTTGAAGTGACTGCAGCCCTAAAAACTCATCATAAATTTCATTTGATTGTCGAGCAATGTCAAGAATCTCAAGTGGAAATTTATGGTACAGGGTCGTGAGGAGTGTGGATCGCGGATTGTGCAGCTATCAATAGCAATAGACGAGGCGGTCAACGAGGCGTGTGAGTGATTTGTTGGGGGAAGAAAGGGAGAATGGGAAATGTCGAAGTTGCGCCATTTTACGTTTGTGATAAATTAATTAAAATTAGACAATAACTACAACGGGAAGCGCACTAATTAGCTGGAGACGATCGACAGCAGTCCCAGTCTCAGTCCCAGTTTCATCTGTGCCTCAATTGTCAGCAGAAACTTGTACAAAATGTCAGCGCAACAAATTTCAATTAGTTCACGCTTCACTTATTAGGCGGCAGAGGAGCACTCATAAAAAGAAAGTGCCGCCCCGACGTGCCACCAGCCAGATGCCCAATCCGAAGACGAATCCCATTCCGATTCCGATTCCCATGTCTCTCAGTCTGCTGCCTCCTTTGCCAATGAGCCGCAGCATGAGCGATGTCAGTTGGGACTCCAAGTGGAAGCAGCGGCGACATAATTAATTTGTACAACATTTTGTTGTAAATGTTGATTGTGATTTTAATTAGGCACGGGGTCGTGTATTAAGCGGCCACCCAAAGCACTTTACGAGTTAGTGCAGCCTTCGGGAATTGCCAGCTAGCTTGCAGATACAAATGTATCTTTGCGATTGCACTAAGATGCATCTGAAGTTAAAGGTTTACCATTTGATGGCAGTTCAAGTGGAATGTCGCACTATTTTCGGTTGCTCAGAGTCGCAGCTCCGATTACATGTTTTCTGTCATAGATTAGCCGCGGCACAGCCCACTTTCCATCCCATTTCAACTCACAGAACTCACTCCCCTTCAATCTGACTGTAGTTCGAGGCGTTTCACTTGCGGTAGCGCACATAATTTCACACTCCCTTCCAAGATACTTGCCACTGTTGAGCATCTGTTGATTTTGTGGCAGCCTGCTCTGTGAGTAGGGAGACCGCCCTCAACTGTAAATGTATCTTTGTATCTTTGTGTCTGTGGCTAAACTGCATATTACTTATGCCACGATGATTTAGTGTGACGCGTGACAGATTTACAAGTTGCATTTACTGCATTAATTTATCATAAATATATTTAAGAGCTGTCCAATTTGCTGGCTCAGATTATTCTACATAAATTTATGAGGAATTTCTGTTCAATAATAGATATTTCAATCAACCGGATATAGCAGTACTTTCATTACTTAGTATTTACTTTTGTCACCTCGTTGAATGCCAAATGCAGACAATTACCAGTGGCATGTTGCATGTGGCATGTGGCATGTTGGCATTTCCTGCCTCTCTAATTGAGTTCGTAAGACGCTGCCTCATTTCATTGGCAACATGCGAGCATCACAATATAAGATATTTTCGCATAATTATGGCGAGGTGTTGACACAAATATCGCTTGCAGGCCAACGAAAGCGAAACAAAAATAATTTGCCGAGCTAATTAGGATACAGTTGAATATAATGTTTTTATGACTTTTTAATGTATTTTTCTAAATTTTACATGAATTTTGTCACATTAATTTGGCCGACAACAAAGTTGCCATCGTATGCTTTATTTACTTGCCAAATTTCATTTTGTTTCGCATCATAAAATGCAATTTGACTGTCGGAAACGCCAACTGTGCTCTTGGCCATAAAATGTGCGAGATTCAAATCAGTATCTGAATCTGGATCAATTGCGTTATAAAACATAAATTCAGATGGTTGTTTGTCATAGCAAAACCCCCTCCCTCCAAAGAAAAAGACATTGATAACATTTCCGTTTGTGTTTCTGTTTCCCTTTCAGTCTGTCTCAGAGTTTGTTTCATTTTTATGTGCCATGAAATTAATTTACGATTACGACAATTTAAATTTTTAAAATGACACTAAAAATATGTTAACAACTTGGCTGCCGTCGCCGCATTGTCGCAACGAAAGTGTTAAAAAGTCTTTGCATCTTTGGAAGCAACCGCAAATGTGGCCTGGGATTTATGATGAGCTATTGTTGTTGTTGTTGTTGTTCTTGTTGCTGCTCTGTGGCATGACACATTGTTCCCGTTCCGTTGCCATTGCCAACGTTATTGAAGTGTTGACTTTATGTTTCATATTTTGTCTGAAGTCATTTAATTTCTATAAAAAGGCAGCATCCAACTTTCCTTTGGGGTTGCGAGGCTGCGGGGTTGCAAGGTTGCAAGGGGAAGCATCTTGTCATGTGACACTGACATTTATGCCACATTGGCGGCAACAACTCATTCACATTCACATTCACGGCCTATTGGCCGCCAAGTTGTTGAAGACAACAAACAACTTTATGAACTTATTAAAGGAAGTTGTTTCCCTTTATTGCCGAATAAAAGTGAACCATAAATTTGAGTGGCAATTGAAAGAGTCTCAGGTGATCAACAAGAAAGTCCACTTAGCTAGTGAATCGTATTGTTAATATTGATAGGGAGCGAAAAAGAGAGACAGAATAATGGAAGCCTGTAGTACAGTGCTACAAATGAAAGAAATTAAGTATATGGACAATAATTATTGATAAAAAACTCACATATTGCAAAATTTTCATCCAAAAACATTTTCAATTTACTTATTTAAATAATTTACACATGAATTAATTCGTTAGGATGAACATACTGACAGCATCTTTGATAAAATTCAGTTTTTCTTATTGTTTCACCCGTTTTTTTTTTAATTTGAGGTTATGTATTAAACAGTTTATTTGAAGAAATAACTTTTACAGCAAAATGTAGCTAATCAACATGCATAGAAAAAAATTTAATTTTGATAATAAAGTTTATTAATGAGCAAAGAAGTTTTAATATACATCATAAAAAGTGAAAGATAATTTTTGGATAATTACTCGATAGAAATCTACATTAATCCTCTTTCACATAAATCAACCGCTTTAAAATATTCCTTACCATTTCGTAGAATTTATATATAATTATTAATATAAGGTGCGGTCGCCGAATAATATTTTATCCTGAAATCAAATTTATTTCAAATCAAAATTTAAATTTACATTTAATTTAGACATTATAAAAATTTAATAAATTTTTAAACAGTGTGTTTAAGTAGCAATTATTATTGTATAAAAATATTGTGTAATAAAAAAGATGTGTTCAATATAATAATATATAATTTAATATGAAAAGTAACAAAATCCTATAATGTTGAAATTGTGAATTATAAAAAATGTTTTGACATTTTCGACATAGTAAATTCTCTGCTATGAAAGTCAAATGCACACTTTATTCCCCCTTTCATTTGAAATACCTTTTGGTCATTTCAGAAATCAGATATTTATGATTCATTTATTGTGGCAATTGGCAAAACCAACTATGCAATTTGATGGCTAATCATTAATGCCGAAACACTTGCAAAAACGTGTGAACTCATCCTGGAGCTGTGTCTGATTTGAAAATTATTTATTTATGGGCAAATGGACGCTCATATTGAGCAGAGCAGGCAGGGCCAAAGGCAATTCTACTTTATCTCGTTTAATATGCCAAATACACAAATAAACAAATCAAGTGATGGATCGACATCAGGTCAACACAACTGCGACTGCAATTGTAAGTCAGATGGCCAAGTTAGCAACTGATTAGGCAGTCAGCCGGGTAGCCAAACACACCAACTGCCAATTGCCAACTGCGGGTCAAATTCTTAAATCCTGCCAGGAAAATACAACAAGGCGACTTTTGTGCTTTTTTGTACATTGTTACGAGTACACAATATTTTTGAGGGCTTACAGTTGGTGTTGTTGTCGCTTCTATTATTGTTGTTGTTGTTGTTGGTGATGGAGGCAGTGACTCCTTTTGTTGCCGCATTGACTTTAAAATGTTCGTTTTTTAGCGCAGCGCCGCACTTTATTTTTATTTGCAACACTTTTTGTGGCGCCGCGCCGTTTCTCGTGGCATTCAACTGCTTTAGTAGAGGGAGGGGAAAACTGAAGGAAGCAAAACTGGAAAACATTCATAAAATATGCATTATGCAATCTAAGCTCGTGTGAGCATTGCTAAATATTTTATGCGCATGTATTGTGCAGCACACAGATACACACACACACACACACACACACACACTCGCATACTCGTGCAAAAGAAAAGCGATATTATTTATATTGGTAGTTTATGGCTTTGTTTTGTGCGTGTGTGTGTGTTTAATCATTAATTTCACAGTCAAATACAAATTAACAAATTTCTTTATGCCAAAAATATTCCACGCTTGAGCGAAGACAAATGGGCTGAGCTGCCGACTCAACCCCCAACCCCTGCCCCTTTTAATACCCTCCCTTTAGCCAAACAACAACTATTTGCCAAAGCCAAAAAGAAATGAAAGAAAATTATTAAATATGCTTTTAAATAACATGTGCCGTTTAACACATTGAGCAGCGTTGTTGTTGTTGTTGTTGTTGATTTCATTCAATTTTTAATGCGCTTGTTTGTTGCGCCCCACATAAATTTCAACTTAAATTGCGCGCGCAGTAAAAAATGTCCCACCAAAAAAGAAACTAACAGATGCAATCTCTCTCTCTCTCTTTCGCTATCACTATCGCTCTCCCTCTCGCTCTCTGTATGCCTACATGCGCCGCCTACTTAGCGCCGGCACAGTGGGTGGCTGTCTCTCTCTCTCTCTCGCTCTGTTGCTCTCTTTCTCACTCGCTTGCCAATTAGCAGTACTCGTATGTTGTGTGTGTGTGTGTTGGGGATCTGTGACTGTTTCGCCCAGTTTATTTTGATTTGCCTAAGCAGTCGGCTTCAAAATGAATTAATTTCAGATTTCGAAACGATTAAATTATGAGCAAAATGTTCTTGCTGTTTGCTCTTTGATCTGCTGCCAAATGTGCCCGAGTTGTTTGACGGACAGTTTCGATGTCTCTTATTTCTTTTTGTTCTTTTTGTTCACTTTGCTTTTCTTCTTTTCCATTCTGGCTTTGTGTGTACATCGTTTACGGCTTTTTAATGAGAATTATGTGCCTTTAATTTATGTCTCAATTTTGCGCATATTAAAATATTTATTTTGTGTTTTTTTTTTTATGTGTGCATGTACACAGAAAAAAATTTGTTTTTAAATCATGTTTAAAACACTTGATTAAGCATGATTTTTATAAGTATGAATTTAGGATAAAATGTCAATGACTCAGTATTATAAAGTCAAAATATTTGATTTAACTGAAAATAATCGTAGAGAACTTCGAAAATCAAAATATTAAATGAGAGCTAAATAAAAAACCCTGCTTTAATTATGAATTACGTTCTTGGTTACAGAAATTCAGAGATTACCGAATAATTTTATCGCGTTTGGGAATAGTTTTATCATAGAATCCAGAATTTTTTCTCTGTGTATGTGCTTACTTTGATGGCATTTCTCCTGTATATATTTTTTTGTTACAATGTCAGACATATTGCCTTTAATCCGACCACAATTAAAATTGCTTGCAATGAAACTTTGTTAGAAAATTGCTCAAATACAAATACATGTACACAATTATATAAATATGTTAGTGTGTGTGTAAAACTACAAATGCCACAAAACTTGTTATGCTCTTAATGTCCTGACAACAAGAGCTTTATTAGGAAAAGGCACTTGCTCAGTGCACAGCTGTCGACGCCCCAATCCCGCAATTTCCCCGTCCCCTTCTCCAGGATGCAGTGAGCAGAGCAGAGCAGAGCAGACTTAATATCTAAAGCAATTTACAGTTATGAAAATAAGAGACATATCCGCAAAACGACATGAACAGCAGCAACCACCACAACAACAAAAGGAACGAGGCGAGAAACTTCTGCTAACGAAGTAAGTACCCTGGAGGACACTTAAGCGTACGACCCCACAGATCCCCTCAGACCCCCTCAGATCCCCTCAGACCGCCTCAGACCCCCACCGACAGCCCCTTAGCAGCAAGATGGAACAACCTGGCCAGGCAGGCGGGAATAATGTCGCCAACATTTTTCGAAATTACACACAAATGGCCAAATAAAAGGTGCAAAACTCTGAAATAGTTGCATGCCAAGTCCATACACTGAGAGAACATTTACTCACTCACCAGCACACTCACACACACACTCACTCCCTCACTCACTTACTCACTCACTCTCCCTCTCTCTTTCTTGCTTGCGCTCTCTCGCAGTCAGAAAACGTAGTGAGTGTTTGCTTGAGTGAGTGAGAGCTGCTGGCGGCCATATTGAAATTAAACTCTCTCAACTGAGCGACGTTCATTGGCTGCCGAAGTGAACGACAAAGGAGGCGTGGTCAGTGACAGCAGCCTCTGAGTGAGTTTTAATGGGCAGAGAGCAAGTGAGAGAGCGTCTGCGCTGTGAGAGTGAGAGCGTGGGAGAGGTGTGGCAGAAAGGGAGAGGGGGAGGGGGGATACAGTGTGGCCAACGAAATGAGGGTTAAATCGCGTGCATAATTTAGCAGCTCATTTCGTTCATTTGAGTGCAATGCTCAGTCGATGTGCGCCCACAAGCTGCCTGTATATGTCTGTGTGTGTGTGTGTGTGTATCTGTGTGTGCGTGTGTGTGTGTGTGGGCGCTGGCGCAGTGGCAACGTGGCAAATATCTACTGTCGTTTACCGCTACAATGACAAGCATTTATGGCAATTAACACTTTAGCTGTTTATATGCTGCTTCCTCTGCTACGGCTATAACTGTTGTTGTTGTTGTTGTTGTTGCTGCTGCTGCTGCGACAGCGCAAAAAGCATTGCCTGTGGCTCTCGTTGTAGTTGTTGTTGTTGCTGCTTAAGTGTGTCAGCCATTAGCGCACCACCCACAAACAACAACAACAACAACAACAACAACAAAGCTGGCATTCATTTGCCTAAAATCTAATTGCATTTCATGCAAATCACGTCGTCTGGGCCACTTAGCGTCTCGTTTTTTTCATTTCATTTAATTTTTTTTGCCCTGCTCGTTTGCTCGCCATTTTGCCAGTTGGCCATGACCGTGTCCAGCACTTCCGTTTTTGTTTCCGTTTCCGATTCCGCTTGCGTTTTGCGTTTAGTGCAAATTCAATATCGTGCATAATTAATTTGCAATTAGCACGTTTCTGTTTTTGTTTTCATTTCACCAGCTTGGCGCATCTCATTCTACCTGCAAATTTTCTAATTACAAGCCGAAATAGTTTAGGGCAGTATGCTGCTCTCAATACGATGATGATGATGATGATTTGGACATGCTGCTCATAATGATGGCCATTGATGGCCGCTGGTCGTTTTTGGTCGACCGACACGTCGGCCGACGGCAATTCGTTGAACGTTTGAATTTTTCGCACGTACGCGGCCAGGTTCAGGACCAGGTCCAAATGCGTTGGCATATGAAATGAGCTGCAAATTGATGGAGGAATTAGCGCAGCATATTTAATTTGCCTGTAAAAGCCATGGCCAAGACCTCAGGCAACAGAGCACGATCCTCGGGCGTCACAGAATAGATATAAACACCTTTGGATGTGCGAAAGTTGGGAATTGTGGGTTGTAAAATAGCATAAATTAAAATAATAATAAATAAACGCTAAACCAACCAAAAATTAGCATTACATAATTTATAAATTAATATAAATTATGAATAAAAATCAACAGTGATATTCCAAGGTTAACCGAGAGTTATGTAATGTATAAAATCAGGGAAATAAAAAAAATTTAATTTGGATTAAATATATACTTATAATCAAAAAAAAAAAAACAATGTGTATGGCATCCCTTTCTCAAGATTAAGTAAAGTATTTATGGTCTTACTGTAAATATTTATCTGTCGATACAGTTATTGTATCTTTAAGAAAATATAAAAATGTATATTGAATAATTTAATTTTATTTATTTATTTAATATCTACATTAGAGTGCGTAAATATTTTTCGCGACAAAGCGGTATTGAAATTTGTAATCTACGATGAATTCGAAGAAGAATTGCCCAAAAATCATAGATATAAAATCAATATCGAGCTTTAATTTCTTTTGAGGAAGTTATTCATGTGTTTTGTATGGCAAAATTGTCTGTTACCTTAAAAAAAAAAACAGATATAAGCCAAATTATAATGAATTTAGAGATAAGAATTAGAAATAAGTCTAAACTAATTTTTGAATTGAATTTTATACATAAGCACTTTTGTCAAGTTCCTTAGAAGATTCAATAAAAAAGTTCGTTTTGCATTAATTTTAAATTAATTAATTTTTTTCCATTGAACCGCCAACTTATTTTTTTCTCTAAATTTATCATAAATCGCCCTCAATTTGGGTTTTTAAATTTTTTTGTTTTAGAGGTAAGTTTCTCCTAACAGACAATTACCAATATATAAAATAGTTATGACTTATCCGTAAAAAGTGGAAGCTCGATATTGATTTTAAACCCATGGTTTCTTGGGCAATGCTTCTTAGAATTTATCGTAGATTACGTATTTCGTAACCGCTTTGTGCATTTTTTTACTTCATACAAATTGATCCACTCTAATCTACATATTACTTTCTAAGGCAACAAGTACATAATAAATTATTCCATTAGCTATACTATACAATAATTACATTTTTAATTGAATAATAAATACTATCCAAAAAAGTTTTATTTAATCTATCAGATTAAAGCACTCCATATGTGGCATATATATTCATAGTCTATAATATGATTGCCAAATGCATCCATAATTCCATCAATTATAAAGCCATGGCCACCAAATTGGAAAACCGCAATCAAAATTGCAATGCGCTTAGCAAAGCAAAGTTGCCCCCGTCCAATTAAATCTGCCCCCCCTTTGCTCCCCGCTCCTCGTAACCCAGAAATCTGCTTGCTCGCTTACCTCGCCGACTAGTTGACTAATTTATGTATTAACTTTGAACGCTCATTAGTTTAATTAGTCAAACAAATTAACGTGGGGCGCACGGCAAGTGGAGTGCAAACAACAAAATGGCCGAATAAACAGAGAGATCCAATATAAGGGAGAGAAAGAGAGAGAGAGAGCGAGAGTGCGAGAGGATAATGACGTTGAGCATTGGCCATCTCGCTCGCACTCGCACTCGAGTACTTGGCCAGTGCACATCATTAAATATACAAATATTCAAATATTCAACATATACGATAAATGAGTAGATTCGCGATTTGAGCACAAAATGCGCATTAAAAACCAAAAAAAAAAAAAAAATGCTGCGAATAATTGGAAAATAATTTAATTAGCGCATAATTACACAGCTGACCGCAGTTGTAATTTTAATTGTGCTTGTCGCGAGGTCAGCGGCTTTTCGACAACGATTATCGATTATTTTCCTTATGCACATTCGCCTTTTAATTAGCTGTAAATCTTTTGCAGCCTGTTGAAAGCCAATGCAACAGACGGGGAGGCCGAAGGGTGAGGGGGTGGGGGTGGGTGACGTGGGGTATAAGGATGCAACGCTATTGCATGCACTATTTATTTTAACAAGAGCTGCTCATTTAATACTTATTTTCACTAATTAAATGTGAGTCAGAGAAAGAGAGACACAGTGATGTAGCGCATGAAACAAACAGAGAAAGAAAGAGAGAGTGATAGAGAGAGAGAGAGAGAGAGAGAGTCTGTGTGTGTGTTACGTATTGTAAGCGACAGCAATTTTCCGCTTTTCCGTTGCGCAAGTTTCATGTCTATGTAAACAGCAGCTTGTGTGTGTCTGGCGGGTTGCCCAACTCTCCTGGTGTGTGTGTACGCGTGTGTGTGTGACTGTACATATCGCACACTCAAACACACACACACACACATACATGCTCTGTTTGGGCGCACTTAAATAATGAATAATGACGAGACAGGCAATTAAAATAATTTGCGGTTTTACCGTGCGTATGCGCATCATTTAATTTAACATGTAAAAGGGTAAAGCGCTTAATACACTGCCACAAAATGCCACAAGCAACACAACTGATGAAATTCTAGAGTTTTATATATGTAACTGCAATATATACATATATTTATATAGCCTACTTACTGGACATGCTTCGTCAGTGAAGCATTCAAAGCTGCTTAGCTCGGTTTGCCTCATAAAGTAAACTGAGCAAAACGCACCGCCAATTTGCACAGTGTGACAGGCACACACACACATACATTTGTATGTATATATATGCAAATCACACACTCAGCTTCATCAATGGACCAATTAAAGCATCGAGTTGATGCTGGTGTTGGTAACAAGCATCTTAAAAGTAATTAAAATGAAAATGGCATAACAAGCTGCTCATTAAGAATGCCGTCTCCCCTCATTTTGTGGTTAATTATAGAGGAGCGAAGCCGAGCAGCGCTAACGAGCGCCCAGATCCGCCAGCTCCTTGGACGGCATTGCCCGTGTCGAGTACAACGGCAAAGGCAACGGAAACTAACGAAAACGAGCTAAAGAAAAAAATACACTTAAATATGCCGACAGACGACGAGGATATAAAGACGATCGTGGTTTTGGGGGGAGGTGAAGAGAAGACGCAACGGAGTGCCGTTGGAGTTCATTAAGCAACGTCCTCGCCGTTCTGCGTCCACTTAACGATGTCACTTATACGCCCCATTGTGCGCTCAAACCCGACCAAGAGCACGACCAGCCAACCAAGCAACAAACCAACCCGACTGTTAGCCAGGCCTGCAGACAGCCGGAGAATGGCCAGGCCATCCACTTAGTGAGCTCTCTTCTCTCCTATATTCACTCCACAGCCATCCCTATCTTCATTATCACTGTCATCATCATCATCATCGTCCATGAGGGACGCTGCTGTGATGCGTATAAACCGCAAATTGGATGCGATATTAAATTGTCTGTGCAAAGCGCATATAAATTTTTGTTCAATTTAAAATATTCTGCAAACTGAGCAGATGAAAGAGAGAGAGATTGAGTGACAGAGGGAGAAAGAGTGAGTGTAATGGGGAGAGAGAGAGAGAGAGCAAAGCGTGTGATGTGGGCGGTTTGAGTTTTATCCTGTGCTGATTTTGAGTTTTACATAGTGAAAAACAGCCAAAAAAAAAAAAGTGTCAAGTGGCAATGGAGAAAAGGAACGAAGAGACCAAGGCTAAAAGCTGAATGGTTTTTATTTTTACCAGAGCTAACAACTAATAAATAAACTGATTATAAATTAAAATTTTTCGAAAATTCAATTAAGCTTAAGAAAAATAGGCTAAGAGAAATGTTGTTGCCAATGCCTGTTGGCCAGTAGTTGTTGCCAATGCCAGGCACAAAAGCATAAAGCATTCATGCATATATGACTAAGAACAAACCAGGCATAAGGCAACAACAACAATAACAACAATAACAACAACAACAATCACAAGGGGCAACAACAAGGGGCACATACATATAAAAGCGCACACATTTTAAATATAAAAAGCTGAGATCCATTTCGTAGCCAACGAAGCGCATAAGCAAACAAATTTTGCGCTAAATAATTTGACAATTACTCACATCCTCGAGCGCATTTTTTGGGTGGCAATTCAAGCGAGTGAAAAACTATGTAATACTTGGAATAAAGTGCTAGAGAAAGACAGCAGTTGGTAGTGAAAGAGAGAGCGAAAGAGTGGGAGAGTGGGTGTGAGAGAGTGAGAGAGAACATGTGGCTAAGACCCAAGAACAGACCATTACGCTTGCTAACGAGTACAAGGCAAATTAAATCATTAGATGCTAGTCGAGATTAGCTGCAGCTTTAACATAGTGGCAATAGGAGGAGTCAGTTCACTCAAAGCGCACCAAATTCACTCAAACTGAGGGGCGTGTGCAACCAATTGAGAGAGCGACAGAGGGAGAGAGAGAGAGAGAGCGGAACCACTCAAAGCAACCACCAACACCAAGAGCAGCCGGACAGACGTCGCAACAGATTTGTTCACTTTCCATTTAGTTGAGTTGCCACGGGGTCACAGCTACAGCCACAGCCACAGTCACAGCTAGAATCACAGCATCTGGACAGCGAGCAACCCTCCAACTTTGCCGAGCGATTCCATTTCCGTTTCAGCCCCGCTTGCGTGCAGCTGAGTGTCGCGCGCGCGGATTACGCTCCGAATTGAGGAACGCGATAAGCGACGAGCAACTTTAGATATTGAGAGATACGCGCCGGCATCAGTGACAGTCGATTGGCTGCCAGCAAGGTGACAACAACACGTCGCGGCAGACAGAAATCCAAATTCGCAGTGAACTCAAGTGAACTGTAGACAAGAGTATTAAAGTGTATCACAGTGTATTGAACTGAAGAGACAAGTGCAACAGCAGCGACATGGTGATGTTACAGTCGCCAGTGCAAAAGCCTAGTGACAATATTGGTGCACAACCCACCGCCGTCGGTGGCCTAATGAGTCCCAACTCCAATCCCGATTCGCCCAAGTCCAACAGCTCGCCAGAGTTGGCGAATGCGGCGGGAAATGTGCCAGTTGCCGCCGATGTGTCCGTGGCCAGCAGCGCCGCCAATGCCACACCACCAAAAATACCCAAGTTTATAATAAGCGCCAGTGGATCAACTGCCAAGCAGGAACAGGAACTGCGCTATTCCATTGAGCGGCTCAAGCAGATGACAAGTGAAACTGGGCTGCTCAGTCGGCTGAGTCCCACGCACGAAGAGGGCGACAAGGAGAAGCTCAACAACAATAACAACAACAACAACACTTTGACCAACAACAACAACAATAACAATTGTAATTCACGTCGCTCACAGTCGCCGCCTGGCAGCGTCGGCAGCTTCTCGTTGCCAGCGCAACAGCGAAAGCTGCTCGAGCTGAATGCCGTGCGTCATTTGGCGCGACCGGAGCCACTGCAGCATCCACATGCGGCACTGTTGCAGCAGCATCCACACCTGCTGCAGAATCCACAGTTTCTGGCAGCAGCCGCCGCTCAGCATCATCATCAGCAGCAGCAGCAGCAACATTTACATCATCATCATCAGCAACATCCTACACATCCGCATCCACATCCACATCATCCGGCTGCGGGTGTTTATCATCTGCGTGCTCCGACCAGCGGCACTACTGCACCACCATCACCCGCTACTTCACCGCTGTCGCCACCCACATCGCCCCACGCCGGCAACAGTCAAGCGACACATTCCGAGCCACAAACTGGTTCCCCTTCGGCAACGGCTCATTCCGCGCTTCCAGCTCCACAGAATCCACCGTCGTTGCCACCACCGGCACAGCCCTTGCAGCTGCATCCTGTACTGGGCAACATTAGCCCCACAACCGCCAATGACATGGATCTGGAACGCATTAAACTGGTCGCTGCGGTTGCTGCACGCTCCAATCACAATCAAGCGCCCAGCACATCCATTTCTGCCTCTGCCTCCGCCTCTGCCTCCGCCTCAATTTCCGCAGCTGGAGCGGCCTCGAGCAGCTCCGCCTCCGCCTCTGCCTCGCCCACTGGCCGCGACTTAAGTGATTACGGCTTCAGAATACAACTGGGTGGCTTGGCGGCGGCAGCAGCTGCTGCGGCAGCCACATCCCGTCAGATTGCAGCGGCTAATTATGCGCGCAGCGACACGAGTGAGGAACTCAATGTGGATGGCAACGATGAAGACAGTAATGATGGCTCGGGATCGCACAGCACGCCTTCGGTAAGACGCTTCATTGAGGCAAAGTCCTACATAAATAGTACTTTACATTTTCATTTAGAAGCAATATTACATGTAATTAAATATAAAAAGCTTTGTCCTGACTGACTGACTGATGACCATATGATGACTGATGACAGCGTATGACCTTTATTCAGTCAAAGTCCTCCATAAATATTACTTTACATTTTTATTAAGATACAATATTACATATAATTAAATATTAAAAGCTTTGTCCTGACTGACTGACTGACTTACTTACTGATCATTGTGGAGTCCAAACCGTATAACCTAGGAGGCTAAAGTATTGCATAATCTAATTTAATTTATATATATTGTTATTTTGATCAGGTATTAATGCTGGGAGTGCTAAAAATATCCGTTGAAAGTTTTTCGGTAAAAGTTAATAACTTAAATTTGTTTCTTTTCCACTGAAGTTCTTCAATATTTTAGTATGTTAAGAAACAAAAATATTTGACAGACATATATATTTATTTATGTAGTTAAAAGTATGAAACCTTAACTACATTTCAAGTAACTTTTAATTTAATACAAATTTATAAATATACAAAAATTCGCAAATATTTGTTTGACAACTTTACTAAATTTATACAAAAAAAAAAAAAAAAAATTATAAATAAAAAAGTCGCCTTATTGAACTTGCCATTTAATAATTTCCTTGTCTATTTCTTTCTCTTATAGGTCTGCCCCGTTGATCTGACGCGTTCTGTGCCCAGCGGTGTGAGCAATGCCAACTCGGCCTCGACCAGCGGGGGCAGCGACAGGGAGGCAGCAACGAAGCGACTGGCCTTCTCCGTGGAGAACATTTTGGATCCCAACAAATTCACGGGCAACAAATTGGCAGCAACAACGCCTCCCTTTGGACATCCGCGCCAGTGGAGCTATGAGCGGGATGAGGAAATGCAGGAGCATCTGGATGATGAGCACAGCGAGGATATGTCTGGTGAGTGTCTCCCGAGTACTCATAATTCCATTTCACCCATGAATTTATATGTACAAACATATATGTATTTGTATGGGGCAGGAACAGGACCTGCAAAATGTAGTTGCCCCTTTATTTTTCGAAATTTCTAACTTTCAACTTCATGCGAGCACCATTTTGTGAGTGGGCACAGTACGGTTGTGAGTGTGTGTATATGTGTTGTGGGTGGTCTGTATTTATACTGCGGCCTGTCGAATTTTTGTATGTTTTGATTTTGATATTGATTCCCCAAACTTTCTCTTAAGAGAAGTTGCCATATTGAAAGAGCATAGATTTTATGTTGCCTGCTTTCAGGCGCTAGTCACGTACACACACACACACACACACACACACACACACATACGCTGACAGGTGGGGAGAGTGTTGTCTATAAAAGCATTTATATTTTGCGTATATTCCCAGGGAAAACAAATGTGGCAACAATGCGTTGCGATGTGAGAACGAGGCAACTTGTTTAGAAACTGCACTCATATTCAACAGGGATTTTCCATGGAATTTGTTTTAATTGACTGATTGATGTTTTAATTGGGAAAAGCAATTGCTGTGTGGAATTTTTCGATGTTTTCTTTTGGCTGCATTCTTTTTTTTTTTCTTTTCTTTTCTTATTTTTTTTTGGCATTTTCGATCTAGTTGCTTATTTTTTGCTACTCCTATGAGCGGTTGGCTAACATTTTTGCTGAAAATTAATTGATTTTCATGCTTGGCTCGTTGCAAAGAAATTGCTCAAATAAAAATTTGCAAATTTGATTGAAGTTGTTGTGGTGCACTTGGCAATGGGGCGTTGGAAGTGGCGGTGAGAAAAGCAGAGGAGTGAAGAGCTCCATTGCTAAGCTGCTGCAAAGCGCCAAAATAAACGATAGCAAAAAGTTAGCGCGGAGAGGAGGAGGAGGAGCAGATTGGGGGAGTGAGCTTGAAATTCTATATTATGCTCGCAATGAAAATGGAACACAAAAAGAGTCTATCATTGTAAATAGACGATGCGGTTTGTTTGAACTCTGTTCATAAATTGATTAAGAAAGGAATTTGAACTGAGGTTTTCAAATTGGTAGAAACTCTTGAAAAACAAGTAATAAAAACAACTTACGGCATTGGTTTTTGAGATATAAATGACATTGAGCAGTCATTTGGGAAAGCGTTAAATGAGTGTAGTGTAAATTAATTTATTAATGTAGCTTGGTTTCTTACTTGTATGATCGTTAGGAATATAAAGAGTGAAATCTTAAGCAGATCTAGTATACTTAAAGATTTCGAAACAATTAATTAGAATTGTAATATTAAATTTGTTTAGGATAAAATTATTAAATTTGTTTCAAATAAAAGTGTAGCTTGAAAACATATGATTCTTATAGTTTTGCATTTTGAAATCAAGATTTATGAGAACGCATCTGGTCTAATTGTAATGTAGTCTTAATAGTTACTGGAGGTATACATGTTTAAAAAAGTAGGCTATATTTGCGCAAACAAAATTGATAATCATAAGTAAGAATTCAACGGAGTTAATGATGCTTGGAGGTTTAATTGATTTTTAACTCGTCAAATAATATACATTTTATGAGTAATAAGCTTTTGAGAAAGCAGTTAATTAAATTATATAGTTTCGCAGTAATATAGATTTATTTATGTATATTTTACTCAATTACTCTCCTTGTGTAGTTTAAAATTTTGTTTGTCTTTAATCAATATATGAATGTACTTAATATCAGCAGATAGAACAGACAATAACCACACTCAACTTGTCAGCAATTTAGTCTCTTAAAAGTGACAGAGTGTATGTGCATGCACACACTCACAGCACACACATACGCCAACACTCACACACACACACAGACGAACAATCCACACACTTCATTGGCCACTTCGGTAAGCGCTTATGTACGAAATTATAAACAATGGAAATGGTGCTCAACACGCCAACAACAAGAGAAGCAACAACAACAAGAGCAATAACAACAACATCATTATCAGCAACAAATTATCGGTCATTGCTTTTGCTGTTGTTGTTGTTGCTCTTTGCTGTTTGTGCATTTGTGTTTGTGTTAATAAAACACAATTAACTTCATCAATGGCGCTGCAAATGGTGGAGTTGTTGGCGGTGATGTCGGTGGTGGTTGTGGTGTCGCACCACTCGAACATAACTGCTAATAAAACAGACTCAATGGCCGCGCCAACGACCCCAAGCTGCGGCAACAACATGAGGACGGACAGACAGACAGACAGACAGACAGACGGACAAACGGACAGACAAACAGACAGACGGGCAGTTAGACCAGCGAGGAGGATAATTATGTTGTCGTTCTCATTGTTGTTGCTGCTGTTATTGTTACAGCCAGTTTATTCAGTCAGTTCAAGTTTACAGCAAACAGCAATGAAGACCCAAAGTCACGTATACGCACCGTATTGCGGCCTGTGATTTAACGATTGTTCGTTGCTTGGTGATGCTGTAGTCATTAATTAGCAAGGTACTTAATTACCGCACATTCATTAGCCGCTTCAATAAAGCTGCTGTCACTCTAACAGACAGAGAGAGAGAGAGGGAGAAACAGAAAGAGACAGAGAGAGAGAGAGAGAGAGACAAAGAGAGTTAGCACTTAATTTTATGGTCTGGGAGGTGCTAATGTTGCTGTTGGTCGCTTCCGTTTATATTAGCGTAATGATGCGGCCTTTTGTCTTTGAGACTAATTAGATTTTATGACATTCAGTCCATCTCTCTCACTCTTAGAGATGTGTAAACTCTATCTTTTGCTATCTATCTGGCAGCATTGAGAATGTGCATTATGTGCATGTCGTTTAATATTTTATAAATATTACGCATACGCTGTATGTGTCAACTTGCAAATCTCTAAGGCGTCATTCATTTTCTCTGGTCGCTAGACGCATAGCAATTTGCATTTCATTTAAATTGCAAAACAACAACAACAACAGCAACAACAACAAGTCAGAGTCAAAAGCATACAACTAGCAAATGCACTAAAAGCAGCGTCGAAAGCCACAAAACAAAACACATTTACTTATGTATATACACAATAACAGGCGGGTGACTGAAATGGGGGACGGGGGGTTGGTAGGAAATAAAAACAACATGGATACTATTCGTTCTAAAAAACTGTTACATATACATACTTTCTATAGCCTAGCCTAGCCTGGCTATTGCCCAGACTGAAGCTGAAGCTTTAGCAAAAATGCGCCCCAAAAGCCATATGAAAAAACATGCGATAACTAAGTGAGAGGCGTGCTGGGGCGGGGGATGAAAGGCGGAGGCGGAGGCGGTTGCTGAACCTTGGGGTTGGGTTTGAATAAAATGGTTATATGGCAACATTTAAATGTGGGAGGACATGGACGAAACAGGGCACAACGAGCCCGACTTGGCAACCAGCAACCCCCGAAAAAGTAAAATGGCTGCGAAAACTTTTATTCTTTTCAGCACTCAATTTGGCGCTCACTCTCTGGCGCTCTCGCTCGCACTCACACAGAATGTGGCATGTGTATATAGCGGCACTATGTATGCATGTATTGGTGTATGGACTCAGAGTCAGACTCAGACTCTCATCCTTGCGTCCTGCTGCTCTGGGGGAGACTTGACAGTCGAGTCGTCCTGC
Organism: Drosophila innubila; assembly: GCF_004354385.1. Classification (NCBI taxonomy): domain Eukaryota; kingdom Metazoa; phylum Arthropoda; class Insecta; order Diptera; family Drosophilidae; genus Drosophila; species Drosophila innubila. Next base: position 9,756,590 of record NW_022995380.1, read on the forward strand.
TGCTGTGCGTGTCTGTAAAATTTGTAAAGTTAGGCGACAATTTTCGTTGGCATTTTTAGCAAAGCGGGTTTTTTATATGCCGTCATCAGCAACTCATTTATTATTTTATGAAAATGGCAAAATGAGACGACAAATGCTCCCCGGGGTCGCATTGGCCAGGCGTATGCGATTATAATGATTGCGACAATGGCGCTCCATGAATGTCACACAGAACCCAAATTTAAAAGCTATTTTGTAAGAGCCTGTCTGTGTATGTGTGTGTGTGCGTGAGTGGGTAAATTATGCGTTGGTGGTGGTAATTAACACTCGGATTTCATAATTAAGTTTATGGATTAAAACTGTACGTTGTCGAGCATGTTTATTTGCTTGTGAATACTCTTACCAAGAAGTGCAGTACATTGGCTATCTTAAGCTATTTGCAACAATTTCCAAAAATAGATTTTATACAGCAACAAAAATAATAATGCTAGGTTATAGATTTAATTTTGTATATATTCTATTAAGTACAAAAGTGTATTTATGCTTCGTTGTTATTTTTATAGATTTTTCTTGCTTTCTCTCTCGCTTGTGCTTTAATTTAAATTGTTGTTGTTGCACCCGAGGGGATGACGAGTTTGGCTTTTAAATTGCACCATCGAGCCGCTTGAGAGGATCCACACTTGCATATATATATTTATATGGATGTGTGTGTGTCTGTGTGTATACACACTTCTGTGGGTTGGTAAATGAGCCTTGTCTGCGCTTTTGTGCTCTCATAAACGTCGCTTTATCTTCGACGAGCCATATCATCAAAATTGCTTATGAAGTGCTTTTGGCGTAATTATAATTAACTGTAGTTATTTTACAGCTGGGAAAGAGGTCTGACTGAAAAGCTTGTTATGATAACGATAACAGAAGATGATGTTTGTTTCTTGCTTTCAAATATCATATGGTGCTTGTAAGAATATTAGATATATAATTAGCATTCCTCTGGATTAAGAGAAAAATTGAAGTATATTTATTATATATATTAATTATAATCTGATGCATTATTTGCTCAATTTATTTTTCCCCATGTTAAGATCTACTTATTGATACAAACTTTGACGTTGTTACAGCAGTGTTTTTAAAATCTTTCAAAATAAAAAATTTTAGGCAAATCGGATGATTAATAATCTACAAAAGGGGTTTTAAAACGTAATTAGAAGTACATAGTTTCAAAAGAATATAATTTATTCTTCGAGATATATTTTAATCTTACATAAATACAACTAGAAATGAAATAAATTTAAAAGTTTTTGATAAGTCTTCGACAAATTTTTTGTTTTTAGAATTTATGAGTTACTCCTATGCCATCGTCAAATATAATTATAAGATCAGCTAAAATAATGATAATTTGCATTCCCTACTTTCTGACATTCAGACAACATCCATACAACACTGTTAGTTAACATAATTGGGCGACCAGTCTGTCAGACTCCTCCTGCGGAGTTTGCAAATTTGTGGTTTCAGCGCTTATTAACCAGCTGTGGTTGCGGTTGCCAATGTTGTTTATAGGGTGCAAACACACCCCTTTGGGGGCTGAATACAATACTCCTGCCGCCCTGTACAATGTCTACTGGCCTTTCGACTTTTTCGCGTTTGTTTGCCAACACATTAAACGTCTGGTGGCAACTCCCACACAGAAGAGCTAATTCAATTGACTCAAACCAATTGTGTGGTCAGTTATCGAACTTGGAGCTGAAGCTGAATCTGAAGCTGGTCAATGGGCGTATTAATGAGTAGATTCGAGTATCTAATGTGCCATTAATGCATATCAAAGTGGCTGCAAACACTCCACAGCCCATTACCAGTGCGACAGTCGATGCGAGTCATTTGCATTTGAAAGGATATGTTGCACATTGCACGTTGCGCTTTCATGTTGCACGTTGCTCTTTGCATGGCCGGCAAATTCGTTAAATATTAAATGAAGCGTTCATGTTAATTTTCTGTTTAATTGGCGCACCGTCTGTGGCGCACTTTTAGGCATCTAACAGGCCAGGCTAATTACATGCAAACATGGCCAATCATGTTGACCAAATACCAGGCACATGCAATTTACAACGCCAACTGCTGTTCGACCTCTGTTCTCCGACCTCCGACCTCACTTTCTCACTATTTGAAGTATGCAGAGTCTGTGAGTTTTTTTTACTGCCCCCCTTTTTTGATGGGGGTTGACAGTTTTTGGAGTTACTTATCATGTTGAAGTTTAAGCCTGACAAAGGGGTAAACGTAACGAATTTTATCTTGTTGGATAATTTGTAAACAAGATAAAGTTGAAGCATATAATCCTACACTTGGAAAAAACGAACCTTTAATCGATTAAAAAAAAAAGAAAATTCCCTTTTATTCGTGCGATTTCTATTAGCAAAGTAATTTCTAAAAAATTTGACTTTATTTTTAACTGCTTTGAAGACTTTGTTTATTAATTTTCTTTTTATTTCCCAATTAAATGTATTCTCAAATTATATAAAAAAAAACTGGATATTTTATTTAATACCAATTATATATTTATGAATATTATTTATTTCTAACTGTCTTGCTAATTTCAAAACAAAAACGAATTTCTAATAAGAAAATAAGTTTTATTTAGAGTGTACTTCAAAGGCTCGGCAAGTTGCATAATTTGCCATGGGCTTAAATTATATCATACTTATCAGTTGGCCAACAGTTTATGCGTAGCCAAGAGAAAATGCCTTGGTAATCGATATGCCGACAATTGAAGAAGATGGAGGGTTCGGTTGGCTGATGTGTCACCGTCCGTTGGAATGGTTAGCTGGACAGTGGTTGGCTTAATTGAATTTTGATTGCCGCATCATTGCAATCAATTCCACGTCCATTTCACATTGACCCGACACTGACCTCCGCCCTCAACACATTCACATTCGCATGTGCGCCAACATGTGCCCAAAATTCCAATTAATTCGCAATGTGATTGATTTCCTCTTACATATCTGGCATTGTCCCTTTGGACAATCATTTGATTGATGACGAAATGTTGGCTTATGCAAAAAAAAAAAAAACTGATTCCATTCGTTTTCTTCCTCTTTGCAGCTCAGGATCTCAATGACATGGATCAGGATGATATGTGTGATGATGGCAGCGACATTGACGATCCCAGCAGTGAAACAGACTCCAAAAAAGGCGGCAGTCGCAATGGCGATGGCAAATCTGGCGGAGGAGGCGGTGGAGGTGGCTCCAAGCCACGACGTGCTCGCACCGCCTTCACCTACGAGCAGCTTGTATCCCTGGAGAACAAGTTCAAGACTACCCGATATTTAAGCGTCTGCGAACGCTTGAACTTGGCCCTCAGCCTTAGCCTGACCGAGACACAGGTGAGAGTTGCCCCGAATCAAATGTGCGACCGCATGCTGAGTGCATTTTGTGTATTTGCAGGTCAAGATCTGGTTCCAAAATCGTCGCACCAAGTGGAAAAAACAAAATCCTGGCATGGATGTGAACAGTCCGACGTTGCCGCCACCAAATGGCGGCTCCTTTGGACCCGGTGCCTATGCCAGCAGTCTGCTTTATCCCCATGCCGTGCCCTATCCGCCCTATGGACCATACTTTCATCCCCTGGGCGCTCATCACTTGAGTCATTCGCACTCATAAAATTGCAAGATGCAACAGCGTTTGTTGCAACTCTTCGATAAGCGTGCCAAGGGTGCGGGGGCAGGACCAGGACTAGGACCAGGGCCAGGTCCAGGGATGGGTCCTATTGGCGAGGCGCCTTAAGCACACATTGTAAATGTCAAATCGCTTTAAATGTTGTCGTCGCACTTGTAAATAGTTCTTGTATAGATACAAATTAAATATTTAATACCTAAATAATCTTGTAAAAATACATATTAAATATATATTGTGCACATTGTAGCGCTTAAATTGATTTAAAGAAGACCCAAAGACGTTGCTAAGTCAAATACGCCAAGAATCCAGACTTAATAAAAATTAAAATTACAAATTATTATTTATAGCACTTAAGTGGCAAGCAGAATCAAAAACAGAAACCAAAAATGGCATAAATAGCTTAAGTTTAAAAGATGTAAAAATAAATATTATAAAAATGATAAAAAAAAAATGAAAACATAATAAAACAGAGATTGTGGTATTTGAAATGCATATGTTGAGGAAAGGGCAAAAACAATTTATCGCTATGGCGCACACAGATGAACAGGCTAACAGACAGACAGACAGACAGACAGACAGACGGACAGAGTGACAGACCCATTTGGAAAGGTCCTCGCTGGCAAAGCGTGTGAAATGACAGGACAACAATGCTAAGTCAAGTGTAAAATTTTAAATTTGCTTCTCATTTGCCGCGTGCAGCTCAGCTCAAGCACTCACACTCATGCTCGCACTCAGAGTCACACTCACAGCTATTCAATTATTCGAAATTTCTTAATCCGATTTGTGTGATACAATGCGAGTCATATCCGAGTATACCCAAAAGCTGGGACGAGGTTGTCAAAACAGAAAGTGTGTGTGAGAGAGAGAGAGAGAGAGGGAGAGTGATAGAGACAAGCAAATGAATAAATTCACGGGCACACACCTCGTGCCCATTGATATTATAATAACTACTCGGCTCCTTGCGCCTTGTTGTCCTCAATGTCCTGGCCAGTACATAATTGAAACAGAAATCTACGCATGGCCAGCGCCAGGAGCGGATGAGGATTGACTGCGTCGGCGAATGCGAGTGCCGTTGACAGCGTTGACGCGAGGTAAACAAACAAACAAGGAATCGCCGGAAATCCTTTTATATCTATTACGCCACCATGCCCAATCCTGAGCTCTGTGTGAAAAGCCACGCGACACAAACATTTGCACAATTTTGATTGCATTTGCGGGCAACGCCTGCCACACAGCCACGCCCCTCGAATGGAGGCAGCAAGGATATGCCAAGCCTTTTTTTGCTTGCTGCAACGGCCATTTACATAAATAATTTATTAAAAATTTGCTTTTACATTTGTTTAAAGCTTTTGCTTAAGTACTTTGCAATTAGTCGCACAAATCCTATTTGAAGTACACCCAAACACACACACATGTATATTATGCATGACCTCACATGTGTGTGTGTGTGTGTGTGTGTGTAGGTGTACGTTAATTTCTGTAAATGTAAGTCACTAAATTATTCAACTGCAGACATGCCAGCGCATTTTGCACACGATTCAACAAACGGCGAGATGGGTTAAGGGAGAGAAGGTTTGTGGGGTGAATTAAGGGTTAAATTTGCATACAATTAAATGCTAATTTCAGTTGCAACGCGAGAGTTTAACTAGCTCTATTTCCCTAGTTTCTGTAGCTTCTCATATGTGTTCCCAGTGTGAGAATCTCTGGCAGAATGCCAACTTAAGATATGCCAATTGTAAATTTAAGCAGAACATTGACAGCTTGATATCTATAATAATTATTAAGTCAATCAGCCCAATATTCTTTATAAATGAGAATGAGAATGGGTTAATGGGAATGGCTGAGTGCTTTAGATGGGTTAAAAACTCAATCTCATCTCCACTAACTCTGGGAATAAAGTCCAAAATTTATAAAATGTTATCTGTTGTTTAGTATTTTAAAAAATATTTGGTTAATAAAATTGGTTAATGAAATTTGTTTTTTCGATTTGTGGGCGATAAAGGGGGCGTGGCCGAATTTTGAAATAAACTTGATCTGCTTGCAATATAGAGGAACCTACATACCAAGTTTGGTGTCTCTAGCTCTTATAGTCTCTGAGAAGTAGGTGTTCATACAGACGGACAGACAGACAGACAGACGGACAGACGGACATTGTGTATTTTTTAATGTCTATAGTGTTTTATAAAGTTAAATATTTCATATGGATTTTATATGTTCTTAAAGCTTAACAATTTGCTACTATTGCTTTAACAATTTTAAGGACTCTAATCACTAGTTCACTAAATACAATTTAATGTAATTTATCTCACACTTGCTGCTCACCCACAAACAAATCAGTGAAACGATAAATTAACGAGACGCCTGCCCACTTAAAGTAATACTTACCCTTATCCTTAGCCCGACCCTTTCTCCAGCCCTTATTTTTGCCCTTGGACTTGGAAGGCAAACGGCTAAACGCAAATCCAAGACAATTGCTTTCCAATTCTAAGCAAATCCCATTTTAAGCATTTCGCACCACCGCCATGGGCGACAACAACAACAACAGCAACAACCATAACAACAGAAACAACAACCATATCGAGTGACAGTTGTGATTCAGCTCGAAATGCTCATCGTGCTTTACTTGGTTCCTGGGACAACTCATTGCAGAATCAAAACGCGACACTCACGCAATTAAGTTGTTCTCCGAGCTTGTCTCAGTCTTCTCACTCTCTCTATCTCTCTCACACTCATTCATTTGGTGTGTGTTTGGGTCTTTTGGCTTAAACTACTTTGAATTTTATTTCATGCGACTTATTTGGATTGCTTCTTTATTTTGTTTTGCATTTTTTTTGTTGTCTGTTTTGTGTTTACGTATTTTACGAGAACCTTTTTTTGCGCCTGAATTGCTGCAGATTACGCATACTTCATTTCGAAGTGTGTGTGTGTGTGTGTGTGTGTGTGTGTGTGTGTGCACGCTGGCAACATTTAATCTGCACCATTGACTTTTCTACAGTCCGACCCTCATACGAGTTTTGTCACTCTCAGTTGCAGCCGACCTATTCTTCCTCTCTCTCTCTTTCTCTTTCTATATCTATCTCACTCTCCCGCTTGCTCTGCTTGTATGTAGTAAATTTTATGCGAATATTTAGTTTACTGTTCTTATCAGTGAGGCTTTATCGAAACTTATTGTGTTTGTTTAATTGAATTTGGATTGCCGCGTTGCGACTCCAAAGAAGACAACGACGACTTTGACGCTTGCGACAATTTCGCGACTGAATGCACGCCAAGAGAAGCTGGCAGAGCAGAGATAACCGAAGGAGGAGCAGCAGAATTGTGTAAGAGAGTGAGAGAGAGAGAGAGAGAGCATCTCACATGTCTAATTGGGAATGGCAGATCAACTTGCGACTTAGTTTAGTTCATTTAGTTTGCGATTTGTGGCTGCATTTTACGCTGCTAGTCTAGCAATTAAACTTTAACAAGCTTGCCACTCCCCCTCGCCAACAGCAGATGCTTGCATATGGGCGCCCATATAAATTATGACCAGAGCTTGACATAAACAAGCTCCCAAGAGTCCCTTTGCCAAAGTTATATGACAGATTTGCGCAGCGCATTTGATGAAGCGGATGAGGAAGTGGAGGGCAGGACACGCTAAAGTGTCACCAGGGAGCAGGGCTATGAAACCGCCTGCCACATGTGTCTTGAGTCAAAGCTGCGGGACGGGACGGGAAGGGGTTGCCACAGTTGCCATTGCCATTGTTGTTTTGCAAGCGAATCACATTTTGATGATTGTCAATGTGACTTTAATACCATTTTTCAACTTGACACGCTCGTGGGATGCTCCCGTGGTAGAAGGGAGGTTCAGGGGTTCAGGGTTTGAGCCTGGCACGTGCTTTTCAAGGGCTGTGCGATAAGGAAAAGGGCTGCGACAGGAGACACTGATCGCAATGCTGACATCTGTGGATTAAATTGCAATTTGTGCTCATGTAATATTGAAGCTGAGCTACTGAACTCCCGAGAAATGGAGAGAACACTTCGAGTCATAAATATAACAGTTTTTCACAGCTGCTATTAGTATATTTTTGTGGGGCAATAAAATTGTAAACTGCCTTTGTGCTTAAAATTACACTTGATTTTTTAATGGTCAATTAACTGAGAGAGATTAAACTAATAGAGAATTCTGAAGTAGAGCAAACTCGACTGCATAAGACTCGGTGGCAAACAATTGTTTCCTGCATAACTGTTGAGTTTATACGACTACAGTAGGTATTACATATAGAAAACTTAAGGCTTAAAGTTGCTCTTGTAAAAAGACCCTTTGCATTCCTTCTAAGTACAGTCTTCCCTAAAAGACTGAAATCGATAGCTTGCCACATTTTTTGATAGCATACTTATGAGCACAATTTGAGAGATATTTAGCCCCATTAGCTTGTTGGACAGCTTCAGCACATAGTAATTCATCATTCTTTAGCTAGACTCGTTACCTGTCAAGTGAAATGCATTGCGAATTCAACAAAATTAAACGCGTGCCAGTTTAATTCGCAGTTAATTCTCCGGCAAGCGCAACGAAATGAGGCACAAAGCCAAAGCTAAGGTTCAATGCTGCAACATTAGGTTGCCTTTTTATTTGGTGAGAAAACATTTACGCACTAATTTCTCGACAGCGTGCACTAAAAGGCATTCCAGTCGCATTATCCGACCAGTTGCATGCCAATTGGTTTGCAATTTGGCGTGCTTAGTTGGCGGCAAGGTTGCGAGGGTTGGCAGAGAAGTGTCCGGGTGAGGCGCGGCACGGGGAAAAGGGATGTTGTTAGCCCCGGGTTGATTCAACCACAAATAGCGCACGCGTAGCGTCCAACACGTGGCACAATTACGCGGTTAAATGCATTCAAATTGAGTTGTTTATACTGTGGGCGTATGCGAAAGTTACTGTCGATGTCGACGTCGATGCTAATGCCTCTGCTGGGAGGATGATGCCTCCTGGTGCGTGGAGGCGGCGGTCAACTGGGAGCTGTTCTTGTTGTTGTTGTTGTTGTTGAAGCATGCTTAGATGCGCGCCGTTGGCAAATCAGTTACAGTCGCAACTACTCGCATTGTTGTTGGACCCACAAAGTGCCACGCGACCGGGCATTGTTCGCAAATTTGGTAAAGTGTTGTCCTGTGAACTGCTCACCCCTTCTACTTGTCAGCTACAAACATAAAACTATCAGCATTCAAGTGCATAGCTGTGAGTGTGAGTTTTGAATGTGATCTGAATGTTTATGCTATAGCTATGAGTACCCTTTTTATGTGAAATCCGCTTATGTGTGTCTCATATTTAAGCCGACACTACAAGCAAATCAAAACAAAGCACAGCAACGGCAACGGCAACGGCCATAATTAAAAGCAGCCCAGACAGCGACTACAAACACTTCCACAAACTTTACCCAAGGCGAGCAAACAAACTACTGTAATTATAAGAAAACCCATTTCAAGCAATTAATACGAGAACGCGGGAGAAGGCAAGAGTTGAGGAACAAGGACTTTGTCTTTGAAGACGTTTATAAATGCGAGCACTTTAATACCCTGACTGAGGGTATAGAAAGTTTTTGCAAATTTATGTAACAGACAGTCGAAGGCGTCGCAGACCCAATAAAGTATATAAATATATTCCTGATCAACATTCGAGTCAATTTACTTTGCCATGTCCGTACTTCTGTATGATAAAATGGATCTCAAATGTGGTATGAGCTAGGAGACACGCAATATGAATCGGAAAAACGAAATACCTTGAGTTTTGCCACGAATTTTATAATACGAAGTATGGATCTACCCTGAAACTTTCATCACGATCGGATAATAAGTACGGAAGTTATCGGATAAAAAAAAAATAGATCAGAAATGCGTGAAAGGAAATACGTGATAGGGTATCTAAGGACCTCTCAGTCGAGCACTTTCGACTTAAGCTTTCTCTGAAGCTGACTCTTTTTGCAGTGGGTCAATCAGTGAGTTTATGCTACATTTGGCAAAGACTTCATCAAGGATACCTTTGAATTTTGCCTATTTATTCATTATGACCCCCAAAAAACCAACTCATTACAAGATGGCCAGGTCATGCAATTACGGAATAGCAACAGTCTCATCTATTTCCCTGTCCAGCATTCAAGCTTCTTAGAAATTGCACCTTTCATGTCTCGCTTTCATTTGTTGCGCTAGATTTTTCTCAATCACACACACTCACACTGTGATACCCTGGAGAATAAACTAGTTCAATCCGCATACAAATGCGAGCAGACAGACAATGGAGTCTCCCTCTCCGGTATTCCCCTTTTGTGGCTGTTTACCTAGCCGAGTCGAGTTGAAATAAACTAAGCTAGACACAAAAATAAATAGGCAGTCGAGGACATTTGCAAATGTCTTTGGTTTTTCGTGTCCTGTTCGGATAATGAGCAAATTTGTTATCATATAAAGGAGACAACAACTAAGCTCTGGTTGCCCCAAACTTGGCAGTTTTAAAATGAGCAGCCCAAAACCAACTTAATTATCCCAGCATGAGGTAAACTCTCAAGTTGGAAGACTCTTTGTATTACTTACGAGTACTCGATTGAGTTTTCCAGTCAAATGATTGTAACTTATTGTACTCATTGCTCCTGTGGCTCTAATGTGCTCGTTAAAGTTTACGCTGACAGGAAAAGAGCAAAAGCAGGCAACACCTGCGAAGTATGAAATCCTCACATGTGGTCGTTATGACAATACATCCATCCGCAACCATTTGATTTGGCGAAATTGCCAAATAATTGCCGTTGGCAACCCCGAGAATTATGAGTGAATCGTGAAGTTCGCGTTGTCAGGACTTTGCTGTTATATTCTGGTACGTGTATGTTGGTAATGTGCAAGCCGTTGCTAATTAGTACATGGCTTTTTGGTTATCAATTCTATTGGTTTTGCAGCAGTCGTTAAACGAATGCGAATCTCGTACAATGTGCGGCGTGAAATTGTCAGCTTGTCAGCGTGAAAATGTAACCCTTACTATGGGTAAGGCTATGGGACATTGGGAAAACGGGTATGATTGTAGCCTTAGCCTTTCACTTGAGCGCACGCAATTCAATTTTAAACTAACAACTTAATCCTTTATTCAATTTGAAACCCATTAAAAGGACATTGCTTATCCTTTTAAGTGAATGCAAACAGCTTTTAATGTAAATAAGAAAACGAGATCGATGCTGTCGTTTGCCAATCTCTCATTCACTCTCTCGAGAATCAGCCACAACGGGACGGGAAAAAGAAAATTAAAATGCAGCCGGTTACCGGTTACCGGTCTTCGTTCTTCGGTCTTCGGTCTTGGCCAAACGGCCAATTGACATTTGCAACCGCACTTAAGACCAACAGATGATGCGGCTCCCTGTCGGTGCTTCGAGTATCGATGGATGCTTTGGATACTTCGTTTACTCTCCATGATTCTGTGAGTTATTTGAACCACTCGAAACAAATCGAACTCTGTATGTATGTGTTTGTGTGTGTGTGTTTGTGTGTCGGTGACTGAATACCATTTGAATATTTCATGCTGTTGTGGTGCAAAATTTTAAATCGACTCAAGTCAAGTGTGCGGATGCCGAAATCAATCTCGTTTGTGTATCAACCAAATTAACATAGTCGGGGTTGGCCAAGATGAGGCAACAGTAACAGCATCAGCTGTAAGCCACTTGTCACTTGCCACTTGCCACAGAGTCAGTTGCATTTGTCGATTTTTGACTACTTAGTGCCCTTCCTTCCCCTACACATGCCTTTTCTACTTAGTTGTTAGTAGTTTGGCTTTGTCTTTCTGCTTTTTAATACCTACGAGTTTACTTTTTTAAATGTATTTTATATCAGATTCTGGTAACGCACCACCGAACCATCACACCATCACACCGCTCCGAAGCAGCCACTTCTGCTGACGCTGATGAGGACTAAGTAGAGTTTGGGAAATTCAGCATGTGCACTCACATAGTATAATTTACCCTCAACACGGCGTATCCAAGTACGAGCACAATAAAAAGTACAAACTTAGCTGCAACTTTTTCCTATGAGTTTCCTTTTTATTTTATTTTATTTTCTTCTTTTCTTTCGTAATTTTTATTTTTTTTTTTTTTGGATATGAGCTCAGTGTGGCCTTTTTTTGATTGCCTTTTGTTTTTGCTCTTTGCCTTCGTCTCTGGACTATTCTTAATGTTGTTTTCTGTAATGGGCGAGGAGTTATCTGAGAGGAGGTCAAAATTCAAAGAAATTTCAAGCACGTGTATCAAAAACATTGTAGCATATGCGGTGAATTAGATTTCTCAAGTAAAGTAAATATTGAAAATATGTAACACTTTTTAACTCACAGTTGTTAATTTAACTTGTACGTTTATCAATACATTTATAGATTAGATTCCTTAAGTCAAAGTTGGATTGCGACTGAAAAAGGACTAACGGTCTAAGAAGAACCCTTTCAACTCCCGAATTTGGGATCTGAAAGAAGCGTATTTTATTTTTTAAACGAAATTTTAAATTTCTGAAAAGAAAATTAACATGCGTAACTAAGTTAAGGAAGAAGTAATATTCAATGATCTATTTTGCTATGGTCAGCGATTATATTCCAGCATATATATACAGTCGAGCTTTCCTAACTCGAATTATCCAAAGAAAAGGTTCGACTTATGGAGACTTCGAAATATTAAAAAAATTAAAACATAAAAAATCAGAAATAAGTTCCCAAAATTGATACATTTCAAATTGCTTTTAATCTTACTTTAATATACTTTAAATTTTTAATTTTCTCTTATTATTTAAGCTAAATAGATCTGAAAACAATCAGAAATTAGGGTCCGATAATTATTTTGTTTTATGTTATTTTCTAAAAAAAAGGACTTCTAGTTTGCTAAAGGCCCTGTAGTGATCATCACTTGTAAAGTTACTAGTTTGCAAATAAACAGTCAACGCTTTTAAGGCGTTTTAAATCACAATTTATTGGTAATCTTCCCGAAAAATTCAACTTACAGAAGCACGTGCCAATATTTTTTTCGAGTTATAGAGAAATTCGACTTGTAGAAGTTCGAGTTAGGGAAGAAGAAATGTTTGTAATTTGTTCGTGACCACGATTGCCACTCAATTTTTTTAAAATTAGAGAAAATTCTAGTTATAGACGTTTGAGATAGGGAAGTTCGTCTGTATAAGGATTATCAGTTGGAGTTTGAAATGTATTCCCAGAACAAACTTATAGGAGAATCACGAATAAATCCTCTAGCCCTCGCAAGTGATACATATTAAGAAAAACTGTCAGTTATATTTTTGAACATGTTTGTTGGCACGGCAAACTGGCCATGTCCTTGACAAGCTGCATAAATACTAATATTTGAGAGCACGCGTCATTGTCGTAATACAAACAAATACGAATAATTCGAGTAGTCGGAGAGGCCACTTGAGCTGCCACTTGAATGGGAGGGAGGTTGACAGATTTTGGCATTGAGCAAACAGACTTCAAAGAGTCCAAATGTCAGCGAGTCAACGCTGAGCAAACAAATAAATGTAATTACACTGAAATTACAAAATTCTTAAAAGAGAATTAGTCTCTGTAGCTGCTCTAGCTCCTTTGGCTCTTATAAATGTTACTCAACGGCTAAAGCAAAGACATCCTTTGAGGCTTATGTTCACTTATCCAAGTCACAGCTGGCGCAGAGGACACGGCAGACTGGACACAGGACACTAATAAGTGGTCAGTGAATGGGAAAGTGCTGAGTTTTGGACTCGACATTTTAGGCAGCTACCTTCTTATCTATAAATAGCTATAAACCACTGCACAGGACACTCGTCCCTTTCTTTTCCTTTTTCCACTTGCTCTTTCATTAAAACCCGAATTTCAACACATTTGCGCGCATAATCCCTTAAGGCTCTTTAAACTTTACACACTTTTAGACGAGGTCCCCCCTTCCTGTACATGGAGCACCGAAAAACATGGCTAAATGTGCCATAAAAAGAACCAAAATAATCCTTTTTTTGCTACCAAGCGACAGGAAATGATAAAAAAAAAGAAGAGAGAAAGGTTAAAACATCAAGACTAAAAGGCGCATGCATTATGAAGGGTCTTGAGTTTTAATTGAGTGTGTGTTGCTGCTGAGTGGGTGGCAAAATATATATATATATATATATATACAAAAAAAAAAAAGAAACATTAACAACAATAACAACAAAAGTTGTTGCGAACTGTAATAAAACAATTTGCCATTTGACGCATGGTTGCGGCCTCCAAAAGGATTTGCAACAGTCCAACAGTCCAGCTTGTCCTCCTCATGTGTGTTCGTGCCCAATTAGAGTTGCAGCAGCGGTCACTTGAAGGACATTGCTAAAGCTGAGTGGGAAGAGCAAGGGAAATCGGCAGGCGTGGAGAAACTTTTTGGGATTTCCAGAAACTTTTCATTTCACGCCTCAAGTATGAGTAATTGATTCATTTATGCTGCTAATTGCAAATGAGTCGACCCCACCCTCCCCTACTTCTACCTTGTCTTCTCCACTTCTCTTAGCTCATCCAAGCTATATGCTAATTAGCAGCTTAAGCTCATTTTTAAATTAAGACTGCAAAGTTTCAAGCCAAATGCAAACTAATTTAATTAATGGCAAAACAATTGACAGACTGCACCCTCGAAAAGAAAATCTATGTCAACAAGCAATATTATTTCAAGTTTTTTTATTATTTTAATATTGCAATAGGAAAAAATGATTACTCTGATAAAAATGTTGGTCTAAAAATGCATCGAAACATAAAACTTTTAAATTAAGAAAATACATCTTAGTTTTGAGAACATTTTAAATAAGACCAATATATTATTTTGAAAATAAATGTTCTTAGAATCAAAATCAAAAAATAAAAAATTTTAATAATGATATTTAAATTGATAATTTTTTTTATTTTTAATTTTGCTTTAAATTTGACAAATTTATACTTTCCTAACAATTTAAGATTTTTGTTCTAGTATAAATATTTTTGGATAATAATATGGGCAAATACTTCATTGCTTATACTCATTACTTATAATCATTATTGGAAATAGAAAGTTAAAAAAATCAAAATAATTACGTAGCAACAGATAGTTTGTAAATAAAAAGTTCAATATCAGAAAGGACTGAACTATTAGATCAAAGAAACTAAAAGAAAGTAGAAGTTACTGCCACATGTACTTATATTTTAACTTCATGTATCTTTTTCGAATTCAAGAATATTAAATGTTTAAATTGAATATTTTCTTATAACGAATTTTGTTTTAATTTCAGATTCTCTAATTTCATTTATATACACATTCCATTCGGAAACAGTTAGATAATTAGCTTATAATAAAGGCGTATATCTACACAATAAGTGCTGGTCCGACTGTTATATATCAGCTACAAATAATGGGCATATATAGAAAAGTAAATGTAATATGAAACGCATGGAATGCACGTTAAAGGAAGCCGCCAGGAAGAATGGCATGACATAATTGTGTCGCCATTTGTTACGGCGCATCCTAAACACCAATCCGGGGAAACAGCAAGCGCCGCTGTAATAGGAACCGCAATTTACACACGACACGGCAATTATGAAATTTGTTATGGAACAGTAGGCAGAAGGGGAAGAAGGGAAAACTGTGCTGCGATGCTCACAAGTCAATTAAATAAACAACTTGCAAAGGATTTGGCTAGAGGCATCATCATCACCAGCACCAGCAACAGCTCCCCAAACCATTTCGATTGATTTATCAGCCGACAATTTGGTAAGCAAACAAAGCAAATGCTTATAAACTGATCCATGTCGGCCTGAGGCAACTTGGAGCATAAACTAAAGCTGGAGTCTTGGCTGGCGCTTATATTGTTGACAGCTCGTCGGCTAATTACACGCTACAATAAATTTAATAACTTTGCAAGCGACTCGAGTTTGTGGCATCAACACTTCGTCACGATAAACATTTTAATTAACTTAAGGCAAACGGCAGACGACTTCGGGTTGATATTTGGGGCAATGGCGTGTTGATGCCGAGGCTGCTTGTTAAGTGCTCTAGGCCTTGGCTCTGTGGCATCGTGGCAAGCTTATGACTACTTAATGCCTGCTCATTTCACACCCGATACTCGGTACTCCTTCGATGTCCCCCTAATCGATTTCAGCCTTCAGCGCAAAGTGGCAAACAATGTTTCATAATTTTAGTGCCTCTGCCTGGCGGCATTGCTTCCTGCTTCCTGCTTCCAGCATCCTGTCTGCCTGTCTGCCTGTCTGCTGCAATGCCATCATTTTTTCTGGCAATTTATGAAGCATAAATAAACTGAATTTGAAACTATGCAGCGCCAAAAGACAGCAAAGCGCTAAAAAAAACAACGCTTAAACTCATTAATTTAAACGAGATTTGACGTGAGCTCTGATAAAACCGCAATTTATATTCGCTGCCCCTGTTGAAGAACTGGAAACAAGAGCTGAAAGGAGAACGGAAACAGGAGCTGGTTGAGGGGCAATACAAGCACCATAGACACAACCTGCAATTGCCTCGTTTAGTTGGAAAACAATGGCGGACTTAGTGTGCAATGGTGTAAAAAATATGGCAATATGGCTAACAAAATTGCGGCACTGAAAGAAATACGAGTGGCTTCAGATTGGCTATCATAAATTTGAACAAGAATACAAATATTTTAAAAATAAACTATATATTGCGAGGTCCTAGCTAGAGTCGCCGACCTATTAATAATTGTTAGACACCTAAGTTTTAATTTTACTGCTTTTTAAAATATTCCTGTTCAACAAAAAATAAACTATAATTATTAATTTTTATAAATAGCGATAAAACTTTTTTTCTTATAATTTGAATTCATAATTTCAATAAAAGCTTTATTTAGTTTTGCGCGAATAAAAGTGCTTACATATATGCATTACAAATTATAGAAATTAATGAAAAATAAAAATTATTCTTTAAAATATTTTAATATTCTCAAAGGTATTACTTTCATGATATAAAAGGTCATTTGATAATTGATAATAATAATTTTGATAATTTTAAAAATTATTGAAACCATTCTTGACTATTTAAACTCGAAAATAATCCGTAAACTTTAATTATCTGTAATAATAAAATATTTTTCTCCCATCTCAGTGTATTTATTTTGTCGAGCAACCAAGACAAAAAAATCATGTCGCCTAGCCGGAACAAAAGGCCAAGTTAGCAGCAATATGGGGCAGTCATTTTGGTGTCGCTACAAACTGCGGCGGACTGACTCTATTTGCAAAAGCAATTAATTTTTTTGGGTTAGAGTCCCGCCCAATGGCACATAAATTTCAACATAAACTTGTGGTGTCACTATTCTGAATTTGGTAATTGAGTCTGGCTTTTCCAGCTAGCGCAATTGACCAAGTCGAAAACCAAGTAGCAATTTCACGTGCATTTAAATAGTGGGCGAAAAAGATTGCCACTAGATTTTAGTGTCCAGAACTAAATAAATATTTACGCGCATGTGGCTCAGAATGCAAAATAGACACAACAACAGCAGCAATCGGTCGTTAACAACAACAACTACAACAAAGAGCTCAACATGAACAACTACAAGAAAGAAAAAAATGTCAATTCCCAAAGCAAACAAGACAAATCCAAAGCAATCAGTGCGAGTCGGTTAAAGTGAAAATCAATTTGTCAAATCGAACAATTGAATTGGGCACGAAAGGATTACATACAATCAAGTGATGGTGTGTTGGAGAGAGAATGTATATGAGCTCCTTCGAGTGCCTTTCTATATAAATCAAAATATTTCCCAACTGTGCGTAAACAAATTTGCTTCGAGTGTTGTTCTCCAAAAAGGGTTATGCACTCTCCTCCTCTCTGACTCTATTTGCCATCATCTCTTTCTGTTTCTGGGTCATGTCAACCTACTTTACAATTCGTTGCATTTGCCATTTGATGCGGCAATTAGAATAGTGAAGATTTCAGTGAAAAATTTGAATTCTGCCACATCATTTAATTTGAAATAATTGAACAATTGCTGCAGCCCTTCCGGCCCCAAGCTTCTGCCACTTCTAGGGTGTGGAAATTTTTAAATTATTGCCCTGCATTGCCAGCGGGCTAACACGTCATTTATTGCCCGAAAAACACAGCCCAACCCTCCGAACCGATCTACCCGTCTGTGTAACGCGCGAATTTAAATAATCTTTTGTTGTTGCCCTGCAGCAAAATGATAAATTATTAAATTAGCTGTGGCGGCAGTTTTGCATGTTCTCTTCGGGTTTTGGCTGTCGGCTGTCGGGTATCGGGTGTTGGCTGTCGGGTGGTGGCCAGGACAAAGATCCGGGAGAGAAACACAGTCTGATTTGTGCGTACTCAGCCCATAAACGTTTTTGCTCCTTTGCCCTGCATTTGCCTGCATTTGCAAATGCTTGAACTCGTACTCGTAATGTATTCGAGACATCCTTTGCCTTTGGGTTAGTCAAAATTGAATTGTCTGGGGACAAGTTTGTAATAGAGTAAAAGGCAGGCGCCGTTAAGGACATTGGCAGGCTCATTTTGTTTTAAATTGCCGGGCTGGTTGTTGCTAATTTGCCCTTACATTAGGCAAAGAATACACTTAGCGGAATGCAGGGCAAAATTCAGCAACATTTTGTTTGGGACTACACTCAGAAAAAAACGAACAGAAAACTGAGTAGTGATAATTGTGTATTAGATATAATGATAATAGATTTCAGCAAAAGTTAAAATTATTCTGTTCAAAATATATTTATATAATTTAATTTATATTTTTAATTAGCATTTGAATTAAAGTTTCTTTCAGTGTAGATGGAAGTAAGGGTCTTGTCGCACACTTGTGCCCATTTACAATGCAAGCACGACAATTTACAATGTGTTTTTGTTCATTATAGAACTATTTCAGAGTTGACCTCCATGGTCCGCCCAAAAAACAGCCCAAGGCGAAATCAAACTCACTCAAAACCCGCCGTCGCCTGTCGCCTCAGGAAGTTGTGGAAACAACAAGGGTAAAAACCTAGAGCCAGACCTAGACCCCCGGCTGCGGGGATGCTGTGGCTGCTGTTGCCGCATTTTGAACCTTTTTTTTTTTGTTGTTGTAGCCCGCGGTGGTAGCTAATGAATAGTTGTAGTAGTAGAAACACGGAAGTAACTCGGGTACTCAAAACACATTTGTTGTGAATTACGTTGTTTGTTTGAGTGTCGACTTGATGCACTTTAATTGATGTCAATATGCAGAGATTTTTATGCTGTCCTATAGGAAAGTGGAGGGAGGTTTCAACAGTTTTGTAGATTGCATTTTGGTTGTTTACAAATATTTGCGTTTTTATCTGGTCTCTCCGATAAGGACACATGGCGCAATTATGTTGAAATCTCACTGAGAAATCTGCTCAAGTTTGTTTGTCGTTGTTACCCTTCGGTGTTGTTGGTGGCGAGAAGAGGAGAAGCAAGTGGAGGAGTTTGAGTCAAATATGCAAAGTATTTGCGCATATTAAAAACTAATTTCAAAAGTCAACATGCCAATAAAAACAACAAAGTCTTCTGTCAGACTGTCAGGCAGTCAAGCAGTCTGGGGGTGGCCTGGCAGGTACTCAAGATGCAAGAAAACACACCCCTTTTTTGATGGCTGCCTTCGGCGGCGCCGGCGCCCGCAAATTAAGCAAAAGGCACTCAATCTGAAGACTTGCTTACCCCGCAACAACCGGAGGAACAACCAGCAAGTAAATGAACATAATTTAGAAAATATGTTCCAACGGTTAATATTTAAGCGTATTTAAGGGTTGCTTTTGCGCCCTTCAAGCAGCCAACCAAAATGCGGGTGCCCCCTTTATGGGGGAGGGGTAGACGGAGGGGGAGTGGGTGGGGGTGGCTGCTGCACAAACAAAAGCCAAAAGTTATGCCGAAAATGATATTTTTCATTATTAAACACAATAATGTGGTTATTATTTTTATGATTGCGGTTGCCCAACACACACACCGCCCAATCCTCCAGCCAAGCAGTGTATTCCCGAAGGATAACGCAGAGCATTTCGAGCTGCATTCATTCGGTTAGTTTGTTTATGTTGGGCTTGCGGTCTTTGGGGATTTGGGCACGCTTAATTTTAAGTGCCCGTCGAAATGGCAAAGCAAAAAAACCAAAGCAAAGCGCAGCATGTAATGAAATATTATGGTTTGACCAGCAGCAGGAACAGGACCAAGAGCAGAGGCAGGACTTACCTCTCTCTCTCTCTCTGTGTTTGCCATGCGGACAAGCGAACAAAGGAAAACATTTGCGCCAAATGGCTTTCTGGTAATTAAGAAAAGAGCGCCTGGCTTGGATGGGGAAAGAAAACCTGGCTATTTTAAGAAGTCAATCCCCTCTCTTCCATCTCAGAACCTAGAACAAATCCAAGCACGCTCCTAAAGCAGCCACAGCTCATCTCGCACTTCTCACGCATCGCGCCCAGAGAAAAACTAACGCCTCTAATAAGGCAATTAATCAAGATAATTACCAGCGATTAATCATAAGCAGCATGATGTATGGCAGACCGTTTTGAGACTCAACTGTTGACAGTTTTGGGCGTTTTTAAAGAAACTTTCGAAAAAAAACTACGCGTAAATTATAAATGCGAAGAAATAAATCAATGAGTATCAGAATATGGGCGCAGGATATGCTCAGTGAACTGTGTGAGTTTGCCTGGATGTCGGGAGCTAGGTAAAATCCATCAATCCCTTGAAATGTCAAAGCCACAAAGCGAAACAGCCAACAAAAAGTTGTGTAAATCCTTTGCCATTCGTGTTGCTCGACTTGTTTAAAAATTGAAGAATCTCTTTTTGAAGGTTGCACGACATCCTTTCAATGGGTTGTCATATGCTTAGCATCTCATTGACCCGTGGCAGCCACAACAAGCAAAGTAGGAGAAATGAAAGCAAAAGGGAATGGGTACCACTTCAAATAAGTATAGGGATTGAGATTGTGAGAGGAGCTACTAGGTGTCAGCTAATCAGTTTAAAGGGGATGGGGACCCATGTGTATGTCTCTGTGTTGTTCGTGGGTTGCGGCACTTTTTAATTTGTAATACGAGTCGAAATTGGGTGTAACTTTAGACACGCTGTCAGGGATTTTAGGTGTGGATTACACGAAACTAACTGGCGGGGGATAACGTGATGCTGGCGGTTAAAACAGCGACAGTTCCGAAGAGGCACAAACCGCAGACACACATGTGTGAAAGTGTGACTAAAGCTGAGCATTTGGCAGCGGAAATTCTACAGGAGATTACCCTGCCTCGAAGTGAACAGACAGAAGTATCTTCTTCGATTGAAACATATGAAATTGAAAATACCTAAATTTTAAGAGCCAGCTGTGTTCAAAGTCGTGCGTTTTGACAAATATTCTCGAATAGGTCAAATAGATAATTAAATACAAAGCATTAAAGCAATTCGAACATATCGATTCTGATAAATTTACATATGCAGGCATGAATGTCATCTACTAAATAAGTATTGAAATGTACTAATTTTAAATTGTTTATCGCGAGCTTAAAGTAGTAGAGTATTATAGTACTATAATTACTATATCATATAGCTAACATCAGTCAAAAATGTTGTTTTTTTATATATATCACTGCGGACGGCAGTCCGCTCTAGTGACAAAAGTTTTACTCATTTGTGCAATTGATTATGTCTTTTACTTCCTGACCAAATTTGCTTCAAATCGGACTAATATCACCAACAAGGTATATTGGTCCTATACATATAAATATATATTTTAATTTTAATAGGTTAGGTGGCTTGAGGTCTAGATTTATAATCAAATATTGACACTAAACACTTAACAAAAACATACAAAACCTATATTTTGATATAGTAGGTAGAAAGAAAAAGTAAAACAGCTCTTAGTCAGAGTCAAGTGCAGTTTGTAGAATAGGTCAATAGTTAATTTAAGCAAAATATTTTGTAGGTTTCGGTGTTTAGATATACGAGCTTTTAATTATGTCAGCTGCTGAATTAATAATGACATTGCCTATAAAACGCAGTGTCTAAGATAAAAGTGTCGCCATTCGGTAATTGTCAGTCTGCAGTCGATCAACGTGTCACAATGAAATACTTTCTGTGTTTGGTTTTTGTAGTCTCTTTGTGCTGTGCTCTGGCATATGATATTGACTATGCAACTAAGCCGAGTCTTGACGGTATATAAGAGACATAGCAGTGATTTCGGAATTAACACTTAACTTTGCTTTTTTACCCATCTATAATATAGTCAGCTGCTCAATTTCTAATTCTAAGACGTACTCCAGGATCGGACAAAAGCACTACTTTTTGGGGCATGAGAAAGTCAACTGGTTTGAAGCCGCACACTTGTGTCGTCGTTATGGTGGAGATTTGGCTCAAATCGATTCAGCCGAGGAAATGAACGCGATTTCATCACACCTTCAGCATCAGGGATTCAAAGACAATGATTACTTTTGGATATCAGGAAACGATCTTGTCATTAACCATATGTTCCTCTCCATAAGCAGCGGATTCCCATTGACCTTCACTTCCTGGTCAGCTGGACAGCCAGACTTTCCTGGCGCAGAGCATTGCGTCCATTTGTGGCACAGGGATGGCGCCTTCCGCATGAATAACTGGAGTTGCACCGAGAAGGCATTTTATATTTGCCAGAGAGAGTATAGTTCACGTTGCCAAGTCAATCTTTAAATGGCAATGATAATGCTTAAGCTACTTGACACTTTTGGATAAAAAGGATCGAATAAAGTTAAGCAAATAAATAAAAGCGCATCATTTAAAAAGAATCTGTTTCATTTTGGATCTGCATTTTTAAATGGCTTTTTAATGTCGAATAAAGGGCCTCGGTAGTTGACCCTATCAAGCATAAAGATAACACCTATATTATTATTCCGAAGCAGCTGTTAATAAGAATCACAAAAGCTTACCTACAAAATTAAGATAAACCATCTGCCGGGTTTATTTAAATATACTAAGCAAGTACTTGGTGTATTTTAAGTATATATTTTTATGCAAACATAGTCCTCAAACAATTGCCAATTTAAACACTTATTAGCAAACAAAAATAATAAGGTAAAATATGCATACGATGCGAATAGCTTACAGCACCTAGTTGAATATTAAATACCCTTCCTGGTTGTCTGAAACTATTAAACTTGCTGAAAATAATATTTTTTCATAATAAAATATTTCTTAACGGATCTTGAGCTCTGTTGCGACTTAATGACTTATTAATCTCAATATGTGTATAAAATTACTGAGATAATTGACTTAACTGCTAGACTTGGTAGATACTCTCTTTCCACAGTTCCCCCTCTGAATTAAAAATATTTCAATTACGTAACTGACTTGAACTAGTAACAGTCTAGTTGATTATTACAAAGAAGACTTGATATGCTAATTTTATGACCAATAAACTTGTAAAGCGCACTTCATGATTTGGCTTAAAGACTATCTTTAAACTTTTAAACAATATATAATTTTGTTTAACTATTTAATAACACTGAGCAACCGGATTATACTCTTTAGGTAG
This sequence comes from Drosophila innubila, assembly GCF_004354385.1. Lineage (NCBI taxonomy): Eukaryota > Metazoa > Arthropoda > Insecta > Diptera > Drosophilidae > Drosophila > Drosophila innubila. Next base: position 9,779,696 of record NW_022995380.1, read on the forward strand.
AAAGAAGGAATGACTCGAAATATGTGATGCATGTTAACAGAGAACCTGAACAGAATAAATATTATCTTATTATTGGGTAAATATTTAATACCCAAAACTGTAGTATAACTTGAGATTGATTGTCGCCGGTGACTATAAATTGACAGACAGAGATTAAAGTTGTTAGTCGTAAATCGATCTCAGCTGCAGAATGATGTATTCTTGGATCGCAATATTCTCACTCTGCGTGTGCTTTTCACAGCCATTCAACTTAAACTATCCCAATGGAGCAACTACCCAAGGTAATACTATGAACAATTACAAAATGTTTTCAAATAAATGAAATTTATCGTTTGATAGTCACTTGTGATAAAAGCGAAACTCAGTCATATCTGCGGATCGGAGAGAAATACTACTTCTTAGGGAAAAACAAGGTCAACTGGTTCGACTCAGCTCACTTGTGCCGTCAATTTGGCGGAGACTTGGCTCTCATCGAATCAGCCGAGGAAATGGAGGCTATTTCGACGGCCCTGAAGAACGGACACACTGAACATGATTGGTTTTGGATATCAGGAAACGATCTTGTTGAAACCCATAAGTTCGCATCTATTACAAATGGATTACCATTGGCATTTACCTCCTGGTCAGCTGGACAACCAGACTATCCTGGCAAAGAGCAATGCATGCATTTGTGGCTTAGAGACGGCGCCTTCCGGATGAACAATTGGGTTTGCACGGAGAAGGCATATTACTTATGCCAGAGACAGAATTACACCCGCTGCTGGGATGGCTGTTAACTGCCCAAATACTCAAAGATTTTTATATAAAATGCTGAATATGTATACCCATTAATAAAAAGGAGGTACTGTAAACTCAGTGGTTTGCCTTTTTAAAAACTGTGGCATATCTCAGAAAGAGATCCTATTAGATCCTAATAATTAGAATTTGGACAGCTACATGTTTTTTTACATACTCGAATCTATATATACAGATAAATATAAAACATCTGTTAATCATGATCAGAGGCTTGTCATTATTTACTTATTCATTTTTTGCAAACAATCTTTCGAGTTTATCTTAATACACTTGGTGTATTTTAAGTGCAATTTTTATTCATACAGATATTAACTGCTTGCATATCATATTAAATATTTGTTTGCAAATACTTGAATGCAAATATGTATTTGAATATGAAAATTATTTGCAGCATGCCGAAGACTAAATACCCTTTACAACTCAACTTAGTTTTATTTTGTTTAACTTTAACTTTACTCTGAAGCTACATGATCTGCATTTCTTTCTCTTTTTCCCAATCCAACCACAAGAAATTTGGCCTATTGCCCTTAGTAATTTAAAAAACTTGCTTAAATATAGTAAACATTGTATGTTATATAATCAGCAAATTGTAAGATGTGTAAATTGAAGCATTATCACTTACCATTTCATTTTTTTTTTGGACTATTAAAGGCAACGGTGCTATTGTTAGACTTGCATATTTATTTTACAGTTTTTATATACGCTTTAAATAGAGCTTTAAATATGCTTTAAATATTATCCTAGAGTAAACATTTCATGATAAAGTCAGTCAGTTATTATGTGATTGTTTGTCGAAAGTTGCTATATAATGATAAACAGAGATCAAAACTGTTAGTTGTTGATCGAGCAGCGGTGTAGAATGGTCTTTTCGTGGATTGTAATTTTCGCACTCTGTGTGTGTTCTACACAGGCATTAAACTTAAACTACCCCAATGGAGCAACTACCCAAGGTAATATGATTGAACGAAGGAGACCCTCAAATATATTATAATTTCCGCTTGATAGTTACTTGTGATAAAGGCGAAACTCAGTCATATCAACGAATCGGAGAGAAGTACTACTTTTTAGGGGAAAAGATGTCCACCTGGTTCGAGTCAGCACACTTGTGCCGTCAATTTGGTGGAGACTTGGCTCTAATCGAATCGGCCAAGGAAATGGATGCAATTTCGACATTTCTTAAGAACCGTCGCTATGAAAATATTCGGATTTGGACATCTGGAAACGATCTTGTTGAAATCCATAAGTTCGCCTCTTTAACAAATGGATTGCCATTGTCATTCACCTCCTGGTCAGTTGGACAACCAGACAATCCTGGCATCGAGCGATGCGTTCATTTGTGGTTTAAAGACGGTGCCTTCCGCATGAACAATTGGGATTGTCCTGGAAAAGCATTTTACTTATGTCAGAGACAGAACTACACCCGGTGCTGGGATGGCTACTAAAAAAAAGTTTGTATAAAAATTAAAAATATGTAGGATTTATTAGTAAAATCGAAAATCCATAAAAGTGCTAATTCATAATTTGTTATATAAATACTCCACACAGACTATTTTGATACATAGACCACTGTGGAATACAAATAGCAATTCCACTATCCTAGTTTAAGTCGTGCAAAAAGGTTCGTAATCTCTCGATTATGGTTTCAGCCATCTAACTGCTCTAATGACAAACCCAATTTGGCCGAGTCGAGACAATAAATCACTGGCAAAATGACGCTGTCAAATGTGGAGTGACAGAAAGGAATAAAACAAAACCAAACCGATAAAAAAAAACAACGTACAAAAATAAAAACAATGACACAAAACAATTTCGCAAGAGCTGCTCGAGAAGCAGAGCAGGAGAAGCCGCCCCAAAACATTGGCTGACCACATGAAATAATCCCAACACCTCAAAGCGGCAAGGAAGTGGGAAGAGGGGAAGAGGAGAGACACATGCTCGAGCTGCCGGCAGGAATACATTGATAAAGGTGTGGAAACGTGCGATTTTGTAATTGATACTAAAAAGCCCTTAATTGGCACCTTAACGCTGCTGATGCTCTGACAAATTTCCCCAAAGGACCTGCAAGGAGGGCGGCCTGGCGTTGACATGCGTCGTGCGTGGGCTCAACTGGCCAGAAGTGGGTATGGGTTTGGGTTACAGTGTGGATTCGGGCTTGACTTGCCCGCATGGTAATCCGATACGTTTAGGTGGTAATAGACAGAGAGCGAACCGAAAAGGAATGGCAAAATCTGTGCCATATAATGCCATCGAATCATCATTAGCATGATGTGACCATGATCATGTGATTGGGAATGGTAATGGCAACAGGATTGAGAATGAGAATGTGATTCTATCAAACTCCGACCAGTCACTTAGCGGGCCAAAAACAAATGGCACTAATCCATAATTGTCTGGCCAGGCAATGCTGTTGGTCAAGTGGGACTTGAGCCAATAAATCTCATCAAACTAATTCGATACGTGTGGATCCATGTGTGTGTATGTTCGTGTGTGCGTGTGTGTGTGTGACTGTGTGGTCAATAAGGATGCAGGATGCGAGACACCCTTGCGGTTTTTGTTGCTCTTGCCTCTTGCTGCTTGTTTGCCAGCCTGTTGTCATTTGTTAACATTTCATTACATTTATTTCACTCCTCGGTCCGACTGGACACAATTGCAAAGTGGATGAATGGATTTGTTGTCGTTGTCGTTTGATGTCGTCTCGAGTGTATGATTGTATATGCGTGTGTGTGTGTGTGTGTGTGAACCAGTCCATCCCCTGTATATGTACATATTTATTTTCGCTCAAACCAATTTGTTTTATAATTGAATTTGAAATTGAAGATGACATTCGGTTTCCAATTGTTTGGCGTGTGGTGCAATAGCCACAGGCTAACCAATGGGCTAAGGCTACCATAACGAGCCCAACTGAACACTGATCTGACCTCAGCTGTCTATGTGTTTGGCTAATGGTATGCACAGATTGTCAATCCGTCTATCTGGCTGTGTGTGTGTGTGTGACCATAAATTCAATTATGTATACAATTTCAACAAATTTTTGGCTCACTTTTGCCCAAATACGCAATTTTCTATTTAATTTGCTTTCAAGTGTCAATCTGGTTGACTGTGGCCATAAACTCGAATGCTCGTATATCACGCACACATTGTGCACTTTGACCTTTAAGGTTATCTGCCTTTACAAATATTGTATGGCTTTGAATTCGTTTATGCATCATTTGAGTTTTTGGTTTATGCGATTGATTTCATTCACATTGTGTGATTACTTGAATTTTATAGTTTTACGCAAATTGTATTCATTTATCAAACGAAATACCAAAAATATACAATTTATAGGCTACTGGGACATTGAACTAAAGGAAAGTAATAGAAGTGAGAAATAATAAACAAGATATTAAACTTTCAAGAGAGAATGTAAAGTTATATCCTACATATTTTTGAACATTTTTAGAACTACGCTTCAATTGTTAAAAGTATAAAAAATTGCATTTGACGAGAAGACGAAAGTTAGGTACCATTAAGATGTCCATTAAAATTACGAAAAACATTATGAAAATAGATTAAATTTATTAATATTTAAATAAGATATAGATAAGAAAGGGAAAATTTATATCCGGTATACTGGAACTCATTTAGAAATAATGAAAGATATATTAAATTAATTCTCAATAAACAAAAGATTATTACTGATGATTTTCGCCTTCCAACTGGCAACTACTCCTAAGTTATCTTCCATCAGGCTCAAATGTAAATTAAAAGTCAATCAGAGTAAATGGAGTCAATGGTAATGGGGCAGTCTTTCACTCCCAAAGCGAATATTTAGTCGACATAAAATTAGCATACATGCCATAAAGCAAATTCGATTTCTATCAAAGGCCCAATCCGAACAGGGCGCACTAGGCTACATAATAGAGGCACTCAGCTGTGCCTCAAGCACTTAACCCGCTTTTAGCAATAAAATTAACTTTTCTAAAGACCCCGATGCTGCTGGGAAACCATCACGTACAAGTCGAACGTATAGGAAATTAATGGTTTAAGGCAAAAGTGTTTAACGAAAGTGGCAGACGGGTGCAAGGACGAGGAGGGGACTAACGTGGAGCACACATAGTACACAGAATAGATGGAAGGCAGTAAATTCTTCGACTATCTGTGTATTTCACTTTATTGGCGCATAAAAGCCAAAAAATACTGAAGGCACGACAAGACAAGACAGTTCGCCCGTCACCCCAAGCTGAGAACTGAAAACTGGGATATCTGACTGGTGGCTAAAGCATTGGTTGGGTTCAATTTGAAAGAGAAGCTGTGCTTAAGAAGGCGTGTAATTGAAACATTCAAAAGACAATTTCCAAGTCTTAGCACAGACACACTTAATGGACGCAAAAGACATGGACAAAGTTAAGAAGTGAAATGCGAAAGAAAAATGGCAAAGTAAAGCAGACGACGAGCAGGACGAGTGCGATGATGATGATGTAGAGGGTAAGGACAAGAGCAAGGGCAAATAACTGCATCAGAGTTGGCCAGGATACGTGGCAATCAAGCGTGACCGGGGGTCAAATGGGTTGGCATGAAAAATCTATACTTATTTATGCTCAGTTGTTGTTGCTACTCTTGTTGCTGTTGTTGCTAGCTGTTGGCCAAGGTGGACAATGTGGCGGCCTGTGCGTTAATTAAACAAACATTCAAAAAGATTGATGGCACTTTGATTGCAAAACAATTGATGCAACTGTGTGGCAACATTAGCATGATATTGGCTAAAAAGAAAAAATGAAAGAAAAAACGCACAACAGTTGGGCTCTTATCAAAGTTCAATATGGGGTCGTTTCGTTATCGCTCGCATACGGATTGGCCGGGCCAAAGTTCGCATAAATAAAACTCCAATATCAATAGAGGAAGAGCGATACTAATGTATACATAAGCTGATGATTGGCAGCGTTATTTGGTCCGGCTTCGTGGTGTTTTAATGGATTTTTGATTTGCTGGCCAACTTGAGGGTTGTCGTGGCTTTCATTTTTTTTTTTATCACTTATGTAAACAAGGGCCATCAACGGAACAACACTTGGCACTGACACGTTTTACTTTGGAAGTCAAAAAGGACTCTTCACAAATTATATTTCCTTGTATTGCAAATAGAAACTCGCATAATTTTAAGCTGTTTAACACATAAGTATATATTTCTAAGTAATCGGTGGCACATATGTACATACATAATTCTACATCATATTACATCTACATAAAACATTGCTATGATTAGTAAAATACATCATACTTGCGGTAATTATTTGCTCATCTACTAATTTCTCTCTACTCAGTGTATATCGTTGGCTTTTCTAAATCCTTTAGGTTCGCACAAAAATTATTGGTGTTCTCCTTAATCTATAATTCTGGAACTTTTCAACTGTGATTAGTTTCTTTTCATAATGTGGTGTATATGCTAGCCAAAAAATTGTGTTTCGTGTAGAAAAAATGTAGCTTAAGCCAAGTCTTTTGTTTGTCTTGCTTGTCTTTTAGTTTGCTTTTGGTTATTAGTGTAAAGATTTTACTATTGTTACTAATCCGATGTACGTATAACTTTTGCATTTCATAAGCAGTGTGTTGAGAAAACTCGCTATAATTGAATAATAATACTCGTTGAATCAAATCTATTCTAAGCAATTGCTCTTGGTGTTTAATTGAATAAAGCATTTCAAACTCGATGAACTTTATACACGCAAATAAATTAGTTAACGAACTACAGTAAAACCCTAGTAACAATCACAAAAATTGCAAATATCGTGCACGTACGACTAACGTTTTAAATTTATTTTCCCTAATAATGGAAGTGCTACGGAAAACATCTTGAATTAACCTGGTGAGCTTTAGAGTGAATAATTAATAAAGAATAGATTTGTATATCACTGCATGAATTCATGAAAGTTCAATCCTTTTACAGCGCAATCAGTTTGGTTTTACATTGCTGAGCTGCCCACAACTCTAATAATTGATCTCGTGTGCCGGGATCGCGTTCCGGAGGAGTGTTATCCGCCGAAACATTCGTGGGAGAGAGCACACCGGTCTGCAAACCACAAAAGAAATCAATTATTAAAAAATATCTTTTTTAGTGTAAATCTGTAGCGTATTCACCTTGGTCGCAATTTTACGCGGATCCAGATTCAAGCCAATGTTCTGCATTCCTCTGGCCAACTTAGAGAGAGGACTGGTTAGTTGTTTCAGCTTGTTGGCTTCTAGATTAGCTGGCTGTCCCAGCTGCAGATTCAAGTCATTGGCAGCGGCACTAAAAAGTTTAAAGTAAATTTCGAGGAGAAAAACGCGATATAACTTTTCCTATATTGATTTATTTTTTGAGCATTTCTGAGTAATAAAAGCACTTTGATTGTATGGAGAACAGGCACAAGGACTTCGCTAATTGTACAATAACACATGCTTTAAAATAATACATATATAATTCTTATCTTATACATAAGAAACGTACATAATACTTAATGATTGAACACAAATACAAATAAATATAAATTCTATTATAAATACTTTGACTAATACAAATCAATGAAACAAAACCAACTACAAATAGATGTATATATATATATATATATATATATATATATACTCAGGAGTAGAATACAGACCTTGATAAAGGCTTCACCAATTCTTCATCGACATCCACCTCCCTTGCCTCCTGGGCCTGAATACAAATTTGAGGATTTGGCGTTATTGGACGCACGGGCGGCGCATTCTCCAGTAAACCATTGGGCAAGGTAACATTATCCATCACCGTACTTATAGAGATAGTAAGCACATCCTCAGATGTCTTGCACATGCTATCCTTTTGCTTCAACTGTTGCATACTATTCGACGAACTTGGATGCTCCTTTTGGCTGCCCATTACGATGCCCACCGAGGGCAAAAAGGCATTTTCATTGTAATTGGACTTATCTAAAGCAATCTCGACATCCGAATCCACATCGGGCTCATACAGGCTATTGTCATGCTCTTCGGTGTCTGTGCTGCTGGTGCTATTCGAGGCACGCTTCTTGCCTCCAACGGTAAAAATGGCCTTCTCAGCTTCCATTCCAACATCTACACCTGTATCCTCTCCTTGACGCATTACTTGAGGATTAATTGTGGCGGCGCGATTGCTTGGTTGTGCTGTGTTTTGTGGCTTCTTAAATGTCTGGCCCAGTTTCGAGAACTGCCCGGCAACGTTGGACAGCGCCTTGGAACTGAGCTGCACCAGCTGAGATTCGGATAGGTTACGTGGCATTCCCTTGGGCACATCCAGCAGGGGCAGCTTACTCTTCCGTCGCTGCAAAACTCCGCCGTTGATAAATCGAACATCTGAATTGCCTGCGTTTTCTAATGCAATTCGAAACATGTCCACAATAGCTGTGAGGGACTCGGCGAGTTCCTCAGGCGTCTTTATTACAAACGCCGCATTATTGAAGAAACGCAAATTTGCCGAGCGAAACATGTGAAAGTATCCTTCTTGATGATCGACACAGTAGTTAAGACGCAAACAGAGATGAGCAGGCGGTGAGCCTTGGAACATTTTGGTTTCCTGATGCATGCCCAGTTCAATGAGACGCATCTGCGAAAGATGCACCTTCTCAAAGCGCACGATCTTATCCAGATGCGAATCATACTCGGCCACAATGTAACAATCATCTGTTAGCAACAAAACGGAGTCCACCTCGGTTTCACTGGCATCACCAGAACTACAAACGAATTGATTAATATATGTAACTCTGTGAGATGATTCAATATTTACCTAGGATCCGCATCGATGAGACCCCAAGCACCAACTGGATACTGTTCTGAGCTTAACAACAAACGGCGACAATCCTCTACCAACATCTTCGCGTGCTCAGCACTTTCACCATCGTTTTCTTCGGGTACCGCTTGGCCACCCAATGCACTCAGCGATTCCGAAGAGACTTGATTGCCCAGCATAAGATCGATAGTTGCCTGACGATAAGAGTCCTTAAATCGGGCCAGATAATAGCTGCAACATCAATGACAACTTAGGATTTAATTTATATTGCAAAAGAGAGTTTAATTCATAATAAAGCAAGTGCAGATAAATAATATTAAGATTTAATATGATAATCAATAGGATTTATAGAGTAAGAAACAAGTAAAATGTAATAATTGGAGCAACTAAAAACGTAATCATTTCAACTATGTTTGTTTGGTCATCATTTTGATCATCTGGTAGGGCCATCTTCCTAAATGCGCACCTGTTCAAGGCAATCGATTCAATCAACTTTAGCTCAGGTCCCAAGACGCCTGCATTGTAATAGCCACGTAATGGTGGTTGGAATTCGGGTGTCAGTATTTGCATAATGGTCTCTAGGATTTCATCCTCTTTCAGTTCTGTCGCCTGCTTCAGTTCGCCCTGCATCAGATCGATAATGCACTGACGGAACGAGTCGGCAAAGTTTTGTATGAAAAAGCTACGAAGAAGTTGTCATGACATTAGCTAAGAGTCAGTTAAATAGCAGGAATATCATTTGATTAGAAAGTGGAATGGTCTGGCATACCCTTCACCCAAGTACAGAGCATGGGCATTAATTATAAAGTGTATGCAATTCAAGGATTTGCTACCCAATAATTCTTATGATCTCTGGGTGAAGCGTACAGCAAATAAACAGTTAATTTAAATATTGTTTCAATTAGAAATTTAGTAAGAAGAATAGAGTAAAGCATGCGGCGTTATTAAGAAAATGTGTTAACAATTCTGAAATGGCTTTACAACTGTTGCTGTTATCTTTAACGAAACAAAATGCAACTTAAAAAGCTGCTTGATTACAGTGCGGTAAGCTGATGATGACCATCCTCAATTACTTATCATGTAGAACCCAAGAAATACGTAATTTCAACTGTGATTACTTTCGATTAATCATTATGAAATGAGGCTAATTAGATAACAAAAATAATGTTAATTAAGTGTAGGCTAACAGAGGCATAAAATAAAAAGAAATGCATAGTTAAAGAGTGCTACTACGCACCGATTGGCTGAGTTCATGCCATCTTTCATCATTCCGCTGATTTTACGCTCTCCGGTGCGAGTGTAATCACCCTAAAATAATCAAATGTAACAACGTTATGACATTACTATATATATTTTATATTATATGCCTACCTTCAAAGCATTCGTGCCCGCATATTGTCTGCTTATTATGTCACCATTGTTTGCCCAGAGCACCATAAATGGCGACTTCAGCTGCTCAGGGATCGGCGAGTACGGCGGTGAGAGTCCCAATTTAACAAGTTGAGACTCCAGCACAGCTTTGCCAATTGCCGTTTGTACCACATTCGTGCGATCCAGACAATCCATGCAGTTGACTCGAAAAACTGACTTCTGATTGCAAATCATGCCACGCTGGTCTCGCCAATGAAATCCCATGGCGCCTGCCTCTGGTCCAACTGCATCAATCAAGGCTGAGACATTCTCGAAGCGCATGCCACGACTAGTGATCAAATAGATTTTATTATGAAAGTATGGAATTATGTCTATTAATGCTCACCAATAGTCGTGAAAATCGAATGTGACATAGATTAAAAGTTCGTTGTTGTATTTTATCACATGCTCCGCAAAGGAATCTCCAATCAATTTCTCCTTGCCACTCTGCTCCACAAGGTTAACAATGCAGACCCGTTCATAGATGGACAACTCTTTGGTAAAATGTAGCTCAAAGGCTTGATGTGTTTCGGCCAAGCCACGATCGAGACGAGGTGGTGGGCGGTATTTGTAGCCGGGTTGACTCCAGAAAATGGGCACTGAGCCGCGCACCTGCGTGAAGGACAACTGATGATGACGGAATGAAAGAATCTGCTCAGTTTCCACATAATTGGCACAGTTGCCCTTTTCATCCACTCCACGACGCTTGTATCTGCAAGGTACACAATTTCATTTAGTTGTTAAAGACTGAGATCCTTATGAGTCCTTACCGTGTTCCCGCTCTATGACGCGAACGTCGCGAGACCAAAGCCAATGTGAAGCAATCGTTGCCAATGACACAAGCTTCCACTTGCATAAAGCCTTGAATGATGGGCAGTATCCATGTTTTGTCCTGCAATAATTTATAAGAATATGTTAACATTGTGTTTATTTTATATTGTAGATACCTACATTCATCTTTATTATATCCCTGATCATATGCTTGTTCCAGAAGAATCTTTCATCTGGCTGAGGCTGCGCATTGTCCACCTTCACCTCGTGCCTCTGCAGATTGTTGGTAATGTCGCAGTCGAAACTGAAGTAGAAACTGTCCGTATCATCGAAGATCTTGTGCAGCTCCTCGGTAATCCGTCTTTCAATGTGCCCTGGCTCGCGTATGCCCACCGAATTCTTCACCTGTTTGGTTGCCAGTTTTGAGGTGGCCTTAATCGTATTACCAGCCATCTTTACAGCTCCCAACACTCCAAACTTCATACCCTCTAAGATCTTTGTGCTCTTTGAGCCGGGCAAGGGCGCAGCTATTCCGCTCGCATTATTGTTGTTTGAGGATGCGCTGTGTGTGGGCGTAGAGCTGTTGCTTCTGTGAAAGGACATAAAAATAATATTAATATAAGAACTTGTATGTCTATAAGTTTATCTTGAAAACTTGCTTTGTGTGCTTGGTACAGTTGGGCAGCTCAGAATCCGGCACATCGGCGCTGAGTATGCAAATAGATTTGATTTTGTAGACCAAATGTGGCGGGTAAAGCACGCCCACAGCTGTTGCCTCCTTAATGACCACCAAATGTGGCTCATAAACATTGGGCAGAGAGATGACGCCCACAATTCCATGTGTGACACCAATACATTCAATGTCTTCCACCGAGCTGAGATCCCATCCTGAAGAAAGTGATTGTAGAGTAGCATTTATACTATGTGTGCACAGTAATCAAATTGTGTATCCTTGGTCATTTAATGAGCCAGTCTAATGGCTCGTTAGTCAGTTAGCCAGTTACTGTCATTCAGCAGCACTTGATAACTGCTTTTGCTTTTATTGCCGACTAATGACAAACAGCGTCTAATGGTAGTTGCCTATTATTGACTTTTAATTAACTATGCAACGTTGTCGCCTAGCTAATATTAGTACGTATACGCCCCCATAAATCGGAATAATCGCAATCATAAATCGGAAACAATTAAGCAATTAAAATAAAAGAATGTTTATGTTAAAAATCATTAATAAATAAAAGTAAAATATTTTATTTTCTACTTTACATTTCAAAAATATTCACGCAAGTGGGACGAAAAAGTTAATCTATAGTGATGAATAATAATCGGAAGCATAAATGTTTGTTAATGGTGGAATGAGTAAATCGTTTAATTAAAACAATGTGTTATTTATAAGCTGACTGTGAACTCATATATGTTTATAATAATCATCTCTAACCGCACGTTCAATTGTCAAGAGTCCCAGCCTCGCCTCTGAACGTGCGCTAAAAAAAAGAAAGAAATATGGAAAATGTGGCAAGTTGCACTTTACATGCCACCATCGGTTGCAATTTGCAACCTTGGGCTGAGGGACACTATTAGCTGCACTTAAATGAGAGGGTGTGTGACCTTAAAGCTTCCACATATGTGTACTTTTTAAGTAGCTTTTCTACAGTTGCAGCATTTGCTCAGAACAAAGCAATTTCCGGCTAATCTTATCACATTGTCCATTTAAGCAAACTGACCATAAATTAAATGGCAAAAGATGTGAACTCGATAAAAACACATTTGCGTGTTGACAAAACAAAAAAACACCGAAATGTTGATGTGAAAAGCTGCTTGTGACCTTGAATGAGATTTATGATTGGGAAAAGTTCCAAACAATGGCAAAAGTCAGGGACAATGCCGAATGAGTCATACGAACTCTATCTATCAAGGATATGGGCAAAGGACTCAGCTGAACTTTCATCTAAATGGAAAAGTCACATTTTCCGACAGTTGCGTGTTTACAATTGTTATTATGTCTGTGCAATTAACAATCCATTTCAATTCGGTTGGTAATTGCACTGAGGAGGGGCAGGACATGGGTCAACCAAAGGGACGGATATGCGTCCTAATTGATGGCTCAGCTATTTTTATAGCAACTATAAATAAAATGGGAATAGTAACAAAAGCTGATAGCAATGTACTTGTTTTTTTTTTCTAATGATAAAATGAGAAGCTACAAATTAAGAACCAGCCACTGACAGACGCCCACAACAAACAAAAAAGCTGGACTTAAAATCCCAGTGTAGCCTTGACATTGCCCTATAAACAAGAGCAGCTTAAACACAAACACACAGTAACACTTATACATACATACATATATATAAATATATTTACAAACAAGTCAAGTGTAAGTATGTAAATAGCCAGACCGCACGGCGTCCGTACTCGTTTTCAAGAGCAAAAACGTGAGCATAATGCTGATAAGGCTAACTGAGACGCAGCAGTAACAACGCTCAAGACAACCAATTATGAAAAACAGCAGCTGCATTCATTACACAAAAGACAAACACACAAATGATTCATCTGAGAGTTTTTACCTGGCTTGATTGTGAATTCCGATGTCTTGCGATTCCACCAGAGACTCTTATCACGCTTCACGAATATATAATGTGTATCCGTTTGGAAAACCTCCATGGTTATAGTGGTATTTAGCTTACTATATTATTTGCGACATTATACACATGCACTTAACAATTAAAACAATCTTTTTTACAATCAATTCCGTTCCATTTTTCACTCTTTCTTCAACTAACTGTTTTGGTTGCTGGTGTGGTAGGGATGCCACCCCGGTGCAAAGGCTGCCAGCCTGCAAAATTTCCCGATCTGGTTTGATTTTTTGTACTTAAAAAAAATAAGTACAATTCCGAAATTGGGTGCTTTTCATTTTTGTACTTTTACTTTTTTTTTTTTGGTAGATTTTTTTTATATTTATGCATAGTATTTTTTAGAGTTTTCTTGATTCTTTGGTATAAATTTTTTTTTTCTTAGAATTCAATTTTCTAACTCCTCGAGGGCTGACGAAATTCAAACCTTTATTAAAATGTTTAGCTTAATTTTATGTAATTTCAAATTTTAAATTTACTTAAAATTATTAATTTATTTACAAGTTATGGCATTTTGAAATTTGGATTAACATAAATTTAAATTTATCGTTAGATTTGGCGACATGGCGCCAACTCTGACCAACTATCGATAAATTGTAAGCAATAGCAGCGATAAGGTGGCGTAGCAAGCAGCTTGCTGTATGTGTCAAACAGCTGAGCACGAAAATGACAGAAAGCTAAGCACAAATTGAATAACAATAACAATTACATTTCTATACATAATCACACAAATTAATGGCGCTGCGCAGCATTAACAAGTTGGAGTTGTTTTTAAAGCGTTGCAGTGCACCCACGTTGTACTATTGCAGTTGTAGGTCCGGGCATACCAGTTTGGGCAACAGCGAGGACAAAAGCAACAGCAACAACAACAGCGATAACAACAACTACAACAAGAAGAAGGACGGTAACAACAATGATTACGGCAGATTCAGTTGGCGTAGCGCTTTTCGCTTCTTTGTGCCTTTCTCGCTTGGAGCGCTGGCCAGCACGATGGTGACACAGCGCGAGGAGCTGACACCGACGATATCGGCTCGCTCGTTGAGCGGACGCCGGCGTGAGTTCAATTTCATTGCGGATGTGGTTGCCGGCTGCGCAGACTCTGTGGTGTACATTGAGATTAAGGATACCCGCCATTTCGACTATTTCAGTGGGCAGCCGATCACGGCTTCGAATGGATCTGGCTTTGTGATTGAACAGAATGGCCTGATCTTGACGAATGCCCATGTGGTCATCAATAAGCCAAATACCATGGTGCAGGTGCGTCTCTCTGATGGCCGTACATTCCCCGCCACCATCGAGGATGTGGATCAGACATCGGATCTGGCCACACTGCGTATTCAAGTGACCAACCTGCCCGTCATGAAGCTGGGCAAGAGCAGCACTCTCCGCTCCGGCGAATGGGTGGTCGCCCTTGGCAGTCCCTTGGCGCTGAGCAACACGGTGACGGCGGGCGTCATTAGCTCCACGCAACGTGCCTCCCAGGAGCTGGGACTGCGCAACAGAGATATCAACTACCTGCAAACAGATGCGGCCATCACATTTGGCAACTCCGGTGGACCACTGGTGAATCTGGACGGCGAGGCGATCGGCGTCAACTCCATGAAGGTCACGGCTGGAATTAGCTTTGCCATACCCATTGACTATGTGAAAGTGTTCCTGGAGCGGGCGGCCGAGCGTCGCAAGAAGGGATCGGCCTACAAGACTGGATATCCGGTGAAACGGTACATGGGCATTACGATGCTGACTCTAACTCCCGACATTCTCTTCGAGTTGAAATCTCGAAGCCAGAACATGCCCAACAATCTCACCCACGGCGTCCTCGTCTGGAAGGTGATTGTTGGCTCCCCGGCGCACAGGTAAAAGTCGTCACCTATCGGCAGATCAGAGAATTCCATTGATTGATTTTACTCTCTTTGCAGTGGCGGTCTACAACCCGGCGACATTGTGACGCACATTAACAAGAAGGAGATCAAGAACTCTTCGGATGTCTACGATGCTCTGGCGGATGGCAATAAGGAATTAGATATTGTCATTCTACGGGGTATTAAGCAACTGCGTGTGACTATTACACCGGAAGATCCCTGATTCCTCATCCCTAATCAATTGCCAAATTCATATTACGCTGTCAAATTTGGTTTAATGCTTTTGCACAATCTGTAAAAATGTTTATGATTTTTGCAATATAAAAAGGAACGACAATGCAGCCGCTAATTAGCTCACTGTCACATAGCTTCCAGCAATTGTCCGTCAAGCTGCGCACGTTGACGTCAATTTAAAAAAACCAAAAAAAAAAAACATCTACAAAATAAGAAGCCATTTTACATCTTGATTTAAAATTACGGCATATGCACAAAACTATAAAGTATTTCTGATTTATGATAAAAAAAAAGAAAATTAAATGTTATTGTTATAACAATTAACAGATAAATTTAAAAGTGATTAAAGTTTTCTTATGTCATTTGTGTAAACTGCTTACAAAGTTGTCTATGAATGTATTCAAAAGCATAACTTCTCTTAAACGCATCATTTACTATCTTAAAGTGTGCAAAGAAGTTCGATTTCTCTTTCCTGGCTTCTCTTTTCACAGCGTATTTGTCTGTCTGTTGTCTGCCAGTTTGTCCGATCAAGCAACGACAAAAATGTATTTACGCTAATTGAAATATCTTGCGTTGCGATCAATCGATGCCATATTTTTTTTTTTGTAGGCCAAACCTCGGATCGACCAACAACAACAACAACAACGATAACGACAACAAGCAAAGCGTCAGCGTCGAAAACCGAAATGCAAATTTCAATAAATTTATGCAACTGCGTTCGCTTTTTGTGGGTGACATGGCAGACGATGATGATGTTGTTGCTGTTGTTGTTGCTACTGCTGCTTTTGTTGTTGTTTTCTGTCGTTGCGTGAAAAGTGAAATTCTTGTGATTATTAATTTTATTTTCGCTTTTGGCCAATAAGTGCCTGGCTGCTACGCTTTTTTAGTCTTTGCACATAAATTTACTTATTGAATTCACTTTTAGCTGTTGCAGTTGTTGTTATTGTTGTTGTTTATGTGGCAGCGGCCTTTATGACACTGTTGGCACTAAGTTACCTTTATTGCATATAAGCCGCACGCATAAATGCAGCTTTATGTTCATAAATTTACAAATACTCGACGGGGTTAAGCAAACAGACCTTTCCCGAAGTCGATGTCGATGTCGATGGCGCTTGGACTTTCTTCCATGGTCCGTTACGGTCCCTTTCCCTTAGTCGTACCCATCTACCCGGAGTATAACTAATTGAAATATTTAAATGCACCACAAGACTATCGCATGCAAATGTTTGCAATTAACTTGTGGTTGCATTTTGTTATTGTGATGCGTTTCAATTTCAAAACTGTGAGAAATCCATTGGCAGTTTGAAAATGCTTGAATATTGTAGTCCATGGATTTTGTAATTTTGCTTGTAGATAGATTGTGATTTGCAAGAAATCGGGTCTCATGATATTATGCCTGTTTTCCATTCAAATTACAAATTTATTAAAATAACGAACAGAAACAAGAGCTAAGGCCAAATATTTAAGATCTGTTATTGATAAATTAATTAAGATTAATGATTCTTACAAAAAGCCAACCGACTCATATATTATATGAATTTTATTTTTATTATAGCTGCATTATTTAAAGAACAAAACGAAATTTGAAAAAGAGCTAAAGCTCTAGGATCTATTGATAAATAATTTTTTTTTTAAACTAACGGACTTACTTAAAATATGAAATACAAAAGGAATATTAAATGTCAAGTAAATAAGGACATCAACACTAAAATTATCAAAGACTTAACGAAATACGTTTTTCAACACTTAAGCAAGTTTATTGTCAGGAAAAGAAAATTTTTAGTTTGACGCCTGAGGTTAAAACTGAGATTTTCTGTTTAATATTCCCTAAAAAGATGTCTCAGCACGATAATCAAGAAACAGATAATGAGAACTTGGAACTGGAGAATCATTTTATTATACGATTTCCCCAGGTACCTGATATCAAGTTATTTCAAAGCGGGCAACATATATCCATCATTTCTTTTCTGGCAGGATCTTTGTCATGCTGTACGTAAATCGATTGAAGTCGGAAACATTGATAAGAAACTAACTATACAATTAGATAGTGATTTGCGATTTGGCAAAGTGCGTATGAATGATCAGTTGTTGCATGCTACACTCATTGACTTGCCGACACTTGTCGAAAGCTATAATACGGCTGACAATGTAAGCCTATATAAGATAGCAGATATATCCCAGATGCTGGTTTGCTCTCGAGAGTCCGATAAATGACAAGTGAGTGAGTCGGAGAAGCTGCTGAATTCCGATGAGGAGAGCGATAAGGAGAACAATTCACCGATTCAAAACGGAAACAGGGATATGCCAAAAATAGATGAACGATTCCTTTGGCCCCATGGCATTACCCCGCCCACCAGAAATATTCGCAGGCGACGTCTCAAGAATTCGATAAAGGATAAGAATGTTGAGCCACCCGAGTCGAGTATCGTTAAAGAGCTGAAATATCTGCTACGCATGGACAGTGAAGCTGTTCGTGTGGATTACGAGTTGGTGGATGATGAAGAATCTTACTAAACTATCTACAATATCCTGCAATATTATTATTTACTCGTTAAAAAAAATTTAAATATCTTAACTAAAACAAAATAAACTGTTGCTCAGTTGTTGATGACATTAACTGAAATAAACATTTCATTTCATAATTACTTGATTATATTTCAACTATCCTAAGGGGGCTTTAAAGAAAATTTTGTTCGTTTTAGACTCCTTTATCAAGTATCCTTTCTTATAATTACTAATGTATATAAATCTTAAAGAGCATCTGTGCTTCGTTTAAGCTATTAAAATGCAATTCGTCACAATATTACATTATTTTGTTGATTTTTCAATTAAAATCATATTAATGTTGATTTTGCGGTTCGGTTGCGCTGTGCGTCTGACTTTGTTTTGTGGCTGATCAAGTTCACACGCTTTGTCTATGGCTTACAACTATATAAAGATGTTTTACAATACACATACATACTTACTCTCATAAATGGCAATAATTATAAATTGTTAACTGAGTTCGCAGTTTGGCGGTTCAATCATTATATTAATCTGATGAGGGTCAGTTGTGTTTGGGGTCTTTTGATTGAGTTATTAAACGAACTGTTAATTGCAAACACCTGACAATCAAGTTGAAACCGTGATGCTTTGTCGCGTTAACCCAAAAATGTCAGACATAAGATTTTGCACGTGTAATTACGTGTTGCCATTTGCCGCTTGACGCTTGACGCGACCTCAGCACGTCTTCGAGCTTTGGCACCTAGCAACAACACTATCAACAATAACAATAACAACAACTTTCTCAAATGTTGTTCCCATGAACTGCTCACATTTAAAGGTATCGGCAGGCTCAATGAAAACTTCATAAAGCAACTGCAAAAACACAGGCAAATGCATCTGCAACAACAACACAAACAAAAACATGCTTAACATTAAAGTTCATGACACACAACTGTAAGACATTTCAGAGCCTGCAACTTTTACCGCCAGATAACAAATGGCTGCAACTTAGCGCCCCCAAAAGTTCATATCCCGCATATGAAAAGTTCTCCCTACAAGCAAACGATCGAGCCGACACGTCGGTCATGGACAGGAAGTCATCGATGCCGACGCCGACGCCAACGCCAACATGAAATGAAGCCAAGAGCAGGCCAAAACCAAAGCCAAAGCCAAGCCAGGTCCGGCCAGGCCAGGCCGATGGCCAATGCCGTGGGCCATAAATCATTTAAATATGCCAAAAACTTACATAATAATTCTGACCAAAGCGATCAAAGCGCAAAAACCTCAAGATGATGATAATTGACAAACAGACAGACATAAAAGTGGAGGCAGGGGAAGAGTTAAAGTTTGAGATGGAGATGGAGTGGAGATGGAGGCAAAGGTAAAGTCACAATAGCCATGTGTGAATATGAATATGTATGTGTTGCCTGCCATCTATCCCGTCATTGGCCGGCATTAATCAAGAAATCGAGGAAAACTTT
The DNA here is from genome assembly GCF_004354385.1 of Drosophila innubila. Lineage (NCBI taxonomy): Eukaryota > Metazoa > Arthropoda > Insecta > Diptera > Drosophilidae > Drosophila > Drosophila innubila. The sequence continues at coordinate 9,799,116 of NW_022995380.1, forward strand.
TGCTGGCCAAAACGAGTTGGTTAATAAAGTCATCGTCAGAGCCATCGTCATCATCATTGGAACTGTCTAAATTGAAATGTGTTTTAATGTGCCATTTTATGCAGCGTGCCAAATTTTATACACTTCGTAATGGATACGAAGTGGACCTCACTTCATTTTAAATCATGCAAATGGAAAATCATGAAAAATTATGATGATTACGCGGAAATGTGTGGCAACTGTTTGGCCACTGGGCTAAAAACTGAAACTGAGAAACTGAATTTATGAAATTGCACAAAGCTTTTGATATTTCTAAATTATTGCCAAGTCTGTGTTATTGTTGGCCAGGTCGCCCCAGGGCTCAGTGCAGTTTTCATTTACATTTCGGAAAATATCCAACAGCGCGCCAGCGGACCAAGCTTAGTGGGTCAGCTAACACATCTGGCTGGCTTGGCTGTGTAATGGGGTCTGAGGTCTGTGGCCCGGCACTGAATTCCGTTTTGTTTTCAATGCTCAGTTTTCAGAGCTCTGCCGTGTCTAGTGTTGGTCAAATATTTGCGCTAGCGTAAAAAGTCATCATCATTAATAATGATGAAAATTTCACCTGCTTGGAAAAGCGTTTTAGCTGCCCACGGCTAATGCTGATGTCAGTTGCCTGTTTCATCAATTATTCTCAAGTGCGAGAGGCATCAAGTTCGTTGCCTAAATCGTTTGTTTTCAAGCAGTGTCATATCTGTTTCGCTGGAGAATTTACTTAAGGTCTAAGCTAAAACCAGCTTCTAAGCTCAACTCAATTCGATTGTAAATGTGGTAGTATTATCTGTCAAATGTCAAATAAAGCCTCCCTTCCTCTTTCGCGCTACATTCGATTGATTGATTTGTCAGCGTTTCGTTTGTGACGAGCACAAAAATAAAAGAGACAAACATTTAACGATTTATGTTCGATTTCAATGGCTAAATGCCTTTTGACCAATTTTAGACAAATTATGCAAAACCTGCACAGGTTGTCGATGTATCGAACATTTCTATTCAATTCAGTGAAATGATGTCATCCCAATGTCGCATCAAAATGTGACCCAATGTGGGCCGTGTTCAGCTGGAATCGTTGCATAGAAATCGGGCCACCTAAATCACTTAATTGTTGCGATTTTTCACAAAATTGAAACATCTTCCGGCATTGCCATGGCAAATCGGAGCTAGTCCCAGACTCTGACTCAGAGCCAACGTCTTGGCCATCGAGAGCAAGATATACGATGTGTGTGCCGAAATTAGTTTTTCGCATGTTGCCTGGCCCGAGGCGTGAAAAGATTTTCGCATGCAAGGTGCGGCATCAAGGCGGTAGCAACGACAACAGCAACGGCAACAGCAGCATTGGCAACGGCAACGGCAACAACAGCCGCTAGCAGCTCAGCAAGTGTTGCTCTAATTTATAAAATACTTTCTGCTACCAACTTGGCAAGAGTGTGAAAGACAAAAAAGCACTAAGCACTATTTAATAAATATACATTCCTTATGGACTAATTGATACTCTGCACGATCTAGCAATACTAAGTTATTTATATTATTAATTTTTATCACTTGTTAATAGCGAAAAGTTTACTTTATTAACTGCCCTTAATGGAACTTCGCTGAGTGTATAAATTCTTTTATTCAAAGTTGAAAATGCAAAGTATAATTTACTATCATTAAATATTAAAATTTTAATTCAAATTTTGCAAAGTTTAGGTTATTAAATTGACTTGCATGTATTTTTTTTTAAATTGTAATTAATTATTGTTAATAATACTTCTCAAATTTTCTTTTTGCTTTATTTTGCTTATTTTTTTTGAGAATATCCTCTATGCTTACCATTATTCGCAGCTTTTTACAGTTGTTAATACCCTGGTTAGGCATTTTAATAGCTCTAGGGTATTTTATACAAATTAATTGCTTTGCGGTTCTCACACACATTCAAAAGCAAGGCAAAAATTTCACTTCTTTTGAATTCCGCAGCGGCCCGACGGGCGATCGAGCATCGAGTTTGGAGCTTGGGGCATTTCTTTCACACTTTTTCTCACTGTTTCTATTGCCGCATGCTTGCTGATCTTGATGTTGTTGTTGCTGTTGTTTGTGCCTTTGTTTATAACAACGCATGATGCGCTCAAGTTGCCCGCCCATCATAAATGCCGTCACATGTTTTAATTAAATGCCAGGTAGGCGGGGGGACGTACGGAGAGGCGGTAGGACAGGCGAAATAGGCACAAAGCTCTAAAAGTTTATTTTTGTATGGCGCTTTAATTGAAATTACAACACACGCGCCTGGTTTACAGCGTTTCCTTCTTTCTTTTTGTTGTTTCTTGATTATTGTTTTAGCAATAATTTATTTTTACCACGAGTATTTTCTCGCAGATGTCACAGCGATGACAATGCGGCAAAGACTAACCGAAGCCCCCTACAACACTTTCACCCCGTCAAAAACACAGAAGGCAATTTTATGAGTTGTAAGTGTTGTTGTTGCTGTTGCATTTAACAATTTTATGTTCTATTGCCTTCATAAAATTTATCAATGGCCCTAAGTCGCAAGAGTTAATATAGCACGCAAGTTCGTTGCCTAAGTCTTTTGTTTCCTATACAAATTTTATGGGCGTGAACTATGCGCCATAAAACTGTGTGGGCATCCTCCCGTGATATATGTACTATAGCTTGCATGGACGTGCGTGTGTGTATGTGTGTGTGTGTGTGTGCTATAAGCTACTTTAGTTCGTTGGATGCATCAATCAGTTGACCAACTGTAAATGCGTATTGAGCGCTGTTTTCATAAACAACATCGAAATTGATACAAAATGTCATTAATCGCAGACTCAGCGAGTGCCAAAACAGAGCAAAAAAAAAAAACAAGAGAGGAGAAGTGAAGAGAAGAGAAAAAAATCCATATAACTGAGCTGCAATCAAGTCGAACATTTGTCTCATCGCTTAAAACATTTCAATTTCACTCGGCAAAGTTTCTTTTATTTATGGTCACTAAATTACGTATCCGTGCTGCAGTCCCCGGCCAACTTGTGATTAATGATCTCGCCTTTCCAGCGACAGAGTCAGCTCCAGAGTTAGAGCTAGAGTTGCAGGCTTAAGACTTCCTAACGATACAAATGTACCGCTATCGCAGTGCAGTAGCAACATATGCATGTTGCCGCAACATGCTGCAAGTCGCACGCTAATCAGGTTAATTGTCTTTCAATTTCATTTGACTAGCTTCCGTTAAGTACTGTAGTCAGTCGTACTACCAACCAACTGACTCATTTTAATGACTTGCAAATTTATGTGATCAGCTGGCAGCTAATTCAATTAGTTTCTACCAATTCTCTGACTCACTTTGAAGTTGCACTCAAAATTTAAGGTAGCAAACTCAGTGAAATTGCTATGAAAAGGAAAGTTGCGCCTGCCAGCTATGAATTATGGCAATCTAAAGGCAACAGCAACAGCAGCAGCAGCAACAACAACAACAACAACAACATCGGCAACAACAGCGTCAACAACGAAACAAAGTTTATCTCAGGCCGCGAAAATCCTTAAAGAAAAATGCACATATTTAACTAATGATGACCACTTAACGTAAACTTAACGACAAATCAACGCCGTTAACAACACAACAGCAACACCATCAGCAACACCAACAGCAACAACTTTCCCAGACAAAAACGTCGAGTGCAGTTATTGGTGCTGCGTGGGCGTTTGAAAATTTACAAAATATATAAACATAAAAATTATTAAATGCCATGCTGATTATGCACAGGCAGAGCTCGGAATCTCCTCAGCTCCTCTCTGTTTGTTGTGCTTGTTGATGATGTTGCTGCTGCTGCTGATGCTGCTGTTGTTGATGACAACAACAATAATATTGTTAATGATAATGCTTATGAGTTTTCCTTGTAACAGCTTCAGCAACAGCAACAACAACAAAGAAAGAGTTAGAGAGAAAGAGTGGAAGAGAGTAAGTGAGTGAGAGGGACGGCGTGAGAGAGAGAGAAAAAGACAGCAACTGTCCGCCTGTTGCTCCTGCGCGCTGCAAGTTGTTGCTGTTGTTGACAGTTGATGTTGTCAGAGTGATAAACGTTGTTCATGTGCAATTAGTAAAAATGTTTTGCAGCAACATAAAAACAACAAGCTACAATCGAAACAACTTAACTGGCAGATACCCTAGCAACTACAATTAAATACTCCAAGAGAATGATATTAGTCAATGCGACTAATAGATACCTTGTGCTTAGTATCAAATTGAATTCAATGAATAGAAAGATTGCACTTCCAGCAGCAACTTGAACTAGACAATGCAACTTACAGGGTATTAAATCAGTCAATGCAGCTTGTCTATTGAGACGACTGTCTAAATCTGTGTTTGCTAATGTTTATTTTTTTTGTTGCTGCTGTTGTTTGTCTCTTAGCTCAGGCGGTTACAACAGCGCTTGTTGCTGTTGCCGTTGTGTTGCTGTTGTGTTGCAGTCGAGTGACTTGCTGCAATTGCTGCAACTTTCCATCACAATTGCAAAAATGACAATGCTAACAAACATATTGACAGTTGAAAATCAAATTGAGCATATGGCTTTGCCATAATCTACATATAAATTACGAGTACTCGTACAAGTACGAGTACGAGTACCCGAACATGCCACAAACTGTTTAGTGAATCATGGCAAGCATTTCGCGGAAATCGCAACCAGCAACGAGAGCAAAAAAACAACAACAAGCAACAACCACAACAAGAGCAAACACATTGGCAATCGGTTTTTGTGTTGTGAGTACTTTCCAAATGCCTGGGATCCATTTTATTTCATTGGCCGTCTCAGTTGGTTAGTCAGCATTTTGCATGTCAATGATTTAGCGATGCATGAGATTACACGTATATTTTGAGATAGAACAACCGACATCGACATCGCCATCGACATCGACTACGACTTTGTCTTCTGACTCATAGCCGATGCATTTTCATAGCAAATTCATTTGGTCATAAGCATAGCACGTGCTGCACTCCCGTCACTTAACTAAAGACACATCCAGAGAAAAAATGGTATTTGAAATTTAATATCAAATACTGAATTTAAAATATACCATTTATTATTTAACAAAATTTCACATATCATATTAAAATATTTAAACCAGTAAAAAGTAATCGAAATCCTCAGTTTTTTAAAGTCCTTGAATAAATCGATTGTGATAAATGGAATTAATAAATACTACTCCATTAACTTTTCCGAGTTATTAAAATGCATATGAATTGAAATTAATCTAAGAATGTATAAATATGTTATGTTAGCTTTAACTTTTCTTCACTTTGGTATTGCTATCCACACAAGAATCTTTTTTATTTGACTAAAAGAGAGTTGTTTTTAAATTTGTAGTTTAAGTATTCTAGTGAAAAACAATATGAAAAAATTATTTAAGACTAGATGATGACTAGATGCGTTATTTCTCTCGGTGTATATGCTATCGAAATCAAATTGAAATGCCAGACAAGACACAGACTGAGACGCAGACTCAGAGCAGGGCAACTTGTGTGGCATGTCGATGGGGTGATTCGGGTGTTTCGGGCGATTGCAATCAGTGGCAGCAGCTTCAGCTTCAGCTTCTGCTTGTCTTAGTCAGCTGCAAAAATAAGTTAATTGCTGGCTGGACAAAAGTTAGTCGCGCACTCTTCACGTGCAACAACGGTGAATGCTGACAAGGTCAACAACCTCGTTCCGGGCGGGAACGGAGAATTGAGACTTCTCTTTCCTTTTGCCTTTCTTTTGTGAGCCATTGAATTCAGCTTTTGAAATGTCGAACAAATGTTTTAAACTGCATGAATTGGCATTTTTTCGGACTTTTTTTTTTAGGTCGATCCCACCCTCTACCTCTCCCTCGCTTCGTCTCTTTCTCTTGCCCGCTGAGAATTCGCCAGGCAACTTTCGTGTGCGAACAAATTGAAATTAACTTACATAAAATTTGTAGGCAACAATTGTTGTTGCTTGTTGGCGCTTTGCTAGTAAATGTGGCCAAATTATGTTGTTCAAGACAATTAAGTGCCAAGAGGCGGAAACAATTTGCTGACGGCCCAAAGCTACAGCCATAGTCAAAGACAAAAGCCAATGACTATTTTGGCCAGCTAGCTACTACAGCAATAGCAACAGCAACAACAGCGATGAAAACAACCACAAAAATAAAAGTACGCGCAATTTCAACGCATTGCGCAACAAACTTAATTGAAATTGAACAACAACAAACACAACAGGCAACAATTTGCAAAATCGACATTTAGGTGTACATTAAAAATGTTGCCCGCAATTGTTGTTACTATTGTAGGCAAGCGCTGTGCCATTCTGGCCAAGTTAAGCTCAACTCAGCTCAGTTTATTCCTGTGGCCTAAAAGTGAGAGTCATGTAGACACACTTGAGACCCTTAGCTAAGCACTTTCGCAAACAGTACGCCTCCTTTGCACTCCTCAATCCTGCCACTCCTCTCTCCCACTCTCCCTCCCTCCCGCCGCCCATTCTCTTTGTTGTTGTCTGTGTGTTGCTAACAACTTGGGCTGGGCGCAGCCTTTTCATGACTTAATCTTATCAGACAAGCACTGGCATTAAAAATGCACTTCAAGGTTCTACAATGATTATGGTTTGGCTCGCCTGCATGTGCATTTTGTTAAATGGTTTTGTGGTTGGGGCTCGCATAATTCATGGTTACAGGATTACGACGAAAAGGAGCGTCGCCTCTTTTTTTTTTTGTATACCCTTGCAGAGGGTATAGTAATTTTGTGTCGATTTGTGACTGACAAAGTGAAGGGTATATATATTTTTGAGTCAATAATAAAGTGAGATTTAAGCAAACTAGTCCGTTTCTAATCTGAAAAAGTACATATGTCGGAACAGGTTGAATCGGATATCATAAATTTGACAGAGTAGCCTTTTTCTTTTTTTTTTTTTCAATATTTTAACCAAACTTCCGGAATGTGTATTTGATACTGTCATATGCATGCTAAGTAAGTTTGTCTAAACTCCTACTATTATCTACATTATAAAGCTGGCATAGGATTAATAAGTCGCAAACTTAATACAAGGCTCTGCAAGGGTATTCAGTCTTCGAAGTACCGCAGATAACCCATCCTTTCTCTTTTTTTTTCGTGTGTTAAATCAGCAACGCTTGTTTGGCCAGTCAGTCAGTCAGCCAGCTGATTCTCATTATGGGCAAATTAAGTTGTTGTGCGTGGCCCCCGCCGACCAGGAGAATCAAGGTCGTGCACAGTGCCTGCGCTTAGTTAATGCACCTTTGCCTTGACCTAAGCCAACAAAACAAAACACAGCACAGCACAGCACAACACAACGAAACACAACTCAACCTTTTTAGCTTTTCAGCTTTTCATCTTTTCTTCTTTTCAGCTGCCCACGCCTCTCGCCTCTAAGCCTTAATGCCCATTTTTATGACTGCTGCGAGTGCGTTTCTCTTTTTGATTTTGAAAATAGAAAAGTTAACAGATCCACAACAAGGCTACTGTATGTTGGCTCTGTTGAGTTGTCTGTTGCCTGTGTGTGTTGGCCATAAGCTGATTTTGTTCTGATGCGAGCAAATGCGATTTGAGCCATAAAGTTTTGTATTAGTCGCAGTCGCCGGGTATTAGTTGAGTCGTGGGTATCTATTGAGGCTTTGGTTTGGACTGGCTTTGGTTGGGGACTGTTGCATGCCGCATGTTGCTCGTTGCTCAGTTGATTTCAACAACAACAAGTCAATTGGCAATGGGCCAACAGACACTGGCGCAACATTTGCCAAAATCTCGCACAAATCACATAAATTGCCGCTCAAATCCCTCGCCATATTTGGCTAAAATGCCAAACTGCCTGGCTAATACTCATAAGTTAACTTCCAACTTGCTTTACGGTTGGCCAAGCACATTGACTGATGTTGTTGTCAATTGACAAGCATGAGAACTTTTGCGGTCGACAAATCCGTTGCCGCCTTTTGTTTCAATTTACAATGTGGTCGATCATTAACATCATGTGGCTTTAATAATCATTTTCAACAATAAGTCATTACACAAATAGTAAAACGATGATTCCAACTTTTAGCTAAACTATTTGCAATTAAATATTTTGCAATGTGCATTACGAGAATTAAGTTTTTAGCATTCAACTGCTAAATATTTATGTCAATTCAGAGAAACCTTTGCAGTTTGTTCAGTCATTGCTTTAATCATTAAATTAAACATATATTCCTATTTGCAGTTAGACGTAAGCTTAAATTACATTTAATTAAATGGAATTAGTCATTGATAGAGAGGGGAGGTACGCTTTCTTATCGATATGATATTTGCCTCCTTGCGCGTTTTTTTTTAAGACGTCTCCCGTTTTTGGAAAGCTGACCAAATAAAAGACAATCACAATCAGGGTAATACAAGTTGATATTGCGTAGGACTGAACGCGATTGTTATCTCATTGAAATTACAGTGCCCACGTACGGGCCAAGTTAGTAATAAATTCAATTTAAACGAACCACATTCAGAATCGCTCACAACTTAATGAAAGTGAAGCTGCCGGCCAAATAAGTTGGGGAATAAGAGGATGCAAAAAAATTTATTAACATATTACCAACAATTGTTGCAATTTGATTTGCTTTATGGCTGCAACGTGCCCGCGATGCGCCGCCAGCGATAAGCAGCATCTGTGGCTAGCAGCACCTCCTTTAAGATGAGATGGAACAGATGGAGATGCAGTTGGAGTTGAAGATGGAGGAGCCTGCTGATGATGATGATGCTGCTGCTGCTGCTGCTGACTCTGTCTCTGTGTCTGCCCACGATCAAAAACAAGAAATTCGCGTTAACTTGCTTCATACTCACTGCGCTGGCAAAAAGGGTTACACAATTCATTTCATCTGTGGCAAGACATAAATCAGGCCAACAACAAGCGGCGATTCCACTGGATGGGAGTCAACGCGCTGGGAGGTCGTTCAAGTATCCGGTGATATATGATTTTGTTAATTTAGTTCGTTTCAATAGGCAGCATGCATCAAGCGTCATGCACCATGTAGATAGCATGCCAAACGAGTTTGTTGTCCAAGTCTTTTGTTTTTGTCTGGGCAGAGAACTTTTGCGTAATCGAACTTGAAATGAAATCACAAAACGAGCCCGAAACAAATGTGGTTAATTGGGCATCAGCCGCTTGATGTACGTGCGACTGACCCATTGACAGGCGTTGTATGTTACACGCAGATCTTGCAACTTGCAACTTGCTACTTGCAACTGGGAGCACTCTCAAGGTTGCAGTGAAAGTGTTTTTACTTTTGTTTGCTGTTTTATGACCTTTTTTGTGCCATGGCATTGCATTTTGCAGGCTTCATGGCTGCCACCATAATATTATCCATTGCATGCTGACGAATTACATGCTATAAAAAAGCTGGCAAAGCGCCGGCCAACGTCGACGTCATCGCCGTCATCCAGTCATCCACAGTCAACTGTTCACTGTCCACTGTCCATTGTCCACTGTCCATTTGCCAGTTACAGAAACACAGAGAAAAAAAACACGCAAAGCCAATTAATGGGCGTGAAAGTTTATTATCATTTGCTTAGCGCTGCAGTTGGTGGCATAATAAAATGGGGCTGTGGCAGTGGAAGTGGCAGTGGCAGTTGCAGTGGCTACTCGGCTTTTTGTATGTGTTATCGACAACAATGGTCAGCACAAAATATATATCTGCACATATTTATCATTTTATTTGCTTTGTCCTGGCAGCTGGCGATAAATATTGAAATGTGCTGAAAAATTAGCTGCCACATGCAGCGACATTTTAATTAAACGGCTCAACTGTTTTGTTGTACAATGTTGCACAAACGGCTGATGCCTCAATTGGTTTGCATTTGTACAGTATTTTCTCTATTTTTTAAATACGTTTGTTTTTTTAATGAGGTGAGTATAAGATTTTATCAATAAATAATTTTTTTGATTGAGCAAAAATATAAATATATTAAAAAACATCGATATTTAGGTACCGCTGCTAATTGGACATAATAACAGGCCTGCTATTGGTTGCCCTATCTGCTCAATTTAATTTTGATATGGCCATAATAAAAAACTCTTTGAAATTTTGGATCACAACGAGATATCAGAGTAGGTAAACATCATTGATAGGCTAAAATAAACAAATTATATTTAATTTGAGTCAACATATTTGTTAAGCAATTAAGGAAAAACTTTGATTATACAGCATTAATAAAAATGAAATAAATATATTTAAATTTAAAACGAGACAAATTACGAGTGTGTCAATTTTCATAGCATTTACCAATTGAGCTATAATAGATAGTTCATAAAAAAGAAACCTAATTGATATCAAAGTCGCCTATCAAACCTGCAAAAATTGTGGACGTGCATAAAATATTACAGTAAGTACATCGCACGTTTGTGTTGCATGCATGTCTGTTGTCTGTAGCCATTGGCAGGCAATAATAGTATAGTCTATGGCCAATTATAAGTTCATTTACCTGAGACAATCGCATCGACAGCAGCAACAACAGCAACAACAACTGCAAATGCAACTTGGCATGCAAAACAAGAGGGAAGAAAAATGTGCATGCATGTGAAAAACAGCGCCACCGCATGATAATCAGATTTTTAACACTTTCCATTCGGTTGTTGATTGTTGATGTTGCTGCTGTTGAGTCTATTACATTACCACACTCAGTTGTCGTTGTCGTTGTTGTTGTTGTTTTATTGTATGCTGTGTGTTGTGTTGTTGCTTTTGATTTGATTAAAAACCGCAGTTATCTGCTTCATTTTGTCGTTGGATTAATGTTTAACATCGACACTTTGCTGACGTTGTCCAGTTGGTTGCATACAATGTAAGCTGCTTGTTGCCACGTATGTAATAAGTTGCATTATCCGACTTGTTGCAAGGTCATCGGCGGAAAGGTCAGCGTTAAGTTTATGCATATTATTAATTAGCTTGTCAATAATGCAAATCAATATAAAATACTCATCAACAATAACAAATTGAATTAATGCAATAATATCTAAATTGCTTGATGTGAGTAATTTCGACAGTCTACTCGTTTTTTTTCTTACTCGTATCTGTGCATTAATCTCAGCCTTGTGGAATCATTTAAATCCAAATTGGCATTGCCGAATGCTGCAGCCCGCAGCCAAGTCGTGAGTCAGTCGGCAATTTATTTTCGCCGAATTAAATGCAAATTGACAGTTCCAATTGCATTCTAAAATCGCTACGAATTTCCAAATCAAAAATCTGAATATCCAAATGCAAATCGTGTTGTGCTGTTGTTTTGCAATTAATCAATTAGGCGCTGCCCCTCGAGCTTCGTCAGTGTCAGTGTGTCAGCTGGCAGCGTCGTTGTCACCTCGAGGCCTCCAAGAACCCAGAAAAAAAAACCAAAAAAAAAAGAGTGCTGCAGACATGGCACTCCCTTTTGCATCTCATGTCAGTCTCTGTGTCTCTGTCTCCGACTATATCTCCGTCTCAGTACCTGGCCCCCTTGTATGCAAATTTTCAGTTATTTTGAGCAATTCTCGAACCGTTCTCGAGATATGACGCCGCATGCATAATGAGCATTTATTTAAATGGATTTTGCGCTTTGTTTTATTGCCTTTAAATTGCATTTAGTGTCAAATGTCTCGCGCAGCTAATGCCCAGGCAATACTCATGCTCTTCGCCATGAATAAATCTTCAAACAACAAATCACTCAAAGACGACGACGCGACGTCAAAAGGTGACTCACGCTCGACTGTCGCGTCTGCCTCTAAATATACCCATTCAATATTATGTGTTAATATACAAATTTAGAGCAGGGATTTCTATTGCCAAATCAAATTGGCAATTTGGGGTGGATTTGGTTAAATTTCGCCAAAGCATATAATACATTATGCATGTCTATTTTCGAATGACCTTCGCAGATAGTTGCCAAATATTAGATCACTTTGCCGCGTATTAAATGGAATCTTTATCTTTAATCTCATCATAAATCTCCCATCATTTTCCATTGCACAACTCGTCAATTATACACAATTTCGCACTTGCTCGCTATATGTAAGAGTATTTAGCTGTTCTCTATAATGTTTATGTTATTTAAATAATATACAAAAATTTGTTTATTTTAATACAAAATGAAAAAGAAAATTATGGTGCGGGCGCGTTAATTGGATTACAAAATTGACGCCCCCCAGAAAAAGCTGCACGAGATGCGAGTCAATAATAGATGCAGATACAAAGCTACAGTTAAAGATACATTAGCAACAACTGCAACTGCAAATAGTGTAAGAGATACGCAGCTACCATTGGGTTGAAAGAGTCGCACTTTGTGTGTGTTGAATCATGCAATTCAATAGACACGAACCAAAAACGAGAAATCATCATTAATATATCAACACAATATGTATCTGGCAGATACATTCGGTTGCGCGCGTGCAGTTGAAAAGCGTTTGAATGGCTTTGATGATTGGGAAAGTGTTTTCACAGCTACCTTGCAACTTCCACTGGCAGCTGCTGTCGCTGCTGCTGCTGCAACATGCTAATTGCAACATTTTCGCACATTGCCAGCTATTTGTTGATGTTGTAGTTGTTATCCCGAGTAATGACTCATGCGTGCTATGGCTGTGACCATATCTCAATAAATCGCTTAGTAAACAATTTATTACGTTAATGATTTAATTAATAATTTTACGCGTCTGACCTTGTGCAGTTGCCACTGCAGCAACTTCACCAACTGCTTCGAACTCTTGTTAATGATATTAACTGTTTTGTATCATTCAATCTGATGTTGGGCAAAAAACAAAAAAATTGGTTGTTGCCTTGCCTCATTAATTTGTACTTCGAATTTTTGGGGGCATTGATAATGGTCTTTAAAAGGCTTTAAAAGGTATGTGGTATAGAAACCCCGATCAGTGTGAAATTTGATATGTTCATTGTACAATGATCAGATCTTACAGCGTTGTTGAAAAACTGCACAGCACGTCGGATTTGCTTCCAGGTGCTGCTCCAAATTGACCCAGTAAATTGCACAAGCCGCAAAAGGGCAACCCTTCAAAATGCAACTAAATAAAACTACCTTGAGTGTAAACGACTCTGAGATACTCTGTGCGCAGATTTGTCTAGTAATTGCATAAACAAAGAAGAAAATTGTGGTCTGTGTGTTTTTAAAACACTGTTTTATTTCGAACAAGTTTTAGTTCCAAAACACTTTATTAAGCAATTGAAATAAAATAGGAAAAAGCAAGATGCGGTGTTGTTTTTTTGCATAAGATATATAGTATATTTTGTAAAAATCAACTACTTGACAAACTGTTAATTCTGTATATTTTTACAAAAAAGTTAATTAATTAGTTTCTGCGTTTAAAATTCTATCTTGATGAAATTTTCGAGTTGAATATGTGGTCAATATTGAAGTTTTTTTCTTAGTAAACTATATCTTTTTAAGGTATACCAGAACCCAGATACCAATGTAGTTCCAGAATCTTTAATATCTCATACTTTCATAGAAAAACATACTTCACAAAGTGAACTCACCTATAATCTTATACATATGCTTTAAAAGCACAGATGCCTTTTTCTTTCATCAGTAAGTGCAGGGTATAAACCGGCGGTAAACATTTCAGATTTAGCAACGATAATTGACAAGTATTGAATTACAAGCACGTTGATAAATTTGTGTCAAAGGGGCAATTGATGAGTTCTTTGATGACCGATAACTGCACTTTCTCGTTGAATACCAGATAAATGTAAAGAGTAATAATTCAGTCAGGAATAAATTTGCAAATGAAGAGTGTAGCATCGTAATCTTTCAATTGTAGCACCACTCAGAATGCAACATATTTATGAATATGCATGATCAATATGCATTAACAGTTTGAACTGCCTTTTGTGGGAAGCATCGACTGCAATCAGGCTGAAAGCAATTTATTTTTTTGAAGTTGCATGAGCTTGGCTGACTTTCAGTTCAATAGCTTTTGGTAGCTGCAGCAGGAGCATAATTAAAAACGTTGCGACACCCAAAAAAAAAACTAATAAAAAAAAGGAAAAAAGAGGTAAAATGTATACCTCGACCCACCCATAAATGACGTGCGGCAATCGCATTATTTGCCTTTCTTTTGGCCTTTTGCTTTTGAGTCTTTTTTGTGTTCAGTCTTCGATCTTCGGTCTTTGCACAGCAGCAACGATCCGAGCATGTCGTTAATATTATTTGGCTTGATAAACTTCTGCCACAAGACAATCAAAATTACTCAATCACGTTGAGAGCTGCAATGTTGCAGTCACCTGGTGGGGGCGGTGGCGGTGACGGTGGCGGTGACGGTGGCGGTGGTGCAAAAGGCACTTTGTGAGGCTTTTGAAACGGACGCGCGTCAAATGCAACCCAAAATGCCGTCAAAGCCGCGCCCACTTGGACTCCCAGAGGCTGTTGTTGCAGGCACAAAAAGCCCTCGGCTCGAGCTCCAGACTCGATTGTAACAGGAGTCGCTTGTCGTGTAATTGATGTCAATTTGTTGTGGTGCTGGTGGTGCGCCCACTTTGGCAAACGTTAAATGCCAAATATAATTTAATAGGAAGTGAAAACAAGCAAAAGGGTACAAATTATGCTGTGCCTCAAAAACTATAATGATTGATTTGTATCAGCTATGAAACGAGCCGAAAAATGTTGCCATTTAACTATTAAAAACATATGTACGAGTATGTCTATGTTGCAGCTTGTGCCCCCTCAAGGAGGGAAGTGATGCCGTTGCCTGCCAATTATCTGCGCCCAATTTCGCTTTCGACTCTTGATTTTTGTTTTTGCTTTTATTTTTAGGTTTTTTTTTGTCTATTTTGGCTGCCAATTTGTTGCGAGGCGGAAATAATAACAATAATTTGACGCTCTGTGTTTGTCCAAATCGAGTTAACAATAATAGAGGGCCATTACCCGCCTGCCAGCATGGCCAAAATTCAAATCAACCAGCCAAGTTGCAGTATTTACCTATATATATATTTTTATCTGCTTTATTGCTAGTTTCAGGATGGAGGATATTAACAAACACACACAGACACACACACACACACAATGACAATTGCAGTTATTTTGCAGTTGATTTGAGGTTCACATTGCATCATCATCATCATCATCATCAACATCATCAACATCAGTTGCAGTTGCAAGTTGCAACAGTTGCTCAATTTGCATTATTATGGTCAAGATTTGTGTGGCGCGGCTTATTAGCTGAGATTCGCATTGCAGGCTTGGGCCTTAATGCACTTTAGAAAGCACTCACAGTACCAGTTGCACTTGTTGTTGTTGTCAATATTTTTCCTTATTTTGTTGTTGCTGGTATTGTTGTGTGTAATGTTGCAGCCTGATATGCCTGACTAACTTGCAGCTATGTGCCTTGTGCCTAGTGCCTTGCCACAAGCGAAAGGTGGAAAGGTGTTGCCTTATGGGATTCGAATTGCATGCCACCAAGTGGCAAGCAAGTTGTGCCATGTGCAACGAAAGTTGTTTGAAGGTTGTTGGGTCACCAGCAACTTCCTCATGCAGCTACGTGCAACACACATATCGACATCGACATTTGCATACTGTATCTATAGCTATGTTTAACCGTTTTTAAATGAGAGCCCAACCTAATGAGGCATTTTTCAATTACAACCTCGTTTATCTCAAATGAAACTACAACCTCTTTGTTCAACTGACCCACACGAGTTTCTAATTGAAATAAATTGCTTCACTTTTGTGTCTGAGCTCAAACTCTAGCAACAGTTGCCCTTGAATTAGCTACGAGCTTAGCTTAAATTCATATAAATTGGTTCATTTGTGCAATGGGCAGCCCATGACTGACAAAAGCTGCGCGTCATGGAACTTGTGATGACCTTGAGCTGCTGTGCGGGCTAACGGCAACGGCAATCCATCGACTGCAACTCGATTCGAATGTGTGTCAAATGCAACATGCAGCAGACAACGATGTTGCAGACGTGACTAACCGACTTTCATGTCATAACTTAGTGCGCTCTTTGAAGTTCAAGTTGTTGCAAGTAACCCACCCCTCCCACTCGCACTCCCCTGCACCATTCGCCTGCCAAAGTGCGGTGCATTGTCCAGGCCATAAGCCGGTTCAATTAAGGCGCATAAATTATGCTTCCAGCCGCAGCGGCCGCCAAATTGAAATCGTAAATTAACATTTGCCAGACGACGACGATGCCACAGTCGTTGCCGCTGCCGCTGCCGCTGCTGCTGCTGTCTCTATTGCCAATAACTTTTACATTTTGACCAAATATTTTTGCAAATTTTCACTAAGCGCAGCCCACGCAGTCGTCGACGCCCGTTGGGTGAATGTTACACCAATAGAAGAGAAAAAAATATATAAAATAAAATTGTCAACGTTGCGGCAAACGAAATGAAAATGGTAGCAATTGGCGCGGACATGCAACTTGGCCAAAAAGTGACAGTTGCAAGTCAGTCAACGGCAACGGCAACAGCAACAGCAACTGCAACAACGGCTGCAACTGAAAATTCCTTGCCCGCCAATCGCACTTGGACTTGGACTCGCACTTGGAATCAGAGGCAGAGTTGCAATTGCTTGTTCGGATTCCCAGTCTGAGTTGGAGCTTGAGTCTTGGGTCTTGGATCTTGGATCTGGTCTCTGCAGTTGCTTGATTTTTTTATGTGTGACAGTTGCTTTATGTTACAATTTTCAGCATTACTTTTTATTTCAAGTGCAAAATTTATTGCCATTTGCCAAGGTGCTAGCCAAATGGCCAACTCTGCTACTGACTAATCAGTGGCAATGTTGTAGTTGTTCATTCGTTGTCGTTGTTTGTTGGGTTGCTTACTTGGCTTTCACTAGAAGACGCCGCAGCAACATTTGTTGTCTCAGCCTGTTGACTGGCATGCCTTTCAGCAAACACCATAGATCTCTGACACTTGGCACTTCATCGTCGTTCTCTCTGTCTCTGGAATCGGGACAAACAATTCTTTTTATTGTGTTCTGAATAAATCTTTTGTCAAGTTCAACAGGATTTGAAAGTACACAAGATCTTATAGTTTTCGTTAAATGTTTATATGTCTATGTTAGTTGTTTAAGTTCGGTGTTGCCTATGTTTTTGTAATCATTCAAATAAACGTTGCAAACCAATGAAAAATCTTAAAAATTGTTGTAGTAAATGTTATGATTTGTAGCTAGAAAAAAAGTCAATTGATATACGTATTTCATCTAAGCAAACATTTTCTTGCCTTCTCCATCTAAGGCAATAAATTATTCTGATCGCTTATTTCATCATAAAATTGTTGAAATTTAGTTCTAGTTCTCACCCAAGGATATTAAATCTATTTAGTTGAGAGCTAAGAAAACAACTATATAAAATTGATGAAATCACAAAAGCTTATTTTCCATAAAGAGGGTTTAGTTTTAATTTCTTTTTTGTCCGTATAAAAAATGTAGTTGGATTCTAATTAGGTGCCTACAGCAGTTCTCAATTTACAGTTCGATTTCGATTCATCCGTATCAGTTGAAAACTTATCACATGACATTTTCCACTTTTTTCGCATTTTAAAATATATTTTTCAAGATTATGTTTCAATCCAAGCTTATTTTTATTATAAGCATATTTTCAACATTTCGCTCTCTGAATTTCGCGTGCCATTAATAACAGGCTGAAGTTACACACCTTCCTCGACCATTGGCGATGTCAACTTGAGTCTTTGCTGTTTTATGTATTAAAAATATAAACAAATGGCAATGTCGCCGCATTGCATAATGCATAAATTTCTACGGCAATGCGACGACTCTCAGCTTCTATGGCCAAAAAGAAAAGCAACGCGAAAATAAAAAAGAGTTTTTCCCGTAACGAGCCGCCAACTCGTGTTGAGCTTCGGTAATATGAGCCTGGACAGGCAGGCCGAGGCCTCAGCATATGCCGCTGGAGGTTGTTGCCTGGTAATAATGACAGTATGTGTCACATTGCAACCCACACGCATTCAATTTTACTGCCATGCAACAACTGCAGCAGCAGCAACTGCAGCAACAACAACAACAACAACAACAACGAGCCTGCAGTTTTATGAGCCATTTGAAAAAGAGCTTCAACTTAGTTCCCTGCACAGTTGTTGTTATTGTTGCCATTGCTGTTGTTACTGTTGTTGTTGTTGTTGGTTCGTTTAGTTTTTGGCTTCACTCTTGGCGCAAATTTGATCCAATTGCGCACTCATTTAATCGTGATCTTTATGCGATTGTACAGTTGGATGTGTTTAGCCTTTTATGTCGAGTCGAGCCTCGTCTCTCCGCCAGTTGATCAGTTGCGTTGTCGTTGTTGTTGTTGCTGTTGTTGTTGTTGTTTCCTTAGCTGGTTCCCTTGCTTTTTGGCCTGTCTGTTGTGTGACCTACATAACTTGCAGTTGTTGCTGTTGTTGTTGTTGTCATTGTTTAATTTAATTTGCTTTGGTGGATGCTGTTGTTGCTTTTGTTGCAATAATTATGTAAAAACATGTTGAGCGTTCAAGGAAGTTAATTAAATGGAAAATAAATGTGTTTTCAACGATCGCGAATTGCCTTAATTGGCAATTGTCTGTGGGAGGCAATCAGGATTGAGGGAAGTTCTTTGTTTGACGAACTGGCGACAATACTTTTTATCTGTCCTGCATTTGGTCAAATGCCGTTAATCAAACTCTTTCCGGGTTTTTTTCATACTTTCAAGTCCCACTTATGGCATCATTTTTTTCTCAACGGTATTTTAGTTATTGCTTCCTGAAGTTTTATATACCCTTTCGAGGAGTATTCAAATTTTATAACGAAGTGTTTCTAACCATCTATCTAATTTTACGAAATTTGCTAGTCATTTTTTTCTTATGTATACTCAATGCAAACTAATTCAGCTATGTAATTTAAAAATATAGCTTTACCAAAAACAAAATTAAAAACCCGGGTAATTAAAATTGAGATTACCGTATTTTTAATAAAATATTATTGATTTTAAATTTGTAACACTTTATTAAAAACTGTATCGTACAAAGCTACTGTTATCTAATATTATTTAAGTTGATTTGTTGTTGTTTTTTTTCATTTTTTTTAAGGAATTATTTTTTTCTTTTTCATCTATTCCGTTAGCCGTATCCTTAGTTTTTTTTTATTTGTATTTTTAATGGTTTTGTAATTATACAAATGTAATATGTAGATATTAAACACTCGATGATTGTATGGTTATACTCGACTTCCTTCAATGAAATTCCATAGTCTTAACCCAAATTCGTGAAGAGTTCCCCGTTCCACGCTGATTATAAACGGCTTCAGTATAATATGTTTGCCTCATCGACGAAGACGTCTAAATTTAGCCCGTCTTTTAACGTTTTTTGGCTTTTTTTTTTCTCGGCTCTCGACAATCGGATTTGACATTAAGGCGTACTTCAGGCATTGTCTAAATCAAATTGTATGCAATTTGTGGAAGTGAGGGAGGCGGAGAAGGAGGAGGGAGAGACAACTCGCCTTGTCTTGGTTATGTAATTAAGCCAGTTACCATAGCAATAATTACCATAAAGATAGACAATAATTTGGCCTATTGCGGCGCACTGAGATCTGATTTAATGTGTGTGTAATTAAGATGCGGCCGGATACGAAAATTGACATGATTAGGCGAAACACTGCGCTGGTGGCATATACTTAATTTGTGCTTGCCACACAGGTGCGGCAACAGTGTCAAGGGCGTTGTACGATGGGGCCATAACTTAAATTAGCAGACAACATTAAAATGGCTTTCAAATTTTTGCAAATGTTAGGCGAAAGTCAGCCTGTTGTTGTTGTTGTTGCTTTAGTTGCAGTTGCATGAATAAAACATTATGAAGGCGTTGCATGCCGCAAAAAGAAACAATAACTATAGGCGTTGCTGCTACCTTGTGCGAATGCCTTGGCTGTTGGCTTTTGGCCATCTCAGCTGCCGTTGCCTGGCTTTCTGGCCAAGCGGTAATACGTCAATAACCGTTTAGCGTACAAATTGAAATTTTTATTAGTTACGGACACCGGGGCAACTGTTGCAACTGCAACGGCAACAGAAAAAAGCAAACCAAAGCATTGGCCCGCCGGCGCTTCAACAACAACAACAACAACAACTACTACAACAACAAAAATAGCAGCAACAACAAGGAAAGCTACTTAGACAGTTGCCAAAAGGGGGATGAGAGGAGGAGCTGCTGCTGCTGCTGCTGCTGACGCTGCTGTTGTTGTTGTTGTTGTTGCCGTTGCAGTTGCAATTGCAATTGGAGTTGGGAGTTGGAGGAG
This sequence comes from Drosophila innubila, assembly GCF_004354385.1. Taxonomy (NCBI): domain Eukaryota; kingdom Metazoa; phylum Arthropoda; class Insecta; order Diptera; family Drosophilidae; genus Drosophila; species Drosophila innubila. The sequence continues at coordinate 9,819,314 of NW_022995380.1, forward strand.
CTGCAAAGGAAGCCACATGAATGCCCCTGCTCCCTGTTCGCTGAGATATCGCCAGAGATTATGTTTTGTGGCAAGTAGCAGCAGCAGCAGCACCAGCTGCCACCATTGTTTTTGTTTTTGTTGTTGTTTCTCATTTCATTGTTGTTGTTGCTGTTTTTATTGCTGTTGCTGTTGTTGTTGGCCTTTGGCTTGTATCGCGGCGCTGGCATCTGTGCGATGTGCAACACTTGCAGACAACTTGGCGCTCTTTTTTGCAACTGTTGCTGCCACACCGTCCTCATCTCCTCCTGCTGCTGCTCCTCCTCCTCCTAGTCCGACATATACATCAAAGTTCGCTTCAGTTTTTGGGGGGCGCTATGAATTTTGTTTATAGAAATTAGCCAGTCCGTCGCCTTGGCTAGTCGGACCACGCCCTTGTTGCCAACGTTGCCATGTTGCACGTTGCACGTTGCCATGTTGCCACAGTCTGTCTGTCTATCCGTTTATCAGCCCGCAGGTGATTAAGCCGTCGTTTATGCGATTTGCATATGTGTTGTCCGTTGTTGCATGTGTTTCCTGTGTGTGTGTGCTAGCTACTGCGTTTTGTGGCAACAGCTGACGTCTGTTGTCGTACGTCTGTGTTGCATCCTGCTGTCATTTGGCTACCGCGTTTTGGGCCACCCCAACGCCAGGTGATAATATCTTGGATAGCTTTGTTGATTTCTTGAATTATGCACCATCAATATTTGTCTTGCGTGTTGGGGCAAGTTGTGTTTGTGTGTGCCACTTGACAGCAGTTTTTTGGGGCTTGCCGCAGACAAGGACGTCTAATTGTTGTCGTTACTAGGCCTGGCCTAAAGTTGGGGAGAGAACTGCACTGCAATCAATGGCAGCGTGGCACGCAACAACTGTGATCTGTTGGTTGCAACTGAGATGCTGTTGTCTGCCACTTGCAACGTTGCCACAAACTGGGTTAAGCACAGCTGCGAGTCGACTTGCAATTTATGCTTTTCGTGTTTACAGTTTTATGATTCTGTTTTGCCCAAACAAACACTTTGGCAAATAAACAAAACAATCAGCAGAACAAACGTTGCAACATTCAAGCACCCTCTTGCCCCTTGCCACTTGCCACTTGCCATACACCCCACGCCACGCTTCGTCTCCGACGATCAAGGCCGAACTAACCAGCTAAGCAACTGAGCCAACTGAGCAGCTGAGCAGCTTTCAGCTTAAGTACTATAAATTACAAGCTGTTTTTTAAGACCCTGTACCCAATGAAGACAAGAGTATATTATGTTTGTGGTAATGTAAGTAACAGGCAGATAGATGATAGCTCCGATCATATGTACTATATAAATTTCCGACTCTTGAGATATCAGAGACGATTAGGGTTTTTAGTATAATGTTAATTTATCAAAAAACATTTATTTCCAATAATATAATTTTTGAACGATATTGTTTTGACAAAAATGTCACAAACGGTAAGGAAAAATAAATATAATTCTAATCTGTTGTACTATATAGTTTGATTTAGGTGTGATTTGAGACAGTTAATCTCATTATCTTAAGTAATATTCCATGAAAAGTTACATAGTCAAAGATATATTGTATTTTAATTATTTTATAAACATTTTTTTGATTGATTATAAACAAGAAATATATTAAAATTAATTTAAAAAATATATTATTGTTGTACTGAACTCTTGCTTTATAGTTTGAACCATTAAACCGAATAATTTGCTTATATGACTTTATTTTATTTTTGAGAAGTGACTTTGTGGTATATCACAGTCAAGCATACTCGATTTTAGCATTCTTATTTGTATTATTTTTTTTATTTTGTTGCAAACGGAAACATTCATATGCAAAAGCAACCCACTTGGAGTTGGCGTCGGAGTTGTAGTCAAGTTGGAGCTGGTGCTGTTGGCTTTGCCTAATGAGCCGTGCCCAAAAATCTTGGCTTAGCTCTGCGACTGTCCAACTGTCCAACTGTCCGACTGTCTGACTGTCCAACTGGGGGGCTGTGCCTGCCTTTCACAACGCCAGGGTGTCTGGCAAAATCTAATTAAATGTTATCGCGCTAATAATCAACAAATTTACAAACTTTCTAAAGACAACGAGACGCCTTTTGGCTTCTATACTCGTATGCTATATACAAATGTGAGTATATGTATGCGCAATTTGTGTGCTGTGCGTTATAAAAAATCGTTCAGCTCGACTTCATAATTAGTCACCTAATTACTAAGACGGATGCCACAAGAGGTTGACGCTGAGCTGTTGCTACAGTCTGTGCAAAAAAGCAGCGCGCCAAAGACAAAGCCAACACTGAAGCTCCCAGTCTAAGCAAACTGGTTAAGCAATGTGAGAAGCGGCAAGAGGATGAGGAGAAGAGGAGACTACCGGTACAGAATTATGATTTCAGAAAGCCAAGTCGCGCGTGGCAATCGCTCGACTGACTTTTCCGCCACAGCATTTTGATTTATGTGGCAACTATGACACGGCGGCAGCCGAGTCGAGCGTTCTCTATAATTATAGTCGGAATCGAAGCTGGAGACGTAAACGTAGACGGAGGCAGTCCGCTTGAAGTAGACTCTGTGGCGACTCCAATGCGAGTCAAATTGTCTCAAATCTATGATCAATAACAGTTGCAAACTTAGCAATAATATAAACTGGACTGTGTATCACACAGAGATATTTTTATATTTTAAATATAATTTAAAAATATATACAAAATAAAAAATTTGAAAATGTATAGATGAAAAGAACAAATATAACAAAATATATAAAAATATGAGTCTATACCATAAACCATAATTATTAAGCTAATACGTTAATTAACAAGTCAAAGTTAACAAACATAATGAAACTTCATGAGCTACTGGACTAACTCTTAAGTATCTATAATTGCCGTCGTCAGCCCACAATTGGCTGCTGCAGTTGCTGTCAGCGGATGTTGTTGTTGCTGTTGCTGTCAGGGCTTAATGTTGTCAGCGGTCCATTTGCCACAGCTCGTAGGTTGCCACATTTCATAGCGGCTCTGAACTTAGCACACCAACCCCAACCCCAAACCCAGAGAGATTCGCACTCAGTAAAAATTCTGGAAATATGAGCTCTTCCCGGAATGTGGCTGTTGCTGTTGCTGCTGCTCTGCTTCCATTGCCAGTGGTGTTGATGGCAATTTTTAGCCATGACTTGGCGTCAAAATGTGCGACTTGCAACAAGACTAGCGAGCCATAAATAACAATAAAATCAACAACAACGTGAACAAAAACAGGGGAAAATTGTTGTTGCTGGGACTTGTGAATGGAAATTAAAACAATCAACAAAACAACAGCAACAACTTTCAATGCACCTCGATCAATGTTTCGCTTCGGCTTGGCTGCAACAAGTACATAAAGGCAGTGTTGCCGCCGCCGTTGTTGCTGCCACAGTTGCAACAGTTGCCACCAACCACCACCAAAATTTGACCCATTTATGCAGATTTCGATGGCCAAAACAATGGGCATGCACAGCAACAACACGTAACAACGGCAACAACATGAACAACAACCACGGGAGCCGTGTACTGCGGCAAGTACGAGTACAGCACGCTTGTCATACCCTGTAGTTTTAGAGACGCAGCGGTATGATAGACTTAATAGACTAACCACATTTATAATGGCCACAACATTTAATGATCGTTAAAAGTACTGACCTCTTGCTATACCCTGTATTATTATAGACTTCGTTTACTATTCAAATAATATGTATGTACTTTAGCAAAATTGAAAGCAACGAAATTGCCTAATTGCCTGTTTTAAATACCCTTTAAACTAGATTTATAAATACAAAACAGCGACTACAGTATTAACAATTATGGCAAGCGCCTACAGCATGCTTGACATACCCTGTAAATGTAAGCTAGAATATGGTAGACTAGCCTGGAAGTAAAGCTACCAACAAACTATTTAATTATTTCATGTTAATAAAGTACATTTTTATTTATATATTAATTACTTTCTAGCGATACAAGTATTTTAAGATAATAATAGTAACAATATAAATACTCAGATTTTTTCATTGATATTAACAACTCTTTTTGTTTACATTAACATATTAGATAATCAAAATTACAACTCACTTAAATAATTATTATATTTATATAATATTTTTGTTTAATTTGTCATTGTAGGGTATCTGTTAGTCGCTCCACTTTCACTGATAGGCTTCTTGTGATCTTGTCGGCACACAGAACACTCGCATTTAGTCATTTGTCATGTTGATTTATGCTCGTATTTACTCATTGGCGTTTAATGCCGAACAAGGTTTTCACACGGCGTCGATCAACGCGGTCTCAAATTCAGCTTCAGTTTCAACTCCAAGTGCAACTCCAACTCCAGCTATGACTTTAGCTTGAGCTTCAGGCTCAGGCTAAGGTTGACCCAATGCTGGTGGCAACCTTGAGCCAGGTCCAGAGTACTCGTATAACGGCAGCTGTCCGTCTGTCAGTCTGTCTGACTGATATTTACTCGTTAGCTCTCGATCTGCTGTCCTGCACACACGTAGCACAGTTTTCAGCGTGTTGTTCTGGCCGTGTTGTTGTGTCTTCCGCCTGAAGGTGTCATTGTGTGTGTGTTGACTTGTTTGTCTGTCTGGTATTTATAATTGAGGGATCTGTTGGCTTATCAGTGAAACAAACAGCACTTAAAATGTGTTGTGTGACCCAAGCGGAAGTCAGAAATAAAAAGAAATAAACAAATATAGTCAGACAAATCTAAGGTTAGCTACCTGGCTGGTCCAAAAATATAACCTGACTTTGTTTGTCATAGTACATGACAGTGGATGTCCATGCAATGGCAGTTACCACTGTACCTGGGGGACACATTAATCATGCAATTGTTGCTACCAACTGCGACGCTGCAGCGCGCTGGCTGTGGCTCATCAATAAGGCTGGCAGTCCTTGCCACATGCGTGGGGTGGCATCGCGTGGCGCTTCGATTAATGAGCTTGCCACGATTAGAATCAATTTGAATTAATGAACATTTGAAGCGTCTGTGATTTTGTTTAACCAACAAACACACACAGCAGGCAGTCGGCAGTCGGCACTCGGCAGTTGGCCAAAAAAAGAAGCATGCAAAACAAAAGACTTAGGCAACGAACTTGACTGAGATATTTGACCAGCTAGCTGGCTTGGCCGACCATCTGACTAGCTGGCTATCTCGCTGGCTGGCATATTAATTTCACATGCCTTGGCTATAATGAAAAGCGATTTTATATTGCCCGGCCGCCTGTGGTCGTTTATAATCAAGTTAAATGCGCGCATAGCTATAAAAAAAAAAAAAAAACTTCGACTCGGTATCAGGCAATGCCGCCGCCAAATGACTCAAATGGCGCAAATGCGTTTTGGCCGAGAAGGATAGCAGGAGCATCGCAAATGCATTGGACAGAGTGTGACCATTAACAGAACGATGTCGCCAGCTCTCTGGCTGAGTGTGCGAGCATTGCCTCCTTTTTTATGGCAATTTTCACTTGACCAACAGATCAGGCCAATAGATGGGGAAAAACCCCGCCACTTTATTGCCCAGCTCGCCTGCTGTGCGCCGAATATAAAAACTATCGTTTATCGTCTTTTATTTGCATTATTTATGCAAAAGAGGGAAAAGTGCGTTTTCAGCTGCCGCACAATTATACGGATACGGATACCGATATATTATATATTAACTATTATTCGGATACATTTTATAACCACAAAATTGCTGTATTAATGGAAGAGATGAAGAAAAGAATTTATATTTGAAAGGAAAATGACTTTCGTCGAAGAACAACTTTTCTCTTTCTGCAGCAAAATTAAAAGTTGGCCAATTACTTAAGTCACCATTAAAGTTATCTTTATTTTACAATCGGTAAAGGAGGTGAGTGGACCATTTTAAATCTTATATTTGTTACTAGAAATTCACTAATCTCAGCATCTTAAAAGTTTATCCAACTGAAACATATTTATTTATCTTATGAAGCGAGTGACTTTTCTGGAGTTATATAACGTGAGGAGCAAATATGTGAAAATATTTCTATTTTCACCTTGCTAATTTCATATTTTTTGTATTTACCTTTTAATTCTTTCTTTTTCTTGCTAGCTTTTAAAATAAAAACGAAATTCTTGCATATTTGGCTTGGGACATTGAACAATGTGCGTTGGCATTGAAAACTATTCAAAGTATGCTCGAATATATCAGTACCGCATCTTTTTCTTTGTTTTTTTTGTGGGTTTTGCTTTGCTTTTCATTGGAAATCAAAAAAAAAAAAAAAAGACTGGCAGACGGAGACGACGACGAGGACGCTATCGATCAACATGCAGCGCGGGGCTCGTTGAGATTTTAACACAATGGGACGTCGGGGGTTTCGATTTCAAAGGCAGGCACGTAGCCGGATCATGGCTGGAGGAATGGGGGGAATTTCTGTGACGTTGATGCGCACCTTTGATAAGGATGTGTCCGTCCATCGTCGTCTAACACACCTCAGAAAGTTATGAAATCTTCGAAACGCGAGGAGGGGAAACTAAACAAACAAACAAAAAGCGAATGAAACTAATTTCTAAGCTGAGAAGCGGAGAGGAAGCCTTTGACATGGTTAATCCTGATGAATAGATGTGTTTCCTGCACGGATAAGTCAATTTAAAGTCTGATGTTATGCTTGCATATTTTAATGCACAATAATTAAGAGTGAACTTGGTTGTTAAGCCGTTTGCGTTTAGTATGACGATGGGTTGACAAATCTGGTTGGTTCTCCTCCTGCACCTCTAGCTCCTGCACCTCTAGCTCCTGCATCTCCTCCGTCTCTGGAACTTTCGGCATCTCTGGTTGCTGCGATCCCTGCGGCTCCACTTCAACATTGCGCGACTTTAAGTCAATGCGAGAGACGCAGTTGCTCAGATTCGCAAAAATTTCGCTGCTTCGACGTTCAGCTGCGTTCATTCTGCGCTTTCTTCTGGGAGTCTTCGGTAGTTCCGGTGGAGCTATAATTTCCGAGGGTTTCTTAACCTTTCGTCGTTTTGTCACAGACTTGGAGCGAGTCTTCCGTTTCACTGGCATGGATCTTGATGACCTTCTTGATTTGCGACTTGCGACAATCGTTACAGATGCATCTGTCGACTCGAGGACTTCCGGGTTATTGGTTAGCTGTGTACCCAGATGGGTAGTACTTTTCTCAATGTATTGCATGGGTAGGCGGGTGAATTGCCAATTGTCAGCTAGCACTCTATATTTCTTCTTCTTCTTCTCTGACAGGCTAGACCAAAGACGGACTGCAGACTTCCGCATTTTAAGAGATTCTCGAAGTGGCATCTTAGCCTTCCCCATATCTTGTAATGACGTCAAACGCATTTCATTGAGAAAGTTTTGAAAGGGAGTCGGAGATGCGATGTTACGCAGTATGCGCTCCCGGTCCGTTACAATAGTACTAGGAGTAAAGCTGACCCGCTGCAGTGACCCATGTGAGCCCCACGATGACCAGTATCTTTTAATTATCCGAAATATACAAGTCATTTTGTAAATCTAAAACTGTATAATATAAAGATAGTATCGCTTCAGCAATAAGTCTTCACTTACTTTTATAAAGGCTGATAAGCTGAAGATCTATAAAAATATTAAATACACAATAAAATTAAAAATTTTAGAAATTGTAGTGTCTCCTTTATGTCGCTTCGATGTAGTATGATTCCCCAAACACTTCAAAATTTCCATAGTCGTTAGTGACACTAGTCTCAAATATTGTTGCACCCCCGGAGAAGTTGTAACTTTAATACAACTGCACACAGAGCGTTAATCTAATTGAGACAACGAAAGTGTTAAGACGTCTTCCTGGAAATTGACACTTACACAATGGCATGTAAAGCCACAGTCATAAAACTGGCTGATAGACGACGATTCTCTGATAAGAACTAATGATTTAAGACCAAAGATAAACACTTGGAGGCTGCAACAAGAGATGCAACACAGTTGCCCTATGCCCAGCTGTGAGCAGTCGCTCATAAAACCCGGTGCACAGTAATTCCACGGTCTTTTATCGCCGCTTGTTAACGTTGGAAAGTGTGTAAATTTACACACCTAAACACCGCAGGTGGAGTTTTCCCATTTGGTTTTACTTTCAATGATGAAAAGTTTTAAGTTCTTCCAACCGATTCTTTCACCGTTTCGAAGCAAGCAAGCGTTCGTTCTGGTTCCACAGCCAACATGTTCGATCGGCCAAACGGTTATGCCGCTAGAAGTCCGCTCTGTTAAAGTCGGCGGCTGCTGTTATGACCATGTTAATTAACATATCAATGACTTATATTGCTTATATTATTAAGAGCTAAAAACAAAACTATTAGAATAATATTTAAGTTAACAATTTAGATAAATTATGTGAAACGTAACAATTAAGACTGAAAAATTGGTATACAAAAGAATGTATAAGTGCTCCAACCCAGCTGCAAGGACATCCAGAAAACACCCAACGAGAGAAATAACAAGAATTGATTTCAGATGATACTTAAAAATTATGAAATTGATTGAATGCCAAATCTGCTCCTCTCCATTCCCATTCGCATCTGGTAATCTAATAGGAAATTGACTTGTAAATAAAAATTTTTTTTACATTTAAACTACTTGCTTCTCACATAAGATTTTCAAAATACAGCAATATTTATTCAAAATGCCCATTGTAAGATTCAAGTTGATGTTTTCGCAAATCTCAACCTCACAGTCAAGCCCAATAACATGCGGTCGCATTTGTACGCATCGAACATGTTCGCTTGCAACATGAAACGATCGCGCTCATTGTGGCCGATTTGTTGCAACCGTTAGTCGGCAACCGCTTGCCAAGCTAAACAGACGTGCAGACGGGTCGAGAGATTGTGTCGCTGATTGGAAACGGGGTTTCATACGATTTATGAATGAGCGTCGCGCAGCGTGAGACAGACATTCAATTCCCATACAAAAACAAAAACAAAAAACGAGAACGTGAACGTGAACGAAATTTCAAAACAAAATCGAGGAAAATACTTCTTACATACGATAAACAACAAGACTCACACACAAACACATACTCACACACAACATACGAAACGATAGCAGAGCGTAAAAGTTTATTAAGAAAGAAAACGTTTGTTTTGCCTCAGCAATAACAGCAACAACAACAGCAACAACAACAAGATAAAGATACGAGCGCGGAAATTGCAATTGCAAACAAAACAAACGCTTCGATTGTCAAAGACGCGGCAAATTCGCGAGTTTATTTTTTTCGGCTTGCACTTCGCACACTCTCCGCCTCAGCCCACCCGACACCACCCCACGCTGTCCATTACTCACACCCTTTATGCACACACATGCATCTGTATTAGTGTGCATATAAAAAAACCAGGAAAAAATTACAGCACAAATATAAAGCTAAATAGTGCGTAAAAATCGGTTTTTTGTGCGATTCGGTTCGTTTCGGTTCCGTTGTGGGAGTGTAAGTGTGAGTGTATATACATACATATGTATGAGTGTGTGTGTGTGTGTGCGCAATAGAATGAGAAGCGCGGAGAGCGCGTCGCTTGTGTTTTTGTTGTTTTAGATTACCAAATTCTCGCACGAAAAAACATGTCGAAATTGAAATTGAAATTAAAATTTTGAAAACGAGCGCAAAACAACAACAACAACAACAACAACAACAACAAATTGTAAGTGCGGTGAAAAGTGTTATAATAAAAACGCATTTTGGCAAATAAATCTTGAATCAAAATTGAAGAAATATTAAATAAAAAGTGATTGAAAATTATTATTATTGTTTTATTTGTGCAACGAAACTAAGTTTCTTATTGAGATAGAGGCAGCTCTCTCACTTCTCAGCTTTATATCTTTCGCGCTCTCGCTGGTCTTAAAGGTAAGTGCAAGAAGAAGACGGTTCTTTAGAGCTTATCATTATAGCCATGGGTAAACATTAGCTTATCTCTATGGGTCTATTCTCTCTCTCTCTCTCTCTCTCTTGCTGTGTCTCTGTGTGTGGCAGCCACATCTGCAGATGCCAAAGTTAATAGTAGATATTTCCTAGAACGCGACGTCAGCGTTAGTTGTTGTCGCTATGTTTGCAGTTACTTTCACTCCAAAAATACAAAATTTAACAAAAGAAAAATAAATAAATAAAAACAGCAACAGCAACAGAAACGGAGAAGAAGAAGAAGAAATACACGGACTCTGGTCAAACCGGCATATGCCACACACATACAAACACACACACGAACACACACTTGCAATCAGTGTGTGCTATCACTATCGCAATTGCCAGTGCCTGGTCTATGCCGGGGTCTGGGTTTGGGTTTGGGTCTAGTTATGGGTCTGTTGGTTGTCTCTCCTTTTTTAGTCAGCCAGACCGCTTTATCTTGTCAGCTGTGTGTGATGTGTGTTGGGTTCGTCTCTTGACTCTTAAATGAAATAGTGATAACCTATATTATACAAGTACTACAACGGTTAGTTAGTCTCTCCTCCTTTCTCTATCTCTATCTGTCTTTCAGTTTCATCAGCAATCCAAATCGCACTTGAAACTTATCTCGTTTCACTTTTGTCGATTCTTTTACAGCGAATCTTTTCAGAATCGCTTTAGCCATAATCTGGATTATGTTCAATATTTTGTTTGTTTGTTTTGTTTGGCATTATGTTTCGATTTGTTGAATTCATGGAAACTTTAGACTCAGTTCTGTTGATGAAATAAACACAATACTTTAATGAGTCGCGTTTCTCAATGATTTGCATTGAAATATTTCCGGTTTCGTTCGCTCCGAATGCGTCATCATCCCCCTTCTTTGTAATACACAAGGGAGTTTTGGTTCTTTATAAGATTTTGTAGGAATATTATTACGATATGGATATGGTTATGGTACGGTGTGGTTTGCCCATTATACAGCATTAAACAAGCTCGTGAAATGTGTGTATAAACTGGTTTTTTGACTCTTTGTTTATATGTATTCCACATATGTTTGTAGTATATAAATAAGCCTATAAAAAAACACTTGTGCGTGATGGTGGGAGGTGTTTAATATAACGGCAAACTCGGGTAAATAAAACTGAAACAATATGCTTAATATTTATACTCATATCATATGATATGATATGATATCTGTTTACTCTGTTCCACATCCCTAATTAGTACACGTATGTAGATCTCTATGGATTTCGGGCTTTAATTAGTCAGTGAGTTTCAAGAATGGCTTCTGATGTTCTGCATTTGACATTCTAGCTGAAATGGGACTTCCAGTCTTAATGCTGCCATTTATCAGAGACAAGTTCATCAATTTCATGTGTGATAAATGTCGTACAAGAATTTACATAAATACCTTCTACAGCTGCCGAACAAGTTGACTTGACAAAATGATTTGTATGTTGTCGCTGTCGTTGTTGTTGTTGTTGTTGTTGTCTTTGTCATCAACGGGGAACGACACTGAGCGCCACCCTGAACTTACAAGTAACTCATAGATACACAGATACAGATACAGATACAGATACATCTATACAGATGTAGAGATGCAACAAAATTCTATCCAAAAACAGCAACTAATTCCAAACAATGTAAAGTATTATTTATTTTTAACTGAGGTCATCAACGTCGTCGTCGTCGTTATTGTTGTTGCTGTTGTTGTTCATATTGTTGTTGTCGACGATTACAACGTTGCCCCCAGTCAACGCTTCTCTTCCCTCTGCTTTCCTCTCTTCTCTCGATCCTCTGCTGCTCTCAGATTCGTGTTGTTCTTATTTCAAGTTAATGTGCTCGTGTTGTTGCTGTTGTGGCTGTTTTTCAGCTGTTGAACTCGAACTCTCACCAAATTATGCCACACAACAACGACGTTGCCTGAATAGACCCAGACCCAGTGCTATAGTCAGAGCTATTGCCAGTGCCCAGTGGCGTTGTGTGGTGTGCCCCAGCAACAACAACAACACCAACAACAACAACAACACCATCAGCAGCCCTGGCTGGGGACGGGGCCAACAAACATTATTTCAAATACTATTTATGCTTGACTTTTGCGCCTCAATGACTTTTGAATTGCCTTGCCTTTGGCTGCCAGTTTTTACACACACTCACACACACACACACACACACACCACACATATACGCATATACACTCACACACACTTCTCTCGCACACACATGTTTTTTCTGCTGTATTTCTACTTATGCCACAGGCAAAACTCACATATGTTGCCACAAATTGCAAGCAGATGCATTTTTGAGTACAGAAATTTTCTTTAAAAATGAATCTAACAATTTTAACTTTGTCACCACCAGTTTGAAAATGTTATTAGTTATTTAACAAAAATGTGATTGTTAATATGAAGCAAAAACATGTGAAAGTCTTTCATTATTCATATAAATTGGCTCTTTAAATTAAAATTGTATCTATTATATAGATTTTTGAGAAAATCTTATATATATAATTTCTAAAATACCTAAGGCAGGGATCGAAAATAGTAAATAGTTAAATAGAAAATAGAATAGAGTTATAAATAGAGCTTGAAATGAGATTGCAATACATTTTGAGCTCTTATTTATTATATGTAATTATAAAACTTCAAAGAACTATTTTATATGATAAAAAAAAAGAAAAAATTAAAATTTTACAATTTAATTGCTTGTTTTTTTTTAGAAATTATTATCCTCAATTTTCCAACTTCATACTAAAGAACATCTAGGAGTCAAACTCAAGATTTCAAATGAAAGACTTTCAATTTCTGACTTTCAACCTCTTGGGGAGATTATAATCAAAGTACCTAACTGAATTAAATAGTTCTAAGTATTGTAGCTCATCCTCTGTAATACCCCTTCTCATATAAACTAATCTTAATCCAGAGTATCAGTATTATAAAGTATCCTGCCTCGAATATCTGTTCATCTTTCAAATACAAAACCAACGAATCTTCTGCGTTCCGAAGTTAACCTTTCTTTCTTAGTTGTTATACATCCACTCAAAGATCTTTTCACCTCTCAAACCAATCTCAATCCAGCACACACATTAAACACACATTAGCCTGCATTTAATTTGTCAATATTAGCTCGTCAATGACCCTTTTGGCCGGGGGAAGAGAAATGACTCGATTGGTTCTCAGGCCACACTTTTCATTTCTATAGAGTTTTTCTTTCAAGCATTGGAAAGTGAGGCAAGTAACAACAGCAATAACTCTGCACGACACACGACAGGGCGACAGAGCGACAGGGTGACTGACAGACAGAGTATGTCTGATCGTCTGGTCGACTGAATGGCTAAATGGCCTGGGTCTCTCTATGTTGACCTTTTCACAGCTGGAATCATCTTTCACATCCATAACCACGGCAAAATGTACGGTTCTGTTTACGGTTTGAGATCTACTCTGGGGTCTAGTCTGTGGTCTGGTCTCCTCTCTCCTCTCTGCTCTCTTCCCTCTCCTCTCTCCCCTCTCGGCGATCTGTGATCTGTGATCTGTTCATACATTTGGCGGTCCATTGCTCGTGCGCTTGTCAATTTCTGTCAGTTGCTTGTCAAAAAATTTGTTTGCCTCGAAAAATGCAGTGAAAATCTACAACAAAAAGAAAAACAAAGCTAAAAGAAAAAAAATTCGAAAAAAAAATAAAAACTACAAACACGATTTTCATGTACAAGCAAAAGCGCAACCAGCACACAAAAATGATTGACGAACTGACTGAATGATGGACAGACTGGCCGAGTTCCATGTAGAAAATTGTATTGTAATATAGTCTGGGCCCTGCATAATTAACCTTTTGCCATGCTATGCATATTTGCCAGACCTTCATGTCGATGATATTCCCACTACTCACCTGTCCAACTGTCCGACTGTCTGTCCGTCTGTCCGTCTGTTTGTTTACAGCGTAATTTGTTTATATTCCGTAAGTAAATGTGAAAATGCAAACAAATCACAACAACCGTGCTACGCAATCGAAAACTCAAATGCTGACTAATGACTCTTCCCCTCATCATACCCCTCTCCTTGTAAGGGCTGCTCTGGCAGCTACGTAATGCATACCCTATACGGCATATAGCTAATCACAGACACGTCTCTAGTTGCCAAATTTAGATCCGTATTGCGTGCCCTTGGCGAAGGGCGAGGGGGCGTCAGAATGGCGTCAATTATGTCTGTCACAAATCGGAATATTAACATATTTAATGAGCGTTTTTATTATGAAATTTATACACCACAAAATTTGTCACTTTTTTGTAGATTTATTATATGTACATATTTTTTTATTGTTTTTTTTTTTTCTCTCTCTTATTTTGGGCATATTTAGTTCACGCTTCGCTTTGCGTCAGTTGAGGCGTTCAATTGCCGGCAATTTTCGTTTATAATTAAGTGCAATTAATTTTGCATAAAAGCGGAAATGGAAAATCTCTGTCGCACTCGCTGAGAGCATTCATTGATAATGGCACGGGCAAAAAAAAGCGCAGAAAAAAAATATTTCTTAATGATAGACATTCACTTTTTATGGGCGCGCGAGGTGTGTGTCTTAATGGAGTGAAATTTTGTCGTAATTGAGCGAGACGAGCTCTGAGCTTTGGGTGAGCATTTGATGAATCTTGAGTGTGATTTTTGCCACACGGTTTTTGTTTTTATTTTTGGCAACAAAACAATCTTGAGCTGCTCGCTGCTCGCTGCTGTTGCATTTGTTATGCAAATCAAGTGCCGCCATTTGTATGTACATACATACATAATACGTATAGTTATGTATAATATATACATATATAAACTAAGAAACCAAAACGTCGTCAGAGCCAGTCTGTGGAGCCGGACCAGACCAGACCAGGCCAAGAGCAGAGAGTGGGATGCGGGGAGAGGAACAAAATTGAAATCAACTGAAACTGCGAACTGGTTGTGTAGGCAGCACACGTACAAGGTCTTCAAATATGGCTCTTTCTGTTGTTGTTGTTGTTGTTGCTGTTGCTGTTGGTATTTTCTAAGCATTTTTCTTCTACATATTAAACGTGTGTTGTATTTTAGACGCTATAATAGCATTAATTTACCATACGATTTCATATTTATGGCCATTGTACGCTGAAGTGCAATTCGCTTCTTTTTTCAATTTGTGCAGTTGCCCCACTGTGTGTGAGTGTGTGAGTGTATGTGTGTGTGTGGGTGGTTTGTTGACTTGATTTTTAATTAAGTATGTTTGTTGTCAGTTTTTCCTATTTCCTTTACAATAATTGTTTAGTATTTTGTTGTATTTTTTTCCATAAATTTCTGCATTCCATTTGTTAAGCTTGTTTTTTTAGGGTTGGCGTGTGAATCAGCTTTCGTGTTTAGCAGCTGATAATTGGCAATACCTACGCTTTCAATATATATACAAGTATATATAGATATGTCAATGTATTTACTGTTTAGATACAGATAAGTTCGCTTTGCAATGGCGTGTCTATCTCCTACGGGACGGATGATTAATGCGTTACGCTGGCGCCTTCCTAAAATGCGATTGGCATAACTGCAAACTGTGCAAATACATACATATATGTTGATCTAACTATATTGATTAGGAATACATATATCAGTACAGATGTCTATATGATCATAAAAAAATGCTTATCAGCTTAATATTTTAGTTGGAAATTAGGTTTTGCCATAATTATTAACAGATAATCGGAATTAATAATTCGATGTTTATATTCATTATTTTAATATATTTTGTGTACATTTCTTGCACATAACTTGACTAACCTTAGCTAAGCAACTGTCAGAATGCTTTAGATATATTAAACTAATATTATTTACCATATTTTATTTGCAGGTACGTGCAATCTTTCATTCGTTACAAAGCTGACAAAATGTGAATCGGTCTCGTAAGTCCACTTTCAAGCATTATGCGATCTATATTTTATTTGTATTCAAATAATAACACAGGTGACACTGCGCCGTCGCTTTTAAAGAAAACAAAATATTAAAATAAAATATAAATAAAAAAATTTCCTAAACGTGCATTTTCCGAAAAAGTGCTATCAACACCAACGAGCAACAACAACAACAACAATGCCGCATGAAGCGCCATAGACCCCAAGATATAAAATCGACTGTCTGCCAACTGCAATATGAAAAAAAGAATCGCGACAGTT
The DNA here is from genome assembly GCF_004354385.1 of Drosophila innubila. Taxonomy (NCBI): domain Eukaryota; kingdom Metazoa; phylum Arthropoda; class Insecta; order Diptera; family Drosophilidae; genus Drosophila; species Drosophila innubila. The sequence goes on from NW_022995380.1 coordinate 9,835,371, forward strand.
TTACAATTACATATAAATATGTATGTACTTTAGATATTGCCATTGCAGTTGATGACGTCATCGTCGAGCTGCCCCAAATTGAACTAGACTGCATATTAATTAGCGTATTGTCGACACAGGGGATCATGCTCAATGCCTTCATTTGTTCTTGGACTTTGTCATTGTTCAGTTGGTGAATTAGTCATTGCTTGAGTCAAAGAGAAAACGCAGAGAAAAAGAGAGAGAGGGAGAGAGAGAGGGAGAATCGCACATGTGGGTTTTACTTTGATGTTTCTTGCACGTTTTATTGTTGGCTGCATTTCCTTCTTAGCCCTGTTGGCTCGTGAAGTCCATTAGCCATGTTTTAGCAGCCAGTCAATAAAGCAAAGTCAACTCCCCAACTGACTGACTGACTGCCATTTTGGGGAAGCTATTGTCTGTAGTCTCTGCAGAGTTCGCAGCTCGCAGTTCTCAGTTCCCAGATATCTCTTGAATGAATGAGTTCATCGGCGTCAACGTCAACGTCAGCGTGTTGCCATTTTAGCCGGCTGTGTTTTGTTTAACCAAATAATAAAACATGCGACCCGTCAGTCCGTCAGTCAGTCAGTCAATGTGTGTGCGTGGGGTGTCCAACTGGTAGGTTACTCACCATCATCATCATCATCATCATCATTATTATTACCAACAGCAGCAGCATCATCAGCACGATCGCTTCTTATACGAGGAAACGCAGTTGCAGAGTTGATTGCACTTTGTCAGCGTTGGATTGATAAGCCCACTGTTTAGTTTCTGCTTCAGCACAGCAACCAGTCAGAGATAGACAAGTCAATGAAGATAACAGACAGAGACGGAGAGAGTAAGAAGAAGAGACAGTGAGAGAGAGAGAGAGAGAGCGAGATCGCAGAAAACATTTTCAATTTGATTTATGGCATGTAAATTTATGGAAATTTACTGCAGCTCAAGCATGCTTCTACGTAAACAGAACTGAGTTCAGTTGAGCTAAGTTGAGCCAAGCTCATGACTTGATAAAGTGTAATACAAGCCAATAGTTTATGGTATATGCATGTAAGTGTATGTGTGTATCTAAGTATGTGTCTGTCTGTAAGCAATTGCAGCGCATTCCAATTTTATTATATCATGTGCTCGCAACATTATCGCATATGGTGCGGCTTGCTACATATTATCGCCTGGGTTGCCGCCTTGCCGCTTGCCACTTGCCGCTTGCCACTTGCCTCGCCGTTTGCAATTCTAGTCGGTATGTAAAAACAAGTTGTAGAACAAGTTTCGAGACGCCTTTTTGAAGCTCAAAGCCCCCAAATAGTACACTACAATGTACGAGTACCCGTAATATTCACAATACTCACATCCACACACAGAAGACAAGTCTTAATTACCCAACATTTATTTGTGTTTCTATTCAAATTTTAACGAATTTTTTTCACATTTTGCCTGCGGCGCTAATGAACTCGCCGTCTTGTTAATAATTATTAAAATTTTCGTCGATTGTTGTTGTTTTTGTTTTTTGCGGCTGCTGTGGCTGCTTTTAACGCGTTCAACTGGCTTTTGAATTGATTTCGGCAATTAAAAGCCTCTAAATGAAATTGAAAACGCTGAAATCTACTCATGCAAAAAAAAAAACAGAAAAAAACTGAAAATAAATTCGAGTTATTATAAATATTTTTGTGAGAGACACTCGAGCGCTTTGATTGATGGGCGTTCAAGCAGCGTCAGCAATTGTTATACAAAAATATTATTAAAGCCCCCCCTAAAAAAAAGAAACATCAAATGAAAATTATTTTCATAATAGACAATTAAGATACGCTGTAATCTATTTAAGTTTGAGTTTTTAACTCTTGAGTTTCTCTTTCTTAAGTTTAACATAGCTTAACTACATACCTATAGAGAATATAAACTTGGTTTAACTTGATTTATTCATAACATTTTTGGAAATATCTGCAGTACGTATTTACTTATTTTTTTCTCAATCTAAACTTTGATATACCCATAATTTATACATATCAACAGGGTATACTTGAAAAACCACATACATATTTCTGCTGTTTTTTTGTTGTGATTGTTGTTGGCAACACACGTGCGTGGCTTAAAGAGTTTTTGGGCCTCTTATCACTGACCAAGCTTCATTCATTAGGGGCTGATAAACAGTTTTCAGTTCATTTTTTTTTCTTTTTCCTGCTGTCGATTATCTACAATATATGTGTAATGTGTATGTGTTGGTTTTCACATAGATAGCAACGTTAGGTTGACTTTTGTTTTTCCTTTTTATTTTACCTATTTTTTTCTGGTTTTGTTTTTGTTTTGTGTTTTATTTTATCGCTTGATAAAAATACTGGCGTTATGTATATGCGACTTAATTAGTTTGCTATGCCTACGTGGGCGCATCAGAGTCGTCGTTGCTGTTGTTGTTGTTGTTGTGGCGACCGGATCTCTTGGATCTATCGTTGGACAACAACTCGAGCTAGAGACAAAGTCGAGAAATTAATTAGAGACGCCGCAGCATTGATAACCAAATAAAAGAAAAACAAATACGAGTTAACATATGCTCTAGTCTAATTTTGATTTTTTAGTCGCTTCAGATAGAACTTTCTTCTGATTAGCTTATAAGTGTGAGAGTGGAAAACAGAAATCCCAAATATAGTGAAGATTTTGAGATGATGGGCCTCTGAGAAATTGGTTGCTGTCTATCGAAATTAGCTTAAATTTTTGTATGTACAAATTCTGTACAACGTGTCGTGTATTTTCAACCTTGAACAATTGCCAAATTTTGCCAGATGATTATTGTTGTTGTCTTACGCCATAAATTTATAGTTTAGACCAGGCCGACTAATAGAATGCCTTGTTGATTTCTGACATAAAAAATAACAAAATAATCAACATTTCTATATATTATTCAACTGTCTACATTTGATTGTTTGTCTGAATTTTAGAAAATAAATATCTGCTGGTGTCACGATTCGGTCAGGAGCATCGTAAAAATTATATTGAGTCGTGGAAATGGCTACAAAAGTCGTCGCTTATAAATGCCTCAATAAATTGGTTAAGGTCGAATCGGACATAAATCTATTGAAGCAACAAAAAGTGGCAAGCTGAATGAATAGTGTATAAACCAAATAATGTGTATTTAATGACGTTCTCTATGTATTCACAATATCTATAAAAAAAAACATATATCTATGTATCTTAAGAGACTTATCTCTATGTAGAAACGATATCTATATAGTTAATGTTTTTTCTTTTCATTTTTCATTTATGAATGTAATCCTGGGCTTATTGAGGTCTATCGCAATGGTCATATATTTTACACAGGTAGTCAGATATTTATGTATATATGAGTGTCTCTATAGTTAGTTTAGATTAAGCATTCTCTGCATTCCTTGTGTGACGTCAGCGAATGTCAGTTTTGTTATTTACAACAGGCTGGCCATAAATTGTACCGAGTATACGTTTATTTATATGCAGAAATATGATTTACAGCACAGGGCGACTATGTAAATATACTATATATGTATGTACATATTTATACATATTTGCATGCCGACAAGTCAATCACCACATGACGCTGATTAATTTAATCGCCGACAGTCGACAGCCGCCAGTCGACGGCCAAATGGTTGGAAAAAGATTGTGTGTACAAGGGAAATTATTTGTGCTTGGCTCATTATAGAATTTATAATTAAATGCAATTTTTTACTACAACTACAAGAGGAGGAGCACTGACCAGCGCACAACAACTACACACACACACACACATACACACATCGAGTAACCGCAATTGTAATTATATTTTACAAAATGCGCTCGATACGCTCTGTTTGAAATAAACAACGAAAACAAATGATTAGATGCGAATACGAATTTCTTGTTGACTGAATAACAAACAACAAAACACGTACATATATATTTGAGCGTGTGTGTGTGTGTGTGTGTGTGGGGACAGCGTAACAAACGCGTTTGCTGATAGACGATGGACGCAGTGGCCGCCTGAGTGACCATTACAAATGTTCACTTAGCCCGACCATAGATATGACCAAACGACCGACGAAGTAATCGACGAGGCGACTAAGCGACTAAGCGACAGACTGACTGAGATGGGGCATGCAACTAAGGCCAATCCTCTCCTCCCCAAGGAGATACTCTCAGCGGAAATTCCGCATCGTCTGCCGCCGTTTGCAGTTTGCAGTTTGCAGTTTTTTGGTGTCGTTGTTGATTATTTCTACAAAAGCCACTAATGGATTTTGATATGCACAACACACAGCAGCTCACACATAAACAAACTGATACACACACACACACACATAACACGCATATTTCTATTAAGATGATGTGAACACTCTCTCAACTGGGCAGCCACTCTCCGATTTAAGTTGCTACTTTTTAGACCCTGTACTTCAAATAGTAGAAAAGTTGTTTTAAGTTTGTCTAAAAAAAGAGACAGAAGGACTTTACAGAGTATATATTGACCCCTTTTTGCGAAATGATCGTAAACGATGAAAAAGGAGAGTTTTTTTTTGATTGAAAATTAAGAATCTTAAAACAATTTTGCAGGAAAAAGTAAATTTCTTAAAAAACGTCCCTTACTAGCAATTCGCAACAAGGGGTCGATATACTCTTAATCGACAACCAAATCGATACAGCCTTGAATTTTTGAAAAGTAATCGCCTTAAAAATATTACTACGATTGGATAATAAAATCGATAGCTTGATGAGTTCTTACAGAATAAGCACAGGGTCTTCTACAGTCGGGCTACCTCGTCTGCAGCCTCTCCTAATAGCTTATGCCTGGCTCGTGCGGCATGTGGCAAGCGGTAAGCGGCGCGGCCAGATAAAGTTCTTGTGCATTTTCGAGAAAGTGCAATCGTTAGAATGCGGACTCTAAAGAGTGGACTGTGGAGTGTGGACTGTGGAGTGTGGACTGTGAAGTGTGGACTGTGAAGTGTGGATTGCGATGGCCCGCTTAATTATCAAAGACATTTTTCTCAACGGCCATCATTTTGGGCTTGGTCAGCTGATAACGTGGCCAAATAGGAGTGGCCCCTGGCAATGTATTTAAGGCGAGGTCAAAGTCAGCTGGCCAGCCTGTCGGTGAGTCGGTAAGACGGTGAGTGATCTAATGTGCGATCCAGGAAGCGATGCCTGCCACTCGCACATGAGGTAAACAAAGTCAGCTTTTGGTAAATACAAAAAGGGCTGGTAGGGAGAGGAAAGAGGAGAGAGGAAGAGTGTTGGGTGCGGGAAAGGGAAAGGGACAGCGTAGCCAACACTAAACTAATGGCAACCGCGCTGGCGTAGCACGGTTCAATGAATTACTTCATTAGTGCAGGCGTGTTCCGTGTGGCATGCGTTGGTCGTCGTCGTCGTCGACGTTGTCGTTGTCGTTGCAGCCATGTATCTTAAAGATACACGCCAACAGTCCAGCAATCCAGCCATCCAGGCAAACGTCTGACTGCCTCGCTGTTTGCCAGCCTGTCAGACAGCGACTCTTGCAACGTTTGCGAGTGGCAAGTTCTGTTGCTGCTGCTGCTGCTGTTGCTTTGTAGAGTGCTCTGAAGTTTGCGTCAACTGTGCGTGGAAATTAGCTGCTGTTGCCGACTCCTGTTGGCCTCTTGGACTCTGTTGGGAGTAGGACTCTCCTTCAGTCGTCTATCAGCCTTAATTGCGGAAGTTATGAGCATGGAATTTTAATTATTTCACTCGAGTTGCTGCTGTCGTTGTTGGTTGTTGTTGCTGTTGTTCTTGCTGGAGCTGTGGCTGTTGCTGTTTGCCGCTCGTTGCATTGTTAGTTCGTTTACAGTTATTTTCGGTTGTCTTCAGCACTCGCGAGGCAAACATCCGCCGAACCTTTTTGTGGCAACAACAGCAGCAACTCTCTCAGCTGTGTCTGCCTCTGTCTGTCCATCTGTCTGTCTGTCCGTCTGTCTGTCTGTCCGTCTGTCCGTCTGTCTGTCTGTCCCTCTGTCTCTGTTTGCATTCTTCATTTGTGCGGCGGCGTCTGGCTTAGAAAGTGTCAAGTCAAATGATTGCATTGCCGGACTCTGTGTGTACCCAATTTTCTCCATATTTAGTTCTAGACATTTCACCAAACGTGACACTTTCAAACGCTTTCAAATGTCGTCGACAAGCATGACGATTTCCCAAATGTAGTTTAACCCAACAACAACAGACAATCTCATCTCTCTCCTCTGAATGCTGAATCTGTAATCCAGCCAAGTTGCCTAGTTCTTTTGGCATTTTAGACCCTGTACTTCAGATGTACAAAGAGTCTATTAAGAGATAACAACTAATGAATTTATTTTTTTTTAATTTAAAAAATCAATGACTTTTATAAGGACATGAAACAGTTTTGCTAAAAAAATCCTACTTGTAAACCATAAATTAATAGTAATTTTTTACTGAAAAATATCATACTATATGTAAGTATTACGCTCCCTGGTTATAAGCAGAAAGGGGCATTTTTGAATTCCCTAAAGTCTATATAGTCAAGTTTGTATATCTGACTGCCTGTCTGTTTATATGCTCTTCTTTATATCTGAGCTTGATAAGAGCTACATTTACTAAACTTGGCATGCAGATATAGTTTCTATTTAAATATATCTTAAATAAATTAATTTTAAATCTATTTTAAGTTGTTCCTTCAAAGAATAATTACAGAGTCTTTCGGAGTCGAGAGAGCTCGATTGTAGCTTTTTCTACTAGTATTTTTTTTTCTGTGCCAAGCTAATTTGTTATAAGTGCGGGCTGTTTACTTATTTGTTGTATGTGTCGCAGTTGCAGCAGCAGCAGCAGCAGTTGCTGTTGCTGTTGCAGTTGCCTTCGAAAGGCCAGCCCGTCAATTCTTCACAACGTCAGTTTGTCAGTGAGTAAACTTCCTTGCTTTTTTTTTCAAATGCTGCCTGCAAACAAAAGCATCAACACAAAACTGGCTAAGAGCAGCCACTGCCCAGCTGATGCCAATGTCGGTGTTGCTGTTGCTGTTGTGGCTGCTGATGTTGCTGTTGCTGTTGCTGTTGAGGCTGCTGCTGCCTTCTGAGATGGATGGAGACGTCGTTTAAGATTAAGACGACTTCTTTTTACAGCTGCATTGACTACAACGACAACAAGCAAGTTGTTGTACTTGCCAGTTGTTGTTGTTGTTGTGTGCGTGTTGTTGCCGCGACTGTTGCTGCGGTGAGTGATGATGATGAATGTGTTACAACGAAGGTTAACGACTTTCAGCTTTATAAACAACAACAATAACAATGGCAAGAGGCCAACAATGCAGCTGGCTAACAGCTGATACTGCAGACGCTCTCTTCTGACTTCACTTCTATCTCATTTCTCATTTCTTATTTCCAATCTTCTATTGTCTTTTTATTGGCTTTGTATTTGAAAAAAAGAGATATGCTGGCTAATTAAGCCGCCAACAGGCTAATAATAAATCTAGTCAAACAGTTTAGATACAATTTAAATAAATGCGACAGGCAGGCAGGCAAAGTCGAACGTCTTTAGCTGGCTGCCAACCAGTTTTAGCCAATTGGCCAAAAAGGCGCGTTTTAAATTTCAATTTGTTGTAGTCAACGTGTTGTCAATGCAATGTTGCTGCCTGAAAGTGTTCTTCAGCAGCAATTCACTCGCTCTCGCTCTCTCTTTACCTCTCTCTCTCTCTCTCTTTACTAACAACTAAATTACACTTGTCTACATGTTAACAATTTACTCACACATGCAAAAATGTGAGCAATAAATGTACAAGTGATATCCAAGCAAACGGGCCAACAACGACTCAAACTGCAGTCAGTTAGTCACTTTGGCCAGAGTCAGTTAGTCTGTTAGCTACGACTGCCACTTGGACTGCAAGTTTGGGCCAAGATTGCAATGAGGTTAGCAGCGCAATCTGCTCAAATATAGATAGCTAGTTAGGCGCATGGCAAACAAACAAACCAAACCAAACCAAACCAAGCCAAGTCAAGCTCTCTGCCAACTGGCAACATGTGTAGCCATGTTGCAACAGCAACAGCAACATCGACTACTACAACAACACCAACAACAACAACAACAACCGGCCGGCTGCTTGGCTGCTATTCTAATTGCGCACAAGCTTAGCAGCTTTTAGTTACTTTGTAGACGTTTTAGCTGCCATCAAAGTGGCGTCGCTCTTGGCCAGGTTTACGACTTTTGCATATGTACATTGGCTAAATTTAAAGCTGAAGATAGATTTACATATACTCTACACATGCACATATATGTGTGTGTGTGTGTGTGTGTGTGTTTTGGCTCATTTATACAACTGACTAAACTGAGTGAGGTTTCCGCTGCCCCTTTTCCTTCCCCCGCCCCTGCTTCTGCCGCAGTCCCTGTTGAGACTTCAATCGATGTCGTTACAATAAATTGGCTGCCAAGTGTTGGCCAATAAATGTTCTATTGAATTGTGCAACACCTTGTCTAAAAAGGCTAACTGACTAACTGTTCTGTCAAAATGTGAAAATGTGTTGTGCCTGCCCACAGCAAAAGCAACTTTGTCTACAACAGCAACAGCAACAACAACAACGCGACTTAGGTCTCTCCCTGCCTTGCGTGTGGCATGAAATTCAGTTGAAAATAATGACACACCCGTTTCAATTTATAGTTTTATGCGTGTGTGGCACATACAGATACACATCTCTCCCTCTCTCTCTCTCTCTATCTCTCTGTCTCATAGATACTTTTTTCAGTTGAATTTAAAATGAAAATTACCGAACTGTAACCATATGTGGCAGAGTCCCGTCTGACTTCATGCTGCTTTAGAGCAGTGTCAACTCTACAATTATACCCGGCCCGGAATTAATGCTGCCTCAGCTGTGTAAAGCATTCTATGATCTTTAAGATATTTCAGTCAGCTCATTAAATTCAATTTAATTATGCTATAAAAAACTGCATAGACAAATTGCTCATTAATTTGTGCAAATATGTGAATCTAATTATCGAATTACGAATTGTGAAAATATTTCAAAGGTTTTATATTCTTTTATTTTTATGTATTTCCTATTTGCTTGAAGTATTTTTAGTGTTTTAACACATTTTTTGTAATACTCTTTAATGGCTTTCCTCTTGGTTTTCCATGCCAAATTGGGAGCTGAATCGTTATTTGCCAAACGATCGACCGCCCACAATTTATTTGCTTTGGCAATGTTAAAAAGGTCAATTACAACTTATTGCCCGCTTTTCAAAAAGCCATCAAAAATGTGTTTGTTGTTGTCGTTGTTGTTGTTACGCTCTCTTGGCTACAGAGCCCAGTTCCATGTCCTATGATCGTACAATTTTGATTAGCAACAAACGACAGGCGACGTCAACAATTTAATTGCACATTTGCATTAGAGTGGAAAGCCAACTGGCAACTTGCAACTGGCAACTTGCAACTGTCAGCCAGGGGGCCGCCTGGGTCTGGGTCTAGGTCTGAGTCTGAGTCTCAGTCTCAGTCTGAGTCTGTCATCGAGGAAATAAAGCTACTGGCAGCTCCTGGTAAGCAGTTTTCCATTACAATTGGCTGGAGCAGGCCCAGGTTTGATTTCTTAATTGTCGCTAAATGCGGGACTGCCAAACATTGTCTTTAAACATCGTCATCATCATTGTTGTTGTTGCTGATGTTGTTGTTGTTTTAATTTGGTTTGTCTGTCGTCGCATTATCGTCGATCATTTTGTTTGCAATGAGTTTTTGTGGTTGCTGGGCACACGAAATGAATGTTTCTTTCGAACAATACACACAATACACACAGCTGTAAAGGAATTGTCGAACGACTATCATGGTGGTAATTTCAGCAGCCACTGTAGAGGGAGTGGGAGTGGAAAGGGGGAAAACTCATGCGCAATTGTCATGCTGCTGGTTGGGGTCGTATTTTAATTGCTTCAATTTTAATTTATTTTTATTTCTACTTTTTTCTATGGCTGTTTCTCTTTCGGGAACACTTGAGCTAAGCATGCCAAGCATTTTGGCATGTTTAGTTCGCTTTCCTCAGCCCGCAACCCTCATATCCAAGTGTGTGTACAATTGAGATACCTGCATAAGTTGCTTAGAGGCACGCAATAATAGAGAGAATAAAATAAGAGAGTCAAGGGTCAGTTCAGTGCTCGCATGCGACTAAAAATTTCCATGACAGACAACATATAAACTTTAATTATGCGCTCACTTTATTTGATTTGGAAGCTCATAATACTTTCACTACTTAAAACACTAATATAACTTATATTTGGTAATTTTTTGGCTCACTTAATTTACATTTAAATATTTGCTTTTAATATTCCGTCGATCGACAGTTTCTAATCTCTTTTTTTTTTTGGGGGGCTCTCTGTTTTGGGCTGCCCGTTTGACATCAAAACGCAGTTTTTTCAAAGCATTTTTTTTAATCGGCAAACTGTCACATAAACTTTACATTTTATTTGACAAGCACGCTTGGCATACAAAAAGCCAAAAGAGCCAAAAAGTACAAATACAAATTTCTTTTCGATAACATGCACAAATACTGGTCGACCTGACTGGCTGACTTGCTAGACTTGACTTGACTTGAAAGCGACAGCGACAACGACAACGACAACGCGGCGTATACGCAATGCGACGAGGCGCTCTCATGGCACATTAGTTGAAATTATGACAATTTTCCCAATACAATAATTCAAAATGATTTCGGTATGGTGGACAGCTATTGGCTCGTTATTATTAATTCAATTTGCTTTCGATTATCAGCAGCTAAGTTAAAAGATTTCGTTGATTTTCGTTGACTCTTTTGAAATGTTAATGCGCATTTTGGTGAGCTAATCTCTCTGCCTCTGTGCCTCTTTGATTTGTGACTGGACTTTTGTTTACTATTGTAATTATTAGTAATTTTTATGCAAATTTCGTAATATATAATGAAACTTGTTTTAACTGAAATACAGGGTGTTTCATTTGCTACTGCCGTTGCAACTGAGAGTTGATTTCTTATTTTAGTGTTCTACCAACATTAGAGGAAGCCTTTTGAGGCTTGGCCTGATTTTGGGCCATAACTTTAATTGCGTTGCGCCGACAGGAAATGGCACAAACAACACAACACAACAACAACAACAGCAACCACGACAACAACAAGAAATCTGGGTTCAATAACTATAACTCATGTGGACGGGCACAACAATTTGATATCAAAGCGAGTTTGCCTGCAAATCGCATAAATTATGAATGCTGTTGATTGCAGTCGATGAGAGAGTTTTAGGAGTTTTCAGAGTTTTTGGCTAAGGTGTTAGAACCTTTTTGGGTTTTGGTTTTTGGCTTTTAAGAATTTATGGCGCCTTAAACAGACAGCTATGCACGGTGCCATTAGTGATTTATTGTGGGACAACCAACGATTGTCTACCCGATCAGACAAGCTTGTTCTCTCCCTCTCTTTCTCTTCTTTCTTTCCCTCTCTCTCCCTCTCTCCCTCGTGCTGTTCACTCGACTTCCTCCTCGAGTTTGACATTGAAAATAGAAGCCAAGTGCCAAGCTGAAAATGGGTTGACTGTTGTTTTTGTTGCTGCTGCTGCTGCTGCTGCTTCTGGCGTTGTTGCCACATTGTTGGCTGGCCAAGCGTGTGAATTCTGTTTTCGTTGCAACTTTCAAAGTAAAAAGAGACACTGCAAATTAAGTCAAGGCTATAGAATTATATTACTCATAAACTCAAAGCTGGCATATTGAATTTCATGTTCGTAACGAGTGCATTCAATTCCATTGTCTGTCTTATTGTCTACGATTTCCCCGCATCAACTTACAATACAATACGACTCGTAATAGAAGAGGGTCTGGAATTCGTTTTCAGAAGGGAACTTTCCACAAAAAAAAAATAATAAGTGTAAGAAGTCTTATCAAATTTAAATTTGATAAGATTAAATACAGACGAAAACAACATTTAAAATTATTGGAAATAATTGCAAATTCTTTATTTCAAGTATTTCTAAAAGTTCCAATCCGTGTTTCCAAGAAATTCATTGTCGTTTGTTTTAATTCATAATCTTTATTCAGGCAAACCGATTCGCAGTTCGTAGAGATTCTGTCCGAATCCTCATCCAATTCCATCTGCTCCAACTGTTGATCCCAAGCTTGTTTTACTTCCAACGCATTGAAAAATGTTTGCATTTCAAAGAGTAGTTCATTATTTTCCAAAACCTTGGCCTGATTTAGCTTATATGTCAGATGGCTCAAAGACAACTTATTTAATAATTCACGTGCCCAGCTCACAGCGTTTCTGTTGTTCTCGATGGGATCTTCGATTTTCCTTCTGTATAATAATCGCGGACTGAGTTGCACATTTTCTATGTTGGTCTGCTGTGCCTCACTGTCAAAACTTTGCAAGATCAGCAGAAATGCGACTATAAACTGACAAGCTCTCATACCGATCGACTGTACTTCAGCTAGACTCAAAACCAACTAAAGTCAAACGTTTGTTGATAAGTTAAGCTTTAAGCTTTCCTTATCAGCTGACCTCGTATTATCATGTTGGGTTTTTTCAAGCTAAATGCATAGATGCGGATCCATTAAACTAAGAAAAAAATATTTATATTTGTTTATATTACCACTCCTCTTGATATAAGTATGTACGCTGATAAAAAAATGTTCTAAAATCAAGACTTTGGTCTCAGAACTTAGATTTTTGGTCTACAAAATGCGTCGATAACATAGAATTCTTAATTTAAGAGAACACATCTATATTTTAAGAACATTTTAAATAGGACCAAGTTCTTGTTTTAAGAATAAAAGTTCTTAAAATTAAAATCAAAATAATTTTTTATATTTGTTTGATACTAAATAGTACCTATTTATACTTTAAGATTATAAGATTTAATAGATTAATAATCTTAGTTTTAGTATTTTGGTCTTAAAATAATCTTATTTTAAGAACAAAATATTTAAGATGAATGTTTTTGTTTAGAAGTTGGTCTTTTTTTTCAGTGTATCAGTCCATCTTTTAAAATTATTATTAGTCTTTTTAATTGAATTGCTTACGTTTTTTATTATTGGTTATAAATTGTACCTTTCACATCATTTGTTAACGTAACAAGAAAGTTGCAGCATCACGACATATTTTCATAAATTTTTCTCCTGTAGATTTTTTGTGTAAACAATCTAAGAAGTTTCCAGCTGTGTGCGTTGATTGCCATACGACACGATGCGTTTTTAAATACAGCAATCGAAAAATAACAACAACATCGCGCATACGCCACATATGCCCTCATTGGCCTAAACAAAAATAGCAACAGTTGTAAACAACTTGAAGACAAGAAATTTACAATTAACAATTAATTTTCATTGTTGTTTTTCCTTTCGTGTTCATTGCAGATTCGAGACGATTTTCCGTGGATTAATTTAACAGACGGTCAATTTCAATATTTCTTCCGCTTTGCGTCGCATGTCAATCATACGCAACGTTGAACAAAGCAAGAAACACATTTGAAGTATAAGGTGAGTTTGCATTTATTTATAAAGAAAGTGAATTTAGAAATCATCTTCAATGAATCGCTTTGTATTGGGCAGCTTAAAAGGTTGTCTATACAAAATTTTATTGGCATTTTTAATGACATTGAACCCTGAACAGAGTCAGTAATAATTCACACCAAGCAGCAATGCCAAAATTATAATTGATAAGCTAACTGATTATTTTCTTAAATTCTTGAGTTTCGACACGTTCTCTCTCTCTCTCTTTTATTATCGCTTTCCCTCTCACCGTCTGTGTCTGTGTGCTTTAACTAAACACTTTTATCTGGACTTTTGCTTTTCGACTTCACTCAACTTCGCTGTCAATTTGGCTAAAAATAAATTATTACTGCTTATATAGTATACAATATGATATCATGCCGCTTCGTTTTTGCCAATTAAAAAACCAGAAAAATATCTGTTATTGTTGTTGTTGCTGCTTTGTAAATTATGACTAGCGATAATCATACAACGTTGTACGTTTGTTGTTTTTCTTTCTTTATGTTTTTTTTTCTTATTTTTTTTTTTAGAATTGTTTGCCAGCTTTTAGTTTGGTCTAGTAATTAGCTTTGCTTGAGCGTCGCATGCGTAGCTCAAATTTCAAAACTACATGCACTTTGCACAGATACTAAGTCGCTGAAGAAGTAGGAGCTGAAGATGAAGCTGATGCTGAAGCTGCTCTGGGGTCTGGGTCTCAGTCTGGTCTTGGGTGTGAAAAGATTTATGTGCCTGGCAAGCATCTTGCAGTTATCAATGCGTTGGCCCCACAGCAGCCAGAGACTGAGGCAGAGGCAGAGGCAGAGACGGAGGCAGAGGCAGAGACTGAGGCAGCGGCAAAGTCACATGCAAGACTCCAGCTAGCAGCTACAGTTCCAGCTTTGTGCCATTCACCCGATGCGATTCCAGTTTGTGGCATTGCTCTTGCTGGTTTGGTGGTGGCATCTTGGGACATTTCATTGTATGGCCTTTTATTTATGGTCTGCTCAGCTTTTTATAACTCTTCGATTTATATTGATTTGTAATGCACATTAAAAGGCCAAGCGCATTTTATATGCAGTTGACCTTGTCCATGGCTATAAGCAGGAATGTCTCCAGTATATTATTTGCATTGTTGTTGTTTCTTTGTTTCGATTTTGTTTTGTTTTGTTTTTTGCCATGTAAATTATCATAGTTACAAAATACCGAAGGTCAGCTGCAAAACTCTTGAACAAAAAACTATGCTTGCAACTTGCAGCAGGTAACAAGCCAAAGCGTCGTCTCACATTACCAGCCGCGTCAACAACAAGTGCAACATGGCATTGTTGTTGCCGTTGTCGCTTGTTTATGTCTGCAACACGTCAAAAAACGACGCCTTGGCCCGTCCAGGTGCTGCCCATGCCCAGCCGGGTGACATAACTCGAACTCCAGCACTGACAGCAATTGCACATGTGCATATTTCTATACTCTACCCAAGTGTACTTTGGCTACGATATAAGGTTTGTCACCTACCTTGAAATATTGTCAATTTATTTAAATTTAATAACATTTCATTTAACTAAAGTTCTCTTTATGAAAAGTGTATATCAATTGCAGACCCTTTTATCGCGTGGCATGCCACCCACAGATGTGTGCCAAATGTGGCACAGATACTCGCACGAGTAAAAACGCAGCTGAGAGTGAAACACTTGTGCATGCAAATATTTTACCAATTTGTTGGCAGAATTTGTTAGAAAATTGACAACAGCAAAAAACTGCACACCTGACAATGTGTAAATTTATGGCAGGCGTTGTTGTTGCTGTTGTTGTTGTTGCTGTTGCAGTTGCAATGCTGCATGTTGCATAAGCTTGCTTTTTGCGCTTTGCAAATAGTGAAATATTTGTTTTATTAATTAAGCTTCTCCTTTCGATTGCTTGCAATGTTTATCAATAATATTTGTTTGGTATAATATTTGGCAATGCGTTTTCTTCGACGTCTTTGGGATTAAAATTTATGCACTTAGCCAAATGTCAACAATTATGGTAAACAATTTGAAGAAGACAAAGAGATCAAATAAAGTATAACCAAATGTGCATTAATGATTAATGAAAGCGTTGCGGAAGGGCATCATCAGCTTTGATATGAGTTGTGTTGACTTTGTTTTTGTTATGGCTATAAATTATTGCTTATCGATTGCGTAAGGCCGGGCCAGTAACCGTTAACAGAGAATTCGTTCCGGCACCAGGAAATAGATTGCCAAAAGCTGCTTCCGAGAACGAAATCCGAGTGCCAATAAAAGAAAAAAGAGCTTGTAAAATGTATGTTAAATTTCAATTAAAAACTCAAGTGTGGGCGTGGGTGTTTGTCTTACACACACATACTTTTGTGGGTCAGTGTTAGTTATTAGCGTTCGACTTATGCCATGACCGTGCACTTTGAGGCATTTTTTAAATGAAACATTTTTAGTCAAAGGCTGATTAAAGGCGCTTTGAGTTAATGCCGTGGCTTTCACCACATGTGGGTCACCTTTCGCCAGCCCGAATTCCCATTCGTATATAAAGAGACCGCTCGCTCTGGCTGACTTCTAATGAACTTGTTCTCATCTAACCAAATGGTAGCAAAGTTGTCTTTTCTGTTTGTGCTTTTGTGGTGTAGGTGTTTGACCCTCAGCAAACGGAATTCTTGTTAAGTTATGTAAATTTTGTGTCGGCTCTAAAAGATTCTTATTCAATGGCCTGCGTTTTTTTTTTGTGTGTTTTCTTTTGTTTTGTTGCCACGCTCAATCAGCTCGGAAACATTAATCAATTCCCATGGCTAGCATTTGTTTTATGCTAGCAAAATATCGACAGAGAAAAAAAACGGCGACAATTTAATTATAACAACAAAACAGCAGCAGATACAACGATGTCTACACGAGTGAGAGAGTGTACGAGTATCTGAAATTGATATCGTGACTTTGTGTAATTTGTAATTTACGATGAGATCACTTCCTCCAAACATTGTATCAACTTGGACTCGTCGCATTCTCCCTCTCTCTCTGTCTCTCTCTCTCTCTCTCTCTGTCTCTCTCTTCCATTTCTATTTTGCTGCAAACATACGTCAATTCGTCGCCAGCCAAATGGAACGAGGAGGAGCTGGAGGAGGAATAGAAGGATCGGGATTTGGTTTGCTATCTAGCTGTATGGCTGTGTGACAAGATAAGACTCGTACCCCATCGCCAGATGGGGCATGCAACAATCCAAGTAGCTGCTCCTCTCAGTTTGCACTGCTACAGTTTTAAGTTTCTGTTTCTGTTTCTGTTTTTGGCTTGTGCCTGTCTTGCTGTTGCCTTTTGCCATTGCAGCTGACTGACAACAACGTCCTGCGCATCACGCAATTCAACATTGTATCTTAGCATCAGCATCAATTGCAAACGGCGCAAAAAGTTCAAGTGGCTCTGAAGACAACGGCAAATTTGCATTCGCATTCGCATTCACATTCGTATTCGAACTCGCATTCGGAATCGCATCCAAAAGCCATTGGCATTGGCATTGGAATTGGCTGAAACTCCGACTGAGTCCAACTTGGATGCTGTCTGTGCTTTGTCTTCAGTGCCGGGCTTTTCAAATCGCATAAATTAGATTTGGCATTCAGCACTAATAAATTCTGAATGTGCAATTGAAATGAAAACAGCAGCTTCAGCAGCATCAATAGCATCAACAACAGGCGCATAAAATGTAAATCAAATGATTTTCTTCTGATTGGCCATACAATTTTAAGTCTTAGACTCTTCAACTCAACTGTTGCTCATTCGGCTTGAAAGCGAATCTCCAATTGCATTTGCAATTGGAACAAATTATATGGGTTCTCTCAGCTGGACAATTATTGTGATCAATAAACTTAGTTTGAAATGACGAAGCTAGGTCAAAGTTAATGCTTAAAAATACTTTGAAGTTTATAGAGTAGAAATATTCATGTAAACTTTTGTTTAACTTTAAGTTTTAATTAATTAAAGGTCTTTTTTTATTAAAATTACGAATAATGATTTATTTTATATTTCACTTTACAACTCGAAGTACATTCATTATTTTTAAAGAAAAATTTAAGTTTTTAATTTTGAATTTATTTATTTTTTTAATAACGACTAAAAAGAAAAAATACCTAAGAATAAAAATTATGTTAGGAAATAAAATTTAAATTAATAATAAATAAAAATTATGAACTGAAGAGAAGAAAAAAAAAACTCTAGTTATAACTGTGACTGTAAATAATTGATTTTTCAATAATAAAAAAAACTAAGTAATCATTATTTACAGTTCTTGTAATAATGTCTAAGTATTTTCGGAAAAATCTTTTTTGCTTAATGGGCAAACTATTTTTTACTCATCGATCGCTGTTTCCATAGTATTTTGGAATCGTTATTGGGGTTAACTAAGTTTTTCTAAAAGAACGACGCGCTAAAGAATTTTACAATATAATATTTTGTTTAATTTTCTAGGGCGTCACAGAACTGAGCTCAAAAAATTAAATTTAATTTGTGTTAATCTAACGTTGACCCATTTTTGCTTGATTTTTGTAGATTCAATCATTGTCAGTCCTTGACCTTTGTGTATACCATACAAATATTACGATAGCCTAGCTCACGTCCACCTTTTATGGCTACCACTCTTAAAGTGTATTATTATTATTGTTATTGTTTAAGTGAGCTCTACACCAAGCTCAGTTCATGAAGTTGTAACAAGCTGTTTGCGGCTGTCTTTTATCTCAGCTTCAGTTTTACTCGTATTTTTATATTTTTCTCTTTTATGGGCGGATTTTGAACTCATCAAAGTTGAAAGAAATTTACGAAGCGTTTATCTGTTGCTGTTTTTGGCAACAGGCCATAAAAAAAACTTAATTAGTTGCAAGCCCACGCAATAGATTCTCGATTATGTTGCAATAACAACCAACTGATTTGATTGCCTCCTTTTGTGGCAGAGAGACAGATAGATATGTTTGTTCGATATGTTAGATATACTCGATAGATTATTGCGAATGCGATTGCGATTGCAAAGGCGATGGCGATGGCGACAAGATTTAAAAGTGTCAGCAGCATATTTAATGCCTACACTTGGTCACGGAGTTGGGGACGATGGATCGGCCTACGTTCTGGCTATTGATTTGTCAGTGGATGGCACTGTCTCTGGCAGCCTCCTTTTAAATAAATAGCTCTGACAGTCGCCAAAGCGGCTTTACATGTGCAGCGAAGCGTGTGGGCAATGTCTGACAGTTGGACAGTTCTCCAGCTTACAGTCCACAGTCCACAGGCCACGGCCTCTCAATCTTCTCCTGCTCCAACTACAACTGCAACTGCAACATCAACTTCAACTGCAGCAGCCTTCGCGGTGTGACACTCAAGAATGCCGCAAAAGATTCTGAAATGTTGCGCGTAGGTCGCTAATCAGATTTGCTGTGTTGCATCTTTGATGGGAAAAAGACCTGTTTTAATTACACAATCGATGGCTGAGGCAATTAAATGCTGGGTGGCCCACTGACCAGCTGACTTGTTGCTTAGATTGTTAGACACAATCATAAATTCGTCGTAAAATTCAATTGAGAATCGAAAACTCTCGAGACTCTGTCAGACTCGCTTTTCATATGTGCCGCGGGTGCAACGCAGTTGCTTCGATTGCATAATTTCAAGTCGAGAAAGAGACAACACAGAGAGAGAGAGAGAGAGAGCGAGAGTGAGAGAGGGAGACAGACTTGCAGAGTTAATTTCAGTAAAAGCAAACAAACCTAAAGCGACGACGACGCAATGAGTCGACTTTGACTGTGTGGTCCAGACTCTGGCCAAGCCCAGTCTCTAACTGATGTTGCAGTTGCAGTTGTTGTTGCTGTTGCTGTTGTTGCTGTTGTTGCTGCAGGCGACGTCGCTTTGCGTGCATTCGTTGTCTGTGCTTGAGTTTGGGCTTGCAACTTGCAACAAAGAGAGAAATAACCTAAAATTACCGCCGCCAATTTAATAGTCACACTTGCAACAGACTCAGACGCTGCACCAAAGCTGAAATTACAAAGTCTTGCAGCGGCAACAACAACAACAACAACAACACGCATGCCCCGCCTGCTTGGCGTCGGCGTGTGATGGCATTAAATGCTTCTTAGAAATGTAAAGATATACTTTGTTGTTGTAGAATATCTCTAACAAACATTCAGCTGGGTGGGTGGAGAATCCATCTCCATCTCCATCTCCGGGTCATACCCCATTCCCGGTCATACCCCGGCCCCATTCCTCATGCCGCATTGTATAATTTTGTTTAGTTACTATAATAGTTCTTGAGAAATTGTGCAGCCTCATCGTAATGATGTTAGTAAATACTCAAAACGACAACAAACGTTTGTTGGCCAAGAGGCAAAAAGGGGCAGGCGGCAAAAGGTTGTAGAATAGGCGTAAATGGCTTTTTAATGGTTGCAACTTCAAGGTTGTCCAATGAAGTCATGCCCCACACAGCTCTGAGGGTTATGGGTTAAGGGTTAGGGGTTGCCTAGGCTAAGGGCTAATGAGTGAGTTGAGTTATCATTTAGCAAGCAGCTGCATTCTCCAATTTCCTTCCATAAACAAATAATAAAGTAATTGATCCTTTATCTTTTTGGGTCTCGCAACTCGAAATTTCCTTAATAGCAAACGCGGCTAAATTACATTTTCAATGGCGATCGATCAAATTCAAATGGAATTGCAGACATGAATACATATGCAGGCCTCAATGCACAAGTATCTGTATCTGTATCTGTGACTGTGGTTGCGTATCGTATGTCAACCGCTGCATTCGCAGGCACAGAAACTGCCACCGGGACAGACGGACAGACAGACGGACAGACAACCCGGTTAGATAAACAAACAAACAGACAGATGGACGAACAGACAGTGAGCGCCATATGTGCGTACACATCTCTTTCTCTTCATAAATGCATGTGTGGCATGTTGTAGATATGTGTGTGTGTGCGAATGTGTGTGCGTGTGTCTGTGTGTGTCCATGTCCGTGGCTGTGTGAGGAGGGAAGAGTCAAACATAAAACTACCGTTTGATCGATCGTTTTGATTAAAAATGCAACACATTTCTATATGATCTGTCACAGACAAGCAGACATCAGGCTGAAAGCCACAAAAGTCTTCGATTGCCTCTCGCTCTGCCCCCATCTCTGCTGTCTTCCGCCTCTCGCTGTGGTCGCTGCATCTGCAGATGGAGACAGAGGCGGAGACGGAGACGAAGTCGGAGACAAGCGAAATGTTTGTTAAAGTGAAATTAACGTCGCCAGTTAACAGCCTACCAATCAACAATGCCAGCACACTGTATGTATCTGTATCTGTGTGTGTCTAGTAATGTATCTGTATCTGTAGCTGTAGCTGTAGCTGCACTACACACGCATGCCAATGCGTTCATCAGATGTGTCTCTGTGTCTGTGTCTATGTGGCAGCCTTCCATTGGCATGCAGTCGCCAACTTGCCACCGAGAGTCGCCTCGCCGCGCATTTCTCATCCGCATGATTGTTGTCTACGCTTCCTCAAGACACTTATAAACCAAATGCCAAACTCAAAAGCCAACTCAACAGCCTCTCTTTGGTTTCCAGTTTATTTTACAATTAATGAAATTCGATCGATTTATTAACTGTGTTTATTTTGCATTACTCACAACACAACACTTCAATCTCCCCTCTCTGCTCTGTCAGCTTAACTCAGCTACTCGTTTCATTCATGGCTATGATTGCAGTTTGAAGTTTGAAGTTTTGGACAATTTTCAACTGCACTTTGCTGTCCATTAACCTTCATTAGGCTTAGACTCATATTATTGTTATTGTGTTGACAATTTCGATCGTCGTTCGTCGATCGATTGCACAATAAAAAGTTAATTTATTTATTTGTTTCGCCTTAATGAAGTGTGTGAAACAAATTCACTGTGTACTTATACAATTGCCAAACCACCCACCACTAATAAAATGACAGGTCTGCTTGACCAGGCTAAGACTGCAGCTAAAAGCAGTCTCTTTGTTTCAGCCTCAGTCGCAGTTGCGAGTCGCATTTTTGTGCAGCTCAAATTGTTGTTGTTGTTGTGGTTGTTGTTGTTGTTGTTATTTCACAATTTTTCGTTTTTGGGGAATTCAATGCAATCGCCAGCTGGCTGAGTTGGCCTGGCCCGAAAGGGGGAAGCCAAGAGGCGGCAGGCAATTGAAAAGTGTCGACAACAAAATGCGCCTAATTGTCGATGGCAATTGTCGCACATAACACTTTGTTTTCTGTGTATTTTTGTATTTCTCGCTAATTTTATGACGCCAATTACGCTATCCATTCATTTTATAATTCCATATAAATTCGTTTAAGAAAATGCAAGTATTTCTAAGAGGTCTAAACACGTGATTCCTGGACAGTTTTATGGGGGCATTTGAAACATGAAACAGTTTGTTGCCCCTTGGAATTATCATTAACACATTAGCAAATCCCTATCCCTCCCTCTCTCTCCATTTCTCTGGCCTTCTATCTCCCTCCATCAGTCGCTCTCCCACGAGTTCTCTTTGTGCAGCTTTGACAGCTTGCAACCGTTAAAATTGCATGCCTTGGCATTGGCCATTATCAAACTGAGGCATCAAACTGATGGGGCAAACAGGCAACACAATTGCAATTTGCAATTGCCTGGCCAATTACCAGGTGGAAAATGGAGCAAGCTGAACACTTGAAACTTGTTTTGGCCAGCAAAAGAATATCTATCTGACCATCCCCAATGCATTAGACTGGTCAGGCTGCTGTCCATGTGACCAGCTGCCCAGCTGCCCAATGATTATGCAATTTACATGATACATTCTATACTCTCACCGAACGTACTATGATTTTGTAGACTAACAAAGCTCAAAGTCGAATGGAATCAAAGAGTCAGCATGAGAGAATTTCTCACTGAATTCGAGGCTTTATCTTTTCTAAATCATTTTCAAATGCAACCAAAATTAAAGACTAAATAATCATAAATAACTGGGTTAATTTGTAACGCTTGCCTGCATGCGTAATGAAGCGTTTAACCCGATTATCAACAGACAGAACAGCCAACAATAGAAAGAAGTTTGCTTCTTTGTCGTGATAAGTTTCTAATTTCTCAACGATGCGTAGACGAAAAAGAAAATCAAGAATAGCTGGGGAAAACGCATGGAAAATTTAAATGAAAATGAAAATCAATTAACGCTGTCATATCAAAAAGCGAGAGGTCCACAAAGAGTTGAGTTGGCCATAAAACGATCATTTGGCCCTGTCAAGTTCAAAGTTATAAATGTGCCACAAAGCGTGCAGAGTTTATTTAATTTATTTTTATATTTTGTTTACTGTGTTTTGCAGCCAGCATACAAAATCAGATCAAACTAGTTGGAATGACTGCAGTCGAGCAAACTCAACTAAAAGAGACCCTTTACTTATGCTGTATAAGAAGACAATTAACATTTAAAATAATCTAAGTAAAATGAGTAATATTCTTAAGAGAAATTCAAATAAAGTTCTATCAAGAATTTATGCACTACTTCCCCTTTTACGCCCCTTTTTTTGGCATACTTATTTTACCCTTCAAGTTTTCAAGTACAGGGTCCAGAAATCGTGTATTTATTTATGTTTTTTTTGTATTTCCTGTGTCTGCATTTGAAAGTCGCAGAGAATTATTCTGTCATTGGGTTGACTGGAGCAATTGGAGCCAAGCGGGGATCAATTACCTTTCAAAACCAATTTGCATTTGAAATGCATAACAGAAAATCGTGTGTGCATTGCATTCAAACATTTTTGGCAGTCACACGCTGTGGCAATCTGTGAGTTTGAGTATTGTTTGCCTTTCTGCCTTTTTGTCTTATTCAGCTGATTGGCAGGCTTTCAAATTTGCTGAGACCGAATGCAGGTGGCTTCAACGGTTTGTGGCATGGCACTAACGGCAATCGGGAATCGGCAAACGGCACCCACACAATTGTCTTATCTATATAGCTGGCAGTTGCTCATTATTGCAACCGTTGTGGCAGCGTCTATAGGTGTGTCAGTAGTTGCAACTGCCACAGCTTCGATTGCTGTTGTTGCTGTTGTTGTTGTTGCTGCTGCTGATTCGATCACGTGGCTCTGATCAATAAGCTCCAGGCACGCAAACACTTCTCTCTCTCTCTTTCTCTCTCTCCCTCTCTCTCTATCTCGACTTCAACTGTGGCAATAGCAAAAATAAAAAAATGGGTTAATGCGCAGCCAACGATTATTTGTTTTCATTGTTGATTGTAGTTTTATTTATATTTATATTTATATTTGTGTTTGTTTTTGTATTTGTTACGCTGTTTGTATTTGTTTATAGTGCTTTTTTGCTGCTGCTGCTGCTGCTGGCAACTTTATTAACAATTTCTTTACTCTTACTTTTGATTAGGCAATGAGTTGGCATTATTTTCTCATCTCTCATCTCAGGCGGATTAATTCTTGAAAAGTAAATCTGCTGATGATGATTTGTCGCGTCTCGACGCGTTGCCTCAAGTGGCATTCGACATATTTTGTGGGTTACAATAACAAACGTGCAACGCTTTCATTTTCATTGTGCAACATTTTTCCATCTCCTAATTGAATTCTTGCATGCCAGCGGCAGAATAAATATGCTGCATGCTTTTTGTCCTACAATGTTGCAACACAATTACCAGAACAACAAATTAAAAGTCACAACTGTCAGTCTGTCAGTCGCACTCTCTCTCTCTCTCTCTCTCCCTCTCTGTATCTCTTTTGCTGGCTTCATTGCAATGTAAATTATGACAGTCTGTCTATAATTAATCAAAGCGTTAGGGCCGCCATCAATTGCCAGCTGCCATTTAGTCTCAATTAACACACGCAAATTATCCAGACCTACCAATGGACCAACAGTTCACGCAAGTAGCCAGTTGCAAGTTGCAAGTTGTTGTTGTTGTTGTTGTTGTTGTTGTTGCTGTTGCATGAGAAATATGCGCGGCATTTGAAAGTAAAAACAGTTGAGCGCCTACTGGAATTTGTTGAACTCCGGCTTGCATTTAGTATATCTGGCCTTTTGTCTAGCTCAACCAGTTTAGAAATTCTACAAACTGAATGATTGACAGACTGACTGAACGACTGCCGGACTCTGCTGACCATGGAGAAACCTGATGTGCTACGTGTTGTGATTTATATTTCAAATGACGTCTGGTTCCGTTCCGTTCCGATCCGTTGACTGCGCCAATGTCAGACGATTGTATTGCAAAATTTGAGAATATATTTGGCAAGCATCTCTCAAATATTCAATGTATCGAATACCATTAGCTTTCTTAATGAATTGTTTCAAGCATTGACAGCATGCTAATTTCGGACACTATTTGAAATTAATGCGCTATCTATAAATAGTTGTTAAGATATATTTAGGCAAATATATTATTAACATTATCATAAATAAAAGTGTGAGCTAATTTGTATTCTAAGTTCGAAGCTTTGATTGACTCTTTTTACCTTTCTCTCTTTGCAGCTGGCAGTTGGGAGTAAAATTTGCATGAAAATTGCAACCAAAAAAGGTACGTAATGGATTTTCTTTTTCGGTTTCACAAATTGCAAAACATGATGAACAAATATGCCAATTAAATCAATAAATATTTGCGCCAGCTGCTGATGTCAAACGAAGCTATTCGCATTTTGACACCAAATAGCAATAAAGATTTTCAAAAATATTTTTTACAAATAGCTGAGACACCAGCAGCAGCAGCAACAACAACAACAACATGCTGTGAGGCAGACAGAAATCATTTATGTTAATCAACACATGTTTTCGAAGTCATTGGCCAGGCCAGGCCAGAGCAGAGACCAGACCAGACCAGGCCCGAGAGACCTGGCTAATGTAATATGTCTGTCTGTCTGTCTTTCTAGAGTTGCTGTTGTTGTTGCTGTATGCATATTAAAATGCCCAAAAAACCGAAACAAAATAAATATATACAACAAACGTGTTTCTCATCTCTATAAGTGTACGTGTGTGTGTGTGTGTCGCACAACAAAATCAAATTCAAATTGTGCGCCGTTGAAATTTGCGCTAATGTTGCCATTTGTGTTGTTGTTGCTGTTGTTGTTGCTGTTGCCTCTGGCGGCTTTGATGGGCCAGTTTGGTCGTGTCGTCGTTGTTGAAGGTGTAGACACGAGAGTTATTTTTGTGTGTGCCGCCGACTTTATATGGCCGCCACATGCCCCATGCCGAACAAGATTTCTGCGTGCCTTGTCGCTCGGCGGGTTTTCTAATTCTTATGCAAATATGCAACAACCGAACGAACGAACCAACAACCGAGCGAACAAACGAACAGTTGTTGCTACTGTTGCTCCCCAACTGTTTGTACAATGTACATATTATTCACCCTCTGCGTCGCCTTAAGATTCTTGCGAAATTTCTGTGAGTCAAAATCGCAGAAAGAGCTCGTCAAACTCGCCAAACACATTTCAAAATCGAATTCGCATTAATTTCTAAACGAGTTGAACGTAAAAGGTGAAAACAACTTTAGCTTGCGGGCTCTCGAATATCCAAAGAAACCAGCAACAACAATGACGACAGCAGTAACAACAACGACAAACAACAATAACAACCATGATAACTAACACTTTTAAATAACCATAAATGACAGCGCAGATAAAGGCGGCCCATAAAGCGCCAACTGAAGTGAATGCGGCGGCGCTTCTGTCACCCAGAAGATCAGAACCAGCTTTTAAGACCGCGAATGAGAGAGCGAGAAAGAGAGAGAGAAAGAGATCAGTCATCTGTAAAAGCATACTAAGCATGCTCAGTAATATTACGCATACGCCTCGTGATGTGCTTTGCTTTGAATGTTTTTGTTTTTTTTGCCAAGGCTCATGACTCATTTGAGATGACTTGATATATGAAATTCATTGCACTTAATAACAAATTTTTATGCATTCAATCAATTCCAGTGAATGAACGCGTCGAATTTCCGTTGCAATTTAATAATATTTTAAGATCAAATCGATTGCTGAGTAATAATACATATAATATGAATTTAACAAGAAAACACAGGTTAATTTAGGCATGTCAATGATTTTTATATAATAGTTATAGTATTTCGATTTAAGCAAAGTCAAATGAAAGCAATTCTTGATTCAGAATATGTATAATTTTAACATTTTACAAAATTATATTACCATTGCTGAGTAATCACTTATATAATATGAATATAACAAACAAAGGTTATTTTAGGCATGTCAATGATTTTAAAATAATAGTTATAGTATTTCGATATTAGCAAAGTCAAATGAAAGCAATTCTTGATTCAGAATATGTATAATTTGAACACAATTACCATCTGTGTAGCTTATTTAGCTTGTTTATTAAGCCAAGCATTGTAATATCTTTTAAATTGATTCCTGCCAAGTCGAGCAGTCATAATGTGTCGCTCTTGTTTTCTGATTTAACCAGAACGCGTCTAAATATGCCCGCCTGTTGCTTTGATTTGCGTTAATCTTAACGCCACTTTTGTTATGCTGCTGCCAAGAATGAAAGTCCGCATCGGATTAGGATGCATTCCCATTACAAGTCACAGCATGACTCCGACTCCGACTCCAACTCTGACTCCTCCTGCATACCCTTCCCCTTTCGGGTATGTTAATTGTGTGCGCTGCTTATGAACTTGACATGCAGAACGAATTGAAAAGTTGTTTGGCTATATGGACCTGTTGCATGCCGCAATCTGAGTCCATCTTTGGCACATGAGTGAGATAGAGAGAGGGAGAGCATAAACTCACACTTAAAATCAATAAACGTAAACTGGGCAACGCCTGCCCACCTACGAATTGGACATGTGTAAGCTATAAAACTATAAAATAGCACAAACTTATGCATACAATAAACATAAACAAGCTATCGCCCAGACAAACCCTAAATACTATATACAATCCAATGCCAAAAAGCGCAGTAGAAGTTGGCCTAAAGGAGTTCCAGGGCTTCTCTATACATATGAAGTTGTTGTTACATGGGTAAACAAGCCTTTTTATTGTTGGCACGCATAAAAGGATGACCAGGCCGTAACGTAACACAACGCCATCGTTCTGACCATAAATACACTTAATTGCCATTTTATTACTGTAACTATTAGGCCACAACTGAAGTCAAACCCGGAGTTAAAATCGTGCTGTGTCCTTCATTAGAACTCGTCGCACTGAAGCTTCATTTACGCATCAAAAGACAGACAAAAAGAATGGTCAGAGCACATATTGCACCAGAACTACAACCACATCCGTCCTAGACTCGCCTCTCCAGCTACATGCAAAGTGGCCTATGGTCTGGTCTGTTGTGGGGCCCTTCAACGAGTTGCAGTTCCAGACATCGCGATATCTTTAATGAAATCTGCATGTTTTGTGCTTTAACAAGCATTTTGCTTGTCTACTCATGTCGCTCTTGCTCTCTCTCTCTCTCTCTCTCTCTCTCTCTGGCCCGATTCCAATCCCAATCCCAATCGCCATCCTTTTGTGTGGGATTCCTTGCAGGCAGACTGACAAACAGACAGACAGACAGACAGACAGACGAACCGACAAGCCATTGGCTGATCACCAGCTTTGTTGTTGCCATTGTGGGGCACAGGCAAATCTTGTTAGCGCAAATATTAACTTGTAAATATGATGATGCCCCATGGAAATTGTATAAATCGCTGATAAATATCATTAGGTTCCAGCTCTAGCTCTATACTCCAATGCTTTTATTTGCGAGTATTCGCCTTTTGTTGCAGTATACGTATGCACGAGTATGTATGTATACGAATGCTCGTACTTGTATTGCAATGCGCCTTGCAATTCTATTAAGATTTTTATCTTAAGTGCTTGTACAGCCTATTTGCCGCTTTGCCAAAGAGTGAACTCATACATGTACGAGTATACTCGTATTCGTACTCGTAATTGTTTAGCAAATCAGTTGAGAGGGCTCTGGAGAAGCTCGAGTCTATGGCATTGCTATAAGTGTTGCCCGTTGCAATTGTTGTGCCTGATTACACAGTAGTAACTGGCAATTTACAATAACATTCGTTTATGAGCCAGGAAGTGCATTAACTGATTTAAATTACCGACAATTGCATAGGTTTGGAAGAATATTGAATTGTGTCATTATATAAAATATATTAACGATAAACTAAAACAAAAACTTTATGTGTACGATAGTCAACATTTAAAATTTGATCAAATTCCAAATAAACTAATTTAAAAATTTTAATCTATTAATTTTTATGTATTTTATTTAAAATTAAATTCAAAAACGAAGTCTTATCTCACGATGAATTTGTCTTAGTTATGTTGTGTCAAAACTGCAGATTTGTACTACTTATGGCTTGGGCCTCACAATGATCAGTCAGTCGGTCAGTCAGGTCAAAGAGTTTTATATATATAGATTTTTTGTTTAATAAATTTTCAGTTATAAATATACTTTCTCCCTGAAATATTTGTATTATCATAGCTGTAGGGAATTCTATTACTGTTGATAAGAGTAGTAAGTTTATCACCTTCCATATTATTATTATCAGTTTGTGACACTCGTCATAGGGGATGGCTGCTCTTGGTAGACCATTATATATGTTATTCTAAACAGCCACAACACGCTTTGCGCTCGTAAATAACTAAAAGAGTGCAACAACATTACAGAACTAACGAACCAACCAACAACAACAACAACAACATCGACAACAACAAAGACGTGACAAATGCGCTAAACGAGCTACTTTATAGCGTGGGAGTTGCACGCTGCTGTTGACGTGGCCGAAGTTCATGGGAAGGCACTGTAATGGCGCCAGTGACAGTGAACCCTACCCACCAACTATCTAGTCTCCTCCATAGTCACTTAGTTGTTCATATTTCAAACAAAACGTGCACATAAACATTCAACTCATATGCATATAGACATAGACCTACACATACCTCGCATATTTTGTGGTGGAGGGAGCTCATATTCGGCTGCTAATCAGAGCCGCCCTGTGGGGTTCCCGTGCCCATTTGGTAGTAATTTGGAGCACTCAACGCAAGCAGCGGGCCAGCGGTGCGACACAGTTGGAAGTGCACTCCACTTGGCTAACCAAATAACCAGAAAAGAGCAGCCACAAAAAGTTAAATAGCTCGCTGCATGGTGCACGTTGCGTATGCGCATTATTTTCAGACGGGTTCAATAAACGATTAGCTGACCGCCCAGTTCTAAGAGACATTGTTGTTGTTAGTATCTGTTGCTGTTGTTGTTGTTGTTGTTGTTATTGTTGTTGTTGGCGGCGAGCGCATTGCGTGTGCGTCTGCCAAAGTTATCGCGGCTTTTTACACTAAGACGAAGGCTAATATGTCATTTGGTCATTGATACGTGCGACGACGGCCGATCCACCAAGCCGAAGAAAAAGAAGAGGTAGAGCACGGACCCGGGCATGGGCAGGGGCAGAGAGGGGCAAATGCAGTGTGAGGGCAGACGCGGCACGGTGCGACCAAAGCAAAACGCTTACTGTCAGTGTGAGGCGAGTATAATTAATTGCGCCTATCAATATCGTTGTTGTTGCACGCATCGGGCCAAAGCCAAAACTTGGCTGCGTGCTTGGCCAGACTGTGCTCGGCCTCATCGACAACAGCAGCAACTTCAACAGCAACAGCAACAGCTCATTGAGATAAGCCTGTCCGCTTGTACGCATTTGGATTTTGCATAAGTCATGGCTATGCGAAATGTTATTTCATCAGCGTTTGCGATGCAGAAATTACAAGAAAAGGCTCTTCAATGTGGCAAGTATCGATATCATTCTTATTTATTATGATGAGCTCTTGGCATAAAAGTACTGTTTGTGGGAGTACCCAGTTGATAGACAAGTCTAGACGAACAGATTATAATATTTTA
Organism: Drosophila innubila; assembly: GCF_004354385.1. Classification (NCBI taxonomy): domain Eukaryota; kingdom Metazoa; phylum Arthropoda; class Insecta; order Diptera; family Drosophilidae; genus Drosophila; species Drosophila innubila. The sequence continues at coordinate 9,865,587 of NW_022995380.1, forward strand.
AAGTAAACTCAGTCTAGCAGTTTTTATCACAAATTTCTCGAATAATTATTATAACAAAACTCTTTTTTCTTTATTATTTTTGGATAATTCTGAAACTTCTGGGATCTTATTTTCTGACATATTTTTATTGTCACATTGGCTGCCTGATTTTGGAAATATTTAACTCATTTCTGTACGAGTGGGTGGAATTAACCAACTTGAAGTAAATAGTTGCTAAGTCTTTAGTCAAGGAAGTTAATCTCAGCCTCTTCTCATTAATTTTCAAATTTTTAATATATTTTCTAATTGCAATACAACTGTAGTCCATTAAAGATGTCAAAATCTTCATTCTGCCTATTTTTTATGATTTCCAAGAGTATCCTCTCTTCGACTAGAGTGTAATAGAACTTTCCTGCACTTTTAGTCACAATTATTTTCATTATCAAAGAAATACAATACATTAACGACAGTTGATGACAAGTTTCCTTATCAGGCTGCAACGAAAGTGAGTGAGAAAGTGATAAAAGAGAAGAACGTTTGAGCTGCATGGAATGCCATAGAGGAAAAGTCTCTCACAAAAACCTGTCTATATTCGAGTATTTCAAACCTTGACCCCCATGAAAGATTTTACGAGACGTTTTAGCTAAATGCCAAATGCAAATTTTGCAAACAGAGCTAAAACTGAAAGCCAACAGCCGTGGTGAGTCACCAATGAGCAGCGGATGTGGTCAATGGGATCGACTGGGCTTGTCATAAAACTGAGTGTGGGTTGACTGGAAAACACCTTAAAGGCAGGAACAAGAACCAGAAATACGTTAAGCAACTATGACGAGTAGCCAAATGACAATGCAGGGCTTTTGAAGTGCACTGTGCCGCAAGGAAGGGGAAGGTGAGTCATGCGGTGTGTTGGCTATTAAAACCACCCGAGACTTGTCTCGTCTATAGTTCAACTTGGTAGTGAAATGGCTTTAAATGTGTACTGAAGCGTTCTCAGTACGGTCAGGGGCAGTTGTTGTTTATGGCTTCAAAACAGAACACGCTGCACAGCTGTGTTGCACTTGCCACCCCCATGAAGCTAAAGAGGGGGCAACATTAAAAACTTAACACAAACCCTGCAGCTAATTTATGTCTTATTTGTGCTGTTGTTGCATTTGCTACTGTCTGCCGCATGCAAATGCGGAATTTTGAAATGATTGATGTTTGCCACGATTGTTTGCTACCTTTTGTTGCTGTTGTTGCTGTTGTTACTGTAGTTGTTGTTGCTGTTGATGTTGCAGAAAGAGGGGAAAAAAACAAACATGTCGAAAAATTCTCTTTGTGCAAAATGTTGGCATTTTGAAGTGCGAGTAATTGCAGCTGCAATAGTTTTTCATGTTGTTGTCTTCCAGAGCTGGCCAAGTTCCACGGCCTTTTTGGCAATACTCAGATGGTTGTTGTTGCCAACTTCCTTTCACAAGCTAGCCAAGAAAAATGGTTGTGGCATGCCGAGCATGATGGGCACTTGAATGTTTGAAAATTATAGACTACAGATGTCGGTCGAAATTACCAAATGTCATGAGAAATTGTTCAAGCTTAAGAAAAAACGAATATACATATTAAATACTTATATTTAAGGGAATAATTTCAATGCTACCTATAAGCTCCTCTCACCTTGACAGTCAGAAATCTATAAAACTGCCCGACAACAACTACAATAATAATAATAACAATAACAATATTATGCAAACAACATGTTTTATTAACAAAATACTTGTACCTTGAGACAAGGGCCTTCACTGCGGCAGCTTCAGCCACAAAATGAAATAAAAATGCGGCTAATTATGCGATCGAGCCAAAACACAACACAACATGCATACACAAATGTCTGAGTGTGTGTGTGTGTGAGTGTGAGCGGGTATAAGTGCGTGTGTACCCACAGGTAATTACGGGCCAAACACATGCCACATTATTCTTTTGTGCAATGAGCACGACATCGACTTGCCGCTTAGCGGTTTCTTGTAAGTAGCTGTAGTAGATGCGGACGCAGACGCCAACACCGACGACACACACACACACACACACACAGACAGTCGCACAACAAAATGTTGGCATATAAAAAAAAGTTAAAAACTGCCGCTAGCACAAAAAACAAGCAACATAAACGTCAGTCAGGCTCGCCGAAAAACCGGTTGAGTTATGAAAAATTATGATTGTCACTGGACGGTTGCTTGCTCAGTTGTTGCAACAACAACAGCAACAACAACAACAGCACCTACAAAAATGTGTAACAATTTCAAGTTAAACATGCGCTTTGTTTGCCTCTCTCAGTCGATGTTGTTGTTTTCCTTTATATGTTTTTTGCATTTACGCTAAAAGCCAACACCAAATAGACAACAATTACAGTAACTACAACTACAACTACAACTACAACAACAACAAGAGCAATGCCAAGTGGGTCTCTATATATAAACACATATATAATTATTTGCCCACGTTTCGCATGTTTTGCCAGACTGACTGTCGTCAAAGTCGCCTCGAGTTGCTCTGAGGTGTGTCTCCTGTTTGCAACTGATTGCTGCCAAAGTTGATACCCTGCCACAGTTGGGGCATATTCACTTTGACTGCCAAAACTTTGTTCTAACAAATTAGAGTGATTGCTAGTCGTATACGATACAGCTGCCTAGACGCAATCTGGGCAACATGTGTTGTCAGCAGCAGCAGCAGCGGCAGCAACAGCTGTTGGCAACATGTTGCCAGTGCCTCATTTGCTTGTGGCAATCATCAATTTGTATGCCGCGCGCAGTTGCCGCTAATTTAACTGATCGGCTTTTGAATTGCATTTCTATTTTAATTCGTCTGCTGCCGTTGTTGATGCCACAGTTGCTGTTGCTGCTGCTGTTGCTGTTGTTTTTATAGTTGCTGCTTCTTTGGTCGATTGTTATGCCTGCTTTAAAGTGCAGCTGAAGTTTTTTGCAATTACGCGTGCAACATTTCAATTGAACAAATGCAATGCAGTGACATTTATTATATATGTAGTTAAAGAGAAGGGTGTGGGGGAGGGGGGGGCTGGTCAGAGAGTGTTCAGTCACCATAAATTCTTGTGGAGAAACTCAAGGCGCAGCTCACTTGAAGCTAAGCTCGAATGCGAACACTTTCTGTGTCCCTTTAAAAGCGGCAGCTGCGTAAATTGTCATCAGCTGTCAGTGTCAGTTTTAATTAGTTTGTTTACAGCAACAACAACAACAATAATAACCACTGCTAAGACAAAGACAACACGCATTGCATTGCCATTGCCTCAATCATATCAATTTGATCCTCAACCCGCTCAGACGTTGTCATACATTGCTTTTAAATAACTTTAAATTGTGTGTTGTGTCTGCGTTATATAAAATTTTTATTGTATTTGTATAGAGTTACGGTCAATAATGCACTGGGTTAATTACCAGTCGCCAGTCTTCATTTACTGAGAGGCCGTTGAGACACTCCGTTGAAACAACTCGGATCGAGTGCTGATTACAATGCAAATGGACGCTGATGTTTACACTGCTTATCAAAGACATTAGAAACAATGTCATGCGCATGCTAATGCTTGGAAATAAATAAATAAAAAAACTTGGAAAATGATTTGAATAAAAAACATGAATGAAAATATCTAGAAATATTAATATATTTTCACTCCCTGCCTTCATAACTGCACAATGAGTATCTTTTAGTCGAGCATGCGTGCACTATTAAATTAAAGTCCTTTATTGACAATAATTTCAAAGTATTTGACAAATATTGTCGCTGTCTTTCAGCAACACGCAAATTTATGCTTTTTATTTACAATAGAAAAATTGCAAACTCATAAAATTTTATGACAAACAAATTGAATACCGTTTTTATAGCTTGTTGCTGTTGTTGTACAATCGGCAAACAATAAATGTTAATTAGTAAAATTTATGCGCTGTGGCCTATTGACACTTTTCAGCTGTTGTTGTTGTTTTATATTTTGCCATTTGCTCCGCCCCATAAAAATAAAAGCGCTCAAAATAGCTAAAAAGAATGTGGTTATCAACGTTGTTGTTGTTATCGTTATTGTTATTATCATTGTTGTTGTTGCTTGTAACACAATTTGCAATTAAGTGAATTTTGTTGTATGGCAAATAAAATTTTGTATACGATAAACAACAAAAGCGAAACAAAACAAAAACAAATCCCAAATCAAGTTTTGAAGCTGTTTCGAGTTTGCTTCTTATGTCGTCTACAGACTTGATATTTATTTAAATATTATGGATACGCACTCAGATTCTTAGCCCGAAGAACAAAGCCCAAAGAATCGCTAAATTGTGCAATTTATGTAAAATTAACTGAAAAGAATTTACGAATTTACATCCGCTGAATGGTCTTTTGATTACAACCAAACAGAAAGTCAATATTATTTTTGAAGCGAAGTCGAAGGCGATGCCGATGTCCGCAATTTAAGCAAAATTATGGCAAAATTCGCAAGTGGAGCTCACGACTGCAGAGCAAACAAGCTGGGTTAAGACCCAGCCACATTTTTCATTACAAATTGAGTCATTAAATTTATTAATACGCGACGAAAGGCACCACTGCACCACCAGCACCACAGACCAAGAACTTCCGCGTAACAGCAACTGCAGCAGAGAATCCCATGCCCATACCCATTCCCATCCCATTCCCATTCCCATTTCTGGGTCAAATTTGGAGAAGACAGAAACGGCAACAACAGCAACAACGACTCCAACTTCTTCAAGGGGTAGCTGGACCTCATATAAGTATCATTTTTTATGGCTTTTCATTATTATTGCAAATACACATATATAATTCTTAATAAGAAAGTTGCCGTTCTTTGGCTTTGTTTTTTTTTTTTTGCGCCTGCACCACAAAACTGGCACAAGTTATTCGAATAAAGTATTATATTTTAATAGGCCATGACAACAACAAATTGAGTATGAACTTTATTTTGTGGGTCACCTGAACTTTTAAATAAACTTCCAGCCTGTGATTGGCGTGAAAAGCAAGTCAGTTGATTTTAATCTATGATTTGCCATGCCGAAGCACTTGACAATAATTTACGCAAATAGCATAATTCGCTTCATGATCAACACGATGATCAAGTTGCTGGCTGCTCCTGCAATGACTATAACTATGTACTTAAAGAGGAGTGCTCGACGCGCTTTCAACGCCAACGCTGAAATTGAAACGAGCCTAGGAAAAACAAACTCATTCCCTGTCCCGATCTCAGACTCTCAGACAGACTGAGAGCAAACGCAAAGATAATGTTACAGACTACTACACCTAATGAGGCTTTTGTCTGTGGCGACTCTGAATCCGACTGTGACTCACGAATGATTTTCACTTGTGCTTAAAGTGGGATTGGGAATGAAACTGGGACTGTGACTGGGACTGTGACTGGGATTAAAGCTGGGCGTGCGTTGGTTATTTGCGTGCCGGTGTTCCAATCGACTCTTGCATCTGCAACAACAACAATACCAATTGCAATCACAACAGCAACAACATGCTGCTTGATAAGCAAGAGAGTTTCAAAAAGTGCCGCTTACATGCACAAAAGCCATGCTCAAAGATTGCAGCTGTGGTTGCTTTTAATTGCAATTGCAGAAACTAACAATTCCACGCACATTCCCATTCCCATTCACATTCACATCGATGGATGGGCCCACAGATTGCCAGTTACCTTTGCGATTGCGATTCCGATTGCGATTTCTTCTACTCGTATTCGTTGTCTTATTCTTATTCGTATTCGCATTCGCATTCGCATTGCGCCATATCAAACGTCGACATCTTGGCGCACCACCAACCACTTCAAATATCATCGGAGTGCACACCTTAGAATTATTGGCGCTAGACATGCAAATCCATGCGGCACGGTATGCGGCAACCAGTTGCATCTATTGGATCTTACTTCGTTAAGTTCCCCTCAAGAGTTCTAACAACAATTTCATAATCATCGTCGCAGCATAAATCAAAATATCTTTATTTATGCGACTACAGTTGTTACAATTCTATCAACAGATTGCGCTTTTGTCCAAAAAAACTACAAAAATATAAATATAAGGAAAACAAACAAATTGGATATCGATGATGCGTCCCCAATCTGCAGTCATGCCGAATGGTTTTCCCATCTACTCGAGTAAACGAGTAACGAGTATTTATTGAAATATGTTTTTTTGGGGCCAGCAATTTCTAAACAATTGCCAGTTCAAATGAAAGCAGCAGCTGTGTTTGTCTTGGCGCTGAGAATGTGAGAAAATTGAGCGACAAACTTTGAAATAATATTCAATTATCAAATAAGAAGCAGCTGAGAAGAGAATAGAATTTAATTGCAACATTCTAGTAAAAAGAAAGTCAAGGGAGATTGGGATAATCTGGTTCGCAAACTACTTTAATAGACACCCATAAACGATCTTGTCAGAGGAAAGCTTACTTACAAATGTAAACTAATTACTCAAACATGTGCCTGAGATTTTCTCAAAAGCTCATTAAAGAACGCTGCATAGAGAGGAGGATGTAAAGAAGAAAACAAATGTGTGGCAGCTAGAAAAATGGAGGCGAGTATTGGTGCAGCTTATTTACCTTTGGCACCTCATTATGACGACCCAAAAGCCACATGGCGTAACCGCAGACGACGGACGACGGCGACGGACGACGGACGACGGACGACAAGCCCTCGCCCAATCGTTTAGAGAACAATTACAAGCAAAGCTCTTCAAACAGATCTCTCAACGCACTTGCGGTATGCCATTGTGCTATTCATTAGTAAACAAAATAAGAAAAACGAATATGAATACCTATTGGAATACGAATACGAATACGTATATAGTACGAGTGCATTCACCTGCACAAGTTGCTTGAGAAAATGCTTTTATCTTACATTTAGATGGATCGATTGATAGATATTAGTGCATAGATCTGAGGAGTCAACTGGGTCAACTGGCAGATTAGCAGCGGCTGCATCGACTCCAATTGGAATTGATCAAATCATTTACGGACTGATTGATTGCGCCCAATCATTGATGGGGCCTATGTCGAGCTGGGAGCTGTTGTTGTTAACGGGCTTATGTTATATAATAAATTTCCATGTGACTTTGATCAGAGTGCACAAAGCGCTGCACAAAAGTAAACAAAACTGTAACAAGTAACAAGTTACGAGTATCGATTTTGATTTTGATTTTGATTCGAAATCTGAAATGAGTGCGCATTCAAATGAATGCGTTATGTGTGTGTGTGTGTTCGATCGAACGCCCTGTTGTTTATTTTGTTGTAAACATCCGGACGTGCAGCAAAATGTTGCATATTGTGCAGGAAGCCAATGTCGAGTTATGAGCATGTATGTTGCAGATGTTGTTGCTGCCGATGTTGTTGCTGTTGTAGTTGCTGTTGTTGCTGCCGCTGCTTAAGGCTGCCTACAGGGCGTGCATTTTTGTTTTTTTGGGAAACGAATATTCAATTTATTTGTCAATGAAGTTGCCGGCAGTGCACACGTCTTCTCAACACAAGACGCGAGTGGACGACAACAACAACAACAACAGCAATAACAACAACGAAGATTTCGCAAACCGTCGCCTTTAATCGATAAGAGTTTATATCATTTTTTAGTGCATTTAATTACTATGTGTGTGGCAGCGAAATGTCTACAATTTATTGCACAAGGTGTGGCTATAGTTTTAAATACGCTATATATATAGTATAAAAAATAAAAACAGTACACCTCCATTTTGCAGTTACCCCAAAATAATTTATGTTTCTCTTGTTTCGTTACAGGTAAATTATGCAAATTTGCTGAACTGTTTTTTTCATGCGACTCAGATAAACTTTAAAGATACGTGTCAATGTACATGTGTGTGTGTGTGTAAATGTGAGTATGTATTGGTAGAAGTTAAGTTGAACGTGCTAATATGATGTCAGCTATATGGGAATTTGAGCTACGATCGTAGAATGTTGCGCATACGCAACGTGGGCTGAGAAGTTGAATATGACAAACTTGAGACTTGACATTGCAACAAATTTTGAACATTTTTAAGGGAATATAAAATAAGCTTAAAGGGGTGCAAATAAAATTTAAAAGTATACGCAGTGTAGATATTTGTATATCGACATTCAAATAATTAAAATAATTGAATCTGATAGCAATAACTCAACAGTTGTAGGACAAAGAAACATTTGACATAATTTTTGCAATATTTGGTAATTTTGTTGACAGATAAACAAAAGCCAGGGTTAAGTGTGGGTATAATTTATATTCATAATCATGCGTATACGCAGCGTGCTTTCGAAATACATATTCAAATCTTGGAATTGCCACGATTTCGCACAAGTTAAAAATTAAATTGAATTTATGCGTGAACATACGATCGCTTTAAATGTACCAAGTGATTATAATAAGTATACAAAGTGTAAGCGCACACACACTCCTATCTCAAAACAATATCTCATTGTTGCAACTGACAAGCCAATATGCTAAATCAGCGCTCACATGCTGACATGCGGGGCTGCCACAACTAAACGACTGTCCAACTGTCTGGTTGTCCCACTGTGCGCGTCAATTTGTTACAATTTAAAATTCACTTGACGTCGCAAGTCCTTGACACCTTTTCTGCATTATTTTAATTACCTTCAGTGGCAGCGATTTAAAATGCGCAAGTGGCATGCGAGTCCGATGTGATGTTAGCAATTTGTCATCCCGACAGTCTCTGTGTGTGTGTGTTGTGGCAACGATTCAGCGCCCAATGTGGCACGATGTTTATATTTTTATTTGCCAAAATCAACACATTGTCTTTATGCTGCGAATAATCGCATTCGCACTCATACTCATACTCATACTCACACTCGTACTCGCACTCTTACTCGTATTTATGCATGTGTGCTCATGCTTAATTACGAATTCACTAAAACTGTCACAATCGCCGAGCTTTGGGCATTTGTCAAATTGACAGCAGCTCGTAGATTGCGCACTTTTGCCGCTTAATCTTCACGAGACGAAGTTCGGGGAGCTTTTGGAGAAGCACGCGCAGAATTTGAGCTGAATTCGCTGAGCGTTTTTGAGATTAATGTGAGCTTAGCACGCACCTCCAAAAGAGTGGAAGAGAGTGAGGTCCATGCCGTACCTCAACAGTGTACAGTGTACACACCCTAAGAAGTGCTCATATTTCATGAGTCAATAAACTGAGTGGGACACGCGCAGACTGTGGACTGTGGACGTGAGCGCGCCTTTTTTTCATATTTCTTTTTTTTAGACAAAATTTATTGTTACGCTCTGGGCTAAACTGTAATGATATTTTCATTAACTTGGCCTTTGCCAATAGCCCCGACCACGCACTGCCTGCCCAACCGACTGTCCGTCCGTCTGTCCGTCCGTCCGTCTGCCAAACAATTGAAACTCAATTCAAACAGCTGCAGGTGAAGCACTCACTCCTCGCCATGTTGTCTTAGCATCTGTTAGCTCCACATCCACTAATCGCCAGCCGTTGAGTGGCTATCGAAAAGCGTCAAAGAGCCAAACACTAATGCCGTCAATTGTGTGAAACTTTTGTCTCGAGTATTTGCACAATGCGTCCTTGTCCTTGTCCCTGACTATGAGTACGATGGTGTTGGTAATCAATACGCAATCCTATGTTTTTAAATGGATTTAAAATTAACATGGCTTGATTTTCAACACATCTGTCAACTCATTCAGCTAAGACGAATTGACACAGCCTACAGGAAACTAAGTTGTTCCCTCAGTAGGTTTAAGCTTAATAAAGAATTACCAATTGAGTTAGATTCATTTAACCAACACTAAACAGCTGAAAAACACAGATAACATATAAAATCGACAACTAGATTGGTTCTTTTTATCTAAACTTTTTCCATACCGCTTTTTCAAAAGCTTCAAATTGTCATAGCTTTGTCGAATCCCAACCGATTTCCTTGCGGTATGTTTTTACATTTTTCAAATAATGAAGTTATTAATGAAGAGAATTGTTTTTTCATCATGTCAATTAATTATTTGCATTTTTTTTTAATATTTTGAAATATGTTTAGGAAGATATTTTTTAAAATTGTTATGACAATTTTGAATAATATTTGCACTTTGCATTGTTATTGTAACTAAAATTCTGCACAACATTTTGGAATCTAACTATTCAAATAATATAACAAGATTTATGTTCTGTAATCATGTAGAAATAAGATGTTATGAAAATCTTTTACTTAACCTGTGTCAATTTTTTGTTGATAACCAACTGCTTATTATATTTATAATGTATGAAGGAGTCTTGTAAATTTCAATAAATAGAAAACGCTGTCTGTGGCCTTTTGGCATTTGAATGAAAGAAAGAGGAAGAAGGCGAAATGCCGCCCAAAAAGCCAACGCATGTTAAGGTTACCGTTGTGCGCATTGGCTGACTCATGACGCGGTTCGGGCCCGCTGTCATTTTGGCCATTTGCGTTGTCAGTTGTTGGCCATATACGAGCGCATGCGAGCTTACAAAAGGATTTGTCTGTGGCCAAAGGCGCTTTGATTAATTGCCGACTTAGAGCCTGGGCCATTCTCGTTAGGCCAAAGTGATGCTGTCGCTGGCGATGACGATGACGACGACGATGACGATGACGATGACGATGACGCTGACAGGAGATGGAGGATGTCGGTTGTCGGTTGTCGGTTAGCATTGGCGTTGGCGTGAATCACTTGAGCCAAAAGGTCAGGCAACAAGGTTGAAGAAATGCAAACTGCACAAAAATTAATTGCCAAGTTTGTCTGGGAAATGCGGAAATTAATTGGGCGACTACCAAAAGCGACAACAACAACTCCAGCAACAACAGCGGACAAACAACAAAGTTTGTGGCGCAACAAATTGGCAACAAATTCGAGTAGAGCTGTAGGCTCTAGACTGGGCCAATACTTGGTTATAAATGGCAAATGGAGAGGCCAAGCCACGAGCCAGCAAAGTGTTTGGCTTCTGCGCATTTTTGCGTGAACCGAGAGCGTCAGAGATGGCGAAGGAGACAGAGGCAGAGCAAGAGCAAGAGTAAGAGAAAGAGAAAGAGAGTCATTACCAGCTGTTGTGCCACGCAATGCAGCAACAGCAGCCAGTCAATTCCATGGGGTCAGCAGGTTAATGGGCAGCATTAACAGGCCAACAACGTACGTGGCCAACAACATTTTGGATGCAACAACAAGCCGGAGATGGAGATGGAGACGGAGACGGAGATGGCGACGGAGCGTTAATGTCTGTCGCTTTGATTGCCAATGCCTGAGGCTGGAAAAACTTTTCCTACGAGCGCCTAAAAACGAAACGAATGCATGTATAAATCTATTGGAAATATATTTTCTTTTATTTTCGATACATCTTTTTCTATGTCTCTCTCTCTCTCTGTCTCTCTCGAAAGCGAAACTCTCAACTGCAGTTATAATGCACTTATAAAAGCCAAACGCAACAATTTGTATGCGCTTTGTTGAACTGCTCATGCATATGATTGACTTATTGATTGCTTGATTGATCGATGGCCGCGCCAAAGTGACAGACTGGCTGACATTAAGCGGCTGCCAACGACATCGCAGTGCTTCAATTAGCTAAACTGACAGACAGGCAGACAGACAGCAGACAAATAGATAGACTGACAATTTTTGCCTGCAAGCAGAGTTCATAGAACTTGGCTACCGTTATCATTACTCCTAACTCGTGACTTCAACAACATTTGCCATAAATCGAAGTATTTCTATATGCCATGGGCAATATGCTAATTATAGGTATGCCAAATCGGGCGTCTAGACTTTATAAATAACCCCATCGAGGCATCGACGCTATATATATACTCTGTAAGATATGTGAATTTGTACGTGCCACGCATGCGCTCAGTCATTCAGCCATATAATCAAGTAAATATATATACATACATTACTGTATGTCAGAATATATGCATGTATGTGCTGTATTTACTTAGTTATTTTTATACTTGACTTGAAATGCATTGACAAATATGTATTTACGATGTCAAACGCATTGAAATGCATTGCAAATTTGCAAAAATGTTTTCAAGCCTGCGATGCCATAAATTACGAGTTAAGCATGAATGAGAAGGGTGCTTGTCTCCTCCCCTTGTTGATGTTGTTGTTATTATTGTTGTTTCTGTTACATACATGCATTTATTGCTCACACAAATAGCACAAACAGCAACAACAACACCAACTCTGGGCAACCTACTTAAGTTTTTAATTTATGCGTAAGTCTGGATTTAGTAGCTTTTTTTAATATTAATTGTCTGCTCCTTATGACAACAACGGCAACAGCAACAACAACAACAACAACAATCTGAACACAGCCATAAATCACAATATCATGCATAAGCACACGATTATATGCCGCATTTGGATTTATTGAATATACTTGGCATATGGGTAAAAAGGAGGCAAGTTGCCACTTTTTGTGTGTGGTTTCAGCTGCGGCATATTTTCAGTTTGTTTTTCATTATAGTTTTTATTTCTCATTTTTCCATTTTATGATGTTGTTCATGTGCGCCATAAAGGGGTATATCGGTTGTCCGAAAGGTGTTTTTTGTACCCGAAAATAAATCAAAGCACAAATCACGCAATATGATCAACTCTGACAACTTTTGAGATAACTTAAGAAATAATAATAAAAAACAAAACTTTTTTCTGTAAGTTTACTAACTTAGAGGGAAATAAACAACTGTTGTTTAGTAAGAAATTTTCCCCAAAAGATTGCAGTTTTCCTTTTTATATTAAAATAACTATCTTTTTTTATGTATATAAAAAATGTTTTTGCCCTCATTCACTCACTCACTCACTGATCATTGCACAGCCAAAACTATAAGACCTAGGAGTCTTAACTTTTCATAATTCATATATCTTAGTCTCTCATTATTGTTTATTCCGTGTTCTCATTTGATTATAATCACTTTAAGCTATGTTTAGCCTGTCATTAAATACCAGAAAATATTATTGACAAATCGTTGGTAGCATTTTCATTGGCAGCATCTCAACTTTTACAAAGAGCCAAAATTAATGCTGGATGTAATATGAGCCCCAATAACCTCAAAATATACTCGATAAATAGGGCGTCACAAAGCCAACAAAAGAGCTTAAGTCAAATCTCAGCTAGAAAGAGAGAGAGAGAGTAAGTCAGATTGCGAGTGAGATAGACAGATGGATAGACAGTGCGATAGAGTGTAGTTTTAAGCTCATTGTATTTATGGTATTGCCATCAACAGCTCAGCTGAGCGAACTTAACAAAATCTTAAAAATCCTATTAGAGCTGTCCGAACTGTTTCCATAGGCTGGCTAAAAGCTAAAAGCCTTGGCAAAAGTTTAATAAATAAGAAAGAAAAAAACTAAAAAGAAATAATAATAAATACAAAGAGTGCGCTGTGTTTGCAGCTGTGCAAAGCCTCAAAAATAGCACTGGCAGTTGGTGGCAAAGATCGCAGTGCGCCACACGATAGGGGCACGGGTCCGAGTGGACTCCGACTCCGACTTCATCTGCGACTCGGGTTCGGGTATGAGTTCGGCAATGGGCCTGGCATAGCACACATGGCCAACAGTTGTTGTTGCTGTTGTTGTGCGCGGCATTTTGCGGCTTTAAAGGCTTTCTTGGCTCTTTGCGTGGGTGTGTGTAATTTGACATCTTCATGAAATAATTAAAATTATTTATTGTTAATTTATTTTCACTGTCCAGCGGACAATCGATAAAGTGAAAGATAAGCCGAGTGCATTAAACAATTGAAATTAATTTGTCAAACATTTGACAACAGGCGTGCCATTAATACAAACACACACTCACACACACACACACACACACACACAATTTATTCACTCGTGCAACAATAGAAGCAGCTTTGTTGGTGAAAGGAATTTGAGAAAGACTTTCACAAAAGCTTTTGGCCAAGCACAAAAGGTCAACGTCAACCCCAAGGGTAGGTTTGCAGCTAGCCAAGTTTCGAACCTCGTTGCCTCCTTAATGGGCGTGGCTGGGCAGTGGGCGATGGCATTGCTACCTGCTGTTGTCGCTGCCCTGCGGCTAAATAGTTTGTCTGTTGCAGCCGCAACGAATGCAATTAAATGGATGCAGGCCGACGCTGCTGGCAGCTTAACGCGGCAGTTAATCATGCATCGACATGTGGCAGGCTGCCTGGTTGCTGCCACTGCCACTGCCACTGCTGCTGCTGTTGCTGTTGCCCGTCTGCTGCCGGCTAGCAACATGTTGATGGTCGTATTTGGCGGTCACTTCTAAGCCTCATTCGAAAGTGTTGCGCAAAAAGCAGTTTGCAATTAAAACATGTTGGCATTGCTGCTGACAACGGCAACTGTTGCTGTTGCTGTCGTCGTTGTCTAGACGAGCCAACTTGTGGCAGCGACCATGACGCACAGATGGCGCTGCTGTGCCACAGCAGCTGATGTGCGCAACGAATTGGCTTTCAAATTCAACAGAGAATGAGGAAACGTTGGTGAAAAGCTGAGATGCGTTGAAAAATGTGCTTAATTGATTTTTGTTGCCACTCTCTCTTTCTCTCTCCCTCTGTCTCTCTGTGTCGCTTATTTGATTGTAATTAATTTACTTTTCTTATTCGCTCTTTGTTCAGAATCACACTCCATGGCTATACAACAATGTCCAATGCTCGCGAGTTGGCATTGATACAGAAATGGGCTGACATTGCAACGCCGCCGACGCCGACGCTGCCAACGTTATCGCCAACATCGCCGCGCACCATCATCAAGTTCTGCTGTTGTCCACAGCGCAGGCGCTACAATCTAAAGCAGCCCAAGTGCAACACGCTGCATGCTAGAAATATATTCGTTGATAGCGATTTTACATATATTGATGATGTGCCACGCGCCAACAGCAGCAACAACAGCAACAGCAGCAAGAAGCGACGCCAAGATTGCGACAGTGATTACGATTGCAATGATTATGATGACGATGATGATGATGAGGCAAATGATATCGCTGAGATCTCTGGCGGCCACGACGGAAATGTAGCGTTGATATTAATGAATCAACGAAATGTGCCTGAACAATGGCGGCAGGACAACAAAGGCAACAGCAACAGCAGCAGCAACAGCAACAACAAGCGTAACACCAGCGTACTAGCAACAGCAACAGCAGCAACAGTTGCAGCAACGACTCAAAGTAAAACTTGCGCTGTCACAAGCAACCAGCAAAGTGGCAATGAGCAGCAGCAACAACAACAAAAACAACAGCAACAAACAATCCAAAGACTTAGCAATAGCTTGCAACAGCAACAGCAACAGCAACAGCAACAACTGCAACTGCAACATAGCAATAAGGAAAATACACTAAGCAACAAAAACAACAGTAACTACAATAAGCCGCGCTGTAATTATTGTAAATTACTCGACGACGACGACGCCGAGCCCCAAACGAACAACAACAACACCAGCACAAATATATATACAAATACAAACTCGAAAATTGATTCACCGAAGTCGTCGCAGAATAAAATGACAATTACGACAGCAGCAACAACAACGAACATTGCCGCAACGGCCACGGCCAGCGAGTGTGGGTTGACAACGACAACGACAGCAACAACGGCAACAGCAACAGCGGCAACAACAACAAAAACAACGGGAGAAGAGTTTGTGGGTGCTGCCACAGAAGTGCTGTGCAGCGATAAACCAACATTGACAGCAACAGCAACAGCATCGACGTTGTTGACGCCGACGCCGCCGCCAACACCAGCAACAGCAACAACAACAACACCTAAGCCCAGCATAGCAGCACGTCCGACCACGCCCAGCCGCCTTAAGACTGTGATCAAAACGACAATGGTTAAGCGTAGTCCTAGCCATGACTCAACGCAGGCAACTGCGATGCATATGCTGCAACCGAACAGCTGCAACACCAGCAACAACAACGACGAGCCCAGACGTTCGGTTAGGGAGCGCATCGCCGCCTTTGCGGCAGGAAATGGTAAGTTTTTTTGTACATATATATTTCTTTTTTTTTTGTCGCTTAATCAGCTTTAACTTTAGCAACAAAGTCGCCTGGGCGGAAATGTTGCGTTGCTGTGGGAAAATCGAGCATGGTTGGGACACACAATCATTAGGCTAGTTAATAGCTAACAATCAGTAATTAATTGATTTGTCCCATCTCTGATGACTAGTTGGATATCTCAGAACTTACACCTACTATAGTTCTTTCTCTCTCTCTCTCTATCTGTTCGACTCATCATGCATCCCTTGGGGGCAACAGACTTGAAGGTCAACCAGCTCATTGTCCAGTCATTTCCTGTTTATTGAATGCTCATCAGATAGAGCATTCTCTCCATACCATTTAAATGAAAGATCTGAAAGATCAGATACCGAATCTACAGACTCTGAATCATATTATTCAGGGCAATTGTAATGCCAAAAGCTAAATGCTGGCAATTAAAGGCAATTGTTGGTAGATGATTAAGCAGATATTTGCAGTTAATGACAACAACTAAATGCTTATAAATATGTAACAAGCAGGCCAGCTGTAAAGGGCGGCGAACTTATGTACATATAATTTATTTCCCTTTTATTTAATGCATTTGTCGCATTAAAAATCAAAAAGGAAAAAAATAAAGAAATTGACTGCAATTTATGTTATGAATTATGCATGACGTTGAGCTTTGAATTTCCGTTAGCCTGACACACCTTTTGCATAACACACTGACAGAAAGAGACAGACATATATATAGAGAGAGATAGGGAGATAGACAGCCATGTCTATTACAAATCAATTAAATGCCGCAATGCTTAATAAAAAGCCACTTAAAGTCGCATAAAAACTCTTCATGAAAAAGTCACTTCAAATTGTGATTAATAATAAAAGAAAATATTTTTTTTATTACAAACATTAATTCCCGTCTGCATTTGTCCCGCCAATTGAAAATGTCGTAAAAAAGCGTTGCATACAAAAATCATTAACCGTGCTGGCTTTGGGTGCAGTGCAACCCGACGCACTTGTATCTGCCAAAACAAAACCAAAACAACACAAGCAACACAAAAAAACATACAGCAAACACTCCTTGCCTTAGGCAATGTCACCAATACAACACGAACTTGGCTGACACGCCCCAGTGCCAATTGGAAATGGGCAATTGGCAACTGCCACTGTCGTTGTCAGTTATTGCAAACAGGAAACACGTACGCACTGTGATCGACGTCATGATCGCAGTATTATATCATTTTGATAGGCAAATGAGTCGGACTTAAGCCCGGAAGATCCTGCCCCAAGTCAAAAGACGTGTTTGTTTTTTATTTACCTTCGAAAGTTATAAAATTTTATTAACACGTGATAAAGCATAATAGTTTTATGTATTCCTAGAGTGGTTTATTGATCCTTAATTTTTACAATAAAAATTGAAAATAAAAATGGTTATTCAATTGTGGTAATCAAAATTTAAAATTACTTTAAAAATATTTTGGTTTGTTTTAAAAATCTAAAAACATTCACTATATTTGGTTCAATACCTTTCATATGATACTTCACATGAACTTAAGGGACACATATAACCAAAATAAATATTAAAAATTAAATTAAATTTTTAATTTTTATTTAAATATATTTATACTGTTACATTTAAATAAATTGTAGCTTAATTATTGTAATTAATATTTCATAAGCTTTTCATTTAAATAAAATATTAAGAAAATTTGTGTAATAAAAAATTGCAATTAATTCTTATTATAAATTTGTTAATTTAAAAGTTATAATAAAAACGTCCATTAAAACTGGACTCTCAATTGATTAATTATTAATTAATTAATTTTCCTAGCTTAAAATACTGCCATCTTAAACAATTATGATAAATTATAGAGCGACCCGCGTTTTTCTCTTAATTTGGCGAAATGCCTATGACACCTCTCGCCTTTAGCTGAGCTCAATAAGCAATTAATCACGTTCAAGTGACCTCAGTCACAGAATCAATCAACAGCAGCAACAACAACAACAACCACACGCCCAAGTTATGTACTCGTATGTACATTGTACAATGGGATGACGGACAGTGGCCATTTAGCGGACACACCCAGCAAACAATTTTATTTTAAGTAAATAAGCAAATAAGTACAAATATTTTGTTTTCTCGCATTGGCTTTTGTTTCTGTTGTTTTTGTTGTTGTGTTTGCATATTTGTTGAGCTCGCAAAGTCTAAAAAAAGCTACAGTTTTGTTGACAATCAAATAGAACAATGGCCAGAAGAGAGTTATTTCCGTTAATTAAAAGCTCAAATGGCCAATAAAATAGGAAAAAAAAGCCCACATTTTGGCACACATATGAGCTCTACGGACTGGACTCTGAATGGAACTGAGACTGTGACTGAGAAGACCTCCCATGAACTTTCAACGCGCCTCCTACATACATGCCACAGCAATTGGCAAATGTACCGTTAGCAGTTGCACAATTGAAATATTGCCAAAAAGGCAGAAGAAAACTGCAGCCCAGTGTGGCTCTGACTTGGCTCTGACTTCGGTCTGAGTCTGGATCTGACTTGGGTTTTAGCCTGGCTTGGCTTGGCGGCCTGCCAATCGCCACAAGACGATCAATTGGTGTACGTTTTCCAGCTGACTCTGACTCTGACTCTGGCCAGACCCCCATAAAATGTAGCCAAACTGTCCCCTGTCGACGGACTGACTGACATCGTTTGGGCCGCTGATTTACGAGCTCGCCACGGGTCGTTGTCGTTGTGTAACGCATGCGATTCAGAATTTTTAAATGCCAACCGCTGACCAGCAACAGCAACAACATCAACAGCAGCAGAGTCTGGTTGAGCCTACCAGGAGAGAAGTCGCCACAGTTGTTGCTGTTGTTGTTGTTGTCGCCAAGTCGCGACGGTGGCGGCGACATTTTAATCAAGAAACTCAATCGAACGCACGCATGCGCAATAAAAACACAAATAAAATCAAACCTATAAAATCAACAACAACAACCACAAATACTTAACCGTTTCACTTACAGACACACACACACACACGCACACACACATACAGACAGAAAGAGTTCCATTGCAATACACATTCCGTCCTATCGTCTCCTGTGTTCTCTTTCGCTCTCGTTTGGGGGCTGACAGACGCCAAAAAATAAACTGATAAAAAAGCAGAGAGAAAAAAAAACGGAAAATAAGTTCACTTGATCTTCAGTCGCTTTGCCCCTATGCGAATTTTAATGCGATTTATGGCGATACCTTCACGTATTTGCATATCCATGTGGGCTGTACGAAGTATTCGTATTCGAATTCCAATCGGAAACCATATCCAACTTTTAGACACGTCGTCTATCTATGCAAACGCGAATGTAGTTTACTCAAATATTCAGTGACTTTTAAAGTGAAAATAAGAGAACCAGAAGCCAAATGTAAATAATGTTATGCCAAGAATACATTCACATAAGACCACCTGGGTAACCAAACTAGGCTTACAATAGTCAAAGTCATTGATGGATAAAAATAGAAGAATTTCAAAAGTAATGAAGTTGTTAAGAAATTGACTAATCTTCGGTTTGAACACTGTAAAATAAGAGATCATCTCAAAAGATTATATATCTCATATTTAACAAAATTTTTTAAAATATTTGTAAGGTTAAAAATTAATATTTAATAATTTCCAATACTGAACAAGTTTTAAAATTAATAGGATTACATTATAATAATCATAATCACTGATGTTTGAGCAAGCTCATCTTAATTTTAAACTTTAATGAACGGTATGTTTTGAAATACTTTATACAAGTACTTTGCTTACATCTTTTAAATAATAAATAATATATTTATCTTAAATGATTCCAAATAAAGTTCATAATCAAATTTATTTTTAGCATTCTCGCATTCAACTATATATTTTAATTAAGTTCATGATGAAGGTCTGCATTGCATTGGGTTCACAGCTGACACAATTGCAAGAACTTTAACCGGAATGAAGTAAATCCATTGTTGTTGTTGGGTGTGGCAACGAATTAAACAAACAATGTGAGAGATAAATAAGTTATGTACTGCGGACAATTGAGGGCACGGAATAAGAAATAAATGGTGTGAGCAATATAATCAAATATGTAAATAATTGCTTGCCATTTTATCGCTGGCCAAAAAATTAATTAAAATATTGGCGCGGGAAAAACTTAAGTTCAGTTCAGTTCAGCTAAGTTAAGAGTGTGCCACATGTGTGCGGGGCGTGTGGCACAATTTATGACAATTTAAATGGCACACATTCGGCGCAAAATTTGAGGCGATTAGCGCAGAAAATTTTCGCGCATTTGGCTTAAGCGGCCCAGTGGCAGGCAGCACGACGACGATGTGTGTTGCCGTTGTGTTGCCACATGTGGCAGCCGTGTCTTGGCGCATTTGGCGCAATTTTTCATTTTTGGTTGAAAAAGAGATTATGAAAATGTGTCTTTTGGGCGCGCCATTTGTGCAAAGTGTTGCTGCACAATGTGAGCAACATGTTGCCGTTGTTGCAACAATAATTGCTGCAATTGTGTGCAGCGTAATGGCGGCAATGACAACTTTATTTGACTCGTTGAAGAAATATTGCTAAAATTAAACAATCTCTCACTGTCTTCCTCACACTCTCTTACACTTCTCTTTCGCTCTTTTTTACAGATCAACAACAGAGTGGAGGCAACACTGCGCGGCAACATGACAGCGTCAAGAAATTTTCTAAAATTCAGTGCAATACAAATCAAAACAACATGACAAGCGATGTGAAAAGTGCAATTAGCTGTGGCAGCAACACCAGCAACCAGCAGCAGCAGCAGCAACATCAAACGCTTATCAACGGCAACGCAACGCCGCCGGCAACAACAGCAACTCCAGCCACAACAACAACAGCAACTGTGGCAGGCAACACGTCAGTCTCAAGTGCTACTATCGCCACTGACACGACGCGCTACAAATCGGGATTAAGTGATGTTGTGGCGGCCGAGGACGTTGATGATACAGCCGCATCCACAAATGTAGCAGCAACATCTACGGCAATGGCAACGGCAACGGCAACAGCAACTTCATCTGCTGCCACTCCTGTGGCAGCTGCAAGCGTTTTTAGCACCGGTTGTGCAACTATGCCGCGAACTCGCCAATACGGAAGCAATGCTGCAGGAGCAACAGCAGCCAACGCCATGACAGCTGATAAGAAATTCTTAAGCCGTGCACCCGCTGCCAACACTTCAGCTGCACACCAGCAACAGCAGCAGCATCAGCAACAACATGTGCATCATAAGCTGCAATTAGTCGATAAGCCCGAATCAAAATTGGCTGCACTCAATAATCTGGACTTGGCGCACAGACTCGACCTGATAGATGATGATGGCGATGATCCTTACGGTGCACTTCAGGAGTATTTGGAGCGTGTCAAGGTTAGTAATATTACTCTGCATTTTTTAATAAAACTAAGAGTTAAATGTAAGACAACCAAAATGTTGATGCAGAACAATTAAAAAGTAACAAATTAAATTCATACATAAACTAAAAAAAAACTAGTTCTATTGGGTAGAATTAGCTATTATTTTTCTAAAACCGATTAAATTTTGTTTTTAGCTAGTAATATAAATTATTATTTCATTGCCTTAATCCTTTTTAATAAGAAAAAAACCAAACAATTAAAAAAAACAAATATTTTTAATTTTTCCGCATTAAAAGCTTTCTTGTCTTGTTTTAGTTATCTTTTTCCCAAATTTTTTCAAATTCTTATATTGAATCTTTTAATTTGCTGTGTTTTTTTAAGCATTTCCGTTCCCATGTTGCATCATTGAGACAATGAGGCATGAATTAGGCGACTCGCCACTTGTTAGTCACCTCGAAAAGTTTCAATTTCATAAATTTTCACATGACGATAAACGACAGTTGCTGTCGCCACTCACACACACACACACACACACATTTCACTTTGCTGTCCCCTCACCCCTTTCCTATCCCCTCGCTTGCCCCTTAACTGTCAACACGGCGTGATTTTGCAAATGATTATTTTGCGTGACAGAAAAATGTGTTAAAATAAACACACACAGATGAAGTTGACGCAGCGGCGTATTCGTAATGTGTAACGCATACGACGCGTTGCACGCCCGGCTTTTTGTTATTGTTGTTGTTGTTGGTGTGACTGTTGCTGCTTTTGTTGCCATTGCCGTTGTCGTTAGCGTTGTCAGCGTCGTGTACATAAAATTTTATGTTTCTGTACCGGAAAGCGCAATATTACACACTCACATTCACACTCCGATAGAGACACATCATCATCGTCAACGGCCGACCGACAACTTTAGTTATTTTTATAACTGTTTCGCATGAAATTTGTTCAAGAGCTTAGTTTGCTTCTTGGCTTCTTGGGCCATCGCGGAAGCATTGCACGCACACGCGTTTCTCATTAGCATTGCGTTTATTGCTCTTCGCCACTCGACGCGTTCTTTAACACAATAAACGCTGCAAACTAAACGCGCTCAAATCGCCCGCAAGTCGCGCGCGTTTTTCTTTTGCCTAACGGTGACAATAATCAGGCCAAGTTGCAGCTTTAATTAACGATGCTCTCCATTCAAATGACTGTTCAATTAATAAACCTCATTTATTGTTAAAAGTGTCAATGGTTCTAGTTTAGCTTTTTATGCCAAGCGCACATAAATCGCGCTCAAATCGCGTGCGGCTTCGCAGCGTTTTCTATGGCATTTGATCAGTTTTCATTAGGGGGCCACATCTGTGTGGCACGTCATCTCTACACATTTTCTAATCAGTGTCATCACCTCAACACCCATCGAATATGCCCCGAGCCACGCCCAGGGGGCGTCAGTTGGCGTAGGCTGTCGGCTTATGGCTTTGACTCGAGCTCTGACTCTGGTTATGGCCCTGACCGTACTAGCCAAGTTATAAACGCCTTTTTTTCCTCCATATTCCAGCTCAATGCAACTAATTTTTTGGCTAAATTGAAATTATTAGCCGGCAACTGTGGCTAATGATGACAAAATGTGTCATACTGCTGCCCACACATTGTCGTCTTTAGCTGCTTTCTTTTGCTGCCGCCCCTCACCCCGTCCCCCACCAGATCCAGTCACCCTCATTTGTGCGGCGCGTTTATTATGACAAATAGTGCAGCACTTTAGGCTCCAAATTGCCGTTATTCGGTAAGACTCGGTAAGACTTGGTAAGACTTGGTAAGACGCTTGTTGTAGTCGTTGGCCTTAGGCTTAATTTGCCTAGTTATGAAATGCGTTTTGCGGAGGCGGAGGTTGTTGTTGTCGTTGTTGCTGTCGTTGTTTGTGTCGTTGTTTGTGTTGCTGTTGCCTGACCCATTTTGGATGCGGCAAGCAGCGAAGCGTGCAACGAATCTCTGGTGGGCAGGCCAGCCTTTGAAACAGATGCAACATGACAAGCGCTGGCAACTCGTTTTCGCTTCGCGCTTCCTGCATCAATTAGCGCGTTTGTATTGCATTTTGGCTACACACACACACACGCAAACACACACACAGCAGTACTTGTCGATAGATAATATTTATGTACATGCATAATCCATAATAATAACATCGACACACAACAATCATAATTGGCCATACAAGTCCATCAGCTCAATCAAGCCTTCAACGTCTAACGATGTTTTTATTTTTTTTTGGCCTTTTGAATCTGATAAATCTGATAAGCAACAACAATGTCGGCTTGCGTGTGTTCTCAAATGATTTTAATTATAGATATTGACAATCTGGCGATGCGAAATTGAGACTTAAAACACAACAAATCTCACACAGGAAAAAAATCCAATGATTCTAAAATTCAAGTTTAAAATTTCTTTTTTTTTTTTTGTTTGTGTAGCGACTGTAGAAATGGGATCGGTTTGGTTCGTTGTACCCACGAAATATCAGCCAATTATGCGAATGCTGTTAATGAATGTGGGCGACACGTCGGTTTGCCTTTAACTTATCTATAAGTCTATAACTTTATGCAACGACTTCAGCTGAAGTTGAGCTCGGGTAATTTGCGCCTTGCGACGGCGACGGCGACTGCGTTTTGCGTCTGCGCAGCTGCCTAGAGAAAGTTGTCTTTGCCCAATTTGCAAATGACGTTTTTTTGTCAACGTCAACAGCAAATGCAGCTAACAGCGCAAACGGTAAACTGTAAACTGCAAATGGCAAATGGCAAACAAATGGCAATAAAAGGCAGTGCCAAAGACTGCACGTTACTATTTTTGTCAACCCAGTGGAGTTTTTTTTTGCCATGTCCCCTCAATGCAGACAATAAACCAGAAATCGCAGTCATGCGCCAAATGAAGCCAAAAAATCAACAGTGAACAGTGAGCAGTCAACAATCAGTTGCAGCAACATGTTGTAGCTGTTGTTGCTGCTGCTGTTGCTGTTGTTGCTGCTGTCTGTGCTGTCATTGTAACAAATCAAATGAAAGTGAAGCAGCTTCTACAATTTCACCAGCAGCAATCATAATTGCAGACAGCAATTAAGCTGCTGTCAAATGTTGCCAGCTACTCAGGCAGTTCGTGTTACAGTTGCATGTTGCAAGTTGCAAGTTGCTCGCTCGCGTCACCCCCGCCTTGACGTGCCTCTGTTGTCAACGGCATTTGACTCTGACAATGCGTTGATATTTTCCGACAAGCAAATCAGCTTGCAACAAACACAAAAATAGCCTTGCCACGAAAATTGCGCCAATTTGCTGAGACTTGCGACTTGCAACTTGCTACTGCAACTCAAGCTCTCGGCCAGTTGACAGTTGTCAGCCGGACAGGGACTTTCTTTTTGCCAATGCCATTCCGTTTGGGCCCAATTGATACAAAGTAGCCAAGATTTTTTGCTCGCCATCAGTTTGAAAGCGCAAACTTAAAAATCGAACTCAAAAACAATGAATTTTTATTTGAACAAGCTTTAGTTTTGATATTCGAGTGGGCATTGATCGGGAGAAAGGTTATTCATATGCCAGGGATTATATAACGATCGTTTATTCAGTCATCCATTCAGCTTATATTGAGATTGAGAATATCCGTCTCAAACATCATATGTTTGTAGTTCATCTCAATGACATTAAGCCCTCCACATTCTATTTACCCAACTCACATAGCTTAACCTATGAATCTGTCCGATCAGATGCTAACCAGGGCTGCAGCATCAATGTCTGGCCTGCTTGACCACTTTGCTTGATCACTCAAAGTGTCATTGCCCAGTTGAGTACCCGAAGCAACAAATGCTGCACTCATTTTTCTAACCATACACACACACACACACACACGTAGATATATAGAGTTGCCTGAAGTGCCATTGAAATTACAATGATCTTCATATGTTTTTGGACTGATCGAGCAAACGTCAAGCTACCAACAAAACCCGCAAAGCAGACAGAGATCGAGTTGTAGATGAAGATGGAGATGGAGACGCGCATCTGCTTAACATTTGTCTATACTTTTGGGTGTGTGTCTGTGTGTGTGTGTGTGTGAGTATTATTTAAC
The DNA here is from genome assembly GCF_004354385.1 of Drosophila innubila. NCBI lineage: Eukaryota > Metazoa > Arthropoda > Insecta > Diptera > Drosophilidae > Drosophila > Drosophila innubila. The sequence continues at coordinate 9,890,968 of NW_022995380.1, forward strand.
CAATTTGTTGTTGGCCGCTTACTGACTCTGGCTATGACCTTCAATGGTCATTTGTACAAAACAAAAAACAAAGAGCTGGCCAGGCCTGGACTACCTTATGGCCTGGCCTCTGTCTTGGCCTGGCCTGGCCTGGCCTGGCCTGGTCTGACCAGCAGACTTTGCGTCTCTCTTTCCAAATATTTTGACGTCGTTGTTGTCGATTTGGATGCCGACTGCCAGCCAACAACTGGTCAATGTCAATGTCAGAAATTTGTTAAAGTGGAAAATTTGAATTGTTGCTGCTGTAACAGAGTTTCCTCTGACGGAGTGTCTGATATTTTAGGTTCAATGCTTGCTAATAAGCTGAGCCTACAGCTGCTTGATTGATGTGCGTTTTGGGGATTACATGGCACAGGCAGTTTGACCTTTAAAGTCACTTTTTTGTTGTGATTGCTGCTGCTGTTGCTACACACAGAGAAAAAGCGCATAGCAAAAACAAATAATTACTGAATTACATAGAACTTAGCTGCTATCAAAGTTAAATGAATCTAATACATAATCAAAGCGAAATACGTCAAATTATATTGAAAATTGTGTTTTCTTTCATATTTTAATTTTTTGTTAAAATCTATTTGTGGTTTATTTGAATATTCAGAAAAATATTATAGTCAAATAATTTTTTGATATGTATTATAGAATTCTCAATGTGTTCTAGCTTGTCTGCAATGACGAGTCAGACTTTCCTTATTTTTACACTAGCTAAAAGCACTAAAAATACCCACTCTAATGATCGTTATTTTGAACCAGCTTGTTGCTTAAGATATTTATTTCAATTTTATATATGTATATATAATTCATTTTATATTTTGTTCATTATTTAAGTGGCTACTCTTCAGATTGATTAGTTAGGTCACTAAAGCATCGAGCAAAATAGTTAATTAAAGTGTAGACATTAAAATATCAGATTATTTTTCTCTGGGTGTATTTATGAATGTCATTGCTGTTGTTGTTGCCTATGTTGTGGTTCTATCTGCGCTGTGAACGTATGTATCGATGCCTTGGCATCAGCAACGGCATCGGCATCAGCAACTGCGTGCCACGCCCGCGTCGCAATGTTGCAGCTGTGTGGCAAGTCTGCAGCTGAGCCTGAGATCGAAACCAAGACCAAAACCGAGACTGAGACTGAGACTGAAGCTGAGACTGAGACTGACACTGGCACTGTGTCTGCGATGGAGTCTAAAGTTGAATTGCTAGCACAATGCTGATTACATTTAGCGATAAATTAGCCAATGAATACAATTAAAAAATGTTGCCCATGACGAGGCTGCCACAAGGGCACAGACCTTGGGCAGCACAATTCTAGAAAGGCCCCAAGGGCATTAATTGTGTACAGGCGATGTAAGTTTCGTTTTGTCGATTTCTTCAAAATCAATTGCATTTATTTTATTTTGTTATACATTTTATATTGCTGCATGAAACGTTGTGTGCATTTAAAAAAAAAAAAGAGAAAACGACACTCACAGTGCCCGAAGGAAGTTGTTGCCCCAAACGAAAACGCCGATCGCTGATCGCTGATCGCCTTGGCCATTGTTGTGATTGTGATTGTGACTGTGACTGTGACTGTGATTGGCGCATTTACATGTCCAATTGCCCATAATCAATGTCAATGTCATGGCCAGGGTCTGAGCCATGGCCGGGACTCACATTGGGCCCCCGCGTTAATTGTGTCTGGCGGTCATCGGCAAGAAATCGCTGCAGTCTTTCAGCTGGAAAGGATGTTTTCACCTGCAGTTGGCGCAGGCGTTGGAGAGACTGTAGTAAATGGGCTGGCATTGATCTTGTCGAGTGTAATCTATTAGCGGGCAATTGCAGTTGCATTCGAGCCAATGGCACTGACAATCCCTCAGCTGCATTTGTTGCATCCTCAGCTGACATTGATGACTTGACTGATTGATCGTTGCTATTAATTTCATGCGTTGACATTCTTTGCGGCCAGTTGTCGCCTTTGTCCATGTCGTTCTCCCTGTGGTTGTTGTTGTTGTTGTTGCTGTTGTTGTTGTTGTTGTTGCTTGTCGTCTTGTCCGACTCTAGTTTTCTCTGCAGTTTTCCCCACATGCTCGCTGTCAACTGTCGCTTGCCGCGATTCGGAAAGAATGGATCGTCAACGTTGTAAAGATCACGCAATTGCAGTTTTTTACCCCGATGCGGATAGAACGGATCGGTCAGTTTGAACATGTCGTGATGCTTTTTGCCGCGATTCGGGAAAAATAGATCGTCATACTTGAAGAGATCTTTGACTTTGTCGCGCTTGCCGCGATTTGGCACAAAAGTCTCGTAGCGATTCAACAACGCATCCAGATCGGGGGCATTGTGGTGTTTACGCCCTCTCGGGGGTATAAATGGATCGTCCTGTGATTTCAGCTCATCTGGATGTAAGAGGTGACCAGAGGAGTGAAATAGAGGAAGAGGAATACGTGAAACTATGCCTAGCATTTTCAAGAGCACCATTCAATGCGTGTTGCAAGTTATCATTAAGAATATGCCATGCCACATGCATTTTAAACAAAAACGAAGCATGCAGAAACAGAAGAGAAGAAAAGAGAAGAGAGAAGGCGGATACTTTATAATTTCAACACCTTGGTACTCGTTACACCCATGAAATTATAATTTATGTTTCCTCACCGCCCAGTTGGTAACTATCCTCCGAATTCTGTTTCTCGCGCCGCACGAGAACGTAACGCGGTTCGTCCACAATCAAAGGTGGCTCCAAGTGCCCTGAAAAGTTGAGTTTCTTCCATATGAACATGCCCGGATGATAAAAGTCAGCGGCATTTTCATCCAATTTAGCATCTGTATGCTGTTGGGGATATAGAAGCTGCATGGCCCAATGCAGGAACTTGACGAGATCCTGTTCTCCCGTGAGTAGTAAGAACACCTCGTTGTTGCTATTCTTCAAGGGAAGATCTTCGTTGGAGTCCGTGTCCATGTCTGTGCTATCGTCAGCGGTATCTTCATAATCCGAGCCCAAAGGCTCCTGCATTTCATATAGTTGCTTTTGCAAACGGGCGACAGCTTCTCTATTTCTAGAGGAGAGAGAGAAGAGAAATGGCATGCGAGAAGTGAGAACTGAGAAGTGAAAACTGCTGTTTGAAATTCAATAATGTGATGTCTATGTTAAGATTAATGACGCATCATTTGTAACACGACGTCACTTTAAGGATCGTCATTGTGCATCATTTCTGGAAACATATTTCTTTTAATGTGCGTGGGCTGCTTAGGTTTCAATTACATATGTGTTGTCGCTCTGCTCGGTTTCTCTTTTCTCTCTCACTTCACAGTGCCTGCCTTAAATTGATGAACATGTCTGTGTACGTGGGCTGCCTTCAAACAACAATGGAACCTGGAATGGAAGATACTCGGAAGATACACTGTTGACCCAGAAAAGCCCTCCCAAAATGTTATGCCGAATTAGCCATAGACTTGAGCGTTAATCTCTCTGTCATGTCTGCTCATCCAATCAATAGTCAATTTTAGGCAATTCCCCCATATAAATTGCTGTGTAAAATTACAAATTAAAAGCACAAAAAATACAAAAATAACAACTGAAAGTCGTAGAGTATGCGGGCTTAAGGCCAATTAATCGACGCATTTAACAAATCAACAGAAACACAAAACGAACGAAAACACAAGAAATGATTAATCGTCATTTAATAGCAAGAGCACCCTGATGCCCAATCATTATTCATCGCCATACCCCTTTAAAGTACACCCAATTTACATGATGCTAACTTACCCTATTAAGTGAATAAGACTGACAGGATCTTTTAACTTAAATTAGTTTTTAATAATTATACAATACAATATACAATTATACAGGGTGTATAATCAGAAAAGTATTCATTATTATTCTCACTTGCTACGAACAGTTAATACCCTTTCTTTTAGCTTCTTAATGAGATTTATGATGCATTTAACGATTTTAAGTGACTCTTTCAAATTTGTACATTCCATTTTTAGATTCTTTCTTTGTGTGTAAGTTGTCTTACTTGTTTATACAACTGTTCTAATAGTAGGCAGTGATGAAAAAAAAAATTGAATTTTTCAATTTCGATACAAAATCATATTAGTGATCAAGTAATGATAATATTGATATTCCGCTAAGAAATCGATTAAGATTTAACAAAGTTATGACAGTTTGAAGTTTTTGAAAAGCGTTAAGGGGAAAGTATGGAAAAATTCGACAGTGATGAAAAAAATTAAATTTTGCAATTATGATAATCAAATTAGAGACCAAGTAATGATAAAATTGACATTCCGCATGAAAATCTTTCAAGATTTGACAAAAATTGTATCATATTCAACCAGCTATCTTTTAAATTGAGAGATAGTGCTGGCAAATACCTTTTTATTTGTTGATTCACACTTTTTTCTCACTTTTATAGGGATACAGTAGAAATTCGCAACCGGGAATTCACCAATGAAATCAGTTCATTGTGTTAAAGTTTACAAAGAAGTTCATTACAAAGAAGTTCAATATTGTATACTTCTCCAGATTGGTTACACGTTAGATATTTTGTTTAAAAAATATTATAATACCCCCAGCAAGAGAATAAGCTATATATGTAACAATGAAATTTATTGCCAGACATATATTTTTCGCTTCTCAGATGCGGTAAAGGGAAAGACGCTTTTTAGCTTTTAAGCTGAATGAAAAGTGAAACTCAACTGGCAATGCAATTCTCGTTTCGGGCCAATGAATTTGCTGACAGTTGGTATTTTATAAAAATAAATCAACATATGTTATGTACTCGTATACACTCTCACATATGTAAGTATACGTATTTGCCGCTGAGTTGAAACAAAACTGCAATCGTTGTACTGATTTTTTCACGCCCATTAATTGGTTTTGCGTGTTTTTGGCCGACAGCCAAATTGTCGACGATTTGTTGCTCTTATTGTTGTTGATTTTTTTTGTAGGCCCTGGCGCCCCGTTACCAAGTTGTCCAGTGTCTACAGTCGCTATAATCAAAAGGGTTAACCCCGAACCTTAACGCGATTGATAAATTGCAGAGCACGTTTAATTGGCTTATTGTGAACTTAAGAGATGCCAAGCGAACGGAACTGAGGCGAGAAAGTTTTCGGACACTTTCTGATGCCACAGTGAACCCCACTGAATGGCATGTTGATTTAACCCGCCAGATCGCCACCCAGCCACATGCTTATCCTCAGCTCACCTGACCGCCAGCATGGCTCGATTGTATTCCCGCGGACAATTGCCGCTTGCCTGACAAAGTCTGCCCCAGTATTTGTGTGAAGTGGACTTGGACGTGGGCGTGGGCGTGGCATATTTGAGTCCAACTCCAGTTCCAGTTCCAGCTCCCGCTCCATGTCCATGACCATGTCTCTGTGCAATTTCCTGCGGCGCTGATTGCTGTCGTGCCTCTAAATCATAAGCCTCGCTCAATGCTTTTCGATTAAAATCCGTGGACTGCGGTTGCTGCTCCACTTCCATGTCATCGTTGTAGGGCAAATTGTTTTTGCCAGCCGCCGCTGTGGCAGACTCCTTACTGTGCAGCATATCGCGCAGTGCATCGACGTTGCTGTTGCCGTTGCCGTTGCCGCTGTCAAACAGGACGCGTGCATCCTTTTTCCAACGAGACTGCTCGTGCCGCTGCTGTTGTTGCAGTTGTTGCTGTTGCTGTTGCTGCAGCTGTCTCAAGGCCACCGCCTCCGTGGCAGAGATAAGCGATGGTGGCAAAGATAAGACCACATTGCCTTGGCCGTTGTTGGCGAATCCACCGCCGCAATAAATCGCCAGGCAGACACTGAGCCAGGCGAGCGTGAGCCTCATGCTGTCTGGACTCTCAGCTCGCAACTCGGCTCTACGTCTGGCTCAATGTGTATATCGTCTGCCTCTGGGCTCCCTCGATCGGAATGGCCGTTCCAATTTTTGCTCGTCGGGCACTTTGATGCTGTGACCGCTGCGTTCTTCTCTCTCTGCTCTGCGAAACTGAAAGTGGCCGTGGACCAACTTCACTTTTTATAGCCGCCAAGTCCGCCAAGATGCCAAAGTCCGCCAAGTCTGCACATGGAGTTTTGGGAATACGCTCTGGACCTCTGGCTTTCAATATGAATGAAGCATGTGTGTTTGAACGTGTGTGTGTGTGTGTGTGTGCGTGTGTGTGACTATTGTTTGCCTAGTGCATTCGACCATGAAATTAAATAAAAAATTGCTATTGTACTTATGACGCGCACTGTGGCGAACTGGGAAATATAAATGCTGCCACTAGAGATCTACTCCCACCAGCCGAGGAAATAGAAATAGCATTTATAGTTACACATTTCAATACCTTGTCTTAATATTTCCTTTTTTTTTAACAAAGAAAGCTGTCAAAAGGTGCAACTAAATTGAAGTCAAAATACAATTAGGAATTATTACAATTAAAATAAATTAAATTTCAATTTTAGAACCAAAATAACATCTATGGAAAAAAAGCTACACTAATTTAAATTTCCTTACTACGAGTATTTAGCTATTTAAAAAAAAAAATATGTATATATATTGTCAACTACTTTTTAAATTAAAGTTTCAAATATTCATAATTAGAAAAAACAAATTCTATAAAATTAAATGATGTGCAACCAATTTCTCTAGGTATTTAAAATACAGAGAAAGAGTATCTCGAAATTTAATATGTTTAGCAAGAAATTCTGCCCTTTCTAAAGTAAACTGTTACTTGGCTTCGTTGATTGTTGCCTCGCTCTGGGAAAGTTTCGCTATGTTCTCGATCTGGTCTCTTTGGTACAAATTAGCCGACAACTTCTCACACGGCAGGACAAATGAGGCAGCGTCTCTGCCAAAACATTCTCAGCGATAAAAATCACTGCCGCACAGACTAAGGCCATGTGGCAAGCTCCACTTGGAGTCGGCTCCTTCTTTCATGGCCAATAGATGTTGGCTACCTATGTGAATTTATTACTTGCTAATGCTCGATCGCATTTGTCTCCGCTTGCTGGAAGGGCTGCCTCTTGTCTCTTGCCTCTTCCCGCTTGCAACACAAACACAATTGTTGAGTAATGAGCTCGGCACGTTATTAATGTCATTGGGATGCAGACTCCGACTCAGACTCAGAGTGGAACTTGGACTGGGCCTGTTCTCATTCTCGTGCTGGCGCAGCTCTTTTGTATCTCAGGGCCACGATTTTTAATTAAGTAATTCGCTGACTTTGTTAGCCCTGTGGCTCCTCTGTCTGATCTTCTTTAGAAACTCTTTTCTTCTCTCTTCTGTGATCTTTCTCCTGCTTTTGCTGTAGCTGCTGCTGCTTTTTTGTTTAATCTGGCTAACAAATTGCTTCATTTCAGTTTATTTGCATTTGTTTGTTGTTGTTGTTGTTGCTGCACGTCTTGACTGTTCTTTTCTTTATTTTGTTGCCTGCAGTTCGTGTGTCTGCATTTTTCGTATGGAAAGGAAAAACCTTTTGCTGTCGTTGCGGTCGTGTTCTAATTTATTTGTCTTTGATTGTGCCCATGTCTCAGCCTCAGCATCAGTTTCTGCCTCTGAGTAATGTCTGATCGTGTCTTTAACTTTCTGCATTTGCTGCTCTGTTTGTTGGTTGAATTAAGCAAACATATATCATAGTTGAAGCCATTAGAAACTGGCGCTCTGGGCGCGATTAATAGTCGTCTACCGGCTACTGATATATGCACGCAATTAGAGTGCTAATCAAAACGAAGCTTCAAATGAATGTGCAACTGCAACTAACAACTCGTATTCTAATTGCAGCTGGAAATCAACGAGGTCTTCGAGCTGCGCAAGGCGCAACGTCTGCAACAGCAGCTGCAGGATCAACTTGATGCGGTGCGGCAAGCGGCAGCAGCGGCTGTGGCAGCCAAGCAGCTTGATGAATTGTCGCGTTCTACGGAATCAGATAGTGGCTTTGACAGCAGCAGCACAACGGCGACAACAACAACAACAACAGCAACAGCAACAAGTTGCAACAACAGCAAACCAGTGACAACTAAACTAAGAGCCTTGCCGCCGCCTCCTTTGAGCCCAGGATCAGCTTCAAGTCGACGGCCTTCACTGACAACAACAACAACATTGCCGCCTGATGATGTCAACATTTGGGCAAACAAATTTCTACGTGATTTGGACAATCTAATGGGTGGCGATCACTTGGCACCACATCTAGCAGCATTTGCTGACAACGATTCCTCGAGCACTTCGCCCACATCCAGGACAGCTCCCATGTTGCTCTCTGCGGCAGCCAATGCAGCTCTACAGAGTCGTCTTGGCAAGAGCACAGCCAGCCAAGTTAACAACGAACAGCATAATGGACTCGTCTTGAAACCGGAGAAGCATGTAAGTCAAATGAGCACATAAATTCTCCAACTGAGATTTCATAATATGAAATCGCTTGGATTCTCAGTGTAATCTGTGGCACGATTTCCACACAGCATATATTTTATGTAGGTTAGATAAAAAGCGCTTAAAACAAAGGCATTTAATCTAAAGTCAAACAATGTTGTCCACACATAACGCATTCCCCCCCTCCCACTCCCCTCACTCTCTTGCACACATTCTCTCGTATTTTTGCCCCCAATCGTTGCAAGAATGTTCCCTGCAAGAACTGATGCCATATGTTCCAAATGTTATGCCGGATATCGCATATCGAGCAAGTGAAGCGCGTGAAATTTATGTGCGTTTGCCTCTCTGTGTGGCAAGTTGCAAGTGGCAAAGGGGTAAGGGCGGTGACAGACAGTCACCACTTGAATAACTTAAACTCTGAACTGTTGAATAGATACAAAAAATAGAATGATGAATAAAACAGCAGCCAGTTTTCATGATTTACCAGTTGCATTGACTATAAAATGAAATAATTGGGGAACTCTTCAAATAATTGATATGAAAGATATTTCAATGTGAAATTTCAATATAAAATGTGTATAAATTAATGTGAAATACAAAAATATGTCTCAGTTAAAATTAAACAGACTTTTGATAGGAATTTACCAATAGAAAGATTTTGATAAGAGAAATATTCAATTTTAGAGATTTTCCGAATCAATGCCTAATTTTTTAAGTTAGTCTATCTATATGAAAATACTTAAAACTAAAACCTTTTTGAATCGATAGGGAATTTTACAAGTTAAACAATTGATATGAGAGATACTCATATTTAAGGCATTTCGGAGTAAAAACTGCCTGTTGCAACATGCAACAAAGTGTTAGTAACTGCGGTCACCAACCACATCTAGCTTCAACTTTGGCTGTAAACTCGATGACCCACTTAATCCAGACATACTCGTAAACCATAAACCAAAGCCCAGAAACCCAAGCAACTTGTTAGCTGTCTCTGGCTTATCATATCAAATAGATCTAATTAAAACATTTATAAGCCAGAGCCAGCTCATAAACGGCACTGAGCTTGCGGTCTCTCTCTTTCTCTCTCTCTCTCTCTCTCTCTCTCTCACTGTCTGTTGCTTAAGTAGTTTGTTTGTTGCATATGCTTAGCATACATTTCGCTCAGCTCAGCGTTCGTTGTGATTATCAGTGGAAAAACCTCAAAATGACAGCAGCAACAGCAACAACAAAGTAAATATTAATTTTCAAAACGCGTGCCATAACACACAAAAAAAGATACCACAACAAACAAAAAATAGCCAAAATGAATTTGTGGCTAAACTGAAATAGACACGACTAAAAGCGACACACAGCAACTTGGGCAACTAATCGTTGTTGAATTTCTTAAGGATTTATACAAATTTCCAGCAGTTAGTCGCATACTTGTATGAGTCACTGTGCTCCTTCTGCTGATAGTGATAATGATAATAATAATGATATGCAAGTCTACTCTCCCTTTCTACCAACTGTCAGCTGTTGTGTCTGTCTGTCTGTCTGTCTGTCTGTCTGTCTGTACGTCTGTCTGTACGTCTGTCTGTCTGTCTGTACGTCTGTCTGTCGCAGTAGCTTGTGTTTTGGGAGCAAGCAACAGGAAACTCATGTCGCCTCTGCTTCGCTTGTTAAATATTCCATGACATGCATGAGAAATATTTGGCGCAATTTCGCTCATGATTCCAAAATCTGTTGCCAGGCTGAAGTTGAAAATGTCGTTGCTGTTGTTGCTGTTGCTATGTGAAATTGTTTTCCCTTTAAGAGACAGGCAATGTGGGCGCATAATTGACATTTAGCCAGAAGCCTTAAAATGTAGACAGTTTGGAGCTGTCATATTTCGCAGTAATCGTTCAAGTAAAAGTGCCAATTAAAATCGCTTAAGTTTCGAAAAACCTGCAGTGCCAATAATTAACACCGAGAATGCGGCACTCTTGCTCTTCTGCATTCGCCACAGTTAGTCAGTCAGTGAGTTAGTGAGTCAGTCAGTCACTCAGTCAGTCAGTCAATGATTTATACGCTTGCAACGACAGTATAAATCAAAGACAGCAGCAAGCGGCAACCTTATCGAGGACACAAGTGCGTGCCTCGTTTGCCAAAATGGCCCAAAACATCCGGACAAACTGTCAACGAAAGTAAAGCAAAAAAAAACCAAAGCAAAATCAAAACCAAAAAAAAAGAAAAAACAACGAAAAACAGATGTTTTTCTTTCGAAAGGTGGAAGAGGCAACGAATTGGGTCAATATGCCGCCCTGCGGCACAGACTGATCGGGGAGAGAATGGAGATGGAGATGGAGTTGAAGATGGAGACGTGGTGGTGCACTACCTGCAGAGCACTTCACTCTGCCCCAGCTGTCAGCACGTTGCAAGTGGAGCTGTTGCTGCTGTGGCAGACCAAGTGGAACCCAACGCCCCAATTTAGTTGCCAGTGATGTTTATGAGGCGCGCTCAGATTGCTATGAAAGTGAATCTTCAGCTTCAGCTTCAGCTTTAGCTTGGCATGTGTGGGGCATGCAACACAGACGCAAACACAGTGCAATGCAATCCAATCCACGCTTAATGATGACGAACCAGATGCAAAATGAACTGAACAAAGGCTGCGCACACAAAGCTTTTCACGCATCTCAACGAGCTGCAAGTAATGTGCAACGCTGAACGTGCAACAACGCGCTGCAACATCAATGGACGGCAAACAGAGGACAGCGGACAGAGGACAGCGGACATTGGACAGTTTTGACTTAAGTAGAACTTGCAAATCACTGCAAGGCAAACAAACATGACGAGCCACGAGTGAAGAGACTGAAAAAAAAATAAGGGAACTCAACTCTGGGTCGGACTCTGAGACTGCGGCTGACTCTAAAACGATGGGCTGGGCAGGCGTTTAAGTGTTTTGATTTGATAATTATTATCAGTGGGCATGCGTGGCCGCAGGCAGTCAGAGAGGCATGTCCAATCGATTTGCGATAGTCTGGAGTCAGCCAAGGCGTTGCCTTCCCTTTCTTTCTGGGTCAGACATCAATAAATGTGGCACATTGGGAATAAATATGAAGGCGTTGCCCATTGCATTTGTCATTTACATTACATTTTCGAACATTGATAGATGAGATACAGGCACAGACTTGTACATACTCGTTTCAATTTCTTGGGACACTTTTATGATCAATTAGTGGCATTTATAGTTCCCTATTTTCAATGCATTACTGAGATAACCACAAAAAGAAAACCCCCGTCAACAATTTTTATTCAATTTTATGTGGCATTTTGTGTTCATTTTATGATGCTTTTCATTAACTAACCGAAGCAAACATTTGATTTCTTTTGGATTCCAACTATCGTTGCTGTCGTTTGTCAGTTTGTTGTGAGAAATTTTCCGATTTTATTGCATTTAAATTGGCTCTTGCCAGCGTTTCGGCTATCGAGTTCTACTGCAGTACATAAAATTCATTTTATTTCCAACCATTCCCCCTAAAAGATCGTAAAACGCGTCACTTTCAATAACAACAGATTTCCAAATCGAAAAGAAAAATCAAAATTAAGACAAACTTAAAAAAAAACAAACATATGTTAAACAAGTTCAACTTTGGGTACATTAATTGAGAATTTTGTTAAGTTTTTTGATCAAATCGCTAAATTAATTGAACGACTGCAACAATAAATAGCCGTAAAATGGAAAAGTTTTATTAGTCCGTTCGATCTATATGGTGGATTCTGGCCTGGCGCCCGCCTGGCTATACATAGTCATGTGTAGATGCCCATAAAAGACGCGTCGGTTGCCAGCCCAATTAATGCGTCGCCGGCGAGAGTTGTCGGCTCATTAACACGCAGTTGGTCAGCACAACTTCGGGTATTGGCAGCAGTATCGATATCTGTATCGGCATCAGTATCAGTATTAGTATGAGTATCGGCCATCGGACTTTATTAATAATTCATAGAAACTGTTGTGCCGTCGCATTCGGGCAGCTGCTCCATAATGCATTACAAATTTTGATTGCAGCAACAGTTGCTGCCACAGCCAACAGCAGCAACTGAGCCATCGTTTTGGCATACAATTCCCCAAGGATATCTCTCCTTACCAACTGCATCCTGTGTGCAAATAATTACATTAAGCCTTGTCCATATTAGGTTTGGAGTTGGTCTGAAAACCAAACAGAGTACAAAGTACAAGATGAAAAGTCAAAATTGTAGAATCTTTTGACTCTTTGTTAGAGCTAAGACTTGACAGGAAATTCTTTATTTTTATTAAATTTATTATTTGTCCCAGTTGCTTAACTAATTATTTTCAATCAACAAAAGCTGCTCTTGTACTTTATACATATCATAATTCATACACAACAGCCATATTTTTTTTCCCTTTTGACTCCCCTTTCTCCATGTTTCATTCCCTCTGTATTCTTTGGCCACTTCTGTTACAGTTTTACCAGGTTTGTTGGCCATTTCACTGCCGTTACAGTTGCCCCTAAGCAGAGCTGCCTGAGTGTTCACGTCAACAAAGTCAGTGGCAGCAGCAACAACAGCAACAGCTACAACCTGCTGCACAGTCGCTTTGGGGCATGAATACACAGATACCTCACCACACACACACTTATGCACATTCTGTGTTACTTATTTTTTGTAGCAATAAATCATTTAAATCAATTTCCGCCTGTTGCAGTTGATTCAAAATGAATTTTCGCTGCCTTCCCTCCCCTCCCCTTGCCACATCTTGTTAGCCCGACTTAAACCAAATTGTCAATCGCTTGCCAAAGGCTTGTAAATCGAATTGACATAACGAACTTAACGAATGCCCAACTTAACGAAGGCTGCACCACCTATTTTGGTCAATTGTCGACATTGGCGACAGGTGACAACGACAGAGTTGCCAAAGATGCGAAAGATACGCAAATTCTGAACTGTTGTTCGTAGAAAACTCTGTCGTATAAATCATAAGGCACAACAATAGCAAATGTTTCTATATAAAAAAGAAGACGTGTTTTTTACTCAGCGACCACTTGAAATGGCATCTCTTTTGTGGAGATTCCACAGAAAACTAACTCGCCAGCGATTTGCATAAAATACAAATTCTGAGGCTGTAGCTTCTTCTTCTTCTTCTTCCACTTGACAACGCTCAAAAATGCCATTGATATTTCCATTGGCATTGTTTTTGTGCGACTGAAAAACGTGAAAACGCCTCGTTGCAGCCATAACCCCAGGCCAGTCTATAGTCCCGCTCTTCAGGCTCCAGCCTACAATCCGCAGTCCCCAGTCTCCAGTGTCAGGCTCATTATGCATTCAAGGTCCTTGCGTCTAAAATGTTGAGGTTGTGGCCCTCGAATCTGTCAGCGCTGTGTTGTGTCGACTTTTCTATATTAAACCTGACTGACTATATTTTAATACTTTGTTTCCTTTCTCCTCCCTCTCGTCGCCATCTCTCATCTTTTGGCTCACTTTGCAGGCAACCATTCCTTTGCAATCGTTTAACCTTGATTGCGGACGCACTGAGGCGGCTGCCAGGCCAAGCGTTGTCTACATGCGAACGCTGTCGGCGCCGGGCGGCCACGTTGCACCACCGAAACTGGTGGCAGGGGGCAACCAGAGTCAGCGCAAGAGTCTCGCCTTGTCCGCATTTAATGGGCATGCAGAGACAGCGTCGGCAGCAGCAATGTCAGCAACTCATAAGCTGACAAATTTCCAAAGTGCATTGAAAATCGAAGAGCTCACGGCGGCAACAACAACGGCAACAACAGCAACAGGTGATGCTGCAACTGCAACTGCAACTGCGACCACCATGGATGATTTGAAATCTAGACGACAGCGTCAATTCAGCAGCGAGTTGGAAACGCCGTCCATGCCGATTTTGATGCCAAAACGGGTGGGCATTAATCTTGCAACAGTCGCGACGTCGCCAACATTGACGAGCAGAAATGTTATAACTCCGCCGCCAGCAAAGACAGCAACAGGTGGAGCACAGCTGAGCGCGGGCAAAGGCGCCGCCACGCCTGGTTATCTGGTGGATGTGACCAAAAAAGGATCCACCTCAACGATATGGACCTCGGAGGAGTCCATTCTCCGCAGCGTTGGCGCCGTCGATGAAGACAACAAGTGAGTGTGCCAATAAAGACATTAAATTCAATTCTCAACTTACACATCTCTCTCTCTTTCTGTCTCTCTCTCTCTTTCTCTTCCATCGCTTAGCTCCACTTCGTCGTCTTCGGCCTGTGAGGAGGCCACAGGTGTGCTGAGTTCCGGCAAATCCGGCATATCGCTCGACTCCTCGGGACTGGACAACGACAACAACGAGAGTGGCATAGGCACGGCGACGCCGCCTAAGGACATGTCCTACTGGAAGAGCCACCATCTGCAGCATCATCAACTTCATCATCACCACCACCATCATCATCATCATCATCATCGGACAGGCGGCAATGCTAATGACAATGAATCCGTGAGCAGCCTGGAAGCGTTGCGTAAAATGAAATTCCAGAAGAGCGGCTCAGTGGCCTCCTCCGATGATCCCGATCTGCTGGAGGTGCTCAGCCTGTGCGGCAGTGGCGGCGAGGCAGCCAACGAGTCCCAGGACGACATGCTGGACGAGCAATCCGCCAAGCAGCTGCCGAACAAAGCAGAGTATGATGAGTGCCAGGATGAGTTCGAGTTGCCGCAACATTACTACGACTGTGACTGCACCGATGGAGATGCGAGCAGTGCCAGCGGTGGTGGAGGCACTGCATCCATTACCACGCCAGTGGTGCTGCGTCGCAAGTACAGCGCTGCACCGCCCATCATGGTGCCACTGCCTTGTGTGGCACGTCGCAACCAGCGCAGTCTCTCCCTCGACCATCAGCACCAGCAGCACCACCAACTGTTGCTGCAACCACGCAAATTGCTGCCCCGTCACAATCACAAGGAACGCGCTCAACTCTCATTGGCGCTGCGGCAGGAACCCTTCCAGTCGCTGCTCTCACCGACTGCCACAACCGTCACGCAGTTGCACCACTTTGTCGAACTGCCCTCGCCCAGCAGCGCCTCACTCCACAGCGACACGGGCGGCATTCAGGAACTCACCACCAAATCCAACTCGGCACCACTTCTGCTCAAGGAACGCGAGCACAGTCGGCGCTGTGATGACTTTGCCGCACAGCATCTGGTTAGTATTGAGGACGAAGTCCAAGAATTGCCAGTAGATCAGAATTATGTGGAGATATAGAGTTAAATCAGTAAATTAAGAATACGGAAATCAGAGATAAAGTAAAGATAAGGGAATGACTGGGATATTACCGAATAATCTGAATATAATACCAATAAAAGAGTATATATTGAAAATCCAATGGAAAAATATGAAACTGTTAATCGTTGCATTAAAGTTTAATGATTAAACAGTCATTTAATTGAAATCAAAAATGTTTACATTCAATATTCAATGTGCAATCAATTAAATCAAAAGAGTACAATCATTAATGATTTACTAAAAGTGTCATTTTGTGATGTGTTAAGAAACTAGAAAAAATTTATTTCAATCATTTGCCATAAATTTAATGCAGACTAAATTTTTTACAATCATAATAAATGTAAACATTTTTGATTTCAATCAATATGCTGAAAATATTTGTATAAATTTTGAAATTGCAATCCAAATGATTGCAATTTTCACAGCTTTGGTAATATCTAAAAAACATTTATTTTATTGCCTACATATTAAATCGTTGTAAATATATATTTATATTACTGTTAAGACATCTTCGATTTATTTATTGTTTCACCTTTTTATCTATCTGTCAACATATAATCTATGTGCTTTCTACTATTGTCTTTTCGATTGTTTATCTATTTCTATCGATCTGTTCATTTATCTATCGATATATTTATTTATTTATTTATCGATCTTTCCATCAATCTTTCTATGATAACCTTGATCATCCAAATACCACACCATTCTATCACTATCTATCTATCTAACAATCTTCAATCACATTAACATATTCATATATATAAGTTAGTTATAAATCATTAATATATGTTTTGTAAGCTGGTTATTGATAGAGCAACCCTCGCAACATCCTTTTCATCTATCTGTCAACATATAATCTATGCGCTTTCTACTATTGTCTTTTCGATTATTTATCTATTTATATCGGTCTATCCCTCTATCGATCTGTTCATTTATCTATCGATATATTTATTTATTTATTTATCGATCTTTCTATCAATCTATCTATAATATCTTTGATCATCCACTCTAACAATCTTCAATCACATTAACATAATCATATAAATAAGTTAGTTATATATCATTTATATAGGTTTTTTGTAAGCTGGTTATTGATAGAGCAACCCTCGCAACATCAACGCTCGTCAGACATTAATATCGTGTTCCTTTTTTTTTATCTACCCCACAGACACTGCGCTATTCTCGTTCGCAGAGTGATCGCTATTTAGCAGGTGAGTGGCTAGCAACTAGTTTTGTTTTTGTATTTTGTTTTTGTTCAGCATTAAGCGTAGATGTGTACTAAATGAGTTATTTAAATGGCTTGTCCAAGACCGGGATCGCGACCAAGATCGAGGCCGTGGAGTTAAGGCTGAGGAGAATCAGGTTGCCGGCAATCTGGCCACTAAAGTTGGCTCGTTGATTTGATGCGCTGGTGGTCCTGCCATCCAATTAGCGGTCTGTTATTAAGCGTGAGTGGTTTATAATAACAGACTGACGACTATGTTTCATAATTTCTATAATTTACTCTTCGCATCTACAATATTTATGAAGGTTCTTCTTCCTTAATGCACGCTCTTTATCTGTCGTAAAAATCGGACGCTGTCTTAACTTTCGTTTTCATTCAAGTCGAGGTCATAATTTGATATTCGCTGTAAACAATTGAAGGCAATCAATGGCAGCAGAAACCCATTGACGATGCTTAAAGTGGGCAAGTGCGGGTGGGGGTTGGGGGTTGGGGGGGAAGCTGTCATTTAAATTACTGTCATGTTCTTTTGCTAGTAACAACAACAACAACAACAGCTTACGGGCAGCCGCAGCTCTTTTGCCAATTTCCAACACTTCCGTCAACACTTCAATACAAATGCCAGGCCAAAAATGACTGTCAATCTGTCAATGTGCATGCCACACACACACATACACACCCACACATACACCAGAGATATATCTACAATATATTCCCATTTCGCATGCACAATGGAAATGTCCAGTGGGTTGGGTGGTTGGGTGGTTGGTTGGTTGGTTGGTTCCTTTTATGTCAAAAACGAGCAGAGAAATTGAATCATCAGAGCGAAGTGCTCTCTCTGTCAGTCAGTCAGCCAGGCATTGAATTGGTTTGCTTCCCAACGGAGCTGCTTCAATTTTAAGGCAACAGCGCAGCAGCCAACAATGACGTCAGTTAGCCCTGCTATCGACCAACAAACATGATGTTGTCAGCTTGAAGAGCTTTTCATCACGATTAACTCGACTCGACGCGTTTGTTTGCACTCCACACGTATGACGTCACAAGTGTGACGTCTGCAAAGGTCAGAAGGGTACATGTGGCTTCTGGCTCGCATGCTACAAATGTCGTCGTGGCCTTTAGCATTATTGTACTTGTACTTTTATTTATATTGCCTATTTCGCATTATGACCATTTGGACATTTGGTCTTGACACTCACTCCATTTATTATATGCGATTGGGACCGTGACCGTTACTGGAAATGGACTCGACTTGGGATTGGGATTGGGTTTGAGATTGAGAATGGGGCTGGTCAGTGCTTTTGTTGTGGTTGTGGTTTTCGTTGTCGTTGTCGTTGTCGTTTCATAACGGAAGCAGTCATCACAAGTAGCTATTTTGTTGTTGTTGTCGCTTTCATATTTTCTTTATTTATTTTTTGTTTATTTTGGTTGGAAAGATTAACACGCAGTATTTCATGATTTATATCTGATATTGCACAAATATAAATTACCAGCATTTATTTTATATTTATTTATTTTGCTCATCGTCTGAGTAAATACTTTAATATAAATACTGACTGGGATTATGTGTCAATGTCATGCTTGTTCAACGCGCCTTTGCCACGCCCTCTGTGATATGCAATTAGCAAGGAAAATTTCAAATGATTTAAGCGCTAATTTGTCGCTTACATTAATAAACGCGTTTAAATCGAATTAAATTCTGCAGAATGCAGTTAATTAAAAGAGCTTTAACATTTCTATTCAACTATGTGAAGGCTTTCAATCATATGACAACAAAATGAAAAGTTTAACCTTCAATGACAAACTATGCCAATGGCCACAAATGCTCACTCCCTACAGCATACAGTGATGCCTGCCTACAATGAGCAACAGGTGCGGTTGGCCATCGACTTGAAACTTTCATAGCCTCATTTTGCAATCGTGTACGATTGTAATTCATATAAATTCTCTATGAATGGCAACTGCTTAAAACAAAGCCTGACAATGGATACGTATGTGTATGTGTGTGTGGTTGTGTGTGTGTGTGTGTGTGTGGGTCCTTTCAATAAACATGGAAATGAAATAAACATCATGAACAAGCAACATGACAGCAGATATTCATTCATTTATTTATTTATTTGTTTGCTCAACTCAACTCAACTCAAATGGACTCGACTTGACTCTCGGGTTGCCATTAAGGCAACTAACCACAGAGAATATTATTATTATCATTATTATTAATAATATTATTGATAATAATAAGCGATTATGAAATCTGCATCTGGGCAAGGGAATCACAAATAGCTCCACGTAGAAAAACAGCAGCCGACAGACAACATTGCTCATACGCCCCGTTGCTTGAATGCTTTGTTGCCGCCTCGACTTGAATCGACTATGCTCGGCAATCGTTCGTCGGCACGGACTATGTTCGGGGCTCGTCGATTTGCTTGGCGCGCGGGCAAAATCATTAGTGCTCTTACAGGCGCCGTGCACGGTAGACGCATTCGTGACCGCATCGAGTCTGGGGCAGACAACGGGAACGCGTCGACGCCAGCGACTCAATTTGCTGTAACGCTCTAACGGTAATTCAAAGTACATACTATCACTGTGCAGTGCCGTGTACACAGTGCGTATACGCAATGCGTAAATGTTCAAGTGCCACAATGTAAGCAAATTTGTCAAGTTTTCGTGAATTAGCAACAGTTTCAACTTTTTGAGGCAGCCAAAGCTGTCGACAGTTTAGCACAAAACAAATTACCAAAAAAAAAAGGTGACAAAACGGCGCTGCCCACGTTAGTGAAAATGCAGCGTCGCATGTCCGTTACGATACGGGAGTACAAGTTCTTTAGGAGCTTCTCCCAAAAGTTCGAGAATTGGCCCAAACGCAAGGCCGAAGCGTTGTGGCGCAAAATGCGTGAGCGCAAGATCGCAGGTGAGCATTGACAGTAATCCCCCACCCAAAAGAAAATATAAACAGAACAACATTTTCACGTTTAGCCCAAGGGCGAAAAATATGAAATTTAAACTAATATCACTTGTTTTTGCTTACTGTATACAAACAATAAATACGAGTATTTATACTCTAGGTCTGTGTACGTGTATGGACGCGTGCCGCGTACCGCTTGCTGTTTATTGTTCTCTGACACCCCATTAGGAGGTGGTGCGGTTGCCCCGCCAGCTATTTTAGGAGCACTCTGTTGGCTATTTTCAGCTGGACCGCAGCGGTCTGTACATATCAATCGACGCCGCATGGCGCACAATTTAATCGAATTATTCATTGCATTATTAGGCGATGTCTCAGTCCAGCAGTTGGGCATGGAATAGGGCAGAGATTGCAACAAGTTGCTGTCATATCATACGAGTGTATGGCCAAGTCTGTCTGTCTTGCCAGCTGGCCACATCTGTCAGTTGCTGCAGTCCGTTTGTCAGTTTGTCAGTCAGTCACTCAGTCAGTTTGTCAGACAATCTCATACGATACTCATACCCCATCATCATTTGCGCTACGATTTCGCTTCATCTTCTTTTTTTTTTACACCCAAGTGAAATTGCGTGCCAGTCAAGCGAGGCAATTCATTTAAATAAAGAAAATTGTTTGCATGTAGTAATAAATGGAAAAAATTATTATACAATTAATATGTTCATACGAGTTGGCAAACATACACACACACATCTACAATAATATGCACCTGCCTCCATGCTTCGTGCCCCCAAAGTGTATTCCCTAGGCAATGCACTGCAAACAATATATAATTCAATATATTATAAATTAAATCTCACCTGATTTGTGTCATACCTGAGATAAACTTTGTCTTCAGGCTTTGCAAATTGCTATAAATAGCATTAAATATAATAAAATGTCAATTACTATGATACACATCCTAATGGAAAAGTATTTTTCCCTTGTAAAATATGTAAATGAGTTGTATCTTTTATTCCTTTCGATGTCATTGCACTGAAAACATACAAAATATAGCGATATCGAATTAAATATCGTCTGATCTGTGTCATATCTAAGATGAACACTTTTTACAACTTTAAAAAATTTGTATAAATAAAATACAATCCGGATAAGTAACAACCCTTGATGATGAAGTTTCTTTCTCTTGTAAAATATGTAAATGAGCAGGTTTTTTCCCTTATAAAATTATTTTCGTCAATTATCTTAACCACTGCCGAAGCGGTTGTGTAATTTAAATTACTTTTCTTTAACCCATTTCGAGTTATAACAATAAAACGCATAAATTTTCCGCCTGTTGGCCATGCTGATTTTGTGTTTTGTATTTTTCGTATTTTTATTATATTTTATTTTATGTTTTGTTTTCCTTTCAAATGTAATTATTTTTATATGCGAATTTTTTTTTGCGCTTTGTCTGCTTTTGTGTGTTTTTGTTGTGTTGTGAATTCGTTTTTGGAAGCAAAACAACAGCAAAATTGCCTGAATTATTTTATTGTGGTGGAGGCGGGACACGAATTAAGAGGCGGGGGTGGTTGGTGGATGAAAAGACGACCGGCAACTCAGCAGGAAATATGCGGCGTATAATACGCTGACATTAAAAACGTATTAAGAGCTCAATGATCTGTTTTTTTTCAGTTTGGAAGATATCAAAGCAGGTGGAATAAAATCAGCATCAAAGTGGATACGAATAAGGTGCTTCTGATTTTGTGGAGTGCGTGTGCTTCCAGCTAATTTCAAATGAAAATCAAGTACGCGTGTCTCATCAGCTGGCTTAGGGCAAATTCAACTGACAGCCTGCCACTTGTTGCAAGCAGTCTCCTGGACACAACTCAGTTGCCAGCTGCGAGTTAACAGGACATCAGCTCAGCTTGTTGTGCACCTTGTGTGTGATTTATAAATAGCTTGATCCTTTGCCAGTCTCGTGTTCACTGAAGAGGAAATGCCTACACTTCACTCTGCCCCCCTACCCTCTCTCTCTCTCTCTCTCTGCCACACTTGCTGTCTCTATTTATACAACCATGTTTGCTATTTACAATGCCCTAAGAACTCTATTTTGGATTCTTTCGATTTGCATTGAGGCTGTTTGCTGGAGCATTTATAAAGGCTTCCGTATGAGTTTCTGGTCTTTTGTTTGTTTCAAGTCTGCTGTAATTAATTAAAAATCGCAAAGCTCTTTTCATTTGATGGCTAATCCCAGAGTAAGGAAGCACACGAACAGCAGAAAGTTGCATGCGTCATTTGCTGTCAGCTTTGACTGTTATTTATGTTGCAAATGACATATAAGCAGCCACAAAGACAAAGATTTCTTAGATACGACTCTGACCATCAAATGCCGCAATGTGCCATGCAATTAATTAATGCCAAACACCTACAACAAAAACTAATGCATTTCAAATGCATTAGATAATTGTCAGTTGAACGCTTAGAGGAAGTCTTTTTAAACGTATTTATGCATTTAAATTTACTTGTATATGTATGTGTAATGATTGACTGATTTCCCATAATGGCAAATCACTTATTAGCTTTAACTGCTGCTCCTGCGGCAATACAATTAGCCTTAAAATGGCCAATTGGCAAACATTTAGATGCAAATAGAATGCGAAAAAATATGTACAAAAATGGTTGCTAAATAATGTGGACAACAATAATAATATACAACAATTTGCCACAGGCAAACTGCAACAGGCAGCGTTTAACCGAATTAAAATGCAATTAGTGTGTTCAGGCTTCAAATTCGCTCTGCAGGCTATCAAAATTCAATTTTAAAATGGGGATTTATGAAAGGTCAATATTATTATAAAGGCTTTTATCACAGCGACCGCGAGCGGAAAAATACTTGTAATTAACTTAGCTAAACTTTGTTTTCTGCTTGCAATCTTAAACAATATTTTGATAAGCAAATGAAGCCAGTTCGCTACGTATACGCCACGTGCAACATGTGCTCTGCAATACGTATGTGTTTCTGTATGAGATCCCTGTCTGTAAACATTTTATGTAAGTTCCTCGACTGTAAACCATTCTCGGAAGTGTGTGTCATTTGCATGCGATGCGTGTTGTTCTCGGTTTGTGTGTGTGTGTGTGTGTGTGTGTGTTGTGTGCTGGTTCAGTTAACTTTTTCTGGAGTACGCGAAAAGACAAAGGATGTCAGTAACACAGGCAACAGAACAAGCTGTCAGACGGGCGCAAAACGAATCCTTGCCAAGTCAATTGTGTTAAGGATTCGCGTTTCATTGAAATTTGTACAGCTGAAAGCAGCTTAAATTTCAGTCAACACTAGCTTTTCTTTAATCACTGCGGACGGCAGTTCGCGTTAGTGACGAAAGCAGCACGAAGGGTGCGAAAGGCGACTAATCACTGCGGACGGCAGTTCGCGTTAGTGACGAAAGCAGCACGAAGGGTGCGAAAGGCGACTAACTATATATACAGCTAAGTTGGAAAATTTGCTACGACTGTCCGATCAGATCGAGCTATATACCGATCGACAGGTTTAGTTCTAACTTACAAAATGGCGTACTAAAACTTTTTCTAACCAACCTGGGTCATGAGATACGGGGGTGTAAGTGGGAGGGGAAAAATTTTGATAATTGCAGCTTATGGGGCTGTTGGGGCTTTTTGGTAAAATTTTTTATTTTTTAAAAATTCTACTTAAAAATACGCGTCGATTGATACCTCAATCACCCAAATCCGATAACTGGTTCAAAAGATAAATAAATTTGAAAATTTTAGTGGACTTCTCAAAATGAAATGAAAAGTCAGTTTGTTTGTCTGTTTGTCTGTTTGTCTGTTTGTCTGTTTGTCTGTTTGCATCAAAGCGCTAAAGAAGCTTAAATGTAATGATGGGGATTGATTCCTTTTCAAAAATCTAGAAATGTTTGTTCTACGACTTTTTCAATTTCCCGCTAGTTTAGCGGGAAAACGCTAAATCCCGCCAAAATTGAAACCTCAACAGTTTCCAAACCATAGAAGCTACAGATATGTTCTATATATTATTAGAAAGGTGTGTTTGGGGGCTTTTAGGCGTACCTTTAAACTTTTTTTCTAAAGTACTCAGGTAACATTTTACAGGTGAAATAAAGTTTTTAGCTTACATTTTGGCGATTTCTGACAAAACGGCTCTAACGATTTTGTTAAATTTTAATATGTTGTAATACGTACAATTTCGCGTTTTTTGGTATATGAAACATAAATTTTGGTTGAGGGTTCGGAAGATATTACCTGTTAAGTGAATAAATACATTTTCTATCGGTCGAAAATCACGTTTTAGTACGAGAGTACGAGGTTTTATGAGATATCTCAACCAAAATGATACAATATGCATTTAACTTGGTTTTATTTATTCTGACCAAAGTTGGTTCAAATCGGACCACTATATCATATAGCTGTCATAGGACCGATCGGGTCAAAATTAGGTTTTAGTATGAAAAACTTTTTTGTTTAATGAGAAATCTTAACCAAACTAATACAATATGCATTAAACTTGGTTTTATATATCCTGACCAAAGTTGGTTCAAATCGGACCACTATATCATAGCTGTCTTAGGACCAATCGGTCCAATATTAAGTCTTAGTATGAAAAACTTTTTTGTTTTACTAGATATCGTAACCAAACTAATAGAATATGCATTTATTTAAGACTTATATATCCTGAACAAAGTTGGTTCTAATCGGAACCACTATATCATATAGCTGTCATAGGACCGATCGGGTGAAATCCAAGTCTTAGTATGAAAAACTTTTTTTTTCATAGTAAGTACGAGGTCTCCGACAGTATAGTATGCTCGGCTGTAGCAACGCGAGCAAAGCGAGCAGGGGGCGTGGCCCCCTAGTTTTTCTTTATAATTAAAAAAAAAAAAATTTTTTAAATATGAAATACGTTTAACAATTAAATTTTTATATTTTACTATTTGCCTGCATTAATGATAAAGTTACAATGTCAAAAGCAAAAGCAATTGCAAAATTTCTGATATCCACAAAAAAACCTAAACGAGGTAAAGTCTGTGACAAGCAATTTCTAGACCCAAAATTTCTGATATCAATTTTGTGACGAACAAAATTCAGTTTAATCTAAAATTTTAAATAAAATATAAATTAATATAAAAACGAAAATTGGCATTCGGCACTGCGCAAAAGTTATTTTTATGTACAAAGAAGATCACCCTTTTACTCACAGTGCACAATGCCAATTTTCGTTTTTTATATTAATTTATATTTTTATTTAAAATTTTAGATTAAACTGAATTTTGTTCGTCACAAAATTGGATATCAGAAATTTTGGGTCTAGAAATTGCTTTCGTCACTAGACTTTTACCTCGTTTAGAGGTTTTTTTTGTGGGATTTATTGAACGCGTAAGGAAGAAAAAAGCGATAGTTAACTAATCAAAGTAAGAAACAAATTTGTTGTAGTAAGCGATTTAATTTAAAGTCTTTCCCATTTATATTTTTAATTAGACGCTAAACACGCGTAATCGTTGGTCACTTAAATCAACTTTGCCTGTTGCCTGGAGCATCCACATACACACACACACACACACGCACACACACACACACACGCACACACGAGGCATAATAAATATCTTGCGTGAATATGCGCGTGGTTGGCTTTAAAATGTTTTAACATGGCGAAATGACCAAAATGAGGAGAACAATGACAGAACGGGAAGCACAACAAAGAGAGTTTGTACCCCACACATACACACACACACACACACACACACACAGCCTGTGGGCGACTCTGTGTGACCAACAAACAGCAACAAAAACAACAACAAATATTGACTCTGGCGCAATAAAGTGCTTGGCAATGTAAGGTAAGGGTAGGCGTGGCATACGCCTCCTGACAAGCGTCCATAACAATAATGTGCGCACTTTAAATGGCTTTTAGATGAGCCAGTGGCCAGGCGAAGCGAAAGCGGCAACGAATACGAAAATGACAATGACAAGGATAGCGAACATGAATACGCGGCGTATGCGCAATTTTAATAACGCTCAAGTGGCATTTGCATTGTTATGGGTTACTCAATAGCTATGGTTGTTGTTCCTGTTAGACGAGTTGATGTCGCTAGGTGTTCTCTGTACACGCATGGATAATTAATGAGCTGTTGTCCAGCTATTTTTAGTTGCTTCTACTTTCTCCGCCGACTTCTCCTGATGGCACTTTGTGTAATTATGGGCGCAGTATTGCTAATTGTTTCGTTTGGCCAAGGCACACATAGATACATTTGTCTTTATTTGTAGAGCAGGTCAGTTTAGTCATCAGATAATCCTGATGCAATCGAACCTGGAACAGCTCAAGTTATGACAACAATTTTCCGCCTCAAATTCACTTGAATCGATTTCAAATGTGAGCCAGTAGATTGACGCTGTTTAAAAATAAAACTAGAGGAACAAACTCTTTCACAGGAAGCAAGCTGACTGCCTGCCTGCTTGTCCGCCTAGTTGACAGTCCGGGTCGAAACCCGGCTCGTTCGCCTGTGTGACACAGTCACCTTTTCCGACAGTCGTGCAAGTTAATCGCTTGCAAAATTCAATAATAATTCAACCCTCGCCAACCCGCCGCATAAATGCTACTTTGACAGTAAGCAGCCGGAAAGTGTTTCATGTTGTCGTTCTACGTATTTCGCATGGTCGACAAAGTTGATTAAAAATCAATAGCACAGGTAACAGTTTCCAGTAAGGCTCTCCCTCCCCCCTCTCTCACTCTCTCTCTGTCACTGTTTCAACATTTCTCTTGGTTATCCTGCCATCCTGCCTGCCTGCAGATGTGTCTCAAATTGAATTCGTTTCGAAAGCCAACGAGCAATGTAAAACACCAAACAGATTAGCATTTAAAATAGCAGCTTATACACATAGAGAGCTAGCTGCTTTTATGGTTTACCTCAATTCAATTGATACGCGAACAAATCTCAAATACTCATTCTAAGCTTCGACATAATGTCTATAATGCCATTTGTATTCATTGAAAACAAAATGTTGCCTATTTTCCGGCAGTTCATGGTGGCATTGCTGTGATCTCAGCTATTTACCGTGTAGAATCATAAAACGATGGCATACAATAATTATTTGCAGTTCAATCATTGTGTTTTTTAGCAAAAAAAAAAAAACAAACAGACGAAACGAGAAGAGGTCTTTGCTTTTAGCCAAAAGCACATTATGTTGGCCTTATTTCGCGGTAGTCTTGTTATCCCATTTTGAACATCATTTTGAAAGATTCTTCAAAACTTTTACTTTCATGTCATCTTGGCGAACCCAAAAATGTTGTTTAATCAGCAAATAGCCAGGGGCAACAAGTAAGAAAGCTTTAGTCGACTAACAGATACCCTGCGCCTAGCTATGTGCGTTGGAACTTCAGTGTTCTTTTCTTCTTTTTAGGTTCGATTTTAAAGGAAATTTTTTATTATTTTTTATTTTTTTTTTTTATTAAAAATGTAATGAAATTTTACAAAGAATGAGTGTGAAATTAAACTAAAAATAAAAACAAAATTATTTATGATAGAATATAACAATGAATTAAAGATAACTTATAAGGGGGAGGTTTAAGGGGTAATACTGGTTAGATCGTCTAAATTTTGGTCGGAGATCTTCATGACAAGACCCGGTTCAGAAGGTCTTGAGTAACATATTTGTTTATTATACGATCGTGATGAAATTTAAAAACAGATCCGGACTTGGTTTATGTGCCAAATGTCAATGTTATGTCGGTAAGAATCTGAAGATTACCATCTCTGGGATCAGTTTATTCAAACGGACCGCATGATATTAATTCATCGACTCGTCTGTTCATACTGACCAAGATGATATATACTTTATGGAACCTACTTACAATTGCACAAACTTAATTAACCCGCGGTCAGAGTATAAAAAGACAGTCAACAACAAAAACAGTTTAAAATGCCGTCTTTTAAAAACTTTAAGCGTCGACATCATTTGGACAGTTTACAACATAATCCATCAAGTGAGAAATGTCCAAGCGAGCACAAAGCGAAGCCAAGCCACACACTCAACTTCAGTTGAGAGCGAGTTAAAGCCAAATTGAACGCTTGACTCCTTGGCGTGTAATTGGTTTCCAGCGAAACTGATTAAGTTTTGTCAGGCGCAAAAAGTCGCACAGCAATTTAATTACAATTAACTTTATTTGTAGTACACCAGGACGTATGCGTGATATTAATACTATATGTTTTTTTTATTTTCTCGCAACAGAAATCGAAGCCGTGGAAGCTTGCAAATGGCTGCGGGCGGCAGGTTTTCCGCAATACGCGCAGATGTACGAAGGTAAGTTGCAAGTCAAAGTCAAAAAAAGCCACAGAGCACGCACTTCCGTCTCCACAAGCTGGCCGCGGTGCCTTGTCATGTTAACATGCTTGCCCAATGGGCGTGGCAATGTGGGCAGCACTATGGTCTGTAGTCTGTAGTCTGGTAATTGATGGTTATGCTTGACGCGAGCAATGACGTTGCAGACGACGTCATCAAGAGTGACTCGCTTTGCTCGCCATTTAGTTTTTATACTCGCACTCGCACTCGTATGCGAGTATTTTACGCTTCCCAAGTGGCGTTTATTAATTTCATGAAGCGCACTTTCACTTTTGCCTGCCACTAAAATAAATAGCCATCAAATTGCCGACATTATGACGTGGCAACATTGTGTGTGCTTGCAACACAGAACCCAATTTAAATGCTGGATCACGCGCAGCTCATTGTTCAGCATTCATCCATCCACAGCATAGTCATGATACGAGTATGATAGCCGAAAATCCGCCAAGTGAATCTGATATCCATGGCACGAAGCGACGGCGCGACAACAATTAGGAGCAGCGATCTTCGTGACGTTCATTGAAATCCTTTCAAGCGAAAACGAAAGCTAAAAAAACGCCACGCCCGGTTTCTGCCCCTTCTTCTCCCTCTGCCACAGCTCTGTGTGATCGTGCCCTCTGCTTTGCCCAAAAGAATTTAACAAAAAATACGCAGAAAGCAACAAAAAAAAAAAAAGAAGAACAACCAGAAAAACTCATCAAGCGCAGATAAAATATAATAAAAGGCTAAAGGACACGTTGCGCAAGACTTTATGAAGACCACCTTTGTATGAGAAACCCAAAAAACAAAAATAAAAACAAAAACGATTACGAAAACTTTAGTGGAAAGTCCTCGACTACGAGATACCCTGCTTTATATGTTTTCTTTTAAAAAAAATGTTTATTATCCAACCTGTCACTTAACCAGAACTACAGTTTGAAAAAATAGCAAGGCTTCCTCAAAAATATGCCCTAACTTATTTTACCCTCGTTACAGGGTATATAAAAATCACATTCGGCTAAAAAGCCTAAAAAACATATTCTGAAATTAAAATGATTTCGTTCTTTCGCATTTTTTTTTTAATTTTTGGTTAGCCACTAGCCAAAATGTTAGTGTGGGTTCATTGAACCCTTGTCAAGCTGCATATTTATGCGTATTTGGGTCTGTTAATCGTAATCGCTGGATACAGATTCCCCCCACCCCTCCTCTCGATCCCATCAAGACCTGCTTTGGTCTCTTTTCGAATCGGTATTTGTCGCCGAAATTTCTGGCGCGACGTCGCTTTGCATTTAACGCCTGAAGGCCGCGCAGATTGATGACGCCGCCAAATCTGCAAATTCAAATAAATACAATTTAAATATAAAAAAGAGTCCAAAAGAATTCTTTAGAGCCGGCCAAAAGTTCAGCGACTTTATTTGAATTATGAGCCAGGCCAAAAGGCAAAGCAACAAAAAAAGTGAATCTGAAATGGAGAACCCGCTGTTTTGGGCAATAACCTGAGGCGCCCAAATGCCCAGCACGATCTGCATTGCAACACAAGCAGATACAGATACAGATACAGCTACATATAGAGATACAGATACAGATACATACACGTGTGTGTTGCTGTCGCCCGACCTTGAAATATGCCCATTTCGTTGCATAAATTCGCAGCGGCAAATGCGTTCAACCAAATTTGTATCTTTTGCGAAATAATTTGTGCGCGCATTTAAATTGCAGTCCATCCCCGGCTTCAGCTCCAGCTCCAGCTACAACTTCAGTTCCAGCTCCAGCTCCAGCCCAACCCATTGCCATCCCATGCCACATCCCTGTGCCACATGATAAATGCGTATTTTAATGAGTTTCGTGTAAACAAGGCAACGGCGCATGCGCAACGAGCGCGTTTTAAATGTGGAATGATGGCAGGATTTGGGGATTCTTTTGGGGTTTGTTCGTTCGGTAGATTGAAATGCCGTAGGTGTTCAGCGCTTCATTGCTCTGTCATTTGGCAGTGACTTTGCTCCGACCGCTCTCAGAGTCTGCTGAAAGGAGGTGTAACAGTTGTAAGCGTCTGTTAATTTGCTTAAGCAAAAAAGCACAAAAGAAATGTGAATGCGAAAGAAAAAGCGACAGAGTGTAATTTCTGTTTGTTTTATATTCTCTTTCAGTTTCCATTTGGCATTCGTACGCACACATTATTCACTAAAAGTGGCAGCCTTAATTCGAGGGTGTGACTTGCACTGTGGGGCAAGTCCAAGTCCAAGTCTGATTGATGTTCGATTATGGCATCGATTTAAGCAAGTTGTATTACTCAATTGATTATGGTACATGATTTCAAAATGTTTTCTTACAAATTTCACCAAAAATTTTCCCTCACATTTCACACCATAAAATTGAACTTTATTACAAAAGCAGATAGAAAATTTTTCTGCGCACTGCGTCATCTTTAATCCTAATGCAAACAAACATTTCTGATTTCCCATTTGTGGCTCGGCGAAAAATTAATCATATGCTTGGCCCAATAAATTGAATCGCTAACTGAATGAATTGCTCCGTTGCCCTGTAAACTGTTGTAAACTATCAAAAAACTTAAATAAGTTTCCAACGAATTTTCCTCTTTCTCTCTCCCATTTCTCTGACGTCAGCGGAAAGGTTGTGTGTGTGTGTGTGTGTTGATATTCATACTCGTAATGCTGCTATTTCTACTGCTGTGGTCTACTCTAATATGGGCCGCCCGTTGGTTGCCACCACCTCCAACAGCAGCAACACCACCACCGCATATTCAATTAAGTGGCACACTCTCCAAAAATTGGGTCTTCAATGTGTGTGCGCCGTGCGATTCTGTTTATTTCGTTAGCATCAAAGTGCATACAATTAGAAATTAAACACAGCATTTAGTAAAACATTTAAATGAAAGTATAAATAAACTGTAAATGGTCGGAAAAAAAAGCGCTCGTCCCGAATAAACAAAACTATAAAAAGCTCGCTAAGGAATCGCCATAGGGATGGAATTGTGTTGAATGCGGTTTCGGATTCGATTTTGAGTTCTGGCCCAGAAGGTTCAATGAACTTTGAATGGCTTTTTAAGATGCATTTTTTGTTGTGCTGCTAACAATATTTATACTAACAAAAGCGGCTAGTAAGTGAGTGAGTCGCGACAGTCAGCCAAGTTTTCCAGGCGTGCATCCTACGGAACTGCAGCTGCTCGTATCTCACGGCATCGCCTGCCAGTTGCTGGACTCGTAGCTGTAGCTGTAGCTGTAAATGTATCTGTATCTTGAGCTGTACAAGTATCTGTTGAGGTATCTTTCTGTCTTTGTTTGTGTACGACGCGACATGTGTAAACGTCTGGCGTATCTGTTTTATGTGGTCGGTCGTCGTCTGGCAACTTGATTTCCTACGTGCAAATTGGCCACGCAAAATATCTGGAAAAACTCTGTGAAAATTTTACAACGCGACTTTATTTCACTTTGGCAGCGGGTATTTCGAATTTGTCATGAAATTTGGCGTTAAAGGAGATATGCAGATACTTTTCTGGTCCTAAATTTAGCTTTAATCAGTCCATTATATCATATACCTGTCCATTTCAAGGAGTGATCTAAAAATTTGTTTTAATATACATTTTTTCGTTGCTTTCTGAGCTGGAAATTGCATACAGGGTATCAAAGTATCTTCCACGTTCCGAATGGTATTTTTTCTTTCTAGTTTATTTTTTTCAACTCATATTGCCACTCTATGTCTGTGTGTATGATTATTTTGCATATAGCTGCGTTTAATAGGCGCCTCGTCGATCGATTTTTCTGGTTTTTCAATTAGAATTTCATGGACTGTCGTTGCGATCGGACGCGGCATCAACAGAGTTTAATAATAATTAAAGAAATATTCGACTGGTTAATTGTTATTGCAGATCATCAGTTCCCCATCGAACTGAACAATGTAGCCAAAGATCATACCAATCTCGAGAACGATCAACTGCAGTCGCTCTACCGGCGACTCTGTGTCCTCAATCGTTGTGCCAACATGCGACTGGATCAATCCCACAAGCCGCAGACGCCACAGGTGAGTTCAGCTCGGAAGGAGAGAAAACTTAAGGACACGAGTGTGATTGTTGAGTATTTGCAGCAAAAGGAGGAATCTGACGATGAGAACTTTGCCCTGAGCGAGAATTGGACATTCCAACCACACATTCGACGCTGGTCGCGCATTGGCGAAATGGGATTGGAGTTGCCGCCGCCAGGACTTCTCAATCTGGAGAAGACGGAGAGCTCCTCAAAGGAGTCGAGTCCGGATCGCTTCGAGGACGATAGCTACGATATTGGCGGCGCTGGCATCACTCTCATGATACCAGGCTGCAGCAAGGGCGACTCCAATGATAGTTCCCTGCATGATGGCTCCGATGGAGCCGCAACTCGTTTGCGTCGCACGGGCAGCGAGAGGTTCAAGGATGGCGCCAAGGCCTTTTTGCGACGCGTGGAGTCCATCAAGTCGCGACGTCGTAAGCGACAGAATCGCGAGAATGTGGTCATCAGTGGACCACAAGTGTTGGACCTGTCACAGATGGGGCTACGCAGAAGTTTGAATAAACCGGACGCCGTCTACTCCACACCGCCCTCACCCTCGGCATTGAGTCCCATCCACACATTCCCCAAGGCGCCTTTCTTTGGCAATGAGCTGAAGGTTCCAAGCCATAGCGAGAACTTCCTTAGTCCCAATCGGGCCAGTCCCAAGCGTACTCCGACCACTCCCCGCTCCATGCGCACAAGTCCGCTCCACTTCTTCTCGAGCCCAATGACTCAGCTGAAGGAGGGCAAGTCGGATGACTCCTCCTCCTACTACAGTGACAGCCAGGAGTCATCTACGGGTGGCAAGCTGTCACTCTCCCTGCGCAAACCCTCGAAGGCGCGACGTTTCCTGCAGCGCTCCGGCAAGGTGGATGACATTGGTGCCCACTCGGACTCGGAGTGTCATCAGGGACGCAAGCTACTCATCAAAGATGCCAATTCCAATACCACTGAGGTGAAGATCAAGAAGCTGACGCGAGGTGGCTCCCTAAATCTGGGCAAGGATGCCAAGAAACGGGATGGCTTCCGCTCCTCATCATTCCGTTCCCGCAGCACATCCCGCAAGGAGCCGAAGAACGAGGAGGAGCACAACGGAGGCGCCAAGCGTCAGCCCGTGGTGCGATATCACAGCTTCCAGATGGAGGAGCGTCCCAACATGATCTTTCGCAAATGCTTCTCGCAAAAGATCGAGCCCCAGGCGCAGCAAGAGGATGGCGGCATTCCCTTCGCTGCCATGTCGGCTGGTCAACTCCAAATCATTCGCAAGTTGGCACTGGTCACATTGACGGGCTACATGGAGCGCTACTGTCCCACTCACCGCTCCGGCTGGAACTGGGAGCTGCCCAAGTTCATCAAGAAGATCAAAATGCCCGACTACAAGGACAAGAAGGTGTTTGGTGTCCCACTCCTCCTCATCCTACAGCGCAGCGGACAGTCTCTGCCTCTGGCGGTAAGAGCTGCCTTCCGCTGGCTCCAGCTGAATGCCCTCGACCAGGTGGGACTCTTCCGCAAGAGCGGCGGCAAATCCCGCATCATCAAGCTGCGCGAACAGATCGAGGTCACCGAATCGAAAGCCGAGTGCATGGATGTGTTTGATCTGCAGCAGGCTTACGATGTCGCCGACATGCTCAAACAATACTTCCGGGAGTTACCCGAGTCACTGTTGACCACCAAAATGTCCGAGACATTTGTGGCCATTTTCCAACGTAAGTAACCACAAACAAAGTAGAATCTAGAATCCGCTCTAACTCAATACCCTTAGATCTACCTGCGGAAGTTCGCTTGGATGCGATTCAATGTGCGGTTCTTCTACTGCCAGATGAGAATCGTGAAATCCTCTATGTGCTGCTGGAATTCTTGACCATTGTGGCTGCAAATTCCCAGCAGAATCAAATGACCAGCAACAATCTGGGCGTCTGTCTGGCACAATCCATCTTCCACTCCTCTATTTCGACGGGATCTGCCTCCGTTTCGGCATCGCCCCGTCGCAAGGGCAAAGGATCCGGCATGCCGGACATGAAGGAACTGGCGGAGGCAAAGGCCTCCCATGAGTGCTTGTCCTTTATGATTGACCACTACAAACCCATTTACACAGCCGCCAAGGAGAAACTCGGTAAATGCAACTTCGGTTATATGGAGGAGTCCAAGCCTGTGCCCTTGGAGGCACTTGGTGAAGGCATGCAGTTCCACAACTGGCGCGGATATCTGTATGAGTGCACAAGTGCGACCATTAAAGAGGGACGCGAAAAGTAAGTACAAGAAATAACCAGGAACCGCAAATAAAATTTATGTTAGCAAATTTTAACTAAAAAAATCAATAGGATAGAATTATGTTAGGATAACATGCAATATACCAAAATTTCTTATTTTTGTCTTAATTAGCGATCTAAGCTAAAGATATTCTTATTCTGGGCTTTAGCAAAAAACAACAAGTCCGGTTGGCACAAAAAGAATAAGAATATCTTTAAATTTTTTCAACACACCAATTAATTCAAAAGACATTCAACTGAACTTTTACTTATTTGATTTTTACTTAAAAGTTATTTGTGACATTTAAATTAAAAATCAAAAATAACACCTGTTTTCAATTTTTATTGGAAAAATCAAGAATAAGTGTTATTTTTCAACTTTTATATAAAAATTGTTATTTAAGTATTATTTTTTACTTTTTTAATAAAAATCAAAAATAAGTATTATATCGTAACTTTTAAAAAAAAACATTCAACTGAACTTTTATTTATTTGATTTTTACTTAAAATTTATTGAATAACTCTTATTTGTGACATTTAAAATAAATAACAAATATAACACCTATTTTAAATTTTTATTGGAAAAATCAAGAATAAGTGTTATTTTTCAACATTTAAATAAAAATTGTTATTTAATTATAATTTTTTACTTTTTTAATAAAAATTAAAAGATGTGTTATATCGTAACTTTTAAAAAAAAGTTTGGAAATAATTGTTAAGTTGCAATTTTTATTTTTAAAACTTATAACAGTTACGCTCCCTAGAAATAACAGAATCTTATCATCTCAGGAATTTAAATTCTTGTAAATTTACTGCAATTGAGAAAAATTATTTTAGATAACTATAACGATATGATATTTTACCCATTCCTAATTTAAGATATTTTCAATTCTCTAATTTGACTTATCTTTAATATTCTTTCTTCTTATAGAACTCGAGGCTGGTTCGCTATAAATTCCCTGAACGACAGCAATGTGGACATTTCGTACAAAAAGGTCGGCGATGGTCATCCGCTGCGTCTCTGGCGCTGCTCCACCGAAATCGAGGGACCGCCACGCGAAGTCTTGGAGTATATAATCAAACAGCGTGCTTCCTGGGATCCGAATCTGCTGCAATGCCAAACCGTCAAGAAGCTGGACGATCGCACTGAGATTTATCAGTATGCACTGGATGGTCAGTTGACCACCGACTTCTGTGTGCTGCGGTAAGTGCGAAGGATTGTCTTGAATAAACTAAAGACTAACTGATCCATTGTCTTACTTAGCTCCTGGCAAACGGATTTGCCGCGCGGTGCCTGCGTCATTGTGGAGACCTCGATTGATCATGCCAAGGCCAAGCCATTGTTCTGTGCTGTGCGTGGAGTTGTCCTGGCCTCGAGATACCTCATCGAACCCTGCGGCAGTGGAAGATCGCGAGTCATGCATTTGGCGCGGGTGGATGTCAAGTAAGTCAGCAATCATCATAAGCTATAGAAGTAACTGCTAACCATTGCCTACTTTCAGGGGCAAGACACCGGAGTGGTATAACAAGAACTATGGACATATCTGCTCCCATTATTTATCCCGCATACGTTTGGCCTTCAAACATGTTGCCGATGGGCCCGAAAGCAAAGTATAAGCCGGATCATATTATAGATGATAACTTTAGGAGACAAAAACAAACCCGCACGCATTTCGATAACCCCAACGAGTATACAAATCCAAATCCAACATTTTGGACCACGACGAGCTTAGGTCTAACTACTCAAAGCGAAAACAAAATAAGATAAATATATATTTTTAATAACTTTAGTATATATTTTTGTACATATTTATCAAGTTATGATTATTCCAAATCTTTTTATTGAAAAAAAAACTTCAATACGTTTTACTACGTTTTAAATCTATAATTTATTGTATTATATTTATATGTGGTCTTAATTTATGGATACTTTAACTTACTTTAACTTTACAAAACGAAATCTAACATCCAAAATACTCAATACATAAATATCACAAATGTACTTTTACGATTTCTTACTAAAGTTTCAAGTTATGTTTATGACACCCCTATATCTTTAATGTTAATTAGTTTGTAGTCTTCTCAATGTGTAAAAAAAATGAAAAGAAAATCAATGTTCTAGAATTCAAAAAAGAAACGCAACCTTTTAATGTGTAAAGCAAAATCAACTAGTCAAATTCTATAAATTTAAGTTAAATTACTAACCCCAATTACACTCAACTAAATGGTTTACCGAGCATCAAGTTGTCGAAAAATTCCACTGAGAGGAACAAGTAATTAATTTGATTAAATAACTTTATGAAAACATAAGAAAAGATGAAGTACAGAGTTATTGATAGTTTTAAGCACTACGTATATATTGTTGATGTATGTATGTATGTAGATATATTATTGTAAATGCCCATTTTGGCGATATAGTTTTATTTATGTATATGTATATCTAAATATATGCAAAAATATATATCTAATCGTATCAGAAGTATCTGTACGAGTTATCAACTACTTCATGCAGTAATGACAAATAAAAACTAACCAGCCAATGTCAAAAAAAATGGAGCATATAACTATGTGTTACATACAAAAATATATAAAACAACAAGCAAACAACAAAAAAAAATAAAAACAATAAAATTACTATGAAATGTGCAAAATAAAGTCAAGCATTTTAATTTAATGTTAGGCGGTTTATTTAAATTATTCTTAAATATTCAAATTTAACCGCAAAGAAGTTGCAAAAAATAGTCAGAGCTCTCTAAATTGTCAAGAGAGAGTGCCAACAAAAGGATTCGCAAAGCAAACAGGAGGTGGCGCTACAAAAAGATCACGCGGACAAAACGAAATTTTGGAAAATATTATCTTTGGAAAAAAATACTTTAAAATTGCACTGCTGATGCTGATCAGGAATATATATACTTTATAATACCGAAGAGGGCCAGAAATGTTTTTTGTTTCTTATTTTACAATTCGAAAACCCAAAATAATGTGGTAGCGTCATCTATCGTTCAATTACTGAACGTTGCTCTAGCCATCTACCGAGGAAGAGCAGAATATGAAATGAGAGCAGTGCCACCTATCTTCTGTTCTCTTTACTTTCCCGAAAGCAGTGCTACGGTCTGCAAGCAAGCAGTGCTACGGTCTGCAAGCAAGCAGTGTTAACATACACTGAAAGCAGTATTGAACAGACGTTATTAATTTAATATTGAATTAAGATTTTCTCACTAATTTGGAACTTAAGGGCATTAAGTAATGCTGTTTCTATTTATTATTTGTCTCTTAAATTTTATGTATTTCATTCAAATATTAAAGTTGGCAAATAGTTTTTTTGATGCACCTGATATTAAATGGCAACACTATAATGTAATTTAATTTCAAATAAACTGGTTATAATAATAGTGGTGATCAAAATCAATGATATGCTAATCTAATGCGAATATAAGCGCTGCTGCTTGTTGTCCTCCTTCCATTGCTTCATTATGAAAAGCCTCCGGAAAACCCACCTATGTTTGTAGCTTACACATGTTAAGTACAGGCGGCAGCTAATTGTGCCCAGGCAACCAAGTTGACCCCAAAAGCTCACGCGATACAAACACAAACTCACAGGCATACCTACACATACAACAAGCACACACGTACACACACACACACACACACACCAAGTAAAATGCATGCGACAAACATTAAAAGTCCATTAAAAAATTATGTTCTCCATGGCGTGCCGTTGCTCCTGTTTAGGTGGTTGTGTGCAATGTGTATCCAAAGCTAAGCTGGGCGACAACGCATCGGCAATTTGTATGGCTAGCGACCTAAACAGACTGGCTAGGCCATATAGATACATATGTATGTGTTTGTATCGCATAGATACAACATATGCTAAATTTAGAGCGTAAGAAATGTTTGAGTTTAACTGGCAGTCAAGCAATGCGAATGCAAATGCAAATGCATAATTGTAATTGCGAATGCAAATGTCGCACGTATTGATTGCATTAATTAATTAATTTGTGACTTAATTTCATGGGCTTGCGGCAATCAACGCACGCACGACTGCCAAAATGTATTAATATTGCAGCGGCAGCCGCAGCCGTGAATGCAGCAACAACAACAACAGCAACAACTACAATAACAACAGCACCAGCAACAACAACAAGCACAACAACAGCAGTTGCTGATGCGCTGCACGTGTGTGTGTTTGCGTTGTTATTAATTGAAATTTAATGGCAAAATATATTTTTATTTATTTATTCAACTGCAACTGCATTTATGCGCACTTCCGTCGCCCCGCACTCCGCACACCCCGCCTGAACTCCCGTCGGCGGTTGGCATTTAACATCAAAAGCCTTGGTACCGTCCAGCAGCCTCTTGTTGGAAAGAGCCAACGGGTTTGTAATTGATTTCACTTAAAAATTAAATAATGCATGCGGTTTTTACTGCAAAATGGATTTCACAAATGTTGTTCTGGTTGTTTTTGTTGTTCTCTGTAAATGTTTCAGTTCACGCTCTCCCACTCTCTCTCTCTCTCTCACTCTTTCTCATTCCCTGGCTTCTCTGTCTCTCCCGTATTGCCATTTTATTTCGCGTTAAATTAAATATGAAAATTAATATCAACATAATTGAAATGGCAACTCAGGCAGCGCCCGTGCTTTTCAGCTGAGCACCATAATTGATGAAATTATTTAAGAATTATTTTCCAAATGGGCCGTGACAATTATGCGGGACCTTCGCAAAATGCGTGAGTGTTATTACACTGAGAGAAAGTTAGGTAGCACACATCGGAAGTACAAAAAATATAAAAATATTAATTGAAGTTTACTAAAATACTAGTTGACATTATACAAATAAAAAACTAAATTAAATAAACAGACATATATTTTAACCAGAATATAAAAAAAAACTTAAGTCAGCTATAATAACTTAAGTAAATAAGATATAAAAATAATTTAATTTATATACAATTTTATTTATTTTCTAAATATTTTTTAAATATTTTCAGCAATACAAATCTTAAAACTCATCCAAAAATTGCTTACTTTACACACATATTTATTAGTTTTAATGTATCTTAAAGAAACAAATATCTTTATGTCCTAAGCTTTGCTTCAAGTGCACGAAATTCTGCGTATCTGCCAAATAATAAAGCACAAATTGTATTTAAACAACAGCCTGCAATTAATTATGTTCACCCACACCACAGCACCCCCTTTTGCCACCCTTGTGCATGTGTGTATGTGTGCATGTAGATCATATGCCAAACAGTGCTCGCAATTATTTAATGAACCAATAACAATAATCACTAACAGCATCGGGTTGATTGGCATGTTTCATGTTACCAGTTAAAATTCGCAACATGTTTGCCATGAACTGGATTTGCATATGGAAATAATGAAATATGAGGCAAAACTTTATCCACAAATAAATGAAACATAATACAAAAACACAAATCCAGATGATGATAATAACAACAATTGACTGCTATAGATATTAATTAAAACAAGTTTATGTCACGCCAATTGATAGACATTAACATTTAACGAGTTCACTTTGTTTTAGCTGTTTTGGCACCTGTCTAAACGGTCATTAGCTTCATAAACGAAAACCTTTAAATGCACACGAAATTGCCGAGTCAAAAACCAACAACCAACCAACCAGCAGCAACAACAATGAAAAGGCATTGTACAATAATTGTTTATAATTCCTATTAAATTTGCACTTATTAATAATTCCAAATTTCTGCTGACGGCAAACGTACAAAATTCATGCGAATTGAAACTGAAGGCAAAGAAGGCCATGAAAGGGTCGAAACTGTAGTTGTTGTTGTTGTTGCTTGTCTTTCGTGTAATTAATTGAAATATAATTACTGCGGTTGCTGTATCGATTGGCATGTGTGATCATTAACTAACATACATACATACATACTTATCTACATAATCAAATATTTATGCATTTCCACGAAACTTTTGTGATGTCAGTTGAAAAACATTTCCCAGGCGCTTGTGGCCTGGCCAATTGTCATTGACTTGTTGTTGGCCAAGCTGGTATCTTGTATCTCGTATTAACAAATATTTAGAGTTCGAAATCAGCTCATATGACGTATGTAGATTTGCAGTTTGAAGAATTGCAAACTAATCAGCCCACGCCTAAAATGTGCGAACAAGTGGAAAAACTGCGAATGCGAAGAGAAACAGTTGCCAGGGCCACTGAAAGTGGCAACAGGCAGTGGCAACAGACAACAGACACAGAGAGAGACTGACAAAATGTTGGCGATGCGACAAATTTTTGCAATGCGCCCTCCATGGCCTGTGTGTGTGTGTGTGTGTGTTTGTGTGTGTGCCTTTGGCTTTGCGCTTCATTTTGTTTGTCGTTGCCCGTTTTGCGTGCGCACTTTTAATTGCAATTGAATTTTAATTACTGCGTTGTCAGCAAAGAATGTTGCAGTCGGTTGTTTAAGAGCCGACAGGCAGCAGCATCCAATGTGCGAGACACGCGGAGACAATGAGCAGCAGCAGCAACAGCAGCAACAGCAGCAACAACAACCACAACAGCAACAACGGGAGCAACAGCAACAGCCATCGGCAACTGTTGTCGTTGTCGAGCTGAGCCATCGTCTGCTCTTTGCCTTAGTCTTCAGTTTTCTCAGCTCTTGTGCTCTTTGTCTCATTTACAAGCAAAGTCGCCAACGGAGCAATTAAATGAGCTCCAGCCGCCGGCAATCGACGGTTGACTTCATTAATCAGCAGCTATAAATGTGATGGACCGATAACGTTTATCAGACACTGATGATTCTATTTACTGGTTATATTACCTACACATAGATAGCCTAATGAAAGTGCCCTGCAATTAGCAACGTCTGCGCTTGATTGTTACGATCCACCGTCAGTCGTCCCCTGAATAAAACGAATAACACCAACGAATGTCTAAACACATATTGTCAATGCCATTTCAATAATGTACTAAAATTATCTTAATTTATTTTGTAAATCTCTTATTCTCTTATTCAAGCGAATGAAAGAGATTTGTGTCATCAAAATATTTAGCTACTGAGAATGACTTATAATTAACCATAAAACTAATCTTGATGAAACCCGATCAGATGCAGACATTCGATTGAATAACGAGTTGAATTTACTATAAATATCTTAATGATTTAGCATCAAATTAAAGTGAAAAATTCAGTTCGCTAAACATGCTTAATGTATTTATAGAATTAATAATATTGTTTATTAATTTCTTGACCTTTTGATGCGGCAATTAAGAGCAGCATATTTGAAAAACCAAATGGCTTTATTAATGCATTTTCCAATTTTTGAGTACACATTTTCACCCTAACAAGATTTATGCATTGAGAGTGGGGCCATTTATCTAAAATTACACCACACTGGAGATGGAGTAGGAGAAGGAGGTGGAGGTGGAGGTGGAGAAGACGAACCACCCGCTGCAGGTGCACAAAGGGGGGCGCCAAAATGCATGAGAGAAGTGAGTGGGTGACATGGATAGAGTGAGAGTGAGGAAGGGGAAATGGAAGGGGAAATGGATGGAGAGTCCCATTTCCCATTTCCCATTTGGCGGGGCGGCAACTTCACCAATCAACAACGAAAATAACAAAATGTCAAACAGAGCGCATGCAACAATTTATTTAAATACCTCAGGCTCATCAAATTTAAGTTAACACACCCAAAGAAATGCGACAGACTGACTGAGAAAAAAAAAAATTAAATGAAAACTGAAAATGAAAATTCAATTTTCCACCTAAACGCAGACAGCGCATCAATTTTGAAAATGCGTTTGCCCAAGCATTGAATGTGTATGTGTTGTTGTGAGTTGGATGAGAAGAGACACAGTTGCCCCCAATCATGGCACAACCAGGCAAGACTCAAAAGACAGGCATGAAGTCAACAAAGTCACATCGTTGTCGATTCTAAAGAGATGCAGGCGGTTGCTTGACTCACACAGGAGGGAAGGAAGCAAAGGGAAGGGGGAAACCCCACGGCACAATTCAACAATTTCGATTCGCCTTTTGGTTTGCTGTCAACGGCAAACCCTGAAGTGGATATTGCAAGACACACACACACACACACACTCATGAATACATATATAAGAAAACCACAGCAATTAGAATTATGTGTGTGTCTGTGTGTGTGTGTGTGTTAGCTTGTGTGTCAATTAAAACACTCGTTGGCAATCAGTTTTGTTTTTGAGCTTATTTGATTTATGCAAGAGTTTTTTAATATTTGATCGACTTGGCCCACAAGATTCTTTTGTATTGGCATTTAATTAGACTTTATTGGCCATTAAGATTCCAATCATGATAACTGCATCTACAGTAGCCACAACACAAGTTATTTACACACACCCACCAGTAGCTGGCGCAACTTTCTACATTTTATACTTTATATATTGTGCTTTGAGTTTTATTATTATTTTTGAGCAAGTTTATGAGGCCGACAACGAAGTATTTATGATATTTACAACAAAAGCCAAAGAGTGAACGGACGAAAATTTTACTCAAATTGAAATAAAAACATACAAATTAATTAAAGCCAATAAACAAGAGGCATGTTCGAGTATGTATGGTACATACTGTACCCCGCCCCGATAAACCATTAATTGGGGCGCCCTACGCATTGCTGAGTTTATGACTTTGGTCGGGGCATCCACACGGCAATGCAATGGCAACCCGCCAGGCAGTTGCCTCTTGACTGTTGTGTTGAGTGATCATGCCAGATCAGCATAGTGCTACACTGAGAAAAAAATATTCTGAAATCAAGGTTTTGGTCTCAAAACATAGAATTCTGCGTCGAGAACATAAAATTCTTAAAGTTAGAAAAAACATGTTGGTTGTAAGAACATTTTAAATAAGACAAAGTTTTTCTTATAGGAATAAATCTTCTTATTACGTGAATAAATGTTCTTAAAACTTAGGTCATGAAATAAAAAAAATTAAAAATAATTCTAAATTCGAAAATTTTTCGGACTTTTATGTTTTGCAAGAAATAGTACATATTTATACTTTTCAAAAAATATAAAATTTTTATTTTAAACATTATTTTTTTATTTGTAAGAACTTTTTTTTTAGATTAATATTTAAAGTAATAGTTAAATGGTCTTTTAAGAACAAAATATTTAAGATGAATGTTCTTGATTTTAGAATTTGGTCTATTTTGTTCAGTGTAGCAGAGGAGTATAGAGGGGTAAGGAGCTGGGGGATAGGGGGCAGCTGCAATGGCAGCTTGGCATCCACTTCGCTGCCAATTTAATGGCGTTTTTACAACTTGAAAGATTCGTGCCTGCCACGCCGTTTTGAGCGATGATATTGGGGTCCCACTAAATGCATACGAAATGCAGCGCAACGAATGTCATTAGAACA
The DNA here is from genome assembly GCF_004354385.1 of Drosophila innubila. Classification (NCBI taxonomy): domain Eukaryota; kingdom Metazoa; phylum Arthropoda; class Insecta; order Diptera; family Drosophilidae; genus Drosophila; species Drosophila innubila. The sequence continues at coordinate 9,934,630 of NW_022995380.1, forward strand.
TAAAAATGATATTAATTGCATGCGAGAGTGCAAAACAGAATGGAGAGTGAAGAATGTAGAATGAAGAATGAAGAGACCTGAGACGAACCCAACTGGATGTGGAACTAGAAATGACAGTGGCACTGGCATGCAATAGAAACGTCAACATTTTCATGATGGAATTGAATGGGCACAGTGTAGATTTTCACATTGGAGATCCACTTAAATATGTGTGTCTTTACCCGACTCTTTGAAGGGGACAACGCAGTCTGCAGCAGATCGCATAGCGCATAGCGCAGATAAATAATAAAAATTAAAAATAAATTAACACCTAGTAAAGAGGCAGCCGCTGCCTCGGAGTTTACTTGGGTCTTGGTCTTGGTCTGGGACTGGGACTGGGACTAGGACTGGGCCTACTATACGATTAGACTCGTACCACAGACAGCTCAAAAATAGCGCAAAAGTAATTAAAAACGAAAATATAAAAGCAAAACGCACCCAGTCTTCCAACTTGCGTCTCTTCTTCTGCGCTGCCATAAAAAATATGTTTGTCTATATTGAATTCAACAAGCGAAACGTCGCCGCCATCGCAGCGACAGATCAAAGGCCCGGTCGGACGGTCGGACAGTCGGACTGTCAGACAGCTCCCGGGGCAGTTTTTAGAGTGTTGCCATATTACGATGATGATGATGCTAATGCAGTTGACATTTTATGCGAGACCAGAGAATGCACCCAGTTAACCGAGTCGAGTCCCCCAAACGAGCCTCCAATTGGTGGGCTCAACAATTGTTGTCGTTGTCGTTATCCTATGGGCCAGTAAATGCCAGGCCGATAATTAAATACAATAATATTTCAATTTAATTAGCTGGCAGCTGGTAAATACCATGGGGTAATATTTGACAGCCCACCGAGTTGCCATGGAACGAGCATTAAAAGATTCATTAGTATAATATTTGGGTTATGCTAATGTGCTCGCATCTATCATAACTTGTTAATGAGCATTTTATGATGCAAATGAAATTATTTTAAATGGCAACTAATTATAAATTAAAGTATGACTCCTTTATATGCCTTTCATTTGTGACTATATTACGAATGAGATATGAACTTACTGAATTAATCTGCGAGTTGACCTGATTCTTAAACACAATCACTCATTTTTATCGACAATTTATTTATTTTTGTAAAAATAATTATGCAGTAAATTCATAAATTAATAAAAATAATAATAATAATCGAACTGCGACAATTCTGATATTTTTTGCACATATTTAGTTTGATTAATTTTGATAAAAATTATTGGTTTGCTTAAAATACTTTTAATTTTGTTGTTAAGTCAGTGCTTAAACATAGTTTGTTAACTATTAACATGATTCTTTCATTAGTTTTAAATAGTGAGATAACTTGGATGCGATTTATTCTAATCGATTAAATTGCTTGTTTATGCTTATTTAACTATTTAAACATTAAATCAGTCAATTTCTGTTTAAATAATTAATAAACGATTCTAATTCAGATGAGTAAAGATTGCGTTTCTTGATAAGGTCTATTAATCGGCGAGATTTCTAGAATTTCGTTAGAAATTCTATTGGAAGATTGAGCTCTATAGATTAAAACTATTAATTTACTTAATAGTTCTTCTTAAATTTGTTATCAATCCACAGCATTACTGCAATGTTATGGAAACTTATGGAGACTATTTAATTTGTGTAACCTTATCGCCACTAATTGTGAAAATCTGATATCATCGAACCATCTATGTTTAATTACTATAGTTGATTATATTAAATTGTCAGCCAAACAATTAATTAACACACTAATTCATACTCACACACTCATACACTGATTGAGTGACTTTTGTGAGTGCAGTGTGAATGCAATTACGGAACAGAAACATCGATAAGATTATCCTTGCTTTTGCTTTTGTGCAACTGCGCACAGACAAAGTGTTCACAGAGGCATTTCATTGAATCCAATTATCGCTGGACATGGCATAATAATTACTGTCTGCTCCATACGCAAAAACACACACACAAAACAACCAGGCACACACTCACACATAGGCATACACATATACATGTGCACAAACAAGGTCGCTCGAAGCGAGTTAGCGACATTGAGAGCCGATTTCCTCTGGCTGTGACTCCTGTTGGGTGGCACATCCTGGCCTTGTTGCTTAACCAACTAAATCACAAGTGGCCATGGCAGAGGTAAGTCAAAGTGCGCTAGAGAAAGAGAGAGAGAGAGAGAGAGAGGGAGAGTGAAAATAGCAGAGAGCGCGCCAAAGCTTACGCAAACATAAGCCGAAGGATGCTGCCAGGCCGCCAGCAATAAAACAAAATTGCCACATATAAAAGCAAAATAATGAAGTGAAAATGGCAACAATGTGATTACACACAGTGGCAGGATGGGCACTAATAAATTGCAGTAAACGGCAGAGTGAGACAGAGCGAGTCTAGAAAGAGAGCGATATACAGAGCGAAAAGAGAGCAATTTCGTTTGCTGGTGAGCGATTGCGTCGGCGCGTTGGTTGCATGTTGCTAGCAACATGTTGCCAACAGCTAACTTGTTGGATGCGCGCAATTTGTATGAATATATGCGTATTTGTGTATATGTGTGCGTGTGTGTGTGTGTGTGTGTGTGCCACACGCTTCCCTGGCTTTTATTTAAAAGCTTACAATTTATCGCACCAAAAATGGTTTTTAAGTACTTCAATTGCCATCCGGCTGACAAATTGATTACGTCCCTAAACCCGCGATTGCAGATCGCGAATCACGTAACTGTATAGTAATTATAATAAATATACTTATAATATAATAAGCAAAATGAATAATTGTGTTGGCATAATGGCATCGTTTACAGCCAACAACAGCAGCTATTTACAATGGCAACATGGGACAGCAGCTGCGGCGTGTGCTTCATGGCAACATTACAACGAATTAAATTGCTTGTAATGGTGATGGTGATGGTGATGGTGACGTTGGCAGCACACACACACACACACACACAATGAACACAACAAAAGTGAGTCGCCATTGGGTTAAAGAGGGCTAAATGCGTGCAGTCATTGTGGGTGGCTGGGCAGACTATGTGAATGAATGAATGCGAGTGTGAGTGTGAGTGTGCGAGTGTGAGTAGAAGTGTGTTGCGGGAAGAGGCGGGTAAATGTCAGACAGCATTTATCCATTTGTAGCTGGACGCTGGGGAGCAACAGCAACAGCAACAGCAGCAGCAGAAGTTGCCGCTGGGCAGGTCGTCTGTCTGTCTGTCTGTCTGTCTGTTCTATGGCATTCAAGTTGTCGATATGGATATGGATATGTATGCTTCACCTAACTGTAAATGTGTGTGGTGTTTGTATCTAATGGATACACAGTTGTATCTCATAGCATATGAAATGACTTTGCGAACGAATATAGCTTCGATCGATTCCCAAATCGATTTGTGACAAATACAATTTAGAATGCCAAAATAGTTGGAAAAATTTCAAGAAGGAAACAGTAGATTGAAAAACAAAATTTGCAAATTACTCGATTCTTAAATGTTTTTTTAAATTATTTTAAATAAATGCTAGTAATACTCTTTAAAAGAAGAAAACAGCTAATCAAAAAAATCCTTTATATATTTAATATTTAGATTACCAAAATAGTTTAGAAAATAATAGTTGGAAAAATGACCTGGGTTTTAAAATTATCTAAAATATTTTAGACAATTTCTAGAAATACTTTACAAATAAGACTGATAAACAAAACAAATTCTTTCAAAATCTAGGCTTGATGTAATAAAAATTTAAGGTAGAATGAAAAAAAATGCAACAATAGTCAGAAAAATTAAAGTAGCTTTATTCCAAATATTATTGAGCTAGATTTTTATTCAATTTTATATTTGTACTGAGAATGTTTTTTCTTTGTAACTTTTCAGGAAATTGTTTCCTTACTCAGTCATTGTTATGTTGGTATCCTTAGTTATTCTTAATGTTTGGTTTTTGATTCTTCAAATAATAGGCTTGAGCTAGCATAATTTCTATGAAACGTTTACACCGAAAATGTCAAGCAAGCTGTGAGAACACTTGATTTTAATTACCAAAAACTTAGTTTAGTTTTACATTATTGCACGAAACAACAGCTGACAAAAAATACGAAAAAAAAATCATTAAATCTATATATTTAACTTAATTAGCAGCGATTCCAACTGCCGTATTAACTAGTATTTGAGTTCATTTCTTGATTAAACACAAAGGAGAGCCACAACTGACCCAGATGGAACACAGAGTGGTTGATCAGGTTGTTCGCATACAGCTGCCCGAGGTTGGAGTCGTCGATGTTGTCCATGTGCCCGATGGCGGCAATGGCGGCGATGGCGGCGATGCCGATGAGGCATGGGAGCGACAATTGGATGAAGTGCAGATGCAGGTGATGCGTCTGGAGAATCCGCAAGTTGCAATGCTGCTTGATGCGCCGCATGAGCCACCAATTGAATTGCACCACATGTTGGAACCTGTGAACGTACCTCAACGGCCGCGCAAGAAACGAAGCTTTTGGACCATCTCAAAGCCGTTTCCTATGCAGCCGGAGAGGTGCGCTCTCATTGCGAATGGCTGGAGGTCAGTGCAGTATGTTCAGCCCGAGCAACGCAGCGAATACTTTGCCAAATATTTGTTCGAGCATTTGAATAGCAAGAACTATCCACACGGCGAGGGATTGCCGAATCGCTGGGGTCAGTTTTGAGCTCCTTAAAGCTCCTAAAAGCTCCTCAAAGCTAGCTGAAAATTAGCTAATACTTTGTGCAAATGACTGAATAATGAATAAACCAAGAGATACCCATAAATGACAGTTTGTAGGGTTTTTATTTTTTAAGTCAAATGCATAGATAGATTTGTGATTGTTTCTCATCTGACTTTAAAGCTCATCTGACTTTGCCTGACTCTATCCTTAAAGCTCCTCAAAGATCGCTGAAAATAAGCTAATACTTTGTGCAAATGACTGAATAATGAATAAACCAAGAGATACCCATAAATGACAGTTTGTAGGGTTTTTATTTTTTAAGTCAAATGCATAGATAGATTTGTGATTGTTTCTCATTTGACTTTTGAGGCTCATCTGACTTGGCCTGAGGCTATCATGAATCTCTTACACACTACTCGAAATTGGCAATTAATAAACGGCAAATTGCAAAATTGAAAACTAGCTCAACACACACACACACACATACACCCTTCAACCTGGCTGTAAACAAATAACTGACCATGGCCCTTAACCCCACCCCTGCAGCCATGTTGCATTGTCGATTGCATTTGCAACGTGGTTGCAGTTTATTTGCACATGCGGCAACAAATGACAATGACAATACAAAAGCCGTTGAACGAACAATTGACCAAAGTGTAGCAAATAAATACAAAATTCAAAAGATAATTGCAATCAATGCCACAGAATGTTGCCAAAAGGCTTATGAATTGTGGGCGGGGCATTACAATGTTTCCCATACCCATTACTCAGTCCCTTCAAACAAATCGAAACAGAAACAGCAACAGAAGGTAAATGCTGCACAATTGTGCAAGTGCAACACACAATTTTTGTATGGCAATTGCCACAGATCACACAACAACAAAGGAAACAACAAGAAGAAATGGCAACAAAAACAATGACAATTGCAGCTTACACGCATTGCAGTTGGCCAACAGCAACAATTCAACTGATAGACCAAGAAATACTTTATAAAGAAAGCATTTTTTTATTTATAATAAGTTAATTTTAATGTTTATTCATAAATACATAAATTCATTAATAATCAAATTTAAATTTATGAACTTATTGATTTAATTACATTGGTAAAAATTTTTATTTTAGTTTTTAATTAATTATTAAATTTTTAAAAACCTTTTATCCTCAAATAAATAATTTATAAATAACAAAAAAATTAAAGTCAAATTTTGAATAATTTTTATGCATTCATTCATACATTCATTCAGTCATGCTTATTACTTAAAATACCCTAAACAACTGCCCAATCTGGCCAAGAGCTATTCACAGATTCTAGTATTTTTGTGGCTGCTTTTAGACTCAACCTGAGCATTTGATTTGTGATCTTGGCTTATGGCTGCTGGTTGTTTATAAATGCTGCAAGGGGCAGCAAAGAATTTGATGCAACAATGTGGCATGGACGCATCTCTAATTGAATCGAATGCAATTGATTTTCAATTTGCCTTCGCTCTGCAATTATTTAGTTTATGCCAAAGGCTTTGCTCCTGCCTCAAACCAATTGGCAGTTAAAGGAAGAGAGAGAGAATGGGAGACAAAGAAGGGTTGCATTTAAAACGTAATTATGCCTTGTCACCCTGCAGACATATCAGTCCAGTCTCCCCCTTGGCCACCAACTCTGCGTATGCCATTCAACAAGGGTTGATTAATTTACCAAATGCAGCAGCAATCTGGTCATGGCAATGATGCTGCTTCTCCCTCAGCTTCAAGTTACAATCATTTGTCAAAGCGGGGGAAGAGGGGTAAAATTTGGGGTACGAATTGGCATTGAGGTGATGTGTTTGGGGTCCAGGGTTGTTAGCCCGACAACAACAACAACGATAACGACAGCGAATGCATGAAATGTGATTGCTTCAACTCTCAGTTCGACTGTCGTCCTGCCGTTTGTTTGATGGCTTTGATCTATGGTCAACTCCAACTCGCAGTCCATTGTAACTGACTTTTATTGATCAATTGATGCTGCCATTACCTGTCCCTTCTGTGTGTCTTGTTAGTTAATGAGCTGCTCGCCATGCTAATGCCATTTATCAATTAGTCTAATTTCAAAGTCATGGTCAAACATTCAGTCAAGTTCTTAACAAAGAATTTCAATAGAACAACTAAGTTGCCCTAAAATCATAAAGTAAGTACATTTTTTTAAAGAACACATTTTATAAATTAAAATTTATTTTTGGTTTTTTAATTAAATTATGTAAATTATATAAATGAACTTAAGAAAGACAACAAAATTTTCAGCCGCCTAGGTCTTACCGTTTCGGCTGTTGAACAATCAGTCAGTCAGTCACGACAAAATATATATTTTATTTCCTTTTTTTGCTGAATTTGTATTTATGTGTTGAATATAGTACTAATAACTTGTTATATTACGTTATACTAGTCTAATACTAATATTATTAATAATACCAACACTAATTTTAATAAATCTGATAGGGTTTTTCCTAATACCCCAGATCTAATTTTTGTTTTTTCTTTACAGTTCATAATTTATATGTCACATTAATTTTATTAATTAATTTTTTCTTTGTCGACTGCTTTAAGTCGTGCATAATTAAATAAATAAAAAATTAATTAATAAATATTTAAGATATTTATATTAAATATAGTTTAATTTGTTAATTGCAGAGAATTTCCATTCCGATGCTTTATTTTAGACTATTTTCTTTATGGTGAGACATGTGCAAAAACTTTTCCACTTAGCAGCAACTCACAAGTAAAATACTTACCTTGACTTTTGCCTTTGCCGCCCAAAGAGAGTGGGCGTGGTCTTGGGCGTCTTAAGACTGTAACTACAAACATTACCCATTGCGTTTACACTCACACCCACAGAGAGAGAGAGAGAGAGAGGGAGAGAAAAAGACTTACACTGTTCCAAGCGCATGTAACAAATTGCTAGAAAATAAAGTAAGTACAGCAGCAACAACCGGGGATGGGGTGGGGGGACAACCATGGGATACAACAAATAGCAAACAAAGTAAGCAACATTTAAACATGCTTTTCAGCGTAAGTGGCGTGGGTGGGCTCCATCCGGGATCCATGGAGTTTGTCGTTGTCGTCCGGCTTCCTTCTGCTAACTGTCCAAATACGAGGGACGAGAGTACCTGCATTGTCAGTTAGCAAAGTCTCAGAGCCAACAGAGTGAATTCCATCAGTTGGCAACAGAGCAACAGCTGCTACAATTGTAATCATACTCATGGTTGTTGCTGCTCTTCTTAGTATCTGTTTTGTGTAAGGGTCTTTCAGTATGTTGCTAAATTCCTTTTAAATCCCAGTTTTTGTTGACTGGCCACTGAGAGTTCTTATAAGTCTGTACATTTATACATGCATACATATGTATGAAATGCAATATTGCAAACTATGTTTCCTTGGTAACAACTTGTACTTAGGGCCAAAAGTGTTAGTCAACATTGGCCTAAGGTGTAATTCAAGCAGCTGTAAAGGGCCAAGTAACAAAGCTTAAATTATTTCACGTAAAGTTAAAAAAAAAGTTAACAGAAACTTGAGGTTATGTTACTAACATGTGTACAAATTTCTATAATATATTTCACAACTTAATAATATTTATAATATTAATAATTTCAATTATTTGTTAACAAAATATTTGAGTAATATTAATGTAGCAATTTGAAATACATTTCTAGATAAAACAACTTACTTAAATGTAGCCAAACTAAAGTTAGAAGTTTCTACAGCTCTTTAACTTTTGAGTTATAAATTTTTGGCTAAAATACTCTTAACTTGATATTAATCCAATTCTTAGCCATATACACAGAATGAATGAATGAATGAATGGACAGACTGACTCAGAATTGCCTTCACTTGACTTTAGTGTTCGAGTAAATCCAGACAAAACACCACCACAAACAATCAGAGGCATTCAGGCATGGCAAGTGCTTGTCCTGGACAACATTTTTGACTGCCAAAATGTTTATAAATATTTCAGAAAATATTCGAAAACTTGAATGTTGTAGCAGAAAATACCTGGCAGTTATTGCATTGCCGTTGAGATATCTATCTATTTGTTTGCCAAGGATTGTGAAAAGTATTCCATTATTTTATATTTTTATTTGATTTGATTTGATTTGCTGCATATTAAATGCCAAATTTGTATTAAGCAAATTGAGTTGCCTTGGATGTTGTGTGTGGTTGTCAGTCAATAAAATAGATATAATTCGTATTTAGTGCACAATGCAATTGTCTTTTGTAATTTTAATTGATGGCAATTTGCAACTTCTTGTTGTTCCCTTCTCAAATATAACTGTGCAAGTGTGTGATTGTGTGTGTGTGTGTGTGTGTGCGGGTGTGTGGGTGTGTGGGATGAGGAGCCATTAACACATTTTAATCTGCCACTGGCTGATGGCTTTTGTGTGGTCGTCGCCCAATGGCAGCCCAACTGCAATGCAACTGCCTGGCGCTCTTAATCATCAGCATAAGCAATAATGGGAAACAATTGCCGACGTCTGACGTCTGCTGCTGTCTGTCTGTCTGTCTGTCTGTCTGTGGAAGCCTGATGATGCCACCGGGTGGCAGGAGAGTCGCCAGCCTTTTGCTGCCACTGCAATTGCAGCTCGACGAGGAGCAAACTTTTATTGCATTGCCATGTCAACAGCAATCGCAATCTGTGTGCCGTTGCACTTAAAATGCGAATACGAATTGTGGTGCAAAATGAAGCTACTTGTGTGCCACGACACTGATACAGATACACATGCACACGCATATACTCAAATACAGATGCAGATACACAGATACAGATACAGATACAAATACAGATGCTTGGCAAGTATGAGCCTGAAACGAGACACTGAGAGCGTCATGCTGTGGCGAGAGACAAGCTCAACTTCTCGTCTCTCCGTCCGTCTGTCCGTCTGTCTGTCTGTCCGCCTGTCCGTCTGGCTGTCTGTTTGTCTGCCCGTCTACAGCATGCCTGCCACATTCAATTAGTGCAACAACATATCCTGCCATCCAGTTGCTGCTGTACGAAAGAGCAGCAACACGAGCAGCAAGAACAACAACACGAATACAGCTACACTTAATTTTATTCATTTGACAGTTGCAACACTGCCTCACTTGCTGCTTTTGCCACTGCCACTGCCACTGCCACACACAGCCTGGCACTCACACAAGCGGATGTGACACACACACACACACACAGTCACATTTATGCTGCACATGAATTGCTGCCACACGTACTGCCAGCAATTAAGGTCATTCTGGCAACAACAGCAGCAGCAACAACAGCAATAACAACAGCAGCAACAACAACAGCAACTGCCACATTTTGCATATGGGCAAAATTATTTTTTAATTATGACATTTTATTGAGTGAACATTAATGCCAAAATGACATCGACAAAAACCCCTCATTGTTCGCCCTTCTAGAGGTCTGGCTGAAACGCTTTTAATGAGCGGGTTAACAGGCTTGCAAATGACATTGTGTAAGAGCTTAATCAGGCTTAAAACGAGTGCCAAAAAGGAAAGCTTTACATGAAAGTCTTGAAAGCAGAAGAAACATAATTATTATAATAATTGTAGACTCATTGTCTTAGAAATTGGTTTAATTAATATTATCCTAAATTTATATATTAATTTAACCGATTTAAAGCCAACTGTTTCCCTTGTCCTTTTTTATTTGCAAATGCAAAGAATTTAATTTCACAAATATACATTCATCGTTCATGAATATTTCACACATTCAAAATGTCGCAAAGCATATAAAAATTCCATAAATACGCTAATGAAACACATGGTAAACAAAACGGGCATGAGAGTGCTTCAGAGTTGGCTCACACACACACACACACACACACACACACATACCCAAACATGCACAACAGTCATGTAAGCATACCATTGACCATTGAGTTAGCTAGCAGCAAGTCCAATAAAGGATTTGTATTCCAACTCTAACCCTGCATCTCTCATTCTCCTGCTCTCTCCCTCTTTCGCTTTCTCTCTCTCGCTCTGACACTCTCTGTGCTGCTCTCTATCCCTTTCTTTCTGTTTAGTACATGCCCCTGACTTGTGCAATTTGATTTGATTTCATTTCATTTGAACTTTTACTGAAACTACGAGTACTACAATTTTGCAGTTACAGTTATGCACACACACACACACACACACACACACACACACAGATCTATGCTATGCGCCTATGACTGTTGAATGCACTTGTGAGTGGAATGTATGTGTATTTTGTGTCTGTCTAGATTCTAGAATATTTGCCATTTATGAAACCATTTAACAAACACATCATAAAAATTCAATTCGATTCTCTGTTTATGTCTACTCGGGATGATATTGCTTTTTAATTACGGACACAAGCGGAAATTGCTTTCAAAAACACACAAGCACACACACGATTGACATTTATGTACATATGTGTGTGTGTGTTTGTGTGTGGGTGTATGTTGTGTGGGTGTATTCAATGACTGCGGAAGTGCGTTGATTGCCAGCTGCCATAGGTTGTCCAAGACCAAGAAATTGCACTGACCTTTTTTCTTCCTTTTGCCTGACTTGAGGTCACAAACTGTGACCTTTTGCAGCTTGCAAAACTTTGTTGCTGCATTTTTTGCTGCTGATTTTAATTACGTCACTTGTGCCTTGCAATTTATAATTGCAAACAGCTCCCAACTCAAACTATTCAAACTACTCACGCACACACAAACACTCACACTCACATTCACACTCACACTCACAAACTCACTCTTATTGAAAGTCACTCATGCAGCAGCGCGCTCTCATTTAATATGAAAGTCACAGAATGTGAGCTAATTGAAAACACTTGCAATATTTATGAGCAGCGCAACATGTTGCCAAGGCACTTGACTGCTCACCGGCAGCATGTTGCTGAACTAATAAAACAACAAAATGATTTTATTATAATGGATTTATAACGCAAGCCAAGAGCAAACAGTCAGTCTATATCTACAAGCAATGTGTTCGAGTGCGAGAGCAGCACAGTGAGAGAGAGAGGGAGAGGGAGAAAAAGACATGTCGAGTAAGAGAGCCAAATTGAAAGAGAATGACAGAGAGAGAGAGTGAGAGAGAGGCACAAATGCAGTTTGAATTGAGATGCGAACGCGGCAGTGGCAGTCCATTAAGCGCAATGTTGTTGTCATCATTTAATGCTTTTGTTGCTTATTGCGACTTGACAGCCGTCTGTCCGTCGAACAGTCGGACAGTCGAGACTCTCTGCGAGTATATCTGTGTGTGTGTGTGTGTGTGTGTGTGAACGAGAGCACATTTAACTTTGCGTGTGCGCATTTGTATCTTATTGCTGGTTCACTGGTCGTTTGGGATTTGTCTGCAGCATAAATGGGGCCCCCACAGCGACGTTGGCAGCAACAGCAACAGCAACAACACGACAGCAGCAACAACAGCAACAGAGGCAGCGGCAGCACTGCTTGGCTTAAGTGGAGATATTTATAATAAGTTTATTTGCTTGTACTTTTCGATGCGCCCTGCATTGGCCCCGCATGTTGCCAAGCCATCCTTGACACGCAACATGTTGCCATTGCCACGTTGCTTTGTTGCCGTTGCTGTTGCTGTTGCCGTTGCCGTTGCTGATGTTGCATGGCTCGTTTGGCGCTGTTGGGCATTCACATTCACAATCACATTCGCAGTTGTAAATTGACGTTTTGCGTTAACGACCGTCGCAGTCATCCTCGCTGTTTATTTCAACTCGTCCGTTGTCGTCTTGTTTGTTGTCGTTTATCGAATTCATTGCATAAAGTAAGCCAATCCAATAATTCAAGTTAAACTCGTGCTCGCTACTTTGGCATTGCCATCAATCGTCATCAGAGAAAGACACGGCAACAAAATTTGCTTAGCATTCAACTAAAAATGCTTCATCTTGTCAATCTCTTTGCCAACTGTGAGTTCTTGCTCTTCTCACTCCATCAGCATCATCATCATCATGTGCTCAAGTGCATCTAAATTGCTTCATCTTCAGCTCCATCTACAACAGCAGCAACTACATCATTATAGCTACAAGTACATATAAATTCATCTACTTATTTATATTTTTCCTATTATTTGTAGTTGCGAATTGTACTTCAAATAAGCTTATTGCCCAGTTTTAGCTACAATTCTATTTAAATGAGAAATCACATTGTCTTTCATTTGCCAGGCATTGTTATTGTTGTTTTTATGGATTGTTGCTAATGATGTAGATGTTGTCTTTGTTTTCTTTCCCTTTACCGCTTCTTCTTCTTTATTTTTTTCTCATTTTACAAGAGGTCATTGAGTTCAAAGCCAGCAAATGTTTGATACATCATTAATAAGCACAATATAAGCCATGTTTATGATCCAGGTAACATGCATAAAACGTATTAAGTATTCTTAATTCCATAAAAATGTTATTGAATAAATAATGAATAAGTGCAAACAGTTTGAGCTCATTTAATATCTGTCACTTTTGGTATAATGCAAATTTAATAAATTCTCATCAATTTTAATGGTAAATTTAGTTATAGCGTATCGAAAATTCGACAAATCAGCGGTTTTCCATATGTGTGTGTGCTGTGCTCAAATTATGATGAGTAATCCGTCTTATCGATGGCACATAACGCCTATTAATAAACACAGCACACAGAACACTTGCACCCTTATAGCTAATTGAGCTCGGGTACATAAAAATTGTGTATACATCTAGCAAATTGCTTAGCTGACTAATTCGCCCCAGAGTGCTTATTGTTGTTGCTATTGTTGTTGCTGTTGCTGTGAATTACGACATTAAAATACAATGAAAGCATTTGTTGGTAGCCCACGACCCGGCGCGAAGTTCTCAGGAAATGAAATTATACCCCACTTATTGCACAAGCAACAACATCAGCTAAAGCAATAATCACAGAGTAAGTAATTAACAGCAAATACTTAAATATTACTACATACTCGTACGTAAATGTTGAGTTTAAACAAATTGATAATTTATAAAAGGGCATGGGAATCTAAAAGCTTAAATCGAATCGAATTGAAATAATTAATCAAATAATCAATCTGAGTGAATATTTAAGAAAGACGAAAGACAAAAGCAGCCAAGCAAAAGGCAGCAGGCAAACGGAAAACCGTTGGCTCAGCATTAATTAGCGCTAAACGGCGACGCAACAATAACAACAACTACAACAAAGTGAATGGCTGTAAGCGAACGCCCTAAAGCAGCAACAGCAGCAACAACAACAGCAACAATAAATGGCAATCCAATGTCTGAGCAGAGCAGCATCCGCCGCCAACTTATTAAAGTACATATAACTCAATTATAGAGAATTAAAAACAAACTCACTGCCAGCAACGAGCAATGCCAGCGACGTTGGCAATTTGCAATGCAAAAAAAAGATACACGGAGTGCGCAGCAACAACAATCAAAGCAATAAAATACATTCAGCATTTAATAATCATCCAACAAGAGGCGCTGCCGTAAGATAAAAAAAAATGAAAGGAAAAGTCTAAACACTCAGAGCAGCAACATGTTGCCAGCAACAACGAGCAGCAACATCGAACATCAGCAACTGGCAGCAATAAATTTATGAGTTCACACACTGCGAACAACAACAACAGCAACAACAATAAAAGAGATACAATTAAGCCGTAATGCATATGAAAATTTGTGTATTTGTGTGTATTTTATAGCCGTGCGTTATGTTCACGTGCGTTGCGACTGTTTGTATCTCTATCTATGTGCGCGTATCTATGTATCTGTGTATCTATGTATCTGTGTGAGAGCGCACCATAATTGTAATTATAGTAATATGTTTTATGATGGTTGCCTCGTTTAGCAACCCCCACACAAAATCCCCACACACACACACACGCACACAGAGACAGACAAACAGACAGTCAGACGGACAGACGTACAGACGTACAGACAAAGAGCGCGCGCGACGCGTTGCGTTGCGTCGACGTTGGCAGCGACGTTGGCGCTGCGTTTGGCCAAAATGTATCTAGACACATAATTGCCACATTCAGTCGTCGTTAAATAGTTGCACGGCGCAGTTCACAGCAGAAGCAACAGCAGCAACAGCAACATTAGCAACAGCAACAGTTTCCAATCGTCATCGGTCGTTGGCTGTTTGGTTGTTGTTGTCGTCGTTTTCATCGTCGACGTCGTCGTCGTCGTTGTCGTCGTGCTTTATAGCGTTCACTCAGAAGTCGTTTAGAATCGCTGCCATCGTTGTCGTGGTCGGTATTGGGTATTCGATATCGGATTGTGCTGTCGGTGCCCATTTGAAGCACTCACAAATTGCTATCGTCATCGTCATCAACAACATCGCTCTTGTTGTTGTTGATGTTGTTGTTGTCGTCGGCGTGGACAACTTGAACGACGCGTTACCCGTTCGCGCAAAACGTTTAACGCAATAAACACAAGTGGTTCGGCCGGATCCGGAATCCGGATAGCCGCGCAACGGACATACTCAGTGGATGAAGGAGGAGGTAGTGAACATATTTTGACGTTGATATATCTAAAGTCAAATTCAATTTACGCGCCGGCTTATTATAAACGTAATTATAATGAAGCATAGGCTATTAAAATAGAATCTACAAACGGAACGACCCCCTCAGCGAGACAGAGAAAGACAGTGAGGGAGTGAGAGAGTGAGAGACAGTGAGAGAGAGAGACAGAGAGAGACAGCTCAGTGTGTACTATTTTAATTAAGTGTCTTACAACAACAGCGAAGAGAGCAACAGCAGTCACGCATGTGTAGATGTATCTGAGCTTGTGTCCGTATAAGTGTGTGTGCGTGTGTGCGTGTTAAGTGTGTGTGTGTGCTGTTGTTGTGCTTGTGCCGCTTTTGTATCCATTAGTCACACATGAAACTAATTAGCATTTCGGCTGTTTGTTATTGTCGCATTTGCTGGCCAAAAGAATTAGCGCGACAAGCGACGTCAAGCGGCATTCATTTCGCGATATACTTATTTACTTATGCATATGGCCTATACACACTCACACACATATACAATTGTCTGTCTGTCTGTCTGTCTGGCTTTTATGTGATTTTGCTTGGCATTTTCATTAATTTGTTGATATTGTGTGAGCTTGCTGGCCGACGGCAATCAGCAATGAAATTTATAAGACGACGACAACAATTTTTGTGCTCAATTATCATCATCATCAACATCATCAGCGGACAACAACAATAAACACTTGTGCTCATGGGCGCTAATTGCTGCCGTGTGGCGTCTGTGTATCTCACAGATACATGTACTAACACTTGAAGCTTCTATTGTTATTCTACTTTAACTCTTGCCTACTTACGCCAGTTGCATGTGTTGCTTTCGGTTCGCACGCTACCCGACGGCAACTACGACAACAACAACAACAACAACAACAACAACAACAACGACAACGTCAATGACCATCAATTTGTCAATTGAGGCGCTGACAAGTTACAAGTTACGCAGCCGCACTGTTGTCCCCCCCCAATACGAAGTTGTTCATAAATAAATAAGTTATTGCCGTGTGCAAAAAATGAAAATTGTAATTTTCACAAAATTATTTCAATTACCCAATTAAATTCAGTTTGGTCGAGGTGTTATATATAAACCATTTATAACAGTGTGTGTATCGCAAATTGAAGTCCACTTTATGGTCGTGTGTTGTGTGTTCGTTTCTCATTAATTACCCGACGCTGTTGTTGTTGTTGTTGCTGTTGTTGTTGTTGTTATTATTGCTGTACTGGCATGTTAATAACAACTTAAAAATAAATAACTATATGTATAATGCATACACACACAAAATACATAAATGTATATGTAAAAATGCAGAAATTGCTTTTTATCCCAAAAGTTCAAGTTTTAATTGTCGGAACGTGCACAACGTTAACAAAAGTAAACAATTAAATAAACGTAATTAATTTTAAATTGGCAAGCAAAGCAGCTAAAGCCAGTTAAACAACACAGCAATTTTTGTGTGTGAATTTGACCTGCATAACATCCCCCTGTCTTCCCTTTCCAACTTACCAATTACCTTCTTGCCAAGAGCCGGTCTCTAATTTACCTTTTAATGATAACAATGAATTTAATAGCCTTTATTTCTGACACGCCAATAATTATTATCTTATAAATAATCAGTTAATTCCTCAGAATTCCAAATCTATTTACAATCTCATCGTTTTGCAAATCGGAAATGTATTAAAAATCCCATTAGTTAATCTGTCTAATACAGATATTTATTCTTTATTGAATATATATTTTTTTTCTATAACTAACTCAATAAAAATTACAGTATCAAAATGAAATATATTGTAAACTAAAGATTATATTCGCAACAAATTTGCAGGATTCACCTTGTCGGGCAATTAAGCCCGTTTGATTTAGCAAATGCAAAAGGCAACATAAATAAATAATAAATAATACATAATATAAACGCTAAGTGCTTGCCAAAATACACTCAAAATAACAAAATGTATTTTAATTAAAATGCAGTCTGACAATTTAGTTGAAAAACCCGACGGAGTCAAATCTCATTTCATTGCGGGGCAAATAATGAAAGATGCACTTTAATTTGATTTAAAAGCATTACGTAGTTGTATTTAGACAATAGACTTAAAATTATGAGACCAGAACACATTTAAAAATAATTGCAAATTATATAAATGATCAACGGAACAAAATGTGTAACTAGCACATAAAATCAAGTGAAAATGCAAATGAATTAATTACCAAAAACAGGGCTCAAATTGGCACTCAAAAAAGGCAACGAGCTTAATCAATAATTGTCAACTGGCTGGCTAATGAATTAATTACATTTATCGTTTTCTCTCTCGCTTCTCTCTCTCTCTCTCTCTCTCTCTCTCACTCGTATACACATTTTTTGTTCGCATTTTATTTCGTCAATTTTTTAATTACAATGTTCAGATATTCGTATTTAATACTTAACTCTCTGTTTCGCTTTTTTGTTTCGTTTTTTTTTTTTTTTGCTGCGGGCAGCGCAATTTAATTAAGCAAAGTGGATTAATTTGCGACTCGTTAGACTAATTAAGGATTATCACCAACAGCAACAAAAGGGTGCAAAAGGTGCCGCTCTAAAATTAATCAACAAAAGGAAACAAGAACAATAATAACAAAACGTGACCTTTCAGAAGAAAGCAATATATAGAAAGAAAAACAATAACAACAAAAAGCTCAAAAAGCACAATCAACCAATCAGGAAGGAAAAAAATTTAATTGGATTTCTGTTAACCTTGAATTTTCGGATACAATCAACCATTGGACGCCCCTCGCTGAGGTAAGTGACATATAGCAGTCTAAAAGTGGCCTCATCTTATTTGTCATTGCAATAGGTGTATTTTTGTAAACATTTACAGCTCAAATAGTGCAAAATTCCAAGAAACGCTGATAACAATATTAACATATTCAAATCCAAGGGTTGATTCGTGTTGCGGCCTAATGCAATTAATCTGTTTTAATTAGATTTAGTAAAAACATGTTTACGTGAAAAATATATTTAGAATATTATTAAGCTTCAAAAAACTGCTAAATAGCTTTTTCTTATCAGCTAACTAACTCAGAAATCAATTATGCACCTCTATTAAAATACACAACAGTCAACATTTTGCTGTTATCACAAAATTAATAAAAATACACTTATGGAAAATATTTTAGTTGAAAATGCATACCAACATCATAATTACTATACCTGTAGTATGGCTAAATATGCCAATTTAGATTTTTACAATTTTAAATGGAAATTTAATACTCCAAATAATTCCAGTAAACTGAACGTAAATCGTTACAAAATTAAAAACAATTACATATTTGTTTTTTGATTTTTTTTTCAAATTATGATATCTAAATTTTCTGGATAACTAAGAACCCCAAGCAACTGTTAAAAAAAAATTAAGAAATTAACATGAAAAGATATTTTTTCATGATAAAATACGTTTATAGAATATGTTCATATTTTAGGAATTTTTAATGTTGCCAAAACAATTACTTCATGTACTTATTAAAGTGACTTAAAACTGTGACGCATTAACCCACATGCACACACACACATACACACACACATCTATCGTAATTGTGTATCGCTAATTGCGAGTTTGTAATCAGAAACGCACCAAAACTACTGAAGTTATTTTAGTTGTAAATATACAACGTGAAGGCGACATTAATTGATACAACAGCTGCCAAAGAAAAGGTGACCTTCTCTAAACAGACATGCATCTAAATACTTTCAGATATTGCTCATATAAACATATGTATGTAGTGTGTACTTCCACCAAAGTTATCAATGAACGTTAAAGGAAATTTGAAATTGAAGTCGAGTGATCGGCGGCAGTCACAGACTCTCAGATACATTTGTAGATAGAAAGATAGATTTCGTTTGTCAGTAGTCGCTAATGAGTCGAGTCTCCGATAGTTCTGATAGCATTGTAAGATAGATACCAGTCATTCCAAGACCCATTCCATATCAATCTGTCTTAACATTTTCGTATCTATATAAAGACACGCAATTATATGTATGTATTGTATCTATCAAAAACTATTTTGATACGTTTCGTTTTATTTTATGGAAGCTCCTCGCTGTCGACTCAGTGCCATTTTGATGTTATCGTTGTGCCTTTTAATAGAATTTCATGTGTATTATTCATAATTAAAAGGCATTTGCAATCTCATTCACAGCAACGGGTCATAGATATTCATTCGCTCATAATCGAGCTAATACACGTATTTATTCTCGTATTCGAGAACTCATAAACAAGTGGTCGTCTGTCTCGCTGATATTTATCGCATAACTGGTTCGTATTACACTCTTAAATTAATTAAATTGTTACTCAGGCTGCTTTGTGATTGAGTGATTGACTCATTGACAGACTGACAGATTGACAAACTGCCAGACCAGACCGGACCGGTCAGTTTCCATTGCCGCAAACTATGCGACTGTGTAAACAAATTCTGTCGGCATTTAAATACCGCCGCCGATTACGCAAAATGCAAAACCATTTGTGTCTCCGATTACCGTTTATTCGTACTTCTTTTTCCCCCTAATAGTGCAAATAAACAACAACAAATAAAATCAGAAATGAATAAAAAATATGTATAACAAAAGCATGTGTTAAATCAAAACGAAAACCGCATGCGACGCTTTAAATACTTTGCTGCTGACTGTCGTTGTTGTCATAGCATCAAAGGGGAGCTTAACTTGGTCGAAGTGTTGGCGAGGGTTGCGGGGCGAGTTGCCACAGAATAGCCAGTAAATTAGCACAAAGCGCCGTTGACAGAAAATGCAATGCAAACAGCAAAAAGTAAACGGACTGGCAGAGCAAGAAACACATAAATACATGCGGCAATTATGAGAATTGCGAGTCAGAAATGAAGCACAGTTCATGTTGCAAGTTCTCCTTAAAAACGGTTGCTAATTATGTGGCAGCTTGATTTGAAAAGTTCACACTTGCATAGATGGACACAAAGTTGTAAAAGAGAAATCTACATATGTATATTTAGACAAGTGTGAGCCCTTATAACCGTATAAACTATATATTTTATTTATATATTTTAAGTGCTCGTGCCAATATATTATAAGCATTTAGAAAATACAAATTATTCTTATCTATAAGGTCTCAGGTTGACTTTTTTAATGATAATAGACGTTGGTGATTAGTCACTCAAAAGATGCGCACATTATTACTATGGCAATTTGTTTTTATAGCACTCACAAATCACGCAATTGACGATGTAAAAAACATTTAGAGCCGTTTTTTTAATAACCAGTTAAATTTTACTACAGATATTTTTGAAAATCGGCATTAATTCCTATGCATATATAACTCCTATTTTTCTTAACTTTTAAGCCAATATATCAGGGATAAGAAATAAACCAGACAATCATGTTTATTGGTTATTTTATCCATCAAATAAAAAATATTATTGTTTTGTAAAAACCATATTAGAAATAATTATTATATTTTATTTTTATTTTATACGCCAAGAGTAATAAAAAAAAACTTTAAATTTATAAATCAGTCTTAAAAATTAATTTAAATTGATTTTTAAAGTTTCAGTGTTTTATAAAAGTAATTGCAGACTTTTTTGAATAACCGCCATTAAAGACTTTAATTTGTCAGGAAAATATTAAAGGTGTTTAAAGACTTTAATTTATAATTTTAAAAAATTTAAAGTCTTAAATGACTTTTGTTTGTAAGAAAAATATTATACATCACTGAGGAAAGGGCATTAGATGCTAATGTGATTATTATATTATTGTCTGCTAGTCTAAGATTTCGATCCGGCATGTGCTTATGAGAGCAACCCCAAAGCTGATTAAAAAAATAAAATAAAAATTAAAAAAAAAATAAAACAAAAAATGAAATTCCCAGAATCCCGCACATTAGACGAGACACTATCAAAACATGTACTACATACTTGTATTGACGTATACGTTCAGGCGATGCATCGCGGTGATAGAGGCATACTGTCTATCGTTAGAGTTCATAGGTCCGACACATAGGGCGAATAATTCAAGTATTTCGTACAACTTTCTTTCATGCAAGCTATAAAACTATAAAACTCACGGTACCTTATTAAATTATAATTTAATTTAGATAATTATCTTTAAGTAACAGTAAAAGCTTTATTGTGAAAACTGACTGAATTTATCCAGTCAATATAATTTTTTCTATCAAGATTCTTTATATATTATATCAAGATTATTAGCAGTTGGCTACAGAGTCTTTATGCGCGACTATTTCTCTCTGTGCAGTCTTTCCGTCATCGAGTCACTTAAGCAGGCAATCGTCGCAGTTAATATTGTCCCGTTGATAAATGTAACTAATTAGCGTCCACAGCGCCAAGCATCATTGACAAAGTCGCTGCTTACTGCACGCCCGTTTCCATTGCAATCAATTTTAAAATTTGCATTTAGCCAGGCAATGACAACGGCAACAGCAAAAGCAGCAGCAACAACTGCAACTGCAACTGCAACAGTACTAGCATCGACTGCTATAACAAGTCCATTTCAGAGTCGGTAAAAACAAATTAGAGCGCAGCATGACAAAAAAAAAAAAAAGCAAACCAACAACAACGAATGCGAATACGAATACGAATACGAGTACGAGTATTCAGCATAAGTATGAGCATGAATCGTATCTTGTAGCTGCTGTTGAATGCTGTGCGTATAATTATTAATTGCGAATATACGAGTAGTCGATACGTTATGCTATAATAACTGCAGCCAATTTTGGACTTATCATTAGCACAAAACAAGTTTCCAATGCGGCCAAAATGCAGTCATGCAGCTTCCGTGCTGCGCGGCTAAAATGTTATTTTAATTGAATCGTTTTAGCCATAAAATCACACACATATGCGCCATTGCTTTCAAATTGCGATATAAAAAATATGCAAACTACAAATATATATGGCTTATGTGCATACTAAGTACATAAGTATGTATTATGTATGTATAGATATATGTATATGACTGCCTGCCAGTCAGACATCAAATCAAATTGAATAAACGCGGTCCATTACTCTCCCAGTGATTTTGCCAAATGACTTCATTTCATATCAATTAAGTTTATTGGACGGCGTGTGTGTGCCAGTATCTGCAATTGTATCTGTGTGTGCTTGTAACTGGATTGGTATGAGTTTTTATTAAAGTCATACAACTAAAAAAAACGCACGCTACATACACACACACAAACACACACACACATTCGCATTCTTGCAAATATTGCCATGCCTTTGCCCATGGATCCGAACCTGAACCTGATTCATGCGCTTAATTGCTTTGGAGCGTGCGACGCTGCCTCAGCCTCTGCCTCTGCCTGTATCTCTGCCCCCGTCAGCTGAGCAACAAAAAGGTATGAAATCGAATTGTGTGCACAAATAACAGCAAGAAAAGTTATAAATGTTGCCGGGGTCCAACTCGCAATGTGCAGCGCCGGCTTTCAATAAAAATGACAACCACAATTTTTGACAGAGCCGAACACTGAACGTAAAAAAAGAGAACAAAAACGAAAAAAAAGGGGAAAAAAACAAGCCTTATAAAATATGCTGGATAGCTGGAACGGGTCATATAAAGTTGCCACTAGTTTCAAATGGGGCATACAAATGAAATGGCAAAAGCAAAATTTAAAAATACCGCAAGAGCATCAAATTATTTCGAATTTAACTGCCGTTGATGGTGTGGGAAAAGATCCTCAGATACAAATGAGGGTTATAAACCCTATTAACGATCTTTTCAGAAGACTACTGTGCTAAAAGTAGACATGTAGATTTTCTGGTTTTCAAGTATTGTTTTCAAATGTTTATAGCCAACACACATAATAGCTTATTTTAACCACCCACAGTTTTAAAAGATAGATTTACATAGTCTATTATTAAAACTAGTCGGATGAATATACTTATGTTAATAATGTATTGTACGAACAAGAGAAGGGTTGAATTCTTTTAACTTATCAACTTAGCTGACTGCCCGGCCCATTTTTTTTTTTTATATCCCATTTTAGTGACCCAAAAATGCAATTAAGTTTTGCTCGATAAAAATAGGCATTTTATGTGATTTTTTTATCAGGAAGTCAAACGCCCACCCGCCCCCCAAAACAGGTCTGGCAATCAATCTTAGATATTGTCGCTCGTTCGTTAGTTGCTTGCTGATAAGAAACGACACCGCAATTAGATAGCTGCATCGAAGATAAGCGAACCGCTTTTAATGAGTCCGTCGGGGCCGCTCATAAAAGACAGCGGCACAAATTGCGCACCGAGCAGAGCGCGGAGTTTCCAGAGAAATTTCATTTATGACTTGTTAATTAGTTAGGCAAACAATGTGCCTCAACTACAACAACAGCAACAACAAAAACTACAAACTGTCCGCAACATTAAAATGCTTTAAAAAGTGCGCCCAAAACATGCGCTTGTCAACACTGGCTGTGCCATAATTGGCAACACTGTTGCGTCAGCTGGGCAGAGAAAGAAAACAGCTGATCGGCAAAACGCACATTGTTGTCAAGTGTGAGAGAGAAAAAAAGAAGAAATAATGGTGTCTCCGTTTAAGCAAAATAAACAATGAATATAATTCAAATTGTGTATCATAGCAACCGATTTTCGTTTTTGTTCTACGTTTTCATTTCACAGCGGCCACAACTCTTTTGAATTTGCTGCAGACAAGAGCTTGAAATTGAAATTGAATCTCGATTACATTTCCTATAACAAACATTTCACAATGAGCTTCGACTTGGACACGAAATTGATTTGCACGGAGCTGGAGAGCAGTGACCATCGAAAGAGAAGTGCAACGTTGCTGCAGCTGCGCGAACAGTGCGAAAAGGCGCCAGAGAGCGTGAGCAGCGATGCTATAGCTGCCGATTTCGATGAACTGTATCTGCATCTGCTCAAGTGTTATGCCGATCGCTTTGAGAGCGTGCGCGGACGCGCCGTGCAGGCGGTGAGCGCATTCCTGGAGCGACTGCCGCCATTGGACTTTCATCTGCTGAACGTGGTGTCGACGCTGGCCGAGCGCATGGGACAGACGGAGACGGTGGAGCCCAGCGAGGAGATACGTCTGCTCTACATTGAGCAGCTGCATTTGATGTTGCGCAAATACGCAAAGATGGGCAATGTTGGCGTCTTCCGTGAGTGTTATCCCCAGGTCGTCAAGGTGCTTATCAAATCCATCAAGGATGACTATGCCGCCGTGCAACGGAATGGCTGTGCCACACTTGTCGAATTGTCGCGTGTGGCAGACACAATGGAGCTGCGTCCCTTTACCGAATCCCTGGCCGTGGCCCTGTACACCATGCTGAATCATCGGCACTCGGCGGCACGCATTTCCGCCGTGGAGGCACTGGGTCGGGTCAGTCTGCACATGGATGCCAGCGGCGAGGGTATGCGCCGCTTGATCATGGAGGTGTCGCCGCTGCTCATGGACTCCATGCCGCTGGTGCGTCGTGAATGTGGCCAAATGGGTGTCCTAATGCTGCTGGAGCTTCCCGATCGCTACTCGTACTTCGAGAGAATCCTGCCGCTAGTGCTTTGTTGCCTGAAGGATGACTCGCCGGAGGTGCTGACCTTTATACGTCCGCTCTGGGTGAAGTGCGGCAATCAGTTTTATGATGAAAACGAGGCAGAGCTCTCGCAGCAGGAGATCTGTGATCCACAAGTCGAGAACTATCCGGCAGGTGTGCAGCGTCCAACAATTGGTTGTCGTGGCCTTGTGCAGCGTTCCCTGCGTCTCCTCCAGCTGATCACGCGGGAGGCGGGCGACTGGAAGGATAATGTGCGTCTCCACTCCCTGAAGCTGCTCTATCAGTTCGTACTGCACGCCGAGGCAGCCATGACCGCCAAGTTCTTCGAGATATATGCCCAAGTATCGCAGGCCTGCTGCGATCGGGAGCCGGCAGTCAGTGCGGAAGCAAAGAAGGTGGCTGATCTGTTGGGTCGACTACTGGCATTTAATGCCTGGATTGAGCACGGATTCGATGGCCTGGAGCGCAATGCACGTGAATCATTCCTCTCTTGCTTTTACTATATGTTTACTGCTGCCTTGGGTGGCACCTATGATCATCTGTTGCGTCTTTGCAAGCTGCTAAAGAGCTCGGACTACTCTCACACATTGAAGCCAGGTTTCCAATTATACATACTGAAGACACTGGAAACCGTGCTGGACAAGGCCAGTCTGGTTACAGCCTCTATGGAGCAGCTCCAGGAGCTCTATGAGATCATCTACGTGACCGCCATGAAGGTAATGGCATTATCCTACTCTCTTGACAGCGAGGCCAACGAGAATGTTAATCGCGGCCAGGTGATCATCAAGCGTATCGTGCAGCTAGAAGAGATTACAATGGGGCAACTGCATGAGCGTTGGTTCTCCCTGGTGCTTCTTGATGTGGAGAACTTGGATGCGGCACAAGACGAAAACTCCGAGCCAGTATTGATGCTATACGGTCTCATCCATCTGGGCAGCATACGCTCGACCTACTTGACCCAGCTCATAGAAAAGGTCAAGCTCGTCTTTCAGCATTGCAGTGACAGTGCTCAGGTGCGCATCTTCAGCATCCTATCGATAGCAGCGTTATCCTGGTCTGAAACCGTCCGCGTGGAGCGGGAGCAGAGCACCCAACTCCTGAGCAGCTTTATCAATGAAATTGTAGAGCCTTATTTGGCCTGGAAGGCGGGTGCAAGTGGGGAAGCCATGCGTTCCATGGCCATGGCTACGTTATGTGCTTTGGCTCAAGGCGCCAAGGAGGAGGCACGTGAGGTGCTGCCCTCTCTAGCCAAGCACATGCCCAGTTTGCTGGAGGATCGCAATGTGACCACTCGCCATTATGCCATCAAAGCCATGTGCTACTTTCAGGGCATGTCCGTGGAGGAACTGAAACCTCTAGCCTATGCAACAATGCAGCGCATGGATGATCCCTCGGCAGGCATACGCGTTATAGCTGCCACTGCAGTAGGTAAATTGTGTCCAGTATTTAAAAGCGAAGAGGAAACAGAGGCAGAGGAGCGACAGCACGAGCGCGAGGTGTGGGAGGCGTTTGTAAAACGAGCTATGGATCTCCTACTGCTCTATAATGAAAGCCCTGAAAAGGAGATGCAGGCTGCCACACAGAAAACGCTCATCGAGCTGGCCAAGATGCACCCAGAAGCTTGGGAAGAGTGTTATAAACGCTCTCTGTCCACAGTCCGAAGTAAGGAAGGATTAGCTGATCTCTACGCCAAGATGAACATAAGGGATGAGGTACAAGCAGTAAAGGATTAGAGCATAAACTTATGTACATATAGATTTGGAATTAGTTTTTAGCGATTTGTAGATTTTCACAAGAATTCACAATTTTTTTTCGGCTGTTATTGCGTTCCCATTTGCCCCGTTTGCATTAATTGCCCGATCTGTCGAATTCTGAGTAGCAAATTATTGTAAACACAATCGCAACTCGCATCTGAAAGGCAAAATTTGCAGCTGCGACTGATGAAATTGCATTAAGCATTAAAGCATTTCCAAATCACAAAATGTTTTGTTTATTTTGCCATAGCTACGAATTTTGTTTGATGAATTTGCTTGATGAATTGTGGCAAAGGCGAATTATTACAGGCCGATCGCATATTTCATCTTACAAGTACAAATAAATCCAATTGAATTGAGGCTAACAGTTGGGAAAAACTAACAGCAAAAGGAACCAGAAATATATTCAATACTTACCAGAAAAATAACTAAATGTAAATAATTCAGTTGCTCATAGGACTAGACTTTATTAGAATCTTTATTATATTTCGGAATTTAAATGTATGTTTGGTCGTTCAGATTACTTTTAAAAGCATAGAAAATTTTTGATGATTTATATGCAGCACTTACCTCAGCTAAATAAAATTAACCTTTCTAATGATTGAGCATTTAGCTGCATGTAAAAGAATATTTAATTGGTTTCTGAAAACTTTCTCGAAGATATTTAATTTTTTTTATTTACCCTACTGTTGAACATCATAGCTACATATATAATGCTCAGATATTTTGTTCCCGAGCATATCAACAACTTGGTTAAATTTGACCTTTAGAAAGCTTTCACGATATTCGAATCAATATATTAAAAATCATTTTGCTTCTGTCAATTAAAGCAAATATGGAGTCCAGATATTTTTGCGAAGTTCTTATTTGACATAATATAAAACACAACGAATGAATATTATTTTCAATAACATGTTTCTCCCAACAATATTGAAATGCAATATATATATCAAAAGAGGAAAAAGATATTTCCATCGTCAACAACATAAGAATGCACTAAAAAATTTACAGTTCATGGAAAATAAATTGTGCAATTAAACTGACATTTTTGTGTTGAAAGATATATTTGAGACAGATACTGAGACAGCAACTGGCAACGTTGCTTAATCCGGGTCTGTGGAACTTTATTAGCATTCACTGTTAGCCAAGTTACCCCTCTCACCACTGTTAATCCTCAGCCAGCAGGAAGTTGTTCGCACAAAAAGTGTTGCATAATTTTGTGCGCTGCAGTTTGAGCCACATTTGATTGGTTTTCGGTTGACATTTGAGCCAAGTTGACCCAGATATGCACTACAGGTTCTGTTTCTAACTAATTTGTCACAGTTTTGTACAAAAAGTTTGCACTTGATATTAAAACAATTTGTCTAATTAAGCAAAATGTACAAGTTTCTAATTAAAATACACACAAAAAATGACGGGCAGACAGACAGACAATGACAAGCTTCCCATTACGCCCCCAATTACCACGCCCCCGCATAAGCTACTCGCAGCTGGCGCCCTTTCAAATGACGTTAAGGCGCCACCAACACACACACACACACATTCGCACACTCCCACATACGGGCGGGAATTTTATGTGCGCTTAATTGCCAGCAAATGAGCGAAGCTTTTTGTGTGTGCGAAAGCAAACACATCTAAATGACTAACTGTAAATAAATGAAAGCGCCAACTTGAACACACACAAACATATCCTTGCCTTGATGTGCACTTAATTAATTGCATTTGGTTTTGGTCAGGGTAATTAAAAATTTCCCAACGCCACGAGTATAATTTTAATTTCAGAACTGTGAGGCAAATACGAAGAAAATGTAAAGATAAGTGCGGAAGCAGCAACAACAACTGACAGTCGCTTATGCCACGTGAAGATATTCGACTTGTAGAGTCGTCGATGTTGGATTATCATTATTGTTATAGTGAAGCTCATTAAACTAATTATGTCGTACTCAAACTTCAAAGACTTGGCAAAATGAGATGCAATGTGAGCGAGACAAAAAGCGCGAGGGAAAGGCACGAACGTTTAATTAATCCTTTTCAGGCAGCGCAGCAGAGACGCAAAAGAGAAATACACACATACACACACACACATACACACACATAAAGCGAGTAAACAGTTATAAATGGCAGGCAAGGAAAAACGAAGGCAGAGCCAAAGCCAAAGTCAGGAAGGCAGGCAGACAGACGACTTCATTGTCGTCGTCCTTGGTGCCGCACAAATTAAATGCTACATTCAATGCCATTTTGAAATCATTTCGAGTGCCGACCCCAACTGTCAGCGGTAGGAGGGAGGATGGATTAAAGGGGGTGACTTGTCAGGATGCAGAAAGTTGCCAACTCGACTTGCCCGACTTCTGCCGCAATTGAATTTCGTTAGACCGCCCTAACCCATTACCAACTGAATAAAAAAATAATATAAAATCAACTACAACAGCCAAGGCCAGATGGGACGACTAAGGAAATACCCAATAAGTTGAAATACAGTAAAATTTATTTTTTAAATAAATAAGTTAAGTCAGTTTTGGAGGCAAAAACGCTAAGCTAAGCGAGAAAAATCCAGATTTGGCGAGAAAAAAGATAGACTGTGAGATAAGATATCTTAAAACGAAAGAAAGGACTAAAGGTTGCTTCTATGACTGCTATATGATATAGTAATCCGATTCCTACAAAATTAAAAATGTAAAATATTCAAAAAAAAAAAAAAAAAACAATTACGAATTAAGTCTAATAAGCCACCATAGATACAAATTACAGGGTATTTAAAGCGGTTTCCCTAATACTGCATACCTTGGAGCTTTTATACATTTTATGTTGGCAATTTGAAAATTACTTTCATTACACTTGAAAAAATTAATTTAAATTGTACATGATTTTTTCCGTCTCTTCGACTTTATTTGTCAGTTGTCGCATATTCACACTCGGCTGACTAAATATAAAAATGGTGCTGAAAAGCTGACCCATTTCCAGAAATTTTCTATAAAATAAACATACAAAAAAAGGGCCGTGATCATTTTGGTCAGTTTTTGGCAGACTCGACTATGTTTCGGGTTGTTCATGACAACCATTAAAAAATTTGAATTATAAGAGAGCAAGGACATGCAGTCAAGCGGACGGACAGCTGAAGCAGCCTCATCATCATCACTAATTGAGATACTTTCATTCTGCCCAAGTTGCTGCCTCAGTTGTCGTTGCAAACAAGCAGCAGCAGCAACATTCACAGTGGCAGCATCCTTCACTGTCTGCCTCTCGTTTTAACATTTTTAAATTGCGCCGTCAACTCCACTTGGTTGGAGAACAGGCTGCAGACGTCACTCGTTATACCCTTACAGAAGGTATTGTAATTTTCTCACGAAACTTGTAACGCATTAAAGGAGGCATGGTAGAAACCAAAAAAGGGTGTATATATTTTTCAGCAGATATGCAAGTCGATATAGCCATGTCAGTTTTTCCATCTTTTTTTAAGGCTATATTTATAAAACGTGATACATTTCTGTATTTTTTATGCATGCATTAAAGTGCATACAGTGTAGGTGCCGCAACCGGTAGGATAACTATACTATATTAAATAGCTATCATTGAATCTATGAATCGAAAATTAACATTAAATCAAAAAATCGTCGTTGCTTTCTGTGTCTAATAACAATAAGTTAAAAATTGAATTAAAAAGTTTTGCAAGCGTAACTAAAATTCATCGTTTTTTTTCTTATTTTCACTTGCTTTTCTGCTTTTATAATTTCTTTATATAACAACCTTTCACATATAAGTAAAATTAGTCAACGTAACAATTAATCCGTCGTTGCCTTGGCAGCACTTGTATAACAATATCCCAACAAATGGGCCTCGTCGCACGATGAACGGTAATTAAATATATACCTCATCGTCCGCATCTTTGCCAAAACTTTCGAGTGGTACGCTTAGCAATTAGGGTGCAAGGCTTCCAATAAAAACGAGCTCATCCACCCACCGACAACAAACACCCCATCCCCATTCCAATCCCTATTCCCATCCATTCGCTGCTGTTGCCATCGTTACCTTGGTTTGGGATGGAGTTCGAAGCTGAATGGATGGAGCCAGAAGCTGAAGGGGCTGGACGTGCGCTTCATTTGCTATAACTTCGCTTACTTCCACTTAAATGCTTAATTATAATTAAGTTTCATGTACAACGCATAGATATAATATACGAGAACATGAAACTGTCTCTTACTTGTCTTTTGCAGCGGAAGCATCCTGGCACATTGCGAGTACTTGAAATTAAATACAAATAATCTTTTGACTCGATTCCCATTCCTTTTCCTCCTCTCGCTCACTCTCTCTCTCTCCCTCATTTGAGACGAATGCCAAAGGGTTCGCGTCGCCTTTGCTCGTTTGGCGTTGTTTTAATTACGTCTTAATGTCGACGCATAAGCGGAGTCCATCCTCCTTTCCTCTGCGGGGTGAGCTTACGAAGGAAGGTTCAATGCTCCAGAGTTGTGCGTATCAATTCAACGTTAATTGCTCGCCTGCTCCAAATTGTGCCAAAGTCTGTGCAGTTAATGTGAAAGTTAAGTGCCAGGCCAAGACGAAGATGAATATGAAGGGCAACGACGAAGGCAAAGCCGATAAACTGCGAAGGCGCGAAAGCCATTTTGGCAACGTTTTATTGATTTTTGCACGTAACAACGCCAGAGGCAATTCAGGGGGGATGAGTAACGGCATCACTCGATAATGAGAACAGTGGTTCACTTCTAATTAAATGCCCAAAATATTTAAATAGTCTAAGTAGCAATATGACAAATTACACGCAGTCCATTTAAAATTAACATAATTATATAGGAAGCACATCTTAAAGATACATTTTTAGCAAATTATGTGTAGCTAATCAAATCTGCAAAAATATAAAAAAAATATTTGCTGATTTTTATTCAAAGTAATTATTTTTCTATATAAGTTACATAATATATGTATGAAATTTATAAAGGTTTCATATTTTTTTATCTCTTTGTAAAACTCTAACTTGTAACTTAAAAAAAAACTTTTATTTTTTAATTTCAAAATGAAAATTTAAATTGACTTTCAAAAAAATGTTGTAGGGTTTTGGTCTTTATTGCGATTTTCAGATATTTTTGGTATGTGCATACAATTAAAATTTCTAATTTAATTGCAATTTTCGTTATATATTTAGAAATAATACTTATATAAAAAATTAAAAAACAGAGATTTCTATTATTATTTCATCCATTTTTTCTTTGGATCAATAATAAAAGTCAAACTTAATTATCATAATATCGAAAATAGTATATCTGAGACTGTCCCATTCATTCAGCTAAATAGTTTAGGTTCGGGCTGATTTTGTACCCTATAAATAGTTTAGGTTTGGACTGATTTTGTACCCTATCGAACCACTGTGCAGCATGGCGTCGTTGGCACATTGTGTTTAATTATGAGCGCTTGCCAGACAATGACGAAGACGACAATCGCCTCTGACTCTGAATCTGACAGTGTAACTGACTAACGGAAGCCGTGCACAAGTAGCAAGCAAGGAGGCAGTGGCAGGAGGCAGTGGCAGGAGGCAGTGGCAGGAGGAGAGTGGCAAGGCGAAAAGGCGACAGGAGGCAAGAGGCAAGAGGCAAGTGCCACTCACTGGCTGGCTATGTATCATTATTATGATGCCTGCAAGTGTTTATTTTTGGCTGCCAACAGCAGTTTTTTCTTTTTTTTTCTTTTTTTGTTAATGTGGCCGTTAATGTTGTCAGACTCTCTCATTACAGTTGTCGGAGTGCTCGAGCCGTCGACGGTCGTCAGCTGAGGCTGAGGCTGAGGCTTAGACACAGGCTGAAGCTGAGGCTGAGCGATGGGAGCAACGTTGGCATTAATTAAGCATGTTTGACTGTGAATGTCAACAGCAGCAAATGCTCTCTGTCTCAGTGTGTGTATGTTTGTGTTCGTGTGTGTATGGGTGTGTGTGTGTGTGTGTTTGTGTGCGTTGACAGGCGGGCAAGTTGTGCCACACTTGCCAAAGGGAAAGGGGAGGGCGATGGGCGTAAATGGCTGACAGGCGCTCAGTTTACTTTTCGGGCCACGTAATTAAGTGACGCAAGTCAATTTATTTTGCAATTAATCATTAATTTATGCGCACGGAAGTATAATTGACTCATATTTCAACTCAGATGCCGATAGAGTGAGAGACAGGCCAAGAGACAGAGAGACAGTCGAACATTAGAGTGGAAAATGTTATCGTATTTCAACTGTAATGGCGAATTGCGATGTCTTATTGCCCCAACCCCTAAGCCTATCACCTTTTACTCGCAAGATTCTTCTGATTATCAACGTCCCGAATCGACATCATGTCCAGAATGCGCATTTGTATTTGCGCTGTTTTATAATATGTATAATACGTTTACAGCTTTCATAATGGCTCGCCTATTTAAATTAATTAATTTCCTAGTCGCAGTTCAAGTGAAACGGTTCAATTAAGTTCAGTTCAGATCTATTAACAAAAAACAAATCAAATTAATTTCATTCTAAGTAAGGACTTAAAGGAGGCATAAGGATCTTACAATCTGACAGTCCTGTAATCCTGTAATAAGTGAACTAAACTCAGTTCTCCAACTTTAACACTAAATCACATCAAAATCAACACCTACGGTAAATAAACGTCAATTTAAATGAACATAACTTAAGTTTGAATAAAAATCGAAATAGAGCCTTACATTATGAGGATGTAAGAAAATAAAAAACATCAAATTATACAAATAAAATCAATTTAAAGTGAATCAGCTTAACTTTTAGGCAAATAATGCAGAGACTGCATTCATTGTAAGTAGTATTATAAAAATAATTAAATGATTTCTCTTAATATTCATTGGTTTAATTACAATAAAATGACAAATTTTGAGTTCAATTTTTTACTTGAAAAATAATCATCCTTAAGTTTTATTTTTTCTAAAAAAATAATGTTTAGTTTTACTCAAAGATTACGCATCAAGTTGTAATTTTGACTTTTCCATTTCGTTTTATTAGCTCAATCTAATGTAGAATACTGAAAGATTTAAAAATATATCATATCATATATTTACAAATGGTAGTGTTATAACAAGTACAGAGGCTACACTTTTAGGGTATAAAGTTATTAAAAAAAAATGCTTTTAAATACCCGCACTTTATAGTCGCGCATATTTTATGAACTTTTTGAATAATTTATAATGCAACCAAACGATTGATTGATGGCAGCGAGTGCAGCCATCACAAAAAATAAAAACCAAACACTCATAACTGATGGCATCTGTTCATTATAAATGCATTCATGTAAGCTTGTATTCATTTTGCAATTAAGCCCAGATATGACTCGTACTCATTTAAGCTGATTTAGCCATAACTGTGCTTGTTTTTTTCAATAGTTCTGACTCAACTTGTGCTCCATTAAATGGCAATTAACTTTTGGCTCAAGAGGTCACAGGTCATGCTAGCCTTGGCAAAAATAGAACCAAAATAAGGACGTGCAAGTGTCGTGCTTATATATAAATAACTAAATATTTAACTTAAGGGAAAATGTTAAATAAAGTGGTCTATAAATAACTGACAAGCTGAAAAACTTTAAAATAGACAAAAAGTAATAAATAAAACATGATAAATTAGATTATTTGCTATTGCTCAAATTGACAAGCTTATCTAGACATTATTTGTCTGTATAAATGTTGTTATCTGCAAGCTAATTTTAGTAATGTCAGATATACGTTTATTTGTGAGGTCTTTTATGCAACTTTATTGCCTACAAAATGGTTAGATTATATGAAATTTGTGTTACTAAGTGCCAACGTTGAAGCAACTCGACTCGACGTCCCCGCAGTGAATCAAATCACATCAAATTATGCTGATGACATAGGAATTTTTGTGACCATTTGTGTTAGTTGCTCGCTGGTGGCCACTTTCATTACTGTTGCCGCCGCACTCATTTAAAATATCATCAATCATAGCCAGTTAGTTAATTGCGTCCAATTGTGTGAGTTTGCATGTGTGCGTGTGCTGTGTGCTGTGTGTGTGTGTGTGTGTGTGTGTGTGTGTGGGACAAAGGCGAGCCAAGCTAATGGCCAAGCAAAAAGTGGCGAAAGAAAAACGAAAACGTTTAAAAACTGCCAGCGCAGGCAAATTAAAAATAAAGCTTAAGCACGCCAACTTTGGCCAGGCCAAAACGAGTCAAAGCGGGGCCAGGCCAACTGACCTGCAAAGTTCAAGTGAAATAAGCCATGACAAGGCACCGCCAAGTCGCCACCCCCCAAACTCACTGCCAATTCGAGGACCTTAAATAAAAGTTGGCCCCAAAAGTTTTGACTTGTCTTTGAAAGCCACTTCGCTTCAACTAAAGAAATCAAAATGCGCTGGCAAATCTATGAAAAATGATGACAGGAAGCATTTGCAACGGAAATGAGGCGAACGGTACTTCCGTTTTATACATTGTACAGTTACAGCAACAATGGTCACATAATTAGCCAACATTTTGGCTCACTTCGATTATTTCTATGAATGAGCAGGCAAATTGAGCAGTTCTTTCTTAGGCCAAGTCAACTCAACAGTTGGCCAAATCGAATTGTCGACTGACAGTAACACATCACTGCGTTTTACCTTTTCACACAAACTGAGGGGCAACAAACTGCGAATTTAACTGTACATGGTACCAAAAATAACTTGAAAATTGCGCAGCATTTATAATCTGTCTTTGATTTATATAACGATTTCCGTTTAAGGATCCGACAGCAACGAAAATGTTGCTGCGAGCGTAGTTGACGTTTGTCCCAAAGCCACCCTTCATGCTTCATCCTGCAGCCTTCACCCTCAACCTTGACAGCTTTATGTGCTGACTTGACAATAACAGCACACACACACACACACACCCAAACACACAGAGCGAGCGAGACAGAGAATGGCAGGACGTGCTGCTGGCACTTGCTCCTTGCTGAGTTGAGTTTGGTTGCCTGGTCGTGGCAGCACAATGACATGAATTCAATATAATAAATAAAATATAATGCTGTCAATAAAAATAAGTAAATACTTAGGAACGTGAACAAGCTGCGAGGGTTACTCAAAAAGTATGATGCTTCGTGAGTCAGTTAATATATTAAACATATTTTTATGGTCCATACTCCTCGAGCGACCCTCGCTAGCATCTGCAGCAGCAATAGCATAAATAGTCAATGATTTAAGCATCGTTGGGGGAGTTCTAGCTAAAATCTTAAATGCTTCACTCAAAATAGCTTCATAATGTCTGTGTGCGCTTGAGATTTGGCCAACACACAACACACAACTTGGCAACGACTGTGCGTCATTATATAAATGTGGACGGCAGAGAGAAGAGAAAAGAAAACAACTGAAAAGTATTGCGCTTAACAGCTGACAGGTAGCAGCTAAAGTTGCACGAGTGTGTAAGTCTGAGAGCCTGAGAATTTAGCTTGGTTGAACATGTTTTATCCTTGGCAGCAAGCAGGAATATAATGTGTGCGTCTTAAAGAATTTGGAAATCATGTGGAAAACTGTCCGAATTGTCTGCTGTAGCTTTCCACAATTGAAAAGCTGTCATAAACATGTGTGTTTGGAAAATACGCGCATGATTTAAGTTAAATTTGAACTTAGTTTAAGCTCAGGATTTACTGTAAAAAAAAAAAACAAATAATTAAGTTCAGCTTTTCTAGCTAATAAAATTCTTTAAGCCTACAATAATTATTTGTGGATTAAAATGTATTCGCTTGTAGAAAAAAATAAGATAATTATCTTGAAATTATGCACAATTTGAGCTTCAGTATAATATAACATAAACTTTATCTTCAATATCCATTTACGTGTAATTACGCACTAATAATCTGAAAAACATATTTTGAAATTGAGCACAGTTTGAACTAAGTTTCTACTTAACTTATATATAACATTTACTTCTTCTTCAACAACTCTTGCTCAACTTTATCTATTAGACATTTCAGAAGGTACACAACATTGAAAAATATATATTGAAATAAAACTAAATTCGAATTTAGTTTTAGAGCAGTCTTTAAGTTAAACTAAAGGTGTATTTATTTAACTTAAATATAACATAAAATTCTTATTTAAGCGGTAATACTTTTATTTTCATATGCCATTCGAATATCCTATAACTATCCATTCCGCAGTGCATACTGTGTGAGTGCACTCATTTTCATCGCTTATGATTTATTTATGCATTCATGTGCGAATACGAATACTTTCGTTGAGCCAACGCAATTTTCTTGTGCTCAACTCCTGTTTACTTGCCCGGGCATTGAAAATAAAAAAAATGTATTTGTTGGAAGCAAAGTTGGCTTGGCATGCCACAAACTACTCGACAAACAACAACGCACTCAGTCGGACTTGTGATAAAGTCGAAAGTAGAATAAAAATAGAAGAAAACTCGCAAAAGGAGGAAAAATAATAGAATAAAATTGCAAATGCAAAGGACCTTGTTTGTTGTTCAGTTTGTGCCTCAGTATGCCATTGGCTTTGATCGAGTTGTCAGTGACTTGGCTTTCAACTTTCTTCTTTTTTCTTTTTTTTTGTAAAGTTTCATCTTTAAACTAATTCAATTTTCTGTGTCGTGTCGGTCACAAAGTTAACCCAATTTGCAAGCGAACAGAGA
Source organism: Drosophila innubila (assembly GCF_004354385.1). Lineage (NCBI taxonomy): Eukaryota > Metazoa > Arthropoda > Insecta > Diptera > Drosophilidae > Drosophila > Drosophila innubila. The sequence goes on from NW_022995380.1 coordinate 9,971,681, forward strand.
AATAGATGTATATCGTACATATTAAACAGAAGTTTCAATTACACAATCTCTAACAATACTGGTGTTTTTTTTTTTGTATTATTTGTTTTCCTGTAAACTTGGCCAATTGTTGCATGTAAGTATAAGAGAAGTAATTTTGATTAGAAAATGAAAACAATTAAAACAACTAGGCAACAATGTGGCAAATAAATGCGAGACGCAAGAAACAAAACTCTGCGCATGACACAGGTAAATTCATTAAAGTTGCCAGCCAACCGCATAAACACACAAACACACACGCACACACACAGTCACAGTCACTCAAGTCTGTCGATACTAACGATGGATGTCCTGTGGCATAGGTTGTGGCAGCTTCTGTGTGTGGCACATCAATTTAATTAGCGAGCACATAACTCTATGAAATATTCAAGCAATTTCAAGCGAAATATTCACCAAGCAACGCAACTCAGCTGAGCCGGACAGTCAATTTCCCCAGGAGACACTAACAGCAGCAGCCTCAGCAGCAGCAGCGGTCGCAGCAACTCCCTGAGGGGGCGTGGCAATTGCCACCGTAAAATTGTTTCGCTGCCTTCATTAACACCTCATCATACTCAATTATCGCGCAGTAAATTCTTTAAATTTCCTCAACTTTCATCGATAGTGTAATATATAAATGCGAGTGCCTTTTCTGGGAGCAGACAAAAAGCAAACGAAACGTAAATATGAATGACAAATTACACACTTTTGCCTGCCAGATTGACAACAATACACACACACACTTACACAGAGATAGAGAGAGAGAGAAGGAGAATCATAAATGTCAGACTGCGAACAAAAAAAAAAACAGCATAGACGGGTACGCATTAAAATAAGCTGACATGGCGAATTGGCCAAAAGGAGCAGAAGTAGCTAGTCAGCCATGTTTAACGTCAAGCTAACACACACACAGACACAAGGCTTAGAAGTAACAGCGCAATCATCGAGTGCCTGACTACTAGATGCTCATTACTTAAGTTAATTAAATGTATATTAATTGCATTCATGATATTTAAACTTTAAGCGTAAAAAAATTATAGTATTCTCTTAGGAAATCGCGTTCTTTTAAAAAATAATAGCTTTCGTTATTTATATTCGATCTTGATGCTATTATTATTGTTAATTAAAATTATAAATGGTAATAAAAAGGATCATTTTGAAGTCTGTGAGAGCTGTTTTTTCCAGCCGACAGACTGACGAACATTAATGTACAATTTATAAGGTTGACTAACGCTTATAAAAAGGCAGAGAACGCTGCAAAAGCAGTGAGAAAAAAGTGGAGGAGTTGAGCAACGTTGTCAAGGGATGTGTATAAGAAAGAAGACATCCATGATGATGATGACGAGCTGAACGCACTGCCGCAAGGCAAATGACGTACAGACAGCGAGCTGGAGACATGCTAAAGATTCGACAGAAGCTTGTTAAAATACCAGCAAGGAAGCAGCCAGGAGCAAGTAGACAGGAGCAAGGAAAGAGCAGCCCGAAGTCAGCAACTCCTGCGGAATGTGTGTTGTTGTCAATGCAACAAAACGACAACGAAATAAAATGAAATGAAATAAAATGATGTGAAAATTGTGGACACTGCCTCAAAGTCTCGAAGGAGGATAATAATGAAGGCGAAAAGAGTTTCGCATATACAAACATAACGCTCACATATATGCAAGCTTGTCAATGTAGCTAAGTGTGTGTGTGTGTGTGTTTGGGTGTGTGTGTGACAGGCTAGCAAAACTTAAATGCCATTAGTAGCTGGCGTTTTGGACCTCGTCTATATCCTCACGCCCCCCGGCCACGTGCGGGGAGCAAAGGCAGAAGCGTGCCAGGTAACTGGCACACACACACACACCAACACAGCAATAGTAGCTCACACACTAAGCTACTGAACGTGCCTCAAATTGTACGCCACAGCACAAACACTCTCTCACTCTCTTTTACTCTGTCTCTCTCTCTCCTCCTCCTCCTTCTCCTCCTTCTCTCTCTTCCTTGCTCACTCTCGCACAGCCGTTGCTGTCGTTGTCGTTGCCGTTGAGGGGCAGGCAATTGAAATAACTTCTTCCGCTTGCCTGCCTCGCTTCCGCTGCTTGAATATGTCCTCCCTAAACTCATGCCACACACACACATACACACAAACACACACTCCAACTATACACACACCCACATAACCTTTTGAGCAGCTCAACAGACTTGAATTACCGTTATTTTTTTGTCCGTTTATTTTGTTTGGGCTGTAAGTGATTTTACACGAGCTTAGCAACATGCTGCCAACATGTTGCTCAGCAACATGCTGCTACAGCGTTTCATGTTGAGAGCGACTTGCGCTCAATTTAAACGTACAGTGAGAGAATGAGGTTGAGTGTGTGTGTGTGTGTGTGTGTGTGTGTGAGTCAGAGTGAGAGTGAGTGTTTGAGTGGGTGGTAGGGTAAGGTTAGTCCTTTTATATGTCATCCCCATTACTGTTCTTGTTGTTGTTGTTGTTGTTGCTGGCAATAAAACACATTTAAGCACGCATTACGTTATACGTTATTGAGCGCACGCTGCTTGAAACTGACATTTGAACAGCAACTGTGTGCGTGTTGTGTGTGAATGTGTGTGTGTGTGCTTGTGTGTGTGGGTATGGTTATAACTTTGCACTTTGTATTAATTTAAATTGCTTTTGGGATTGTCAACCGTGAAATATGACACAGAACGATGGCATTTAAATGTCATGCTAAGTTCTAGCAACAAATTAACTACAGATTTGCTTTCCTTCGTTCTCTGTGGGAACTGCTCTGATTATGTTTGCACCATTTATTGAAAATTAAAAAAACAAAGAGCTGATATCAAAGTTCAAAGAATTAAATATGAGGAAACTAAAATAAATAACTAAAATAATTCGCAGTGTAAAAATGTAGAAAACTTAAGTTCATTGATTTTCGACTGGAATTTCTTTTTATATAGTAACATATTTTTAGTTCATTGTGCGATGATTCTAAAATATTATGTGGAGTGACTCCGGGGTATTTATTACTTACAAAATATTATACAATAGTTAAATCAATATCAATACAAAAATCCGAAATCAAAAATATTTATTTAAATATTTAAGTATATTTTTTCAAACATTTTTTATATTGGATTTTGTGGAATTTGTGATTTTCTCATTAATTTCTTTCCAATTTTTAATTTTTTATTACAAGTTTTCTAGCTTTCATTTATAAAATTTTATTATCCAATTTGTTAGGACATTTAATGTTATTTGTCAAAATTTGTATAGGAAATCATAAATATCGTATAGTACCCTTAAGCATATTCAAAACTTGGTTTCTCTACGCGCTTAATTCGTTTCTCACTCTGTGTGTGGCTTTTGCCGTTTGTGAAATTAAGTTAAATTGTGTCACACTCAAATGTTGTGCTATAAATTCATGCCACACGCCCAACACACGCAAGGCTATGCAAAGGGGGGGAACCTCTTGTCACCCCTTAACGTATGTGCCTCCTGCCTGACTGACTGCCTGTTTGCCAGCTTGAATCCTTTTCGAGGCTACGTCTGTTGCTGAGCTCTCCAGCATTTTGTTATGCAAATCAGAACGCAGTGCGCCAGGAAATGGCAAATGGTTGGCCAAACAGACAGGCGGACGGACGGACAGACAGACGGATGGGGCAGGCGTGTTGTGGGCTAAATAAGTTGAACTACATTACGTTCTGTATTTTATTGCATTTGGTTGCTGCTTTGGAGGGGAGTGTAAGAAGTTGAAGGTTATTCCCCATTGCCAGTGGCCAAAACCATTAATAATATGACGACAGCTGTTGGGCTAATTTCATTTTACGGCTATCTAACACTTTACGTTTTTACCCTCTGTTTATTGCAGCCACCACGCCCACTTACAAGCCAATTAACAGCGCCCTAAATGATGCCCGAAACTGAACGCGACTCGTTGGTGGCAGCAGAAATGATCAGTGGCGCCTCGCCACACGGTTATGGAATAGTCAAGGACAAGCAACAGCTCCAACATCATCATCAGCATCAGCATCAACAGCAGCAACATCAGATACAACTATTGCAACACCAACATCTGCAATCCGATTCCATTCGCTCCAGCAGTGTGGCAGCAACATCTCCATATGAAATGGCAATCAACTCGCATGTCTACTGCAGCTCCTTGAGCATTCCCCCCACCTCAGCCACAATGGTCAGTCCCAGCAGCAAGGAGAAATTGGCCAATTTATCGCGTGTGCGCGACAACAACAACAGCAGCAATGGCAATGGCAATGGCAATGGCAACGGCAACGGCAGCTGCAGTGTCAGCCCCATCTCGTCCGGCAGTTCGCCAACAACGTTTCTCCAGAAACAATTGGAGGCACCACCCAGTCGCCAAGCGGCGTCTCAGCAACTGCAGCTGCAACTGCAACTGCAACCGCATCGCTTGATGACACCTTTTCCCACAGCCACATCCAATTCGACAGCTACATCCAATCAGACAGCTAGTTGGCATGCCCATGTCTATGCCCGTCCTCCTAATCGGCCCACTCCGCACTACATTGCGGATATTCTTGGCATGGATGTGGCCGAAAAGATGGCGTACTTTAACGCTGCAGCTGCAGCCTCAGTCACTGCCACCAATTCGGCAACATCACCAAAGAGCATCCTGCGCAACATCGAACAACAATATGCACAACAGCCTCAGGAGCAGGAACAACGCACACATCGCAGTGCCTCCATGAGCGATGCCAGCGAGGAAGAAACTGCAGTCAACGTCACAGCTGGAGCAGTAGCAGCAGCAACAGTTGCAGTTGCAACAGCAGCAGCAACAACTGTCACTGCATTAGCACCGCTCGATCAGCCATTGAATCTGTGTGTGGCCAAAAAGTCGCGCGACGGCAACGCCTCATCTCCCATGCTTGCAGCCAGGCAGAACACACCGCTGGCCAAGACAGGTGGCAAGAAGGGTAAGCAGATATCATATATAATAAGCTACAATCTATATATATAAAAAACACTTTGTCCTGACTTACTGACTGAAGCTAGCAGAAGGCGGAGCCCTCTAGTAAACAATGAAATGTATATATCATACTGAATTCATCTTTGGAGTTGATCATAGCAATCAATTTACATTCGATTGTTAGGGTATTTACGCTTCGGTGTAAATAAATCCATTTCATACATTTCATGTTTCTGAATATTCATTTTAAGCTCATTATCGAGTTTAAGTAAAATGCTGATGAATTTTAATTAAATTGTAATGGAACTTGCATTTTCTTACATTCTTACGGTTAGCTTGATATTAACTATAATATTGTATCAAATTAAATTGAAACTAAAATTTACTTGTAATCCCTTCAGTAGCAATCATCTTAAACTTATTTGCGAGAGTATTAACACTTCGTTGTGGCAACTCCACACGTTTTTTTGCCCAATTTCGTATTTTTATATTGGCGCCGTATAATTTTTGCAGCTTGACGCTTCACGTGCTTGCCAATTGAGCGCAGCGTGAAGCTCTCAACACGCTTCAACGAAGCGTGCGGCGGCCAACGCGGCGTATGCGTGTTCTGCCAACACAAATGATCTCCGACCGAGAATCTCCAAATTGCCAAAAACAGCTCGCATATATTCCCATTCCTAGCATTATGATTGCTCTATTAATACTGCTGAACTCCAGTTGAATTTTTCTAGTCGAAATCATTAATTAAATCATATCAAATTTAAACTATTTAACAGACACCTAAAACTAAATTAATTTTTCAACATAATCAACTTAATTTTATTTGTTCATTCAGTTTAAGAATTGTTTAAATATTCTATATTACAGAATATACATAAGGCAAAAATAGACAGCCTAATTAACTGTATTGAAATTCTATTAACTATAAATAAATAAACATTGAGAATTTGCAATCGTCTGCCAAGTTGTAAATATCCTGTCAAAGAACCAATCAATTGGAAGCAAAAATGTAATTCAAGTGAACACTAATTAACTGCTTATTGTTTTTGTCAATGCAATTTATTTATTGTTCGCTTCTAGAACACGAGAAAGAAGGGGGGCATAAAAACAACAACAAATTTAATTAGAAATACAGCAATTGGCATACGGCAATAATAAGCAATAAAAATCAGTTTGAAATGAGGCAAAGTTGAGAGCACAAAATGGAATTGAACTCATAGTCGCACATTGCTATTATTGTATTGTATTGTAGCTGTTAATTGCTCAATGCTGTGTTCAACTTTTATTGTTATTAAAATCACGTACTTGACTTGGCGAAAAATATAAACAAACAAGTGCAACAACAATTGCAAATGCGAAAACGAATGTGTGTACTCATATTCGTATTGAAATAATGTCGTTTAAGACCCATTTTGTGATTTGCAACTGTCGTCTGTTAATTTTCGCTTAATTACCTCCATAAATGGACAAGGGAATGGGAACAGGGCAAGAGTAGGGCAGCAATGGTAGGGGTCAGGAGAAGGCAGGCATTAAACTGTCGCCAGTAAGCGGTATGGCAATTGGCAATTGGCGAACAACGAAACAAAACAAATAATCAAACATTTGTGTTACGCTTGTATTGTTTTAAGGTTATGCTCTTGTTTTTCTGTTTATTCTATTTTCTATTTTCTATTTGCTGTTCGTCGTTTGCCGTTTAGTTTTATTGATTTCGTGCCAATAGGGCGCCGTTTTAGTGATCCACTAGACTCGTTTATAGTGGCGATGTCGTGTGTCTAGGGGTTGCTTTAAGTGCCCTGGACATTTAGTTGCCTCAATGCCGGGGGCGACAACAACGGGCGGCTGTCAGTCGGCCGCCTAATTAATCACAGTGTCATGCATATGCGCCCCGCCATATGAGGCCGTTCGGCCCACGCGGCGTATTAGTAATAACGACAACAACGACTGAGACTGTGACTGTGACTGAGACTGTGACTGAGACGGCGGCAGCAACGTTCGTTAACATTTAACTGTCAATTAGATTTCAATTATGCATTGGCAATTGAAGCTGTCCAGGCATGTACAACAACAACAACAACAACAACAACAACAAAGACGTCGACGTCGACTCATGCCAGACACGTTTTGGCCCCAGCCAAAGTAATAGGTGTAGCTGGAAAAACATGGCGTTGTTAACACTTGTTTTTCACTCAAAGCGACAGGCGATCACAGGCAACAACAACAATTAGCAATGACTATGGGATGAAGCGACTATCGACAGTTAAAAGTCAATCTATTACTTATTTTTATTTAGTACGTTTTAGAAAATAAAAAATAGACAGATGTGATTATATTTAATTCTTAGTTATATGAAACAAATAAATACATAACATGTTTCGTAGAATTTAAACCAGGGACTGTAATCATTATAAGCTTTATTATAAAACTCAAGAAAAAATCTTTATTCTATGAGTTTTATTATTTTACTTTTGAGCCAAAAATAAAACTCAGAAATTTTCATTATTTTTGAGCAAAAAAATAAAACTCAGAATAATGATTATTTCTTGAGTTATAATTTTTTGGATCAAAAATAAAACTCAAGGTATTATTTGTACCTACCAACTTGAGTTTTTTTTAAATTCAAAAAAATAAAACTCAAGAAATAATCTTTACGCTATGAGTTTTATTTATTTTGCTCAAAAATAAAGATTATTTCTTAAGTTTTATTTTTTTTTGCTCAAAAATAATGACTATTTTAAAATTAAAGTAATAAAAATCATAAATCTTAAGATTATGGTGAAATTGCATAGATTACCCTTAAAGAAAAATTTTGGTATATTTTCATATTTACTAGAAGCTAATGATTTTTTCAATGAAAAAAATAAAATAATCATTATTTATTGTCCCTGATTTAAACACAAATCATATTATTATTATTTATTTTATTTTCGTTTATTATCTAAATGAGCACAATTGTAATTGTTGTTTTCCCCATGTTTTTGATATGATTAGTTCTTTAATTAAAAATGCCCAAACTATTTAATAAATAGCAATCTAAGCATTCAATGAAGAGAAAATACAAAATTAAATAAATAGTAGTAATTTCAGATTCTTAAGAACTTTTATAGTAATTCATGCATAGCAATTAGTATATTACAATCAGTTTCTAGGGTACAAACACAAACAAGCTAAGCAGTCATAAGCTTCCAGCGAATTCCGAGCGAAACATATTTCTGCATATTGCAAAAAAAAAAAAAAAACGAAAACTTGAACTCAAATCGCAGCTCAGTTTAGAGGTAACAACGCATAACCAAAGCGGGTCGATTGTCCAGTCAATTGTTATGTCATTTGACAGGCAAATTGCAAATAAAAAGGTTATATAAAATGACAGCGATTAAAGCTGAAAGCCAATTTAGGTTAAGCAGCTGTGTATGTATTTGTTTCGCAATGGAAATAAAACAAAACGAAACAAGTAACAACAATTTGCAATGGCTAATGGTTTCTTTATATCGCACCTTTCCCACAGAGAATTCGGGCAAACCGGCTGCGAAAAAGAAGAAACTTATGTCCGGCACAACGGCCGATCTGCCGCCAGATGTAAGTCCCACAACCAGCAGCGATAGTATAATGCGGGATCGTCTCTTGGGCAACAATAGTTCGCCGAGCAGTACAAATCAACAACCGGCTAGCAATAACAACAACAACAGCAGCAATAATAATTTGGAGACCACAGAGGATGATTCCGATTCGGGTTCAACGGATGCAAGGCGTAAGAAAAAGGCACGCACCACGTTTACGGGTCGCCAAATCTTCGAGCTGGAGAAACAATTCGAGAAGAAGAAATATCTCAGCTCCAGCGAACGCACCGAATTGGCCAAATTGCTAAATGTCACCGAAACACAGGTAAAGCTTTCCAAATATTTATAACAAATACTCTCAGTTTATTAACAAATACACTTTAATCGATAAGCTCTAATTAAATAAGGATCTCAATTATGAACAAAAACACATATTAAATGAATTATGCAGTAATTTGCATATTTAATTATTGGCATGATTAGCTCATTTCAGCACATTTAATTTAATAAAATTTCTTAAAATTCAATAATCTACATATATCCCGAAAATTCAAATTAATAAATAATTATGCTATGACAACAACAATGTAAACAAATGTTGTCAATTAATATGAAAACAAATCCCTGGTAAAATCTATAATTAAATTAATTGAATAATATAATTATTTTTTACAAGAAAAACCGACAAATTAACTAACAATTAGATGACCGCAATATTTATATTGTGACAATCATAATAGATATTATACATAAAACTAGAGACCAGAAGTGTTATATGCTATTAAATAAATATTTTATTTCCATCTTGTATTATGTTAATTAAAAAATAGTACATTTTTTGAATATGTAAATTAATTGATTATTAATTAATTACAATTAAAATAGAAACTGATATAATCCACGTTGCTGTAGCTTATTTTCTACACACTGACAAATTTAGTTTCAACTATTTTCTGTCTCTGCTCATTACGATTATTTTGTTTACAAGAAATATCTTAAATATACTTAGACATTCCATAATTTACTTAAGTGCAATTAAATTCATTTAAGCCAAATATCCTGGCCACTCCTTAAGTAAAATCTCTCTCAGGTGTATAATAATTTAATTTAGTCGAACAATAATGAAGCCAAGGTGTGATTCTAATTAATGCCTGAATAAATATAAAGGCATTTATGTATGTACGTGTATAATGCCAAATTATAGTTGTTGCTGTTGCAGCTGCTGCAGCTTGCAGCACATGCGTCAACGTGGCAGGTTCGGAAGTGGGTGGCAACTTTTGCTTCTTGCAAGGCTAAACACACTCACACACACATAGACATATGTCTGCCGCATTGTGAAATAAATGGAGATTTATTGACTAATTAGAATAAATTAACTTTGCAACAAGGACATGGCTGGAACTGGTCAGCAGCCAGCAGCCAGCATCTGCAATTAAAACGCAAAGATGCCAAATTTATAATGAAAACATATCGATTGTATTTACTCACTCTTTAGTTGCATGCGAAATATATTGAGACCGAAGGCTATTTGTCAGTTGCGTACTTGAAGATACTTATTTATAACTAAAGCTTCATAAATAGTTGCAGGCATGAGCGAACAGTCGACCCGCCCGTATGCGGCTTACGTTGAGGCTTAAAGTCAAATCAAAATTGCATTAATGAGCCAGATTACACATACGCCGTGTGCACTCGAATGCCATAAGACTAATTGGCTCTTAAAGAGCGCCAGAGTGCGCCGGAGTGTGCGCCACTGGGGAATGATAGGTGGGGGTGAATAGAGCAACAACAATAGCCATGGTAACAACATACTGGCAACATGAAGCAAGTCATGGGGATTCTGGGAGCCTGGCAACTGGCAAGTTGTCCTCGTCGTCAACGGCAACCACATTGAAATGTCTGCTTAATTAAATTACATTTTCCATCAAGTCAATTAATTACAAGTTTATACACAAACACTAAGCACACACGGCACGTTATGCCAGTCTTATATCCATATAGGTGTCTCTCTGTGTGTGTGTGTGTGTGTGTGTGGACCTTCTTGCTTATCTGTGTGTGAGCCAACATGTTATGCATGCCGACATGTTCAAGTGCTTTGTCTGTATTATTAATATTATAAGCTTGGCAGCTATTTATCATCCTGACCACACACAGCCAGCAGCTGTTTATAGTTGTATATCTGTGTGTGAGTGTATGTGTGTTTGTATAGATGTATGGTATGCCATGTTCAGTGCACCACACTGATTTCATAGCATTATTTTAGGCGCTACGCCGGTTTGACCGCCTGCTCTTCTTGCACATGTCCCTCTGTTTGGGTGTGTGTGTATATTTTCATATGCAACTGTGCACATAAACATCTATGTGTTAATCACAGCAATAATATCTACAAATTAACTGCATCAACTGTTGTGCTACAGTTTCCCCCAATGCAACGTTTGTTGGCATTTGCATGTCGAGAGACAGAGAGAGAAACAGAGAGACAGAGAGTGAGTGAGAGAGATATAGGCAGAGAATATATTATACCTAATGCAAACACGATACATTAGCTCTCAGAATTATCTGTTCCGCCTAAAGTTGATTGCATACACCAATTAAACTTATACATTTTCTACATTTTATTTGGACTGTCAGAAACTTCTTTTAATTGCACTCGCAAATCTTGGTGCCTCTTTCAATGTCTAGACGTGCCACAACTTTGTTTGTTGCAGGGCCCTAGAGCACTTTAATTCCTACCAGCGTATCCACAACATTGTAATGTTACGTATACGCCTCATTAAACCAGCGAAGTGACCAAAAATAAACAACAGCCAGGCGCTGACAATGAGCTGCAAAAAGAGAAGCTGCAAAGCAGTAAAAGACAAAGAAAAAACACCAAATCAAATATAAAAATGAAAGAAACAAAAAAACAAAAAAACAAAGTGTGGCAGTCATAAAAAATCTCTTTAAATAGACTCTGAACAGGCACTGAGAGAAATTGTCGGCAAGAGCAGCAATGATGCTGATTATGATGATGATTATAATGATGATGATAATGATGTTGAGTATTGGACAGCCTACATTGGACCAGAGTCCGGCTGCGCCCACGTGTCTGCATCGTCTGTCATCAACAAACTGTAAAATAGCCTTAAGCCAGATAAAAATCAATTAATTACGCGTGCATGTGTCTGCCCCCTTTCGTTTCGATCGCCCCTCGGCATCAGCCTCGCCCTTTAGCACTGCAATGAAGCGACGCATCATGGCACAGTGTGTGCACACACACACACTCACACACATACTATACATACGCACATGCACAAAGGCAAACTGACAACATTGTAATAGTGTTGCGATTACCCAACGAACGTCACGCGCCAAACGCGGCAAATTGCATTTGCATTTTAGTGCCAGAGGCGACTGCCAACTAGGGCCATGACCAGGGGAGTGAGTCGGCAGAGGGGGTGGTTAAAGGGGGGAATAGGATATGGGTTCTATTTGTGCGCTTGATATAACGGCTTAGGGCCAAAACTCTGGCACTGCTGACAATTTGCATTGGGCATTTCATTTTAAATGTTTGCCGTCGTTCATAATCCCTCGTAATTGCAAGCCAGGTGGACAGGACTGTGTACTTCAATGATGCCATTTGACCTCACACACACACACAGACACACACATACATGGCTGAGTGTTTAGTTGGCCAATGAGAGGGCAATCTGGCTGACTGACTGGGCTTATTGCTGGCATTTGGCCAAGTGGCAAATACGATAATTAAATTAAATTGCTGCCACAAGCAGCACAAACAAATCAAATGGCAATTCATCATTCGAGGACATTCGAGAGAATAACCCGGCCAGCACAAAATTTCATCTGTTATTTGTTCTTATTATTATGGCTCCATAAATGAATGCCAAACATTGCATGCGTGTGCCATAAATGCAGCACTTTTATGCTCTCTTAATTAATTTGACATATGCAAATAAACACTCGAATATTCAATGATTTAATATATAGCATGTCTGTGCAACGCTGCGTATGTGCAATATTCAAGCATTTGGCATTTATATGCGAGCTCTAATCAATCATTCACAACATGCTGGAATATTTATGATAAGATATTGTTGTTATTGAAATCTTTAGGGAGGCAACAGAATTAGATTAAAGCAAACAAATGTGAAATGAATTTGTCAGAAATATTAAATGCGTAAATATTAAAGCTACTCACCACTTTTAGGAGGTACAATTTAATTTAATCCACAATATCATGTGCATTTTACATATGAAACATTAATCACAATTGCATTTAATTTCTTTTGTCAAATTTGTAAACCAATTAGGCTAATAAGCATTTAATTACATGTCAATTATTGAAACAGTTGTAAATAATATATGAAATTACTAAATAAATATTACGCATACGTCGCGAGGTACTTAATTGTATTATGAACTAAAAACAAAAAAAAAAAAAAATACTAAAGTATCAGCTATACATATAAAATTAATTTTGTTTTAATTCTCATTGAATCAATAATAGAGAATCACAAAATGGAAACAAAGAAGATTATGCTCGCATTTTGTTGCAAATAATTGGTGGCAAAAAGGCCGAAAAAACACAAACACACATATACACAGACAAGTAAACACTGTGTGTTTGCATAATTTAAAATAATAAATATAATTTCGCTTATTATTGTGACCGCAACTTAATTAAAATATTGCGCATACGTCACGTTGCCAAAGCTGCTGCAAGAGGCAATTAATAAATGCATAAACTCTGAGAGGAGCATAACACGATAGTTATTTAAACTATGTACACAATAATTTAATTACAAAACCAGCAACAACAAGCGTCATCGATTAATTGTCGCTATGGGGCATCAAAAACCAACGGCAACAATAGCAACAACAATAGCTGCAACTGACAGCATATGAAACTAATTTCGACTATTAATATTGACTGGTTGAAAATTTGCATAAATTAGTTTGGTTGACGGCCAGCTGTCGTTCAATGTGGGCCCCGTTTAATTATTTATAAATCACAATTTGACTGCCAGAGTGGGGCAACAACAACAGCGACAACAACAGCAACAAAAATAACAACAACAATAACGGCAGCAACGGGCGTCGATTGGCGAGCAAAGATTAAAAATATTTTAAAATAAAGGCGGAGTCACTAAAAGCGAGAGACGAGAGGCGAGACTGCCCACTCTCTCTCTCTCTCTCTCTTAGACTATTTCTTTATCTCTCTATCATTCTCTCTGTCTCTCTCTCTCTCTCTCTCGGTTGCTGTTGAGAGATCGTTGCTTTTGGGTGGGCGTGCTTGAAATTTTTAGCTGCTAAACGCCGGGCAATTAGCAAGTCAACAACTGTTGACAGCCCGGCCCCGTAGGCGATGCGGGCATCTTCTTTTTAGACATTTCACTTCGAAATGATTTTGGCACATACAAATTTCTGTAAGCAGAGCAAATCTTTAGATCTATATGACGTTTTAAATTTGTTGCCAGAGGCCTCAGAAACTTTTACGAAAAGTGGACAAACTACATAATTTGCAAAGCCGCCAAGTGGTCGACAACGGCTAACGACCGACAAAGCCAAGTAGCGAGCGTATGACAAGAGCGTTTTGAAAATGAACACAATAAGCCAATTAAAAGTCAAGAGCGCAAACATGAAAAAGCGGCTGGCAAAAGGGCGGACAAAGTGAAAGGCAATGGTCAGCAGGCGTTCTCTGTGCTCTTCGCTCACCTGCCGTCCCACTCTTGGGCTAATAACATTAATTTATGCCTACCAAATGCCTTTTGGGGCAAAAGGGAAAAGTAAAATAAATAATAGAAAAAGCCGCAACGCATCAAATGCGCTCAAAATAGCAAAGCGACCAGTACTCGTTTTTACAGCAATTCTAGCAAGTTACGAGTGGAATGCTTTCGGTAGAATACTGCTCAAAGTGGAGTTACCCTGTAACCAAACAACATCTTCAGATCTTTTTCCTTCTCCACTTTTTTGTTGAATTGTTTCATAATGTGCAACATCGCAATATATTAATTTAAATCTTTGTTGTATAGACTTCCTGATGATATTCACCTATTAATGGATATCTGCCAGTCGTTTGCCTAGCATTGCATTCCTTTCTATTTTGATTGTGCTGGCTTTTTAATTTCACACATGAGCTGAAATTAAAACAGTTTCTACTTTTGCGACTGGCCGCAATTGAAATTCATTTAATTGCAGCTCACATTTTGCAAATAGGAAACAAATCTAATGCATGCGAGTATATATAAAGTTTTCCCTGTTTTTATTGTTGTTGTCTAAAGTAAATATTTTTACAATTGCATTGCTTTTGACTGCTGCATTTTGGTTTTAAAATTATTCACACAGTTGATTCTATGGTGAGATAGAGATACTCATACAAGAGATAATAATGCCAAAACAAACAACAACGATATGCGCAATTATTACGCATTACACACAAAATATGTTGCATAAAATGACATTTATTGTAATTTTGTCAGCATTTTCGTTCATTAGCAACAGTGAGTGCCCAAAATACACAATGCGATAATTCGCCTGACTGAAAGAGAATAGAGTAGAAAGTTCGAAGCAGAGAAAGGAAGAGAGAAGGAGGAAAGCCGGGACATCCGGTGCAGAGCATTGTTATATTTGTTGCAGCCATTTCCCATTTTGGCAGCAGTTGCATTTAAGTCTATTTAATTAATAAACGCTAAACAAATTGATGCAAATATTCCCAGTCACGCACACTCACCCAACATCATATCACTTGAGTGTGTGTACTCACACATAGATGGTGACCATAATCCTAAACAAGTAAGAGACATTGCAAAAGCAGTCGATAAAGAGATGCCCTGTAAAAAGATAACAAAAGTGTAATCTACTTATTAGCAGCCCACATAAGTATGCTATAGAAAATTATATTCCACTTAACTTCAACATGTTCATTATTAATACGATCACTAATATACCCCTTACACCTTGGGCACGTGGTATACTGACAAGCAGCACACTGATTATGTTATTAATTAATAATGTCATTGTAGTGCGCATATTTGCATGGAACAAAGTGATTTACTGCACAGCAATAAACGTTTATAGAGAAGGGGCTGAAAAGGGTATCCAAATGAGGGTTGGGTGTTGGGGATTGAATTGTAACTACCCAACTTCATTCGCCTGTTTGCGTCGGCTACATATTTGATTTGGTTTCCAATTGCATAATTGCCTTTGGGCGCAAAGTTGCATTTGCGCTAAAATTGACGTTGTTAAGGGAAAGAGAGAAAGACAAGTGAGAGAGAGTGAGACATCGACAAATACAAATTATAAGAATATCAACTGATTAAATTGCCATGCTCTGTATATTTATTATTGATATTCCCTGTCCCTACCTTTTCATTCTTTGCCCATTTCCTGCCAAGCTCTGTGTGGATAAAATTGTGCTAATCAGCAACAGCCCCTAAGCAATTATTATAATTTTTTCTCTCAGCATAACAAAATATGCTAAATTACCACCTTTAAAGCAGGAAAAACGTCAAGTCTTTTTTGGCACGCGAAAACTGTGTGAGAGGAAAGAACTCGAACAATTTAGCTAGTCATTGTTGTACCATAATTATACCTGTATTCCAAACATTTTGAGAGCAATATTAGTGAAAATAATTTTAGATTTGAAAGTGGATTTAGAAAGTACTAGAGTAATATATTTATTATTTTAATTTCAACATTTTCAACATATTTTAACCATTTTTATTACAAACATTATAAGATATAATTTTTTTAAATGGAAAAATAGTTTCTTTTTAATCGAAAAATTAATTAAATAAATTTGTTAAGTAATTAACTTTTGCTATTACCAATTGATACAGGTATTATAAAGTCGACTCGTTTTTTTTTCAACTCTCTTCGAATTCCTCTTGGGTTTATTTTCCAAAAATATAAAATATAATTTTTCAAAATAAAAAAACAATTTATTTTTAATCGAAAAATTAACTAAATAAATTTGCTTGGTAATTAACTTTTGTCATTACCATTTGATACAGGTATTATACAGTCGAATCGTTTTTTTTTCAACTCCCTTCAAATTCCTCTTGGCACGCTGCTTCACGTTTATTTTCCAAAAGTGCGCGCCAAATGCGAAATGAAAACTAATTATACTTAGCACACTTAATACACACACTAATAAACACGAACACACACAGCTGGACAGCATTGCGTGTTGAATAATAACGCAGTTCATCCAGCAGCAATTTAAGTATTATTTAAGGATCAAGGAGTAGAAGATGAAGTGAAGTGAAGCTGTTAATATTTGCATTGATTGAACTAAGCATATCCTTACTTAAATAAATACTTATAAACAAATTGATATAAATATGTACAAGTATAGTATTTATATCAAACAAGAAACTCAGTTCTTCATCTGTTTTGTTGATTGAGGCATTTGGTTTTGGCTGTTTATTGTCCCACAGGCTTTAACCTGTTTCGCATACATTTTGGGGTCTGTTTGTAAGGGAATCAGAGCATACATTTAAATGTCAATAAATCATAAATAAAGCACAGAGATGGAGCAGAGCTACAACTTTTCATTTTCGCTGACAAAGTTTTTGTTATATTTTTAGAAATTCTTTATTCGAGTAAACGAGTATAAGAAGATGTTTTTTGTGTTGGCTTAATGAGGTTTAGAGTGGATCACAGCAAAATAAACAAGATGTATATTTATGACGTCAAAAAAAAAATGCTTAAATCCCTTGGCAATCGTTAGGAAAAAGTTCAAATATTCAGAAAATTATGTATGCCAAATAAATTAATCAGCAAAATGAATGCAATAAAAAATGCCACACGCAATTAAGAGAAACGCAACGCAAATGCTCAAATTGGGCCAGACATACTTAAAAATAATCAAATAATTAAATGTAGGCAGTGCGCCGCATGTGCCACCAAAAGATTGACCGAATAGCCCGCATATTTATACTCGGACTTACGAGTAATTCCCATTAAAATAGCCCCATTTGATGCACAACAAAAATGATGCTTTGGATAGCCATTAAAATTGCTCATAAGGTAAACACTTTTGCCGCTGTTTTATTGTTTATTAACGAATTAATGAACAGACGTGGATGAGTAATTGGTCAGGCAACTTGTAATTACGGTCAAAACGAACTGCCAGATACAGACTCAAATTCAGATACACATACAAATACATACTTATGAGTACTCGTATATTCTCGTTCATTGGCAGCTCTCATAATCCATCTTCATCGATAAAACAAACAATTTGCGTACACATCAATCCATCGACAAGTACATTTCATTGATGTGAGTCTATTTTTGAAATTTTTCCCGGAGTATATTCCGAAATATTTGGCAATCAATTAATTGATTTTCAATATGGAAATTTAACAAATTTCAATTTATATTTTGTATACGCATCGAAAATGTTCATTTCCTTCTCTCTTCGCATTTGGCTAAGTGGAGGAAAAACGTTTTCATGTTAATTTCATCATTTTTACGCTACGCCGGCAAAATGAGCATGTCATATGACGGCATCTATGTATGTATGTATGTATGTTTGGCGCTTATTTTTGCTTTCCTATATGCATAAGTGAGTGTTGTGAGTGTGTGTATGTGTGTGTGAGTGTGAGTGCATGTGTATGTGTGTGCGTGTGCGTGTGCAGACATGCCGCTGAAATACTAATTATGTGCGCGATTTAAATAGATTTTTCATTTATTTAGCTAGGCCATCATTTTGGATGAAATGGAAATTAGAGGCAAATGTTTTATGTTGCGCCATTGACGCTGCCTGCCGAATCGTCTCCGTTGCCCTGCAACATTATGAGGCAGGCAGCATCCACACACAAGAATGAAATGAAATATTGTTGCCTAAAGAGGATGGCTGGATAGGGGAATGGGAGGATAGGAGGCTGGGAGGCTGGGTGTATCAGAGGATGGGGCTCGCTGATGGGCGGTTTCTGCATTTTGACAGGCCCACATCATTTCAACTTTTGCTTGTTGTGAACTGTAGCTGACGTAGCGGAAGTGTTTTTCTACTACACACATCGAGTGGAATCTACGCGCGATACATAATTTTTAATTATTTGTTTTACGCACACTAATAAGGGCAAATGAGGCATAAACATTTCCTAATAATAGCTGCCCGGCTCGAACATGTAACTGACTCATAGTACTCTTTGCAACTACATATACTACACCAGCACTCATTCTAATTATATACAAGTTTGGAGAACTTTATAATCAGAAGATCGTTATAGTTAATCAGAAACCGATATTATTTAAATTGACTTTTTTAGTCACTGAGAGCAGAACTAAATTTTTTAATACAATAAAATCCATAGCTTCTCGTAAAATCAATATCTGAAATAGTTACAAAATTTAACACAAAATTATTGAGCTTAATTTCAACTATTGATAGCTTAAAATATGAAATATAAATAATATAATCAGAAATTACTCGCTTTGTGAATTATTTATATTTGGGCATCATTGAAACCCCTATTTATATGTCAAAAAATAACACCAATAACCTTTTTTTAATCCAAATATGTTTATACGTTAAACTCCTGTTTATTATTTATATAATTTGCTGAAAATTACTTAAACACCACAAATACTAAATCCGAATTATATAAAGTTCTAAAATAAAGTAGTTTCAAAACGTTTAAAGTTTTATGTAATGTAGAACTTCGACGGAATTTCATTGATTTCCCAGTTAAGCTATAGTAAGGCGATTAAATTAATATTATTGTAAGTTAGTCGTGGTTGCATATCTCTAATTTTTCACTCAATAGTACAAAATTAAATGTATAAATTAATTCGTTGTATGTAGTTTTAACCAATCTTTATTTTCTTGTTTTTGCATTTCAGGTAAAAATATGGTTTCAAAATCGTCGGACAAAATGGAAAAAGCAGGACAATGTTACAAATAACGAGGCTGCTGAGCATAAAACATCCAAACCAGCAACAACAACAACAACAACAACGGAGCAGCAGGCTAAAACAAATAATAGCAACAACACTACGGCTGATGATGGTTCCAACTCCACATCGTTAACGGCCAACACTGTGGAGTCAACTCCCAAAAAGTCGGCGAACGGACAGTCGGAAAAAACCCGCGGCAACAGCAATAACAATAACAGCAGCAACACTAACAACAACAACAGCAACACCAGTTCAATAGCTGCAACCAAAAACAACAATGTTAGCAATAGTGAGAGTAAATTGCAAGCAAAACATTCGGCGACAAAAATTAAAAAACAATTGTTGGAGAAAACCCCAAAAGCCACAACAAATAGCCCGACAGCAAATGGAACGTCCACAAATCCCAGAGAATCCTCAGCAATTGCTGCCAGCTACAACAACAACAACAACAGCAGCAACAACAACAACAACAACAGCCACAACAAGACAGCCGAGAAGCGTAACACCAACAACAATAATATAGGAGAAACATATCATCATCATCGACTGCATCAACACGCCATACCATTGACCGTGGAGCCGGCGGCACCTTTGGAGCAGACTGAAAAGTTGGACATCAAGTTGGAAGAGTCGCCGGCGGTGAGCTATCAGCGTGCTGCAGCTGCAGCGGCAGCGGCACAGGAAAACGGACGCAGTCCAACGCCAAATGTGCTACTAACTGAAATGGATTTCGAGAGCAAATTAGCCGCCTCAAAGATACTGGCCATGGCCAATAACACGACGGTTAAAGCTGAAAGCGATTCCGATGATGAGGAGACTGCCAGCGAGCCGGGCACTTCAACGGAGGCGCAGGACTCGCAGGATCAAGATGTGCAGATGCGTGAGATTTAAAGGAACGTTATGTTCTCACTCTCCCACAGTCATATTATAAAAAAAACTTGTGCCAAAAAGTCGAATATTGCTCAAGCACACGGCCAGCTTTCATTTAAAATCAATTATTATTAATATTATTGTTAATTTGTAATTATATTTTGCAATGATAAACGATGTGTGCTTGTTAGTCTTAAACATTTACATAATTATGTAATTTATTGAATGTGTACGTATTTGTAATATTTAAGCACTAATATTAAGTTTAGGCTTTGTAAATGTTGCCATTAGAAACGCATTTAAATGTTTAATGAGCTGTATTAAATTAATAACAAAAAAAGAAACAACTATATTGTGTAATAATTGTAATTTGAACTTTCGGAAATTTCATGTGATAAAGTATACGAAAGAGGTAGACAGATAGAGAGCGAAAAAAAGCGCGTTAATAACAGCAAAAGCTTCAACAATAACAAGAAGCAACAACAGCAACAACAACAACAACAATTGGTGAAGTCATGTTAATTACAAACTTAATTTAACTATACTAAACTATACCATAAACTACAGTTCTAAGTGTAAATTACAATTGAATGGAAAATAAAAATGTATATTAAATGTGAGTGTTTGCTTAGAAAACAAAAGTTAAAACAACACATTAAGAAAAGCGCGGGT
Organism: Drosophila innubila; assembly: GCF_004354385.1. Taxonomy (NCBI): domain Eukaryota; kingdom Metazoa; phylum Arthropoda; class Insecta; order Diptera; family Drosophilidae; genus Drosophila; species Drosophila innubila. The sequence continues at coordinate 9,992,610 of NW_022995380.1, forward strand.
CAGCAGACGTTACATATTTTAAATTCAAAAAGTAAAAAGTAAAAATAAACAATTCAGCAAAACTAAGTTATATCATTTCACAATTGTTTTGATCTTGGCATGGGTTGTGGCATCGTAGGAACATCCACGACGCCCTCTGAGGTAATTAGAAATTCGGCAAATGCGTTTGGTGTCTCAGGCGAATAGATGATCTCCAATTTGCGCACGGTGAGCAATTTATCCGCCACTTTGTGTTGCTTGGGCACTTTGGAAATGCGCATGCGGGTCCGTCCCAGATTTGCCCACTGTAGACCCAAACAGGGCACATCGTGCGACGCCTGCTGATCCGCATTAAGACTGGCAGTCATCTGATTGGTGCAGACCACAGCGCATTGATATTTGTCTGCATAAGTTAGCAATGCATTGACCAGACGACGCATGTCCCGGGCTCGTTCCGCAAAGTCTGTATACAGACGGAATATGGCAGCAACCGAGTCAATGATGATCAGTCCAATGCTATGCTCCTGAAGCAGCTGAGGCAGTCGATTGTGGACACAGTTTAACAATGGTTTCTGCAATGTACATAGGATTAGCAAAGGAAAATACTTTCCAATCTCTGAGCTTACACTTTCGTACTGATGCTCTATGAATATGTTGCCCAGAAAGTTGAGCTGCTCCTCTGGATAACGTGCCTCGAATGCCTTGCAAATCTGCAACAGACGCCGAGATGGAAACATATCCTCAGTGCAGATAAACGCCACGCCTTTGCCCAAGCCGCCCAGCCTTGAAGGTAGCTGAACACCTAGAGAAAGCTGCAGTAAAAGTTGTGTCTTGCCAGAGCCCGAGATGCCGCAGATTTCCGTGATGCCGCGAGTTACAATACCGCCACCAGTGCAGCGATCTAGCGAGGCACAACCAAATGTCAAACGGGACCACTTTAAACTAGCGGGTGGTCTGAAGAGTGAATCCGCTGAGAGTGCAGGGAAGTAATATTAAAAAATATATGAGTATGAGTTGCTCCTTGGCCTTACCTGATGCGGGCGTTTCGGCCAGCCACTTGGCAGCTGCGTCCTTCAGAATGCGCACATCCTCTGGAGTGCAGCTATGCACACAAGTGTCCAATGCACACAACCGTGTGTCCAGGAACTTGACCTTGGGCGTAGTTAGTATTGCCTCTGGAGTTCGCACGTTGACTAAGTGAGTTGAAGATTCATTAAATACGTATTAAATGCTAATTAACCACTCGAACAGCGGCCACTTCATGTCCGACTCTCACCCCGCTCTGCAATCTCCTGCAAGTGCTTCGGCAACTGCTCCAAAAAGTTTGCCATCGTCGCGGCAGCTCCAAAGCGTGTGTTGTGCTGACATGTGGATTATATGACTTGCGTGCACTTCCAACACTTAAGGTGTTTCAACACCTTCAAATTATCCCCTAGGCAGCAAATTATTATTGATCAAACAGTTTGCACCAAATTAGCAAATTTACTCAAACCGACTCAGAGGACGGCGATCAGCTGAGTGAGGTGAGTTATTAACCCTCTCTCGAGCGTGGTGAAAAAGCGAGAGGTAAATAGATGAGTACATACAACATACGTAGTCCTCGTCTGCATCTCATCAAAATCAAATAAACAATAAACACGACACTATTTTATGTTTTACATATTTGTTTTTTAATCATTTAATTTGCTTAATTTTTCACAAATTTCAGTAAACACAAAAAAACTATAGATCGATAGTTAATGGCTACACTGAGCGATCGCTTGTAGCTTGCGGAATTTGGATGTTTGTTTGTCGGTCTTGATGGTTCTGTTGTGTAATTAACTTAAACAAACTAAAGGTTCAATCTAATGCTTGCTAGCCGGTTTGGAGAGCGCTTCCAATGCCCTAATCTCGGCCTCGGCGTTACGCTTCTTCTCCTCGGCCAATTTGGCATCACGAACGACTTTCTGTTGAGCCTCAATCTCACGCACCTTCTCTTCCTTCTTGGACAGTCGGCTTTGGTGGGCAGCACCGTAGGCAATGCCCACAAGAAGCAAGGACCATCTGCCGAGCTTGATCAGCGGTGAGACACGAACTGGAGCCTGAGACATTTCTGCTTAGTTATGTAATATGCGGAGCGTAATCTGCAAGCAAAATAGATAGGTCAATTACGCGAATGATTTTAAATGTTGCCACGACACTTGCATAATACGTGCAATGTTTAAATATGCAAATGTTGTATTAAATAACTATATTTACCTCAAATCAATGAAAATCCAAATTCACTCGGTATTTTTAACCTTAAAGCAGCTGTCAGACAGGGTTGTTTTGAGTAAGTCAAACAGAGTGGTTACCACTGGTGTGGAAGATTGCCACCCGGTGCTAAGGCTGCCACCCTGCAAGATTTCGCGATCTGGTTTAATTTTTTGTACTGAAAAAAACAAGTACTTTTCCGAAATTGGGTGTTTTTTCTTATTCTACTTAATTCCTTTTTTTTTTTGCTAAAATTTTTTAAATTTTTCCATAATTTTTGTTAGAATTATCTCGATTTTTTTATATATATATTTTTTTTTAAAGATTTAAATTTTCTAACTTTTTTTCCGAGGTCTGGCGAACTTCAAACCATCATTAAATGTTCACCTTAGTTTTGTCTAATTTCGAATTCTAATTTTCATCAAATTACTAGTTTTTTTCAAAGTTTTATGCATTTTGAAATTTGCATTCACCATTTTCAAATTATTCTACTCTGAAAACCGTGCTTTTGGTATTTTGTGGCAATATTGACTCGTTACTAGTAAATACTTGTCGCAAGTCACACATCTCTAAGTGTGAATGTCAGAACTAAACCTGAAAAAATTTTTGTTTTGTTAAAGAAATGGCGATTTTTGAACCTAAAAACAACTGATTTAGACATAAGAGGCCAACAGCATTTCGCAAGTGACATTTAAGCGCTAGAGAAAGTGACAACGCCAACGCGTATTTGAAACTGAAAAAACAAGCAAGAAAATTCCAACACAGACCTTGAGTGGGCTCACACACACGTACACACACTCACAAATAAGAACCAATACACATACGCAGATAAACGGGTTGAAACGTCACAGCGGCCAGCGAGAGAGTTCCTGAAGTGTTTGCAGCTGCTGTTAGCCAAATTAGCACGACAACAACAACAAAAACAACAAGAAGTACAGCGAATTTGGAACAAAGGACTCACGAAATGGTGAATGTGCCGCCGCCGCTTTTATGCAGCACGCCACCCCCGATTGATTTTGGCGAGGACGACGACGATTCGGGGCTGCAGTCAACGCTGCACTTGGAAGACGGTGACGGTGACGCAGACGAATTCTCTGAGTATGGCTTAGTCACCGAAACGCATGAAGTCTCGCTCAGTACGAAAGGTAGTTTGCTTATTTTTATAGTCTCATTCTCATTAACAACATGACGATTCTAATTTGCTGTACCTTGCAGTTCCCTCTATACCCGAACTGCCCATATCAACATCAGAGCATATTGCACAACCACTGGCACCGGAATTGAGCAATGGCCATAGCAATTCATCTGTAACTGCCAAACCAACAGTCGAGGCTTTCAATTATCAGGTGAAAGCGCCACAATTTGATGCATATGAGCAGGAAATGCCTCCACCTTTACCTGAGATCGATGATCCAGAGGATTTCGATAAACCAAATGAGGAACAGGAGGCAGAGGCGGAGGAGGAAACCAATACCAATGATAATATACCCTCACTTAAACTTGACAGCCTGAGTTTGTATTCCAGCGAAAGTATATCGCCAACATGCACATTGTCTCCAGTGGCAGATGAGCAAGCAACCAAAGCGCCTGTTTTATGCCACCAAGTAACACTGGAGGATGTAACCGATGACAGTGATGAGGAGTGTTCACCAAAGAAACCCAAAGAACTATTCATACCTGAGGGTGCCGATGACTTTTTTGCCATAGAGATTGTAGCCACGCCCACTCTACAGCAGGTGCCTGCTGCTTTGAGTAATCAGATTCCTAATGTAGAGCACACATTTGCTGCATTCCAAGAGACGCCTCCAGTAGACATATCTCAGCCGTCGACAAACGTAAATGGAGTTGATGAAGATGTGGACGATGACGATGACTTTGGGGACTTTGCTGACTTCTCTGAGGCTCCAGCGCCTGTGGAGTCCCGGCGGCCCGAGCCTGTGATGAGCAATGATGATGGTTTTGATGACTTTCAAGATTTTGCAACTCCCTCAACGACTACAGTGGAGGCAGCCACTGTTGAGAATAATGATGATGATGATGATTTTGGCGACTTCTCGGAACCTTCATTTGTATCTGTTGAAGCTGCAGTTACACCTGTTCTTGCCACACCAGGGCTACCCCAACCACCACCGCCAGCTGCAACAGTTTTGAACATTACAGAGCGTGTGAAGCCCGTGCTGGATCTAATGTTTCCCAACCACGAAGCGAGCAGTGCACAGATTGCAGCCAAACAGACGCCACTTGCTGAGGTGCAAAGCTTGCACTTCGGTGCCATTGAACAGGCGCATGCTCTGGACTATCAGTGGGTCAGCTCGGAGATGCAGCACTCCCTGGTGCGTTCCCTTGGCATTGATTCGCGAAATATTGTAAGTGCTGAGGAATAGGTTCCATTTAAAATACCTAACTTTTTGGTGTTATCCTGCAGCTCTTTGGCGACAAGTGGAACTCATCCATGCCACGTTTTGCGGCCAACCTAAGCTATGATCCACTTAAGCCACTCAAGCCTCTGTCGGCAGCAAATACTGCTGCTTCCTCAGTGCTGGACACCACATCCAGCTGGCAGTCACCTAACAACAACAACAACAACTCCACCCTGCAGTCACTTGAGGGTAAGTTCCCAGTTGGGTCATTGGCCCACACACCACTTAGTTGCCGCAAATTAACTGCTACACACGTTTATCGTAACCAAAATTGCCACCGCCTCTCGCTCGTTCTTTCCTCAAAACGCTTTAGTTGATCCACATGCCTTCGCTTACCAACTGAACAACTAATTGGCCTGCCGTTTATTGGCTGTTATCTGCATTAACGTTTTGATTTACATTCTATTTGTTTTTGTTCTCCTTACTTAAAGCAAATATCACAACTTCGGCGCACCGAAGCGTAAATGCCCTTGCAGAAACAGAACTATCATTGTTTTGGCAGAGATACAAATTTCGTAAACTAGTTTTATTATGAACAAAAAAATTTGAGTCAGTTTAAGTTACAAAAAAAAATACACTTTCTCTTATCTTCACTATATTTTTGGTTGAGAATTTTAGCTCCTCTTAATATTTATTTAAAAATGTACTATCAAAAACGATAGTTGCTGTTTACAAAATGTTCTAATCAATTGTTTTTAAATGTTGTGTTAATCTTTGTTCGATTTAAGTGTTGCTTGCGGATCCAAACTTAAATATATTAAAAAGGTTTTGAACCGCTAAATATTTAATTTCAAGGAATAACACCGGATCCGGTACCGTAACCTTTAACCGAAACTAACCATTTCATTCTTAGTTTCGGTACTGAAACCGTAACCGAATGAAAATTCTCTGTCAAGAACCGAATACCGAAACGGTTCTACCTGTACGGTTGTGGTAAAGTTGCTAGGTCAAAGAGATTTCCAACTTTCTACTGTCATACCTTTTCAGCTTTTGAGTTCAAAATTGGTATAAAGGATTTTTGTGACAGTGTGGAGCTAATATATATTGTTTAATAATTAAATTTACGCCTGACTATTTTTGAAAATGAAAAAAAATTGTGTCTATACAATTATTTGACACACGGTTACTATACAGAAAGATGATACATTGAGTAAACAGCATGCTGTAAACTTTAAATTGCACATTGCATTATTATTTTACAAACAAACGGTCGGGTTTAGGTTTCGTTTGTCCGGCATAAATACCAAATATTTATTTTAACTTACTTCGCGACTGCTTTCTGTAAGGGCATCGTCTATCACTTTGATTCTTGTGCCCACCATTTTTGTACTGAAATTTATCCTTATGATAAATTGTATTTAGACTCACATGTACAGACCTTACAATTGGAACAACAACAACCACAACAACTAGACCAAGTAACGATGGTGGCTAATGCTGATAAAATAAATCTTGTTACCTCTAACTACTCCCACAATTTAAAAAACAACAACAATCACGATGCCTTGGATGCGATGATGGAACTATATGATAATCCAAATGACAAAATGACAATCAACAACAATCACCACCACCACCACCACCACAACAACAACAACAACAATCAATGCAATGCCAATACCAATGATATGCACAATTTTGTCACACATTTTGCCACCATCTGCAACAACAATAATAATAATAATACCAATAACAATCATGCAATTACAACAACAACAACAACTACAACAACAATAACCAATACAACAACAACAAACAACACAAATATCACTGCTCACGTCGCCTTGCTGGATCTTAGTAAGTTTTCGTTGGCTTCGTGCGTGTTGTAGCTGTTAATCTATATTTATTAATTTTTTTAGTTGTTGTGTTTTTTATATGCAACTCCAACTGTTTATTCCCCTCAGACTCAGCCCTCGCTCCGCCCCGCCCCCCCCCCCAACTGCACTAGTTAAACCTCCCCTCTCGTAACTTTGTTCTCATGTTGTCATTTTTATATATGCAGAAACAATCATAATTGCTTGCAACTGATCCTTATTGTTTTTGTGTGGTTCACAGGACTTGAAGCGACAACAGCAGCAACAACCACAGCCACAGCACAAGCGGGCCAAGTTAAAACGCAGCCTGGCATTGCTCTTGGGCAAGGGCAGAGCACGACAAACGCCAGCAACATCGGCAACTGCAACAGCATCGATGAAGCAATTGCCGTTGCCGTTGCCATGTCCGCCACCAATTTCGATGACACCGCAGCAACAGCATCAGTATTTGCTGCTGCAACAACAACAGCGACGATATCGGCTGCTCTACCAGCAGACGGCAATGGCCACCACTTCGACGACGATGAGCAGCACTCTCAGCAGCAGCAGCTTGATCTGAGAAGCTCATCCTCGTCGCCATCACCGCCACCGCCACCGATAGCAACAACAACTACAGTTAACAGTCAGCAATTGCATGAAGTCACCAATAATAGCAACAGTTATGCGTTGCCCCTCAAGGAGACGCACATTTATACGCCCTCGAAGTCGGACACGGTGGTGGCCAAGACGACAACGCTGGCGCCCATTGATTTTGACTACGAGATTGCCTCGGCTGGCATCATTATTGACGAGACGGTTGTCAAGAAGGAATATCGCGATGTGGAGTACAAACCGCCGCCCTTTGGCCTCGACTCGCCCAGCAAAGTGAATGTAGCTGGAAAAACAACAACAGAGGATGATGATTTCAGTGATTTCCAATCTGTGTCTGCCATCAAGAATTCGGCTCAGTTGCAGCCGCCACGCAATGGCACGCCCACTTTTGGGGAGCATATGATACTCAGTCCGGCCATATTGCTGCCACAAAGCATTCCGTTGGCCAAGCCGAGCATCGAATGGGGCGACAATGCATTGGCCAGCATCAATGCCGAGGAATTGGCTCGCATCGAAGAATTGTTTTCACATCAGTACAAGCCGCCCACGATAAGTGCAACGGTGGCGCAACAGTCGCCCAAGCAACAGCAGCAGATGGAGCAGCAGCAGCAACAGGAGGATGACGATTGGTCTGACTTTGTATCCGTGCCCGTGCAACAACAGCAGCAGCAGCAGCAGCTACAACAAAATAGCCACAACAATAATGTAGTCAATGTTCAGAAGCCGTCACAAACAGCTGCTGCAGCTAAAGAGGATGATTGGTCGGACTTTGTGAGCAGCACACCATTGTCCGCTGCGCTCAATTCACGTGCTGCGCCTCAGTTCAATTCAGGCGCCTGGCATAGTGCCAACTTCTACAATAATCCAATGAGCCTCTATCAGCAACAGCAGCAGCCACATGGACACAGCAATCTAGTGCCCAAATACCAAAGCAATAAAAGCAACAGCAGCAACAACCACAACAACAACAACAATGTTGCTGCCATACCACAGCAGATACATATGATGCATGACTTCTCCACGGTGCCAACAGCAACACCATTGGCAACACCTGCAACTTATCAGCAGCAACATCATCAGCATCACCAGCAACAACTGCAGCAGCAACAACAACAGCAGCAGCAGCAACAGCAACCTCATCGTCAACAATTTCACTTGGGCAATGCAAAGGTGGCGCCACGAATCTCTTTAATACCCGATCTGAGTTTTGTGGCACCGGCATTGCCCACAAATGCGGGTGCATTCATGAGTTCGCTGCCCAAGCCCAGTTTTAGTGCCAAGAAATGACACAAGTTGCGGCCACAGCAAAAGCAAAAGTCGGCAATGTTGCTAGTGCCGCCGCCACGCCCACTACCAGCCGAGGCAAGCATCTTGACGTAGGCAACGCGTCCTCCTTGCAGTCGTCAGTATTATGAATCCGTCTTGATATTATTATTTTTTGCTAAATAAGTCAACAGACTAGAAGATTGTGAGAGAAAAGTGTGCGTAATGTTGCTCTTTGTTATTGTTAAAATGTTTGTGTATACTCGTATGTGTGTGTCATTGTTGTTGCTCTTGCTGTTTGTTGATGTTGTCGTTGTCGTTGTTAGTCTTGGGCTGTAGTTGTTAGTCGAAAGCAATGGATAAATCGACGGAAAGATGAGTAAAGATTTCCTTAGTGCAATATTTATATACATTTTTAATTTTTTAATTTCTTGATAAATTAGCTGGCCCGAATACTTAACTTACTCAGCAAATTTAGTACTAATATGTGTGTGATTAAAGAAAGTTATTGTAGTATCAATATATTTACCTCTCCATTTAGCTGTGGTCTGCGCTTTGTGGCTTAGGGAGGGACTTCAATTGTTTTCGCTTGTTTTCCCCTATTAGTTTTACCCAAACTAAATATATAGAGATGTTAACTTTGTATTTCCCAGTTTAAGGCCAGGATTTGGGGATAAATTAGAAGTCCTTTAGTCAAGTTCATTCACTTCTACTTAAGCCATTCCAAAGCGAGATACTCCAGGTCGTTGGCCCAAAATGAAACCCGCCGCCTAAGCGACACTTATTGAAATAAATATATAAATACATATTATATTTATATACTGTGTGTCTGTGTGTAAATGATATAATGTAATCGAATTTGTTACGATATTATAAATCGCGTGCATTCCAAGAGTAGTCATATAGTATGCCATGATCTCCCAAGTGAAACAAAGAACAAAATCGGATTCACACTTTGTGTTAATGTTTCATTTATTTATTTTGCTTAATGTTTTTGTTTTCTTTTGTTTTTTATCTGCTTGTGAGTGCATGTGTGTGTGTGTGTTTGTGTATGAAAGTAAAACAATTATTTGTAATAAATTATAACTAAATTGAATCGATGATCGTAGACGTAGACTTAATTGTAAACTATGCATTTGTGTATGTGTTTTTTGTTTTATGTTTTATTTTGCTAACAAAGATGAAAAGTAAAACCCTAAAATGAACATGGACATGATAAAATTATGATGGTTTTGCTGCTTCATTTGAATTACAACTAATAAAATAAATGTATTATGTGCTACAAATTATATATATATTATACAATTAATAGATAATGTACTGTATTGTATAAATATGCGCAGATTTAAAAATAAAATGAAATCATAATTGACAAATATTTTGTTATTGTTTATTTAATAATTTGAACCAAGTTGTCTGCAATACAATCTTGCATTGATTTACTTATCAATAGGATTTCCATGGATACAGGGCGGGAGGATATGCTGCTGCATTTAATTGGATTAATGTGTGATTTTTGTTGGAGGCATGCTGGGAGGGATTCATTGGAGTTATTGAAACCTGCTTAAAGTCTACATCAAACATGCGGCTCACTTTTGCCTGAGGAAGCTCAATGGGAGAAGTAAGTGTCTCTCAGGAAGTAGTTGTTGCCGAAGGACGCTACAGAAAGCCTTGTGTGTGTTTGTAAATGGATTTATAATGCCATAATTATAATCATATTTTTAATCTAGTCAGAACTTATTTTTGTTTTTTTTTTCTCTTTTTTTTTGAATTGTTTTTTTGTTTTGATTGGGATTGACGAGCGAGGTGCACGGGGTGTATATAGATAGCACTATGGCAGTAAATAGTACATAATATGTATATATATAATAATTAGCAATACAATATTTCATATCTCTAATCTATATAAATAGTATGTACGTTCATTATAAATGTGAATGCAATGTTAATGTCATAATCATCAGCATACGGCTTCTTCAACTTCTTCTTCTAAATGTTTAACAGTTTCAATTCAATCAATGCATCATACTCTTATCGATGCCTTAACACAAAGTAAAAACGTTAACAAATCCAAAAATATGAAGTGACACATTATCAATTACGATATTTTGCACTAACAGTTTTTAGTTCATCTTCAACTTCTTCGGTTTCATTTTTTTTTCTCTTGCTTTTCAATTTTCATCAAAGAATATCTTAGCTAATATTTATTATGTAATTAGGTAATGATAGTTGCTCCTTGCAGGCTCAAAATGCCAGCCATGGATGATGCAGTAGCGATTCCTTGGAACGATCGCCATAATCGTAAGTCAGTTCCTCTCCAGGCTCAATGTCGTCCTTGGCCAATAGCACTAGATGCGGCCGCTGTTTGATAACAACGACTTTTGTCATTAGATTCCCGTTGCGCGAGTGATTGATGAGCCGTCCCAGCTTGCCGGTGTCCACGGTGGCATCAATGCAGTACTGTTGGTTTTTGTGCTTAAAGTAATACATGTAGCAGCCGGCATTCTCGTCCAGGGCATAGCGACGCTCGCGGTCTGCAGCCTCACTGATGGCAATCAGATCGCCAACATATTCGACAACAAACTCGTTCCGCTTGAAGAGACGCTTGGCAACAACGCCACGCCCCTTGCCCACAAAGTGGCGCACTTGTAGACCCTCACAGCGCTCCTCGAGTACAGCTTGCTCCAGATTGCGCATCATCTCCTCCTTGACAGCCGTTTTGGTCTTGCGCACGCTGCGTCGCACGGGAAAGAACTCGGTCAGTTCACGGTTACCGTTTGTCGCTGCCAGCGGCTGTGACTTGCCCGCCAGTGTCTTGGCCTTTGCTGTCTTGGATGGAGCCTTTGGCTTGACTGCCGCCGCAGGCACTGTCGTTGGCTTGAGCATTACTTTAGCTTTGTTCAGATTCTCACGCTCCTCGGCAGCTTTGAGCAAGGCGTGGACATCATCCTCGTCATCCTCATCATCATCCAATACAACGACAACATCATCATTTGGCGTGGCACTTGGCTGCTGGTAAGGCGCTTGTGGCTTTGGCTGATTCAGTCTTCGTCGCGACTTGCAGGCAACTGTTGCCGCCAGCTGTGACTGCAGTTTACGTGGCGACTTTCTGGGCGACTGTGCCTCGCCGCCCTTCAACAGTGTGGCGTCTCGCGGCATTGTTTTGATGGGTGAGGGGCAGAGAATGCGATGCGGTGTCGCGGGCTTACGTCGACGCATGCCCGCCACTGCAGGCGATGTGCCCGTCTCTATCCCCGTACCCGTGCCCGTTCCCGTCGTCAGGCTGCAGGCGACTCCACTGTCGCAGGAACTGCTGTCATGTTGGTCCAATTCGAAGCCGTTCAACGGCTGCACGAGCTCACGATCATTCTCATGATCATGATACTGCATGTGACCATTGAGCGTGACAATCTGATTGAAGCGACCATTGAGCATGGAGGCACTCAGCACAGAGGGCGGTGACGAGAATACGGCATTAGCCAGCTCAAAGCTTTTGTTTATACGGATGCTGGAGGCTTTGGTGGGTGTGCGATCGATGTCCAGCGTCAGCACTGGCTCCTGCAGAAATATATTATCTGATGTGGCAGCGCTGCTGCTGCTGCTGCTATGCGTCGAACTGTGACTGTCCCTCAATCCCGAGCGATGCATGTGTATATCTGTTTGTGTGGCTATGTCTGTGTCTGTGTGTGCGAAGTTTAAGCCAACATCAGAGCCAACTTCCAAGTCATCATTATGCTGATATGCTGGTGAGCTAGTGCTTGTGCTGGTCGACGGGGATGCCATGGAATGTGCATCGTACATCAGCGACTCCTCCTCCAGATCTTCCGCCAGGGCAGCACTTATTGTTATTGTCTTTTGCTCTTCGGTTGTGGTTGTGGCTGTCGTTGTGGTTGTAGTTGCCATTGTTGTCTCTGTTGGTAGTGATAGAATTGTAGTCATTTTCTTGGCATGTGCGCTTTTAGCTGCTGCATTCGCTCTGAAAAAGTTCTCGATGGTGCGTGTTTGCGAGCGCGTTGCCAGCGGAACGCCTGTGCGAGCGAGGAGGGAGGAAGGGGGTGGAAAGTGGGTAAGTGCGACAAACTAAAGTTAACCTCAAAATGTGAAAATACTAACCAATTGTGCGGCCAGTATCAGGTTTTGTTGAGATACTACTGTTGTCTTTGTTGGTGTTGCTGTTGTTCATGTGCGGATTATTAACCGCCTTGAGATTTTCATTGCCTTTCATAAGGCGGCAGTCTTTTCGCTTTGGGCTCGCAAAATATTGATCATCCAGGAGATTATTGGTGGCCGCCACGGCGTTCATTGGTTCGCCATTGAAGGGCACCGCCGTCAGCGCCTCGTCATTAGCAGCTGCAACGCCGTCGGAGGTTACCACCATTAGTTCGGGCTCTTTGGCGGGACGAGCGCGTCTACGGACCATCATCATTTATGTAGGTTTGGTTTATTTGCCTCACAAATTATATGTTTGTTGAGTTGAGGGGGAGGGTTGGAAATCCGTCGAGTTTAATAAATTACACTAAGGCAGCAAATTTGTACAACACGCACACTAAGAAACAGAAACAGACTGCAATTTGCATAAGTAGAAACAAAACGAGACATTAAACTTTTTATACATTATTTTGGACCGCGTTGCCCTCCCTCTCCCACACACACACACACACAAGCAAACAATACACCACACGGCGCGTACAGTTTTTGCCCCTCGACAAAAATATCGTTCTGTGTGTGTTACTGCTGTTGCTTGTGTCGCACGAAACGAAGAGGAAGACGAAGACGAAAGAGGAAGAGTGATAGAATGAACTGAAGCGACTGCTCGTTGCGCCTGAGACTGAGGCCTACCTATTATTTAGTTTGTTCAAATGAAATTCCGTCGTCATACGCAGTAGCGCATGTTTTTACTTTTTTTACACTGTTTCCCGAACATTGCAACTTTATATCGCCGCCTTGTAATATTATTTTTACAGTCAGCAGTCAGCTATATGCACTTTTTCTTTTTCCGCAAACTTTTTTGTGTTTTATATTCCGTTTTGCAGTAGAGTTGTTGATATCTTATCGATATTTTTGGCCATCGATATCTGTGTAGATCGAAAGAGCCACGACCACGTACTATGCAACACTGTCAAAAGTTCCGTAATTTGCAAAATTTATGAAAGCAAATTTAGATACATTTGCATTAAATATGAATAATATTACAAAGTATAAGTAATGGAAGATCTAATGCCCAATGACATGATAATGAAGTAACAATATTATAATTAGCATTTTTAACACTGATTTGCTTGTGGTACCGCGCAAAATATCGATAAGGTTAGCACGGCGACGCTTTTACGTGTTTACTTATTGAATATCGATAATCGCGACTCGATTTGCCATTGGCATCAAACGCCAAGCGAAATTTGCAAGGCGCGCGTGGAAAAAATTATACTTAGAGTAATAGGAGTAAATTACAGTAAAGAAGTTGATGAAAGTTAGTGCCAGCAGTGTTACAAGTTGCCAACTGCATTAAGTTATTGATAACATATTAATGTGCGTTGGTAAACAAGGTTTACATATCGCAGCTTGCAAAAATTTGGGCGCCTTTATTGGAGTGTGTCTGTGTCACCGTTTCCCAGTTTACCTTGTGCCTCTTTTGCAGCTTGTCGCGCGCAGACATCGTTCGCACATACTCATATTCAACTAAATTAAATCCTTAAGAAATAAACAAAACTAAAAATGCCGATTTGCAAACGCGACGGTTTCGATCTCAATAATACAGAATCAAAAAATGAGACATTCCACGACAACGAGTTGGTATTTTGCTGTTATATTACCAAGCGCATATTCCGCGATTACGAGTAAGTTACATTCAATTACAATTTGTTTTGCATATCGTAAAATATTTCATGCTGCAGAAGTATAGAAATGGCAAAGCAAACATTGCGCTAAAGTATACAACAAAAGCGACGCTGATGAACGCATGGCCGAAGCCAAGCGATACATGCAAAAGCAAAAACATTCGCTAGTGGGTAGGTGGTGGCGGCGGCGACGACGGCGACAATGGAAAGCGCGCGAACAATATGCTCAGCTGCTATGCAAAGCGTTGCCACCTAGTTACAGTTTAAAACAAAGTTAAAAGTACATGTTTGAACTTTTGTTTGGTTTTTGAAATAAATAAATAAATAAATGTTGCGTGTTTGTGATCCCCGGGGTTATCAATTTGTATTAATTAATTATAATATTAAAAATTGGCAACAAATAAAATTTTAACATAAATTTATAGACAATTTCAAGGTTTTTAGCTTTAAATTAGGAGCGATTTTAAAAAGAATAGCTGAAATTTAGAAAATTGTTTTGTTTTGATTATTTTTCAGATCAAAAATTAAAATTAAGATTACTTTTTTTTAATAAAAATAGAAGATAACTGATAATCTTTGCTGTTATTTGCAGACACTATTTTCGACATGTCATGGCCATTAACTCGACGGTTTGGCAGTGCGAGGCGACCGGTAAAGATGGGCTCACCTACGAGGAGGCGCTTAAAAGTGAGCGGGTTGCCCGTAAAAAGATGGAACAATTCAAACAGAGTTTGCGTGCTCCCGTGCTCCTGGTTATTGAGCATGCGCGCCAATCTGCCGTCAAGATGCTTAATTTGATAGTGTCCAAGTTTCTGCGTAAACGTTTCTTCCTCAACGAGGAAGTCACCGTGGGACAAAAAAAGAACACAATTTATAAGGTGGTGGGCATTAAACAGGCCAAGGATATGCCGGAGCCAAGTAATGGTGTATATGAGGATACCGAACAGCTCGAGTATCGTCTCCGGGCACCTAACGGCGAGGAGATTAATGTGACTTTCGAGCAGCTTCGTCGCCAGCGAGCCGAGTTCAATATGGAAAATCTGGCCATGTTCATCAAAAACAGCGTAATTCGTGTAGACGGGATACTGCGTCCCAAACCCGAGATATACAAACAATATGTTACTGAACCGAACCTGAGTTTTCCCAGCATTTTCATTGGCAAAATGCCACGTTATTCGCCAGCTAAAATCAAACGTCCCGAGGCTAAGGATGCCAAAAAGCAGTCCACACTGAATAAATATATTGTTAAGGGCGAGGAATCGGTAGCTAAGAAAAAGGAATCCGACGAAGCCCGTGCCAAATCGCTGGCTGATGAAATGGAGCGAATTCGATTGGAAAAGCAAGCGAAATTTTTGGAAATGGAGATGAAGAAGGCACAAAAGAAGGCGGAACTTATGCAACGTGTTGAGCAGGAATGCCAATATTTGACCACCAAAACGGATGATCTGGAGCGGAACGATCAGCGTTTGTTGCCAACGTATCAACCAATTGTCACACTACTCCCGGAGCTGATCCTGGGCGATGTCTTTGTGCTGCGCGAATTCATGCACACGTACAGTGGACTGTTGTCCGGCGTGGAGGTGTTCCGTCAGAATCTCAGCTTCTACGAAATGTCGCGTGCATTTAGTGCACGCGAAGTGGCTGGACCACTCTCAGATATTCTGCTTGTGCTGCTGGGCACCATATTTGATCTGCAAAAGGAGGAAGAGGATGAGTGTCCCGTCAACTATGTGTTGGGATATGCTGCGGCGTTGCGGGAACCCTTCATCAGCATGAGCAACGCCTCGCGAACTCAGTTATATGTGAAGCGACATTTTTCCTTTAAACTGAACGAGTTGCCAATGGATGCACTTACTCTGAGCGAAGTCTTGCGCCTACATTTACTGGCATCCGGCGCGAATGTCTCGGACAAGCCCGACAAATGGCGAATCATGTACCGCAACGGATACTCTTCGCGTGAGGATCCTGGCCTGCAGCTGCGAATCGAGCATCCACGTATATTGCATGCCCTCAAGACGCTTCCCATCGCTCAGCTGGAGTTTGGAGACATTATTCGTATTGCAAACTGTCTGATGTCACAGATTTTGAGCTACTCGGCCACCATTAACATCGTCGAGGAGCGCATGGAGAAAATGTCTAAAGCCAAGGTGGAACTACGTGCACTAATCTTGGCCGAGAATCGACGTGTGGCTGCCGTCGAGGGGAACAAGCGGAAGCTCACAAACGAACACCATCAGCAGTGCATGACGCAGGAGCTGAAACTGGACACCGGCAAGAAAGAGGAGCTAGCGGAGCAGCTAAATCGTCGCATTGCTGAGCTGATGGCGCAGTCAGAACGAGAGCATCGGAAGCACGAGCAGCAAGTGATGAAATTGCACTCGGAGTTGTTTAACTTTTTAGTTTACTTGGGCATGGATCGTTGCTATCGCAAGTACTATGTGCTAGAGTCCATGCCCGGCATCTTTGTAGAGCATACGCCGGATAATACGATGGATACATGCCTGGAGCAACCACCGCAGAACATATCGCCAGCCGAAATCCGTAAGCAGGCACAGCTGCCCAAACAGCGTAAGGATCTGCGCACGTATCTAGTCAAGCTATACGGGGATTCGGATAAAAAGACACGCAAGAGCGCCAATAAACAATCACTCGAGAACAAAGAGAACCAGGAGAATCGTCTCAATGGCCATGGGCAATCCTCAGAGCCCATGGACGTCAGCGGGGGCGACGATGAGGAGCAGACGCCTCCAACTCAGAGCGAGCTTCTTATGTGCAGCGGCGATTCCAGCAATTGTATTGTTCATAATGATCACCATGCCCAGCGACGGGTCTGGACATATTTGTACAAGACGGAAGACATTGATGCATTGATTAGATCGCTAAATCCGCTGGGTTGGCGTGAATCCGAGCTGCTGGACGAGCTCACCCAGCTTCGGGCATTGATCGTACAGCATGTGAAGAACTGCTCTGAGGATATGCTCAACTTGGACACGGATAAGAAGCGAGAGAAATTCATGAGTGCAATGCATACGGAAACTCATCGGAAATACAACCAGGCCAACTTTGGATTACCCGACGATATTAATATCAATGAGGTGATGCGCCTTCATCTCGTTGATCGTATTCTACAGTTCGAGCATGATATTTTTTCCGGTGACTTGGGCAAACTTAATGTAAAGGATATGGAAAAGTGGCGCCAGCAACTTCTAAAGGACGAATATGATCCTCAGGGCAAGCTGCAGTGGGGACCTCGCATGTTGCACAACGATGAGGCGACCGGCGATTCGGATCATGAATCGCATGAGGATTTCGATGATCAGGATGATGAAAATGATGAGGCCGCAATGCTGAGGGAGCTGGGTCGAAAGTATGGCAGGTATCGGGATCCAGGTCAATATATTGACGCAATTGATGGCTTATCCGAAACCGAATCCGAATCCGCTACAAAAGCACATCAGACTCAGGTGCGAAACTTGGCCAGCGCGTTGTTGCAGGTGGAACAGGCAATTGGTCGTCGATTTATGAAGGAACCCTTTGGAATGAATATGAAGCGAGATGCGAAGCAGGAAAATCTGAAGCTCATCTGCGAAGCCAGACTGCAGCAATGGGAAGTGTCGCTCATGGAAAGCACCAACTATTCCCAGATCTTTCTCCATCTGAATGTCTTGAATGATTGCATCCTCTGGCGACGTTCCACAAATAAATCTCTGTGTAAGGTGTGTCGTCGCGGCACCGATCCGGAGAAGATGCTGCTCTGTGACCAGTGCAATGGTGGCACCCACATGTTCTGTATGAAACCAAAGATGCGCACAGTCCCTGAGGGCAACTGGTATTGTCACACCTGTGTACGTGAGCTTGGATTGACCAATGCCAAGAATCAAAGCAGCAAACAGCAAAAGAAGCGAAAATTTATTGTCGACGAAGTGGATGATGATGTCGACGAAGGTGTCGATGATGGCGACGAAGACGACGACAATGACACAGATGAGGATGCTGACGAAGATGAGGCTGATGTCAGCGACAGACAAGATAATAATAGCGAAGCATCCTCCACGGCCACATCCGTCAAGGCTAATGGCAAGGCGGCAGCAACAAGACGCTCCAGTAGACGTTCCGGCAAACGATTGAAATCCAAAGAAATTGAAGATATTATCGAAGGTGATGATAGCGATCAGGCCGATGAGAGCTCCGTTGAAGCAGAAGACAATGAGGAGAACGAGGAGAAAGATGAAGAGGAAACGTAAGTATCATTTAAACTTATTCTAAACGAAAAGACAACAATATTCATAATCTTTATCACATTATCATCCACAGCGAGGAGGACAAGGCGTGCCAAGTCTGTTTCTACGATGGCTGCGAAATAAGCTGTGTCCGTTGCTCCGAATGGTATCATCTGGAGTGCGTCAAGCTAAAGCGACAGCCGCGAACGGATTTTGTGTGTAAAAAGTGCAAATCAAATGAAACCCAACGACCAAGACGCCGTCCCAGTCATGGTAAGTGACCATCTAAATAATTGTAATTTCAAATATAATATTATCAATGTTCTTTAGTTGATGGTGATGCCGACGACGATGATGACGAGCCACAGGCGAAACGTTCGCGCTCCTCCCGCAACTCGATGCGCATTTCCCTGGAGAAGTCTGCTGCCAATAACAATAACAACAATAATAATAATAACAACAATACTAGTAATCAGAATAACAATCGTCGTTCGGGACGTCGCACCAATGACAATCTACCATTAAATAGCGCCGCCTTATATTATCTGCTCGAGCAGACGATGAAACAGCAGGCGGCGTGGCCATTCCTTCGCCCAGTACTCTCCTCCGAGGTGCCCGACTACCATAAGATTATTAAGTCGCCCATGGACTTGGCCAAAATCAAGTCAAAGCTAAACATGGGCGAATATCAGCTAAACGAGGAGCTGCTCAACGATATTCAGCTTGTATTCAAGAACTGCGACCTCTACAACGTCAGAGGCAATGAGATATACGAGTAAGTATTTCAGCTCGTTTGCTTAGGAGAATTCCAAATATTTTGGTATCATCAACAATAATCCTTCTTTCTCTCGTTATCCAGTGCTGGCTGCAAGTTGGAACGCTTTGTCATGGATCGCTGCAAGGATATGATGCTGCCGTTTAGGCCAAGTGACATGAATGCAGAAGCAATATGCTGAGCCGCCTCGTGTCTCTCAACCCCCAACCCGCGATCGTGTAAATTGATTTATTAAATTTAGCTTTAGGCCATAGACAAACATGTCAGCGTACACAATTAGACAGTATTGTTTACTTTACCAGTTATCAGCCGCATTCTTCTTAAGCACACACACAAACATACTCTACAGTTTTAAAGTAAAATTAATATTTCAAACTACGTTTCAATTGCAAACAGTAGCAGATAGTTATTTTTTTTTCTTTACGAGTTTATTATTAATAATATTATGCATAAATTATTGTAGACACACACAGTTCACAGATTTTAGCATTCAATAAAATATTAACCGAATACTTGCAACCCATTAACTGTTCTCTATCCTTCTTCTCAGTTGAATGAGAAGATTATTAGATGTATAGTATTATCTGTAAGTACATAGGGTTTAATAACATAGTGTTGTTACAATATATAGAGTATAGAAACATTTGCACTTACAAATCGCATGTTTCATGTTCATACTTAGCTTAGTCAGTTTCTTGAACAATTCTTTTTGATAGATATAGATTTTAGGTTTACTATATGTGCTTGAGTTTCACTTTCGTATACTTATATTTAAAGACATACATACATATTATATTTTCAATCACATTTAATATCCAAATTCCATTTGTAAGTTTGGGTTTTCCCTCCTTTTTTGGGCAAAGTGTTTCTATTTGTTTATATCTAATGAATACATGAATTATATACTCAGAATGTTGTCATGATTTAATGTTCTATCTGGTTTCAACATTTTTCAGAGATCAACAAAATATATAAAGAAAATACAAATTTTGAAAGTATAATTTATGCGAGATTATTGAACAATAAATCAAAGCAAAACTTAATTTTCAGCAGACAAATGGATCAGATCAGGAAGCATCCACATTCTAGTTTAATTAAACAACATAGAAATACACTCAAAGAGTTTTCTTGAAGGAATATTGTTCATATGAAGTCTACAGAAACCTCTCAAAGTTTTTCCAATCCGGTTTGCTTTAAATATTTGCTTGACTTGAGGAGGACGTGGATGTGGTTGTCTCTGAGAGGCATGCCACAGTTGGTATGCCATTGTTGATTTTGTTATTATTGTTCTCAGCCATTTGGCTATTGTTGTTGTTCGTCTCGGTTGAGTCAAGAACAAAGTGCAAGGAATTCGAAGTGCTTGGCGCCTGTGATAATTGTGCCTCCATTGATGTATTGGACGTATCATCATCGGGATTGCTGTTGCTGTCGTTGTTGGCCTCGTTAGCTTCATTGGCGACTGGCTCGTTATTATCGTCGTCCTCCGCCAATTCCGTATCATAGGCAAGGACGCTGTCACTTTCCTGTACTCTTCCTCCTCCCCTGCGTGGACGTCTGATGGTGCGTCTTCTTTTAATGGCCGCAAAACGCAATCGCATCAACTTTCGCTTCCTCTCCAGCTGTTCGAAACTGGCCTGCAGCGAGCCAACTGTAAAGAATTCGAGAAAATGCTTTTTAATACAAAAAAAGAACAGTTTCCGATTTAAGACTTACTATCTATAATATATTTTTTTCTTAGCTTAGTTTTGAAAATAAAAATTAAAAGTAAATATGGTCAATAAATTTGTATGTTTAAATTCTTTTGTAAAATTAGAAATTTGTTATTTAAATATTTTTATAGTTAAGTACAAATTAAAAAAAAATATATTTTTATGTACATAACATGATTAACGGATTATGACAGGAAGTCGAAAAATTATAAACTCAATTTTCGCGAAGCCGATTTTCAAATACTTTAACTAGATTATTTTTAGGACGATCAATAGAGGTCACTATTTGATTCAGAATTGAAAATTCTGCTTTTATCCTACACTGTAAATTTTTTTCATACCCTTTTCGAAAACTTTAAATCTTAACCGATTTACCTATATTTTGATTCTGCGTCAAAATTGGAAAATTCAATTGTTTTCCACTTTTTTACATTTTCCACTTAACATTTTTATTAAAAAACTATTGTGAGAGGTAAAAGAAGGGGCCAAGTCAAGTTCGGGGCACAATTGGAAGCTTGACTCTGCTTGGCAAACAAATGCCGACACTGGTCAATAATTGTGGGGTTGACAGTGAGAAGGGTGTGAAAGCATTGACTGTATCTATTGTTTGGTCGAGCATAGTCGGAGCTGTCAAGAATCGCTGACATTAAGCAAACAAATGTAGGCAGCCCAGGTGTCAACTGCTTCATTGTTTGCCCATACAGATACTGTCAGTTGCAGCTCAATCCTTGACTCGGGTTACAGGTCACATGTGGTTCAGTTGCTCGCACAATGGCGTCAGTTGCACAGCTAATTATGTTGATTCTCGTGGCGGCAATCAAAGCCAACGCTGGCCAGGACAATAGCTATTCTACATTACTGGCCCCTGTTCTGGAACACCTGAACTATGCCCTGGAGCTCCACTTGCGTAGCCCCAACGATTTTAACAATATCCTTGTGAGGACACTCTTGATGCAGAAGGGTCTTCCCCTGAAAGTGGGTATCAACCAAGTTGTGTCCGAGTCCGACTCCATTCTTCATCACTTCTTTATCTACGAGGATGTGCTCAAGCTGCAGGAGAACCTCGGGAAATTCGACAAATCGGACTGCTTCTATTTACTCGCTCTGGAGCGATCTGTAGACGATGAGCAGCAGTTGTTGCTCCAGTTCATGGAGACGATTTGGCGGCGACATGAACACAGTCGCATCTATTATATCCAGCAGGAAGCCGGAGAAGTCCTGCTCTACAATCCCTTCAAGCAAAGTATTGTGCTCGTCAAGGATTCACTTAGCTATCAACGCATTTACTCCAATCTTCATGGTTATGCCTTGCGAGCGTACATCTTTGACTCCGTCTACTCGTCTCTTTATGGTGATGGAGTCACAAAGCAGGTAACAAAGGTAACAGGTCCCGATGCCAAGGTTGCCGACACTGTAGCCAAGCATCTCAATCTTACACTGAATTATATCTGGCCAGATGACGAGTTTTTTGGGTAAGTAGGCTTAGCTAAGATGTCCACTTCTTACGTCAACTGAGGACATATTTTCAATCGTAGAGGCCGTCAACCAAATGGTTCTTACAATGGTGGCGTTGGACGCGTTCATCGTCATGAGCTGGACGTCATCTTTGCCGGCTTCTTCATAAAGGATTATCTAACTACGCGCATTCAGTTTTCCGCCGCCGTCTACATGGACGATCTGTGTATCTTTGTGCAGAAGGCTCAACGTATTCCACAATCGATTGTTCCTCTCTTTGCTGTGCGTCCAGATGTCTGGCTGTGCTTCCTGCTTGTGGGTTTCATTTGCGCCTTTATCTGGATGTGTTTGCGTGCCTTAAATCTGTGCTTGCACATCGAGGGAAATGCAGGGATTAAAGGCGACCATTACCTCAGCATTGGCTGGCGCATCTTTATTGACACCTGGGTGGTTTGGGTGCGAGTCAATGTTGGCCAATTTCCGCCCTACAACTCGGAGCGCATTTTTCTGGCCTCCCTGTGCCTGGTTAGTGTCATTTTTGGAGCACTGTTGGAGTCCAGCTTGGCCACGGCCTATATACGTCCACTGTACTATCGAGATCCCAATACACTGGCGGAACTGGATGACTCTCAGATTCCTATCTACATTAAGCATCCGGCATTCAAGGATGATCTGTTTTATGGCCATGACTCCGAGGTCTATCGACGCCTCGATGCCAAAATGCTGTTGGTGGGCGAGGGTGAGGACAGATTGATCAGCATGGTGGCAAAGCTTGGCAGGTTCGCTGGAGTAACCAGATCTGCCAGCCTGGAGCTAAGCGACAGACGCTTCATTATGACCCACAAGGTGCACAAGATTCCGCAGTGCCCAAAGACTTATCACATCGGTTATGTCCTGCCCAATCCATCACCTTACATAGAAGGCATCAATACCATCCTGCTGCACATTTTGGCCGGTGGACTATTGGATTTCTGGATCAACGAGATGAAGGAGCGGGCCAAAATGAATATACACCAGTACCCCGAATATCTAGCCGAGCTGACTGTGGGCAAGTGGAAGGTGTTTACTCTAAAGGACGTCCAACTGGCCTTCTATGCTCTGGGCATTGGATGTGTGCTAGCTTCACTTGCTTTTCTCTTGGAACTCTGGTTTAAATCGGGGATATGCTACTCTACTTTTAAAGTTTTAAATTAAGAATTTGATACGCTTAAAAATCAAGAAAATTTATGAAATCAAATTATTTTGTTTTATTGAAATTGAAACAATTTTATTTAATCTGTATTGAATTGATGAAAGACTTGAAAAAAATTGAGCCTTTTCAAGAAAAAAGTTTAAACTTTCAATAAAAATATTTAATATAAATTTTAGTTTTAAAATAAGAGTTATGTGCAAAAATTGTAATAGGATGTGAAGGATCTTACAAATAAAGCACACCCAAATGTTAAAAAAAATGTAATATACAGAAACAAAAAATTCATTTGAAAGTAGATCATATTTTTTAATTTTAAAATAGGATTTAAGTAACAAAAACTTTTGTTTTAAAATCAATATAAAATGATATCATAAATTCTTCATTTCTATTTAAAAAGATTTAAAATAAGTAATATTTGAAAAGCATTATAATAAAAATTGAATAATAATGATGCCGCAATTTTTATTATTTTAAGCTTAGCTCAGTTACGGTCCCTAGTTTAAATATACTATGAATATATTTTTGATTACTCACTCATTCGTAGCTCGGGAGGCTTGCGAGGACTGCGGCTTGAAGGCTGCGAGATGGACTCCCGGCGGCTGCGCTCCCGGGCAGCTGCTTCCGCCGATGTGGTGGGTAGCTCGTCATCCCCAAACAGACGATGCGTCTCCTCCAACCATTCACTAATGCGCGCTTGGGTGGCCACCTGTCGTTGTTCCCCCATCAGTCTGGCCAACAGCTGCTCGACATTCCGATGCTGACCTCCAGTTCCCTTTACCGCCAGCTCCAGCAACGCTCGACGCTTTTTGGCAATCAAATAGAAGATGCGATTTGGATGCGTTAGCCAACTGAGTTCACTGACATTGGGTGTATCCACTTCACTTTGCTCCTCCGACTCTGTGCTGCTCTCGCTGTGCTCTGTGGATGATCCCGAGCTGCTGTCGCTGCTGACTGTCTGGAGAACAGTGCCGTTGCCCGTGCTGCTGGTGCTGTTCCACGTCTCCAGCTCACGCTGCACCAGCGTATCGAAGAAGGCCAGCATCACCTGATCCTCCTCCATATTGCGTGTACTAAAATCTTGAGAGACATGATCCGAGGCGTTGCGATGTAGGGTGCGTGTGCAATAGGGAGTATCCGAAGGCTCCGTTAACGTGCCTTCCCAGCCATGCTGGGCGAAGGGACTCCAGAACTAAAAAAGAGCATATACAATATAATTTAAATTGCCTATCCTAAGATGCTACCCTTAAAAGTGTTCTTGTAATTCTTGGCTCTTATGATCTCGGAGCTATCTTTGTTTATATAGACAACGATGTCATTTGTAGGTTGTCCACGTACCTTGATAATCTTTTCCACTCCAGAGGAAGCGAGCAAACAACGTTGTCGATTGTAGCGCACCTGATTGACAATGGAACGATGACCAGTGAGAATAACAGGCGAGGTATCAATCCACTGATTCTTCTTTTCCACTAAAAATAAAGTAGAGAAATTTAATGTTAAAGTCTGTATCAATTACACTTATTTGGTATAATTTACAATCAACACCGTCCAGTCGCCAAATAAACATATTAAAGTTATCAGAGCCGGAGACGACAAGCTCATCTTGTGGGCCCGCAAAGGTGCAGCTCTTCATGGTGCAGGAATTGAAGTATTCATCGTGATAAAAGGAGCAGACTGGCTCCGATGAGCTGGGACTATACAGGATGGGCGGCAAGCGGCGGTGCAAGGTGAGCAACAGGCTCCCATTGCAGTTGAAGCGAACGCTCATGCAGCTGGGAGAATCGGTTATGTAATTGTATTGGCAAAGTGATCTGAAATTGCAAGAGAAGTGGTTTTAGAAAGCAGCAGAGATTACAGCTTGATAGATTGCTTACTGTGTGTGGTGACGCAGATCCCAGAGTTGGGCTCCGCGTTTCGCATTGGCCGTGGCCAAAAAGATGCCATTGAGTGGATGGAATTCAACCGCATTAAATGGCGTTCGAAACTTGGCTATGGCCAGTGGATCAGTCTTGCCCACACGTAGATCATAGACGAGAATCTCGCCATGCTCCGTGGCCACACTGAAGGTGTTGGTGCTGGTTCGATCCACACTCAATCCATACACTGGTCCCTCGTGTGAAAAGTAATTAAGATTCTTGCCGCTAAGGTATTTAAATCAATTGATTAAAAAGTTAATTGGTAACGTTATCCCATCAACTTACGTGGCCAAATCGTGCTGTATAACCAGGTCATCATTGCCACCGGAGAACACATACTTATTCTGGGTGTCAAAGCCCAGACAAAAGATATTGCTGGCATGTTCTCCATACATGGCACTAGGCTTCTCCTGGCCAACGTTCGAGAGGGTCTGGTCCACATGCCAGAGTAGCACTCGTTTGTCGTCGCCACCTAGGAAGACAGGGACAAAGTTGGTTCGGATTAGTTTCTATTGATGAGCAACAGGTAGTCCACATACCCGATGCCAAGTATTCGCCACCATGGCTAAACTCCAGTGCATTCACACAGCCAAAGTGACCCGTCAGATTGCGCTGGTAAAGATTCTCAGCGGATTGCATGCGCTGCCTAAAGATGCCCGCCTCCAGATTGCTCCTCAAGTGATCCAGCTCCCGTGCGCTCAACGCATGATCCAAATTCAGGCTGGCAGCCGGGCCGCCTCTCACATAGCTCATTCTGTCAAATGATGAGCCCTAATCTATTTGTGTTAAATACACTTCCCTCCCACTTCCTCCCTCACTAGGTCGGACAACTCTAAACTCTCTTCTGCTAGCAACAATTTCGGTTCACAGCCGCTGCCGTTGCAACGCCATTGTATACATTTTGTCGACGTCGACGTCGCGACGCTGCTGACGCCTTCGTCGCCGTCACCGTCGCTGTCGCTGTCAGCGTTTTTCTGCGTTGACGTTAGATTTTATTTGTTGTGCTTTGTAAACTCTCAGTTAGTTGGATATTTGCAAAAATCTACTGCTATACTGTTAAATGTAATTAAAAGCTTTGTTTTAAAAGCCTTGTATTCTTAATTTTCCACATTAAATACTAAATTTTCCATGCACAACACCCGCTACGATTTTCTCACGACGACTGCGACTGCGACTCTCGACTGGTTTAATCATCGGAATATGCTTTAATCAAAATGAAAACAGAAAGTATACGAGAAGCGTAAAAACAGCTGTTCCGCAAGACGAATAGACACTAGAGGTGAGATCGTGTTCGGCCCGGGCACGAAATCAAATGGTGTCGATTACAAATATGCCAATTGGACAATTCTATCAATTACCGTTATCTCCTGCAGGCGATAAATAACAGAAATGATAACATTATTTTAATAGTTGAAATCATTCTTAACGAAATTAAGTAGATATGACAAAACAAAATTCAAACGTTTTCAAAAACGCCTTTCATTTCCCAGTTATCCATCAGATGCATATACATATATGATTAGACTTGCTTAAATAAATTATTTTGGTATAAAACTTCTTTCAATTTAAAATAAATGTATAGCTAAAAAACTCTTATCCAATGTACCAGCGAAAAAATGTACCACTTTCATAACAAATGTACCAAAGCAAGTATACAAATTCCAAATATTTTTTAGGAATAACAAAAACAAAGAACAAAACCTTATGAAACCAAAATATGGCTGAAACAAAGGAATCATAATTTAGTAAATTCAACTAAATAAAATAGTCAGAGTAGAAAAATAAGTAAATTGCAAAAAGAAAAACATTAAGATATTGTATTTTTAAGCATAGTGTCCCTCTTTGATTCTAGCTATTTTATAACTTTGTGTTGCTTAAATTTTTGGATTAATTCTGAAATTTAGCAATCAACTCAATCTTGGTCAGCTATGATTTATGTGTACGTAAGTTGTTAAACAAAAAACGTACAACAGAAAACAAAAATTGTGTAATTATAAAACTTTTGGCTTATAAGACTTAAATTGTTTTTATTGCATTTAGACCCTTTATAACTGCTTTCAATGGACGACACTTCCAAAATTAGAGAAGAGCTACATGGTCTGTGACAGTCTAAAACTACATATATCTTCTTAAATGTTCCATTTTAACAGCCATATTGGAGGATAGAAATAATGAGAATAATCAGAGCAACATATGCACATATCTGGAGAATCTACAGGATCGAGTCAAGCAAACAGTTTGCCAGCACTCTGAAATAATTCATTCATCGGTGAGCCTTATAAAAGAATTGGGAGATGTATCCACAATGTTGGCATTGACCCAATCCGGGTCAGATCTGCAGGCAACTAATATCAAACGCTTGATTATGGAGTTCGAGAACTTGCACGCTGGTGACAGTAGCCAAGGATTGAGCTCTAGTGATGTTACACATCTTCGTAGTATAATTGCCGACTATCAACGTCTTGACGAAAGTCATTTGCTTCAGGACAGCCTAATGTGCTTCAAGCTAGCCAAGGAGTCATTGGAAAAGGTTGAGTCCCTGATGAGCCAATTGAGTGCAGCCGGCTGGGAAACTGCAAATTCATCACAACAGAGCAGTCATACGCTGGCGAATAGCCAAAGTGCCAGTCTCAGTCTCCGAGAGAAGATCCGGGCTTTTAACAAAGCCTCCGAGCAGGGAAAAAACGCTCTGCAAAACTTCACCCTGTGTTTTAGTAGCAACAGCAGCACGGATATTACCTCTGGAGACGATGTTAAACCTGTTTCAGTTGAGACCAGATCCCGCACGAATTCCGGCTACGAGGGTGACGTTGATAGTGAACTGGATCAGGTTGGGGAAACCATTAAAGAGTCACAAAAACAGGGAGGCAAAAGTAATGCTTGAGATGCTTATATAAATTCAAGTTTAACATTTCAAAAATGAACATTCGTATATCAGGCTCAAAATTTAACTCATTTAAGTACAAGTATTTGTTATAAATTCTCAATTTTAATTCTATAAACTAAGCTATAAACTAATAAAATTGTCTACGAGGTAATAAGATAACAAATCACGTTGCTCAGCATGACGTATCTGCGGCCTGAAAGAACCGCGTGTAGTTAATTGCAAAAAATATTGAGATGGCTCCAATAGCGGAGCCAAACTGAGTAATGGCTCCCACCCAGACCAGGGACTGGCCTCCCTGGGCTCTCATCACAGTCGTAATGCCGAGCTTTGTATAGCTAACAATTCCAATCACAAGCGTCCACGCTGTAACCTGCATTAAGGAGACAATTAATGTTGGCTGCGGATAGCAATTAAATTGGAGACACTTACCACCAGGACCACGCCAATAGTCTCATCGTAGAGTGGCGGATATGGACTTAGGATTGCTGTGGTAAACACATAGCTGGTGAGGAGTGCGGCCAGTGTTGAGAGCACATAGATAACACGAAGCGATGTGAAATGCAGAAACATGGCCAAAAAGCAGGCCACCGGATTGGCAATGACACTCAACGTAGCGGACAGATGATACGCCTTCGTTCCATACGGCGCACTGGAGTAAGATTGTATGCTAGGAAACATGCCATTGCTGAATAGTGATATTGTTCCTATCAACAGAAGCAGAGCGACATATTGGCCACGGCTAAGTTGATCCACCTTTGGCTGATTGTCATCCTGGCCATACACATATTTATTGCCCTTACTCACTGTAACCTGGGCATGTTCCCGCCTCGCCAATGGCAGAGCATGAAGCAACGTATAACCAATATAGCTGAGCACCATCAGTCCAAATAATATCAAAAAGAACACCTTGGTGTCGAAGAGCGGCGGCTGGGTCTCATGCTCATAGATCTCCTCGCCAGTCTCGGTGATGTTCACCAGGACGCAGCTGCCTGTATTACCAATGCCCTGCACTAGAGCCGTAACACTGGGCAAGAGTCCGCTCAGGCCCTCGCCAATGAAGTATGTGACCATATACTGCTCCTTGAATCGGCCCATGTAGGGCATGAAGAGCACAGAGCTCGTGCAGGCATTGAGGGCTGTGAAGATGGTCAATATGAAGAGGGCCACGCTGTGCTCGTTGCCAATCAACCATGCCGTTTGGTTGTAAAAGAACGCGGTCAGCAGGCAGGACAATGTTCCAATGGTGAGCACTGCATGGATAGTCCAGCCATCGTTCAGCTTCCATGGAGAGTACTTTTGGAAGGCAGTGTAGAGCAGCGGTCCAAGATTTCCAATTTGGACCATTACACTAAGGTAGGATGGCAGACTCCAGCCTTCTGGCGCCTCATTCACGAGCAATGGCAACTGTATAAAGGTTCCATTCACGCCTAGCCAAGTGCCGATGCCAAAAAATATGGCCAACAGGTCGACAATCCAATTTCGATTCTTGAATACGCCATTTATAGGCTCCATCTTGTTGACAATGCGTCCCCTGAACAAAGCACTCACCTCGCTGGATTCGTCTGTGGCACATCTGTGGATGGTTAAAAAGTTTGCTTTGAAATTGTTTAACCAGATATATTGCACATTTACTAAAGCTAGTCTAACATCGAATGAGGCGAGCCGTTGGTTACACAATTGTACAGAAATTCCAACGGAGTGTATACACTTTCCGTAGTCGAATCTAATCATTGGTTATTCCACTTCTAAATGTGTACTTAAAATATTTTACTTGTGCAGTCATCATCATATTAACTTTAACTGTATGATCGACAGTTATCAGCTTTTTAAGTAATTAAAAGTTATTACAATATTTTAAAATAAATAATTCTAAAGTGGTTTTTAAAATATATTCTGTAAGTGTAAAAAAGATTCGCTAACTTTTAATTTTAAAAGCTAACTACATTGTGTGACCGACATTTTTATCAGTAATAGTTGTAAATTTATTTTTAAGTAAAGGTTTCTTTTATAGCTTTATATAAACTTTACATTCTTTGTATAATTGTGAGATAGGGCAAAAGTTTTGGGTTTGTGGCAAAAATGTTTGCATTGTGACATTGTATACTTTTCAAGTGTAGTGTAACTCTGATATGACAAAATGAAATATGATTGCTGAACTATGCTGATATATTATCAGTAATATTTGAATTACAACATTGTGCTGCCGTTGCCAAAACACAAATACATATGTATGTGGATTATGCACATTAAGAAAAGTGAAAGTATACCTAAGTAATATATGTAAGTGTTGAGTGTCAGATAACACCAAACTGAAGATTGGACAGACTATTCAATTGGAAACGTTCACATCTAATCAGGTCCAATTAGAATTAGATAGAAACGTGGTCGTCTGCAGCAATAAACTGAAGTGGAGCAATTCTCACACGACTTTCCACACGTATTTTTAAAACGAGATAATTTTCTAGTAAAATTGTTTTACGATTGCGACGTCACACTGGCAATAAAAATACTGAGTTTTCAACTGTCGGTG
This sequence comes from Drosophila innubila, assembly GCF_004354385.1. Taxonomy (NCBI): domain Eukaryota; kingdom Metazoa; phylum Arthropoda; class Insecta; order Diptera; family Drosophilidae; genus Drosophila; species Drosophila innubila. The sequence goes on from NW_022995380.1 coordinate 10,023,424, forward strand.
ATGATGAATCATATGAAACTAAGAATCTGTAATACTACTATGTATATTTTTAATAAAATTTAAAAAAAAACTTACACGTAGTGTGTGTAGTGTTTACATGTACTAAAATGGGGCTTTAGGCTACGGGTCACGATAAAAACTGGTTTTTATTATTTGAAGTAAAATTGCAACAAAAAAGAAGCAAATATGCTCGACTGATCAATGCCCTGTAGGCAGAGTTTTATCTTTATCTTCTTCCCATCTTGAATTTCTTCTGTAATTATTATTTATGTATTGCGTTTTTGGGAATTTCAGCTTGGATGAAAAATTTCATATAATATTTGAATGTCAAAGTCGAAGATTACTGTTTTTAATTTTATTTAAATTAAAAATAAAAGAAAATGCTGTCAATTTATGGTTGATGCTGAGTTGGATCACATTTACACAGATTTTAATGCCAACTTTGAAGGAAATCATTTTTTACATCAAAAAACATCAAAATCACCGAACTCACCTGCCAAAATCCCGATTTCCAGCTCGGGCGTCGTTCGGCGTTGAGAGCACGGCGTATACTGCTCCAGAGTGGGCAACATTGTGATTCCCAGACATTTCTGGCTAGCAAATAGTCAGAGTTATAGCTGGATTTACTTATTAAATTTATGATCAATATGCCGATGGAGTGATTAGATTGTATTGTTGTATTTTTAGAGCACGGTTGTTACAATGGGATAAGTTGCCAAACGACAAGTTCACAGAGCATTAACATTAATTGTTTGTCAATTTGGAGCGTGGCTTAATTGGCGGTCAATGGAATTCTATTGATTGAGAGCATGAGAGTTGTAGATTGAACGGCAAATTTCCAGCGAAGAAAGCCTGTTGCTTTTGTATATCGATTTCTGGAAATGACTCTGATTGATCCAATTTATATCGGAATCCCAATTCTAATGTACACACAATGTAAATATTGTGGATTTTAATTTTTGTAGTTATGCAATTGTGAATTTGGTTAATGTTACCAAATTATAAACTTCACAGCCAGTTGCTTCTTTGGCAGGGCGCGTGTAACATTTAAGAACTACGTTGGCCATTGCTATTTAAATATTGATGTGCCCACCATAAATATAAAATACAAAAAAACTGACAAGGTGATATAAAACAGCTGATTGCTATTAGCCGGTGTTAACAGAACTACAAGGTTGCGCATGTCAAAACTATTCGCTCGAACGCTCAATCAGATTGTGACGTCACAAATGTCAAATGGTCTTGTGTGCTGAGAGAGAAGTTTACTTGTAGAGCGAACGATGACGAAATTGCATGAGTTGCTCATTCCATTTGTGATTGGTATGAGAGAGATAACACATTTGTTGTTGTCTGTGCAGTGTCTTTTATTGCCTGATAGAAGTTAACCCAAAGGAAATTGTAGGATCCCAGAGCCCAATGAATAATGAAATATGTTTAATGTTTAACTAATGGAACTAAGAAACAATTTTGATGAACATGATAATAGTAGCTTTAAGCTGAATCACTTAAAAAGACAAATGGTGCATTATGTGAGCATTTCATAAATAAATTCAAGTTACTTCTATTTAATGCCCGCAGAGTTGTTGATACCACTTCTTGCTCTCACGGCATTTTGGATTGGTGCACATCGGGCAGCGCATTAAGAACTTTGGGTTAACTGGCTGCGTGGACTGCAAATGATCGGCCACAATGCTGCTCAGTGCTTCGATAAACAACGGATGGTCGTTGGGAGCGGCAGCACGTCGAATCTCTTCTACGCCCACCTCTTTGGCCAGCTCGTCGCAGTACTCAATGTCCAGTTCGTGCAGCGTTTCAATGTGTTCATTAACAAAGGCAATGGGCACCAGTATAAAATTCTTACGGCCTTGCTTAACGTAGCCCTGAAATTAGAACAATCATTAGAGCGTGAGCGGAATGGATCATATTGGATAAACTTACCTTAATGGCATCATCGGTGGCTGGTGCCAGCCAAGGCAGCGGTCCTACTTTCGACTGCCAAGCCAAGCTATAGGGATTACTTTGGCCCAACTCCTGCATGACCATGTGAACGCTGGCGCCAATTTCCGAGGGATAAGCATCGCCTCTATTGACTGCCTTGAGGGGCAGAGAATGCGCCGTGAACAAAATGACAACATCGTTCCGCTTTGTCTCCACAAACTTGGCGAGCTCATCTCGTATGCGTTGGGCAATCGTCTTGATGAGCAGTGGATGTGTGCCCCAGCGATCGATGATACTCCATTTCATATTGGCAGGAAGTGAACTGTGAATTGGGTACTTGGTTATTAGCATTACTTTTCTTTTTAATGGCCACCTACTTTTCACGGTAATGAGAGAAGATCGAGTTGAAGCTGGAGCCGGAGGTGGCGCAGCTATACTGAGGATACTGTGAGAAGAGTACTACGCGCTCCGGCTTATCGCTGCAATTAGGACAAGAGATGATTGTATATATATTGATAATTGTGAAATTCAACCGACCTTTCGATCTTTGCCAGCGTGTCCTCCGTTAACGGATTAACGTAACGAAAACCAACGTAGTGCTTGTGGGGAGCCGTTGACGGCGACACTTTGTCCAGTTGCTCGCACATCAGCTGACCTTGCAGCTCCGTCCACTTAAGTATGGGCGAACCACCTCCAATTTCTTTGTATTTCTTTTGCACTTCCGGCGTGCGCCGTTGCGCTATCCACGGACCAAGCCTGCTCTGGATTGGCAGTTGAATCATATCGCGGTCGGTCATGATACGCAACAAATAATCGTGGACCTGATCTGTGTGCTGAGGTCCACCCATATTTAGCATAAGTATAGCAGTCTTGGGCGATTGTTGGTTGCTGCTGAAGCGACCGGCACTTGTTGCGAAATTGGCGGCATTGTCTACACAAGGTAATAAGGTTATAAGTACAATTTATGTTAAGTTATTGATATTTCTCCTCTCACTTGCCAATTTGCATAAATTTCTCTTATGCAAAAACATGGTTGTTATCAAGAAAACACGGGAATTTAGTTGCCTGAAGTCAAAAACGGTGTGGCAACCTTAAGTCCAGAAGAAAATTTAACGAAAGTCTGGCAGCCTTTCTATTCAATAAAAGTGCGATGTTCATTTTTAGATACGTTTCCAATGTCAATCCGTATATAAATTTTTTTTATTTTGAAGCGAGAACTTTGAAAATTTTTTGAAACTTTTGTTATAATTTTGAAAAAATATTGATATTTTGCTTAGTATAATTTGACTATACTTCTTCGCCCGAGAAGTGACGAACTTTAAGCCCTCAATAAAATCAACACTTTTATTTGATTTTGTTTCAGATTTTAAATTTTCTTCAATAATCTTTATAATTGCTTAAGTATTGCTAAATTCAGTTCACATTTGAATTGTGCGCAGTCTTGTTCAGATACACTGTAAGCAGTGCTGGCAAAGTCCGAGAAAAAACTTTCTTACTCACTAGTGCTGCCAACTATAGTGGAAATAATAGCTAATTCTGGCTGGAAATAATTTTTGCGTGCACTTTTGCATTGTTCTAGAAGAAATACTAGAAGCACAACATTTAAATTTCTAGGTTTGAAACGCTCAAATAAATGGCAGTTTCTTTCTGCCAGGTGGCAGCGTCTTTCAAAATATAAAAGTTGGCAGCACTGCAACCGGCAGTCGTTCGCGCCGGAATGCCATTACATATTTTCCAGCACTGGAGAGTAGCCGGCGTCGGTCTTTCGTTGTAGAGCATTTTTGGACTGCACGTTTTTTCTTAATAATTCTAAAAAAATAACAATATTTCAACATGTCTATGTTCTGGGGTAAGATTCAATTGTTTATTAACAAAATGATAACATACATGTATTATGGACTCTTCGATTACTGCTGGCGGAGTAGTTCTATAAATATACTGACGTTTTGTTACCACGTGCTTGCAACCCAAGCGTCAGCGTGGTCTCCATTTCTATTTCAAACTCAATATAAACATTTGTTTTGTTTATTTTCATGCAGGATTATGTATGAAGCCTAACCGCAAATACACACAGACTATTGTGAAGTCTTTTCACATTTCTGGTGTCGCCCTCGATGATGGCGCATCCGCCAAACTTTACATTACGGCTGACAAAAATAAGTTCATTGTGGCATCTTTAAGCAAAGCCATGCCGCAAGTGCCTTTGGACTTGAACTTCTGCAAGGGCGACAAGATTATGTTCCAGACAACTGGTACAGTACATTTAATTCAAATAATGTGCGCAACATTTTCTTACACATGCGTTTTTCAATTTGCAGGCGACGCCACAGTGTCATTGATTGGTTATCTACATGATTCTGATTTATCTGACGACGAAGAGTACGATGACGATGAATATGCAGCTCTTGCCGAAAAGTTGCAGAAGAAGGGTGCCGCTAAGGGTGACGAGAATGATTCCGAGTCGGAGGAAGAGAGCGATGAGGAAGAGGAGGATGATGACAAACTAGCTGCCGAATATTCATCATTCCTTGAGGGCGATGAATCTGGTGAGGATGAGGAAGATGATTCCGAGGATGATGATGATGAAGATGGAGAGGGAGAAGAAGAGGAGGAGGAATCTGATGAAGAGGATACACCCAAGGCCAAGAAGGCCAAAATTGCTGAAAGTGCCAAGAAGCCAGCCAAGGAACAGAATGGTGTATCTAAGGGGGAACAAAAGCAGCAGCAACAGCAAAAATCGAAAAAGGATAAGAAGGCGGCTGCCGCACCCGAGGCAAAGAAAGAGCAGCCCAAGGGAAAGGAGAGCAAACAACAGCCTGCTGGAGAGCGCACAATAGCCGGAGGTGTTAAGGTCCAAGATATGAGCGCTGGCAACGGCCCCGAAGCCAAGCAAGGCAAACGCGTGTCCGTCTACTACATTGGACGACTTAAGTCGAACAACAAGACCTTTGACAGCATGCAGAAGGGCAATGGATTCAAGTTCGCCCTTGGAGCTGGCGAGGTTATCAAGGGTTGGGATGTTGGCGTTGCTGGCATGAAGGTGGGCGGCAAACGTCGCATCACTTGCCCTGCCCATATGGCTTATGGAGCTCGCGGTCACCCGCCAACCATTCCGCCGAACTCGACCCTCGTGTTTGATGTTGAGTTGAAGGCTGTTCATTAACTTTTTGCCTTTTTACAACAATTTAGACACTTAAATATAGCGCTAGCAGTAACGAATTATATTTTGCGGAATTATCACACTAACCGCACCTTTTTTGATAAATATATTGTAATACACTTATCGTGTTATTAAAAGTTGATTTAAAATAAACCAGATTTATAAGATAAACAGTATTATTATATTTGCTAGGCATTTAACAATGGCTTAAACATGTTTCTCAGTTGATTCTGTTTTATCGGATAGTCCCAACAATGGCTCGGATGGCAGTTTCCAGTGCTCCAGGACGTAGGGCAATCGTTCACTGGGATCAGTACTCCAGTGATGTATGCGGCACTTTAGTGTGGCCTGTTCCAGTTTGTTGATCGTTATGGTGCAGCAGAATTCTTTGTTTTCCTTTCTTAAATCTGGTCCTTCGATGCGCTCCTTGGGCAGCGTTATGCACTCTTCTCTGCAATGGAATCCGGCTTTACGCAAGGAGGCCTTGATGTGCCACGGCTCCAGGACCCATGGCTCGTCCTTGTTCATGACCACAGCCAACACAATGGTCTCCAACATGTTCACAGTGCGTTGCGCATACGGTGAACTGTGCTTCACCACGGACATTTCAGCCTCCGTCTTTGCATACTTGGCAATGTTCTCCGGCGTTTTGTAGGTCGCCAGTCCAGGTAGCAACAGTTTGTTGTATACGAAATGCGGCTTCATCGAGACAACGTCGCCCTTGTCGCCAACGCCCTCGACAAAGGTCTTGAGCACCACCTCCATATTGGGCCGCTTCTTCACGAGCGTGTCCTCAACCAGCTCATAGATAAAGTTCTTGGCCCGCATTCGACGAGGTTTCTCATTGGTCTTGTGTAACAGAGGATCATATTTGCGCTTCAAGACGAACGTGGTCTGCAAGTGGGGAAAACTGTTGTTAGCCAAGCGGACAAGCTGTATTGAACAAGTCTATCACTTACTCGCACTTGTTGCTGCAGGCTGGTTGCACTTTTCAGCAGATTGAACTGAGCAACACATATGTTTTTCAACATTTTCAGTTAATTTGCCGGGGCAACTAAAAAAATATTTATTATTATAGTGTGTGAACACTCTTCAGTGTTGCCAACTTTTTAGAGGAAAAAATAAAAAAAATACTTCAGTTATGCGGCTGCAAGAAAAATACTACACTTTATTTGAAGCTGGCAACAGTAAAAGCGCATTTTGCAGAAATGTTATTTACAGAGCTGTTATTGTCTGCCTTCTGTTAACGAAATGTTGCTCTATCAAATATCGATGGCAAATCGATAAATGCTTAGGCGCAAAATCAATTATAATGGATTTCAAAATATTTAATTATCATTTTTTCGTTAAAAGTGAAAATATATGAGTATTTCTAGGGTTTAATAGTACTCTCGATCCATTCAGTATAGGCGGACACAAGTGTATAAACTCCTGGCCAACCAGCACGGCCACAAGGTGTTGGTCCATAAGACACAATGCCGGTAAGATAATAATTGCCATATCCATCTTGGAACTCCTCCATGACTGAAAAGAGATAAGCAGATAAAGGATTTGAAACAGCTCTTATGATGGTTGGTGATCAGAAATTACCTAATGGGCCTCCAGAGTCACCACGGCACGAATCGATTCCTTCCACGCCGCCGGCACAGATTTGAGTGGAGGTCACTGTGCGTCCCAGAGTGCCATATCGTTTATTGCAGTCTGCCGCTGCCACTGATTCCAGTTCCGCCTTCTGTTTAACATTGGATGTGGCGTTTGTTTCGGTTTGACCCCAGCCAGCGACAACCATTTTGCGTCCCAGGAATATGTTATTCTGTTGTTCCGGTCGAGTTGGCAGGCAAACCGGGGATATGAAGTTGGTGAAGGCGACTTCGGTTCTCAATCGCAGCAGGGCAATGTCGTGTAGTTCTTGTGTTGCCTTGCCCTGATATTGAGGATGTTGAATTATCTCCGAAACCTGCACATCCACATGAGGCTCATTGCAGTCTTTGCGACCATTTCTCTCCGTGGTGCAATCCGGATTGGTTGCCGTATCCCATTCTCCCAGACGCACACCCGTCAGTCGCCAAGTGGTGGGAATGGAAGCGATGCAATGTGCCGCCGTCAATACATAACGATTGTTGATCAACGAGCCTCCACAATGATGACCAATGACATTTCCCGCTACGAAGAAAGATCAACTAAGAAATTAACTCTATGAGGCAACTACAACATTTCTCTTACGTTTGGTGTACTCGATTAGTGCCAACCAAGGGAACTCCTTTTTGCCCGTATCCACACCGCCAACCACACGATTGCCAAAGTTGTCTCCACAGTTGGGCACTTGGGGCAACAGGTTGGAGCGTCTTACAGGAGTTACTGGTTGGGACTGAGGTTGAGGTTGAGGTTGATTCCCCCAAACTGGCCGATCACTAATTTTGCGACTGTTGGCACAGCAAATCTGAAACGCAATCAAAAAGTTATTAACCTATGAAATCTGTATATATGTGTATATATTGCTATATATGTATACTCACGAGCACTTGACCATTGCGATAGCCACATTGACTGTTTGCAAGGAAAACGCGTTCACTATTAGAGACTGTTCGCCGTTGTACTAACTCATAGAGATAGTCACAATTGTTTAGATATATGCAAGTTCCAGTTTGATCCGCCGGCGTTGTACAATAGCCAAAGATTTCTTCAACAAGTTAAGAAGACAAATAAGAGGCGACGTCATATTATTACAAAAAAGCCCCACGGATATGCTAAAGTCGTAAAGATTCCATTGGGTCGAGTTCAATGGTGATAACCAGTTGCGCTGTTGCTGCTTTGTCTAAAACAGCTCTGTGACTTAATTGAGATTCTGATTTCAGAATCATCCCGACCAAATTACCCGTTTTCCCGTCAGTCGTGTTCATTGTCTGAACTTACCTTGTGCATAGCTTTGATATATGCTTTGCAGTAGTATAAAACCCAGCAGGAGATTCATTTCGATTAAATATTAAACTTTATATACTTTTTTTTTTTTAATTCTTTCTCTGCATTAATCGGAGCGATCAACGTACGCTTGCCTGTTGGCAGTTGGACTAAGACTGAGAGCGGCTTGAAAATATCAGTTTCATTTTACACAAATGTTGTCATCATCGCCAAGCTGGAACTGAGAATAAAACTTAGTCTCAGTCTGAGTCTGAGTGTGAGATTGAGAATGCGAGTCGAAAAGAGACCGGGCTTATCAGGCATTCGTGTGAATAATTGCCGCTCTCTGGCAAGTGTTTAATTCTATATAGTTAACAAGAAATATCATCGTGAAATCACTCTCTGCATCTGAATCTGAATCTGAGTACGAGTATCTTCTTCATACATATTTACTTTTGCCCTGTTAAATCTTTGCTTTCGCCTTTGCCTGTGCCTCCGCCAATGCCAATGCCTCATCAATGCAATTTCTGCTTGAATGGAGCAATGATTTCTCTTCTACTTGAGTCTGAGAGGTCTTGGCCCGTTTTAATAGCCATCCACTTGAAAGTGCTTGCCGCTGCTGCAGTCGACAAGTCGATTGAGCGAATACAGAAGTTAACATCTTTTTTTTATTCCTATGTCCTATTTATATAATGTACTTACTACACAATACGTATTTAATTTCAATTCAAGTTTCGTATTATACACAAAATATGATATGGTAATTAAGTGTATATAAGTGGTAATTTAATTTGGTTTAAGCATCATTAAGCATCACGTGTAGGCAGAGTCACAGTTAATATGTGATAACAATAATTAACAATATGTAAACAATTTAAAAATTCATTGCATGTCAATTTTATACAAATTCTTATCAATTCGTACTCATGTGGAATTGTCGCATGGAAAAACAAGTAAACGACCTGTATGCAAAATTACTCATGTTTTTATAAATTAACCATGATGATTGAATAGGTAGGTCTGAGACGGATTTGCAGGTAATATCGTATTATTTAATTATAAAATAAAAAATATTAAAATGGTAAACTTTAAATAAAATGCATCTAAAGCAAAAAAAAAAGGTCTTAATTAAATCGACTTTAGCCTTAGACAAAGTTTTCATAATGTACACAGTAATTTAAAACCGGAACCACACTCTTAAATAGATGTCCGATTGTTTTGATCTTGAAATATATGCATGAATGTTATAATATATGTATGAGTAATACGTGTGTATATTTTCCAATTCTGATTAAGCTTTATTTACTGACCAGTTTGTTTTAGTTTCCCAATAAATATCTGTACACAACCGGGTGGGCATTACCTGAGCAAAGAAAAGCCCAAAACCCAACTACTTAATGCTATTGGCTGACCGGGCGAATTAGAAATGCCCACATTAGTGTTCAGTGAGGCCAATTCCGGGCGGGGTAATGGGTGAGGAGGGTGTATTCAAGTAAGTGTGTGCGAGTGCAAATGAATGCGAAAAGTAAGATGAATGATTTCAATTTGTTACAAGTGCTTTTAACTTTAGATCCTTGCAGGCAACCACGTCGGCATCATCTTGTATTTTCGTATGTGAGTTGGTGTGTGAAAGCATGTCTGACTGCGTATGTGTGGGTGTGCGTGTGTGTGTGTGTGTGTGTTTGGGGTATGTGGGTCTGTTTATTTAGTGGCGGTTAGTTTGCTGATTTAATGCGGTTGGCCACTTCAGGAAAGAGTGGACGTCGTCAATTTTACCATTTCATTTGACAATGCATTTCATTAGGGTTCCCCAGCTTGCTCGGGTAATTCCTATTACATTAAAGTGGAACTTTAGGCAGAGCCACAGAGACACCTTTACACCTTGAGCAGATACACATCCTAGGGGTTTGTTTTTGGCTAATAAACACGACTCTTTACACTTGGATGAAGGCAAAGTGTTGGCAGTGTGAACTGTTGACCATTTATGGGGTCCACCAGCTGCGTTTGTATAATTAAAAGCATTTGCTGCATTATTTATAAGCTGATGGGTTGTAGAAACCACCAAGATGTACTTATCGCACATATCTAAGGATAAACATGTGGTAGAGTTCGAGACGATTCCTGACAAATGGCTTCGCATTTAAGGTCAAATCGTATTAGGGCTAAACTGTGCTGCCCGTCAATATGTATGTTAATGGCAACTAAATAAAACGCACATTAAGTGACAAGCGGAAATAAACGCATTAAAATGTCAACGATGTCAATTTCGGAATCAATTGTTCAGAAACAGCGCTAAACTTTTTTAATTAAACGAAATATGCCAGGAAGATGCGCACTTTCTGTATTGATTTGTAGTACGTGCGCTTTTCCGGTACAAGGTTGTTTCACCCCCAACTCCAACCCCAACCCCAACCCCAACCCCAACCCCAATGCCAATCTCTCCCCCAAACCAATTCTTATCCCACCGCTTAACAGTGCTTGAAATGCAGCAGCAGAAAGCGAAGAAAACAACAGCATCATCAGCAATGGCAGCAGCATCAACATCAACATCAGGCAAGTCCTTAAATTCCAAACACTTTGGAATGTGATCTCTAAACAATGCAGCCTCGCATAATGACAGCAGCATGAAATGCCAACGAAGAGTTTTACCAAATACCAAATACCAAATACAAAATACGAAATGCGAAATACCAATAAAAGCACAAGACTCGAGACTCGGAACTTAAGAGTGCAAGGAATATTTATTCAATAGGATGTGGTGCGGGCATATCTTAAGCATTTCCTTGTTGTTTTGCATTTTTCATTTCTTTGTTTGATTCACCCCAATTACTTTGTTTACCCTGTGGTTCCATTCAATATAACAAAAGAATTGTCGAGGGAAATTCATTTAAAAAACTCTTTATTGAAAATTAACTCTTGTCGTCTGTATACATATTAAAATTCAATCCAACAATAAATACCATACAAATCCATTGGCTTGCATTAAGTTTTCTTAAGCATTTTCTTTTTGTCTTGAGTTGTTTTCCAAATTAAACAGCAGTCCTTCTAAAAGAAAACTCGAGGGAAATGCATTCAAAAGCCCTTTATTTGATATTAAGTCTGGCCACATATTAAAATTTAACTCATCAGTAAATGCATTACAGTTCCAATGAATGTGAATACAACCTTTATAAAGCTTTATCTATTTGTTTTGAGTTTATCCTTTTGACTGCTCCCAAGTACTTACTTGTTCGCCAGCGGTTTCATTTATTTTTATTCATTTATTGGACTACTCGTAACTCTTGGCATTTATTAAGTGAACATACTTACTACAGTGAACGCAAATACGATACAAATTAATCCAATATAGAATTGGTAGCTGTGGTCCATTTTAATGAATTTCCTTGTTGTTGTTTTCAACTTTCCCTTTGAACTTCAGCCAAATAGTTACTCAATTGTTTTCTCTGTGGTTCCTTCAATTAATTGCAAATAAGTAAAAAGACGAGAGAAATGCATTTAAAAACTCTTTATTTGAAATTAACTTGTTCTATATATTAAAATACAATCCAACAGTAAATACAATACAACATATTAAAATGCAATACAATACAATACAATACCATACAATATAATCCAATTGATTGCAATGCAATACAACGTAGTGCACACACATACAGACATGCATATACGTACGTATGCATGTGTCTTCAGATATTTATTGCATAGAACGAGGGTCTTAGTGATGCTAATCTTATCATTTGAAATGCCTGAATATTAATTTTAACTATAATAATCGCTAGGATAGTAATTATTATTTTTTTCGTTTTTGACTTGTATTTTTTTTATGTTTTCATTTTAAGTAACGTTGAATCATCGTTTCAATTTATTTATGTATCTTTAGAATTCTTTTTGGAACTAGTCTTGGGTTGCTTCTCATTTTGGCATTCATGACCATCAGGATAGTTCTGCACTGATCAGGATTGAATTGCCGTACTCGTTTGCTATTTTATAAAAGTAAATAACACCTTTTTTCCCCATTTTTTTTTTTCGATCGGTTTATGTCAAAACTATTGTTCGATTTATTTATTTAGTTGTAAATGGCACTATATAACTAATTCTTCTTGGGGTATGCACACCGTCGTTTAAAATTAGATTTCGCTCAACTATCGTAATATGTATATTGTATGTATATATTGAATCGCAAATTTATGATTGATTAAGGTATAGAAACTTTAATATATTTCTTTTTATTTTGCTTTTTTATATGAATTTGTTGTATATATATTTTCTTTATTCATTCATTCATTCATTTACTTGATCATATCAATATATGTATATATGCAAGTATAGTTCATAAAACTTTTAACAATAATTTCAGTCGGTCATTTTGGTATGTAAATTATATATACTTAGACTAAAATTATTTTTGCTGCTTTTTCGATAAAACTACGTTTGCATTTTCGAAACTTTTGCCTTGTGTTTTTTCTTTTTATTTACTTGTAAAATCATTTAATATTTAAAATTAAGACACGAAATCGTTTAGGTTTAGATATGATTGTTGTTATTTGAATGATTGATGTAAAATTTCATTTGTTATCCCCCTCAAAAACATAGGCCAAGACTTAACAGGTGTATAAGATAAGTTAAGAAACATAATTCCAAATCCATGAGTAATTAAGAATCTGAGTATTATATAATACTTCATTCTTATCTCTGACCTGACTCTCTGGTACGGAATTTGATGACTGCGTCAAGTAAGCTCGTCGGAACTGTTAAAATATGCCTTTGTTTCTTCAGATGTAGCTTTTGAAAAGGATTTATTTACTTCGGTGAGCCGAAGTTATTGATTCTTCTTAATTTGTTAAATAGTAAGAACCTGCTCTAACCGGTCGATAATCGACTGGTTATTGAAAAACATGACATGGAAAATACATTAAAAATTTTTAAGATTAATAACACTGTAGTTGTACAAGATATATGTTCAGTGTGAAATTAAGTTTATATATTTCAATAATATAAGTACTCTTAAAAATATTAAAGATGATCAAAGTACATAATTAGTCAGGAATCGTTATGAGCAGCTTCTTTTTAATTAATATATACTTAGGTGTGTTTAGGTATATTATAAATGATCTAAACTCATTAATCGTTTGCAACTTTTGAAGAACCTTAATCTAATTTAAGACTTCCACTAGGGTCATTGGAATTTCAGGTACTTTGAAAATCTTATGAATTATTTGGCAAGTAACGAAAACACTTTAAATCGTCTACAATATATATGAATATCTTAAGAATAGCGCACTTGGCACACACATATGAAAGACGTCTTGGTATGCGGTGAGTTTGTCTACTCTAATTGCGTTAAACTAATGTCGTTGTTTATTCATCATGTATTTAAAACGTTGGTTATTTCGTTTTCTATTCTCTATAATAAATAGAATCTATTCTTTAATCGTTGCACTTATTAAGTAACCAAAGTTCGGGCTGTTCAAAAAATAGCAATAATTCAGCTTAATAAACTGGGGTCGTCTATAAATATTTGTTAAACATTTAAAATATATATGAATTTTTGTTAAAAGGTAAAAGTTTAATTTAATGACAAAAACTAACAAAACGTTTCATAAGTTTACTTATTCCCTTCTCAAGGAGAGTATCTAATAAAAATGTTGTGCAGCTGCTAATGCGTTCAAGGGCACATCGTAGGGTTGTGTGTACTAACTTCATATAATCGTACGTAATCCTAGTTCAGGCAAAAGTTATAGTCACCATAGAAAGTCTGCTAAACAAAAGCTGGCAGATAATGCACGTTAAAGTTTTGAAAAGCGCTTGAAATTTTCAGCTATCCGAAGCGGTTTTTTTTCCTTAAACTTAGGTGTATGTATACGAAGCACATACATACATAACAGTATGTACAAATACCTACTTGCAAAGTTAGTAGGTAAATGTACATAATATATATGCATGTACATTATCTTTGTATGTACTTTGAAACCGAAACTATCAATTTGGGATCCCCTTCATTTCATTGCTGGATTTGGATTTGGATTTGCTCAAAACAAGTTTCTCAATGGGCAATTTTTAAAAGCATCACTGAGTCGTTTTTTCAATTTCGCTGAAAATATAAAACAAATATACATCAGTTTATGTGAACGAGTCAAGCAAGAAACTTTTACAACTTAGTAAAATTGCCTACGTAAGTGACATGTAAAACATAGGAAGAAAATGAAAGAGTAAAATTTGTTTACGAGTTTTGATTGCTTTTGGTTCTTCACCCTCTCTATGACAGGACAAATGTTCCCTAAGGGTTTATTTTTCAATCATAATTTTTGGTTTTTTATTTTTCATATTCTGTGGTTTGCAACTTTGTCTTTCGTCTGAATGTGTTCGTGGTATGATGAGGTATGGACACGACACAGATTGGCATTGCCAACACCTACCTTAGCCTTAGTTATGAAGTGGTTTCTAACAACACAACAAAAAAATGCATATCGAAAGAAAATGGTAACACCTGAATACTTACATACACAGATTGCTTGCCAGCCAGTTTGTGAGGACAATCTACACATAACTCACCTTTACCTTTTGGAAATCTCGGATGCAGATGCAGATTCGAATGCGATTGCGTTTGCATTATACGAGAGATTATGTGCTTAATACTTAGAAGAAAACGCAGCACATTCCATTACACAATGTTTGAATAGTAGAGTATACTTAGCAGTAGAATAGTAAAGATATAGACAGCAGCACCTGATCTTATTGACATAGGTAGGTACATAGATAGGTAGATAGGAAAAGGAAAGTGGTTTAGATAGGAAGAGAAACAGTTGGAGTGATAGTAAGATAGACAAGAGATAGACACAGCCACACACATATACGGTAGATACGGAAGTTGGAAAAACATTTAGACTAACAGTCATGCCAAATCAAGTTCACTAAACGTAGAGTATCTGAGAGTCGCAGTAGTGTAATTGGTTGGTTGGTTGGTTGACGAATGTTGTACATTTTATGGAGGATAACCGTAACGCCTGGTGAATTGTGCTTGCCCAGAAATTAAAAAGACCCATTGTATTATTTGTGTTTTCTCATATAAGTATATATTTATACATATATATCATGTTTTTATTATTCATTGGTTTTTTGTATTTTTTTTTGTTTTTTTCTTTTTCTTTTAATTAAATGTTCAAAGTAACAATATAATTAATCAACTATTAACGTTTTCCTTATGTTTCTTGCATTTTTGTTGTGTGTAGAACTTCTTTGACATCTACTTGTTATAATGACTTGAATGGTATTCTTTTCAACATTATTCTCATATTTTGGTTGATGTTGTTAAATTCATTTCCCTATTTTGTAACACATATACATATACCTATATATATATATTTATATATGTGTACATATATGTATATATATTTTCATATATAAGTATGTATATATATTTAATAATATTCAATAATCATTTTACTATAAACTTTCCGATATACATATACATAAATTTTCATAACTATAATAAATATTAAACGTCAAAACAAAAATTCATCTGAACCATTTAACATTTTCAACATTTATGATTACGTTAAAATCTTTTGTATGATTAAATAATATATCTTCCTTTTTTCGTTTTTCGTTTTTCCATTTACTTTTATTTTTTGTATTTTGTAAACAATTCAAGTGAACTTCAATATCATATATATGTATTTGAAAAACGTAATAGAGATATTTGCTTTTATAGAATCTAGTTAAACATTCGCTATATGTAAATATGTAAGTAGAAAGCGTTTTCTTGTAAGATTTAAGATCTAAGAATTGGAAAGAGCATAAGACTTTGGTTCGGTAAAACTAGTAAAATCTGTATGTAAGGGGAAATAGTATAATGCTATATAGTATAGCCTCTAATAGTTTAGTTTGATGTTAAAGAAGTTAAAGATTTTAAGCTTTCTTTGGATAGAATCTATACGCTTTTCATAGAAGCCACGTTAAGGCATTCAATCGTTCCTAACTGTGTATGGAGCGAGGGGCACTATAGGATTGCTTTATTAGATTGACAGAGAAAGGCATTAGGGCCTGAAACTGAAACTGGATGTTGCCGATAGTCAGACATGATACAGTTATGCACAAAGTATGTCAAGATTGTTCAGTGAAAATATTTATGCATATGGAGAGGGACATAAGTAGATTTCTCGGTATTTGTATGTTTGTTCATTGTTTATTTTGTTATTCTCGATAAGTATCATTTATGCTATTATGTATATACTCATTAATTGTACATTTATTTCTTTGGTATTTGTTAGATCTGTACATAACTTTTAACATTTACAACACCATATTTTTTTTGGCTATTTAAATGCATGTGACTATATATGAGTAGTTTATGTATATGTATTGGTATGTATGTATGTCTGCGTGTATTTATCGACTGTAAATAAAAAAAACTTTATCATTTACAGAAAAAAATCAAATTTTCACAACGTTCAGAAAGAATTGTGTATAATAAAATTAGTTGCATATTGTTTTGGGGTGTATTGTTGATTTCTCTTTTTTTTCTTCATCTTTTTTTATATAGTACATATAAGATTACTTTTGTAGTAGATGTAGATTGTTGATGTTGTTCTTGTTCTTGTACTGGTTGTAGTTGTTTTCTTGTGCTGTTGTTGTTGTTGATGTTGATGTTGTTCTTGTTGATGATACAAGTATATCATATAAAACACCGAGAGTACATATGTCTGAAAGAGACCAGCGAGTCGTAGTTGTGGTGAAGAATTGGTAGAGTTGTTGTTGTAGATGTTGTTGTTGTTGTTGTTGATGTTGATGTTGATGTTGATGTTATTGTTGTTTCGTGTTGTATTCAGATTTGATATTTAGGCAGAGTAGTAGTAGTGGCGCATTAAAGATTCAAAAGAGTGTTTCAAATCAAAAGAAGAGAGAGAGAGAGAGAGAGACACCAGAGAAAGAGAGAGATATAGAGAATGCAGTGTGATTAAAACATTTATTCATATGTATATTTATAAATATATATTCATATATTGCTTGTAAATATCGATTAATATTTAATTTTATTGAAATAATAATTAACAAGAGAAATGCTGACTTCGACTAGCCGAAGCATAAATGTCCTTTCCAATTGTCCATTCTATAGATATATTGATATGATTGATATTGGTTATCTCTATAAGGCATACTACAGGCGGATGTAAAGACGGTATTGTGTACAACTTTTGGAAAGGGCATATCATGTTACAGAAAAAAAGTGATATAGTAATATTGATAACATACATACGAGTATATAAGAGCCGTTCTTGCTTACAAATAATTATTGTATGCATAAAATCGATAAACCGAACACATCGAATACCATTTACAAGTAATTAAACTCCCTTTCCCCGCCCACTATTTACCGATTCACATCGAGAACGGCTCGTATACACATACGTGTACTTATTTATGTATACATATGTACATTCATGCATACATTGTTGCATTTTGTACCAGAGTACATCAAATTTTGGTGAAAAATCGTTTATATACAATTTGGAGTGGTACGAGTAGAATGTATTTTGGATATGTTCTATGTACTATGTATGTTGGTATAATACCTACAAGCATGTATATGTATTTATGTAGGCGAGTACCTACCCTTTTTTATAAGCACGTTTTGCAAGTTGGAGCAGACAACAGAGAGACAACAGATACATATGTATGTACATTGTACAATATGTTAATCTGTTTATACGAGTACTTTAAAGTTAAGGGTTCCGTCTTTGAATTCTTGGCATTGCTTGTTAATAAGTATGTTTTATGGAATTAAGTTTTATGTACTTGGATATAAGTATGTACTTAAAGTTAGCATGCAGCTCTATTGAAGTGTTGTGTTTATTTTATTTTATTTTTGAGCTTTGGGGCTTTTTTTTATTATGGGTGGCTTGCAATTTTGTGTGCGTTTCGCGGTGAGGAAAAAAACCATGTATGCTAAATGTATCACAGCATTATGCTCTCGAACTGCCTAGCGTTTCTTATGAACTATTGTCCTTTGCTAAATGACTAATTAGTACATCTACTTTTTGTTTTAGATTCGTAATATCGTAATACAATGTTGCCTATAGGTTAGTTTTATTCATATATATTATCAACTTAACCAATAATTCATGTATTCACTTTAATAATGTAAAATGAACTCAAATTTTGTAATGTATTAAAGTATATAGAGATTTAGTAGTTTAGGTATATTGTTAGTTTAGGTAGTTTACTTACATTTCAGAAGCATCAATCAGTATGTTCAATAAGTATCTCAAATAGCTTAGAATGTCTCAATTGTTGTTGTTGTGTGTATGTTGTTTTGTATAGGAAAGAAACAAAATATTACAGCTGTTAAAGAAGAGTTCTTTTGAGTCTAAGAAACAAACGATCATGAATACTTGTTGTTTTAGTTTGGTTTTTCTTTCTTGGTTTTACATAACGTTTTTTTTTTTTTTGAATAATCATTTCGAGTACCAACGATGATCTTAACATTTCTGCAGTCAATTTATTCTTCGTTTTGTTTTATTGAAATTTATTTGAATTGAATTTGAAATATCAACAAAAGAATATTTATTTTTTATTAAATATATGTCGATTTATAAATATCATATCCATTTCCTTTCATCTCGTCTCATACTCGTGTATATACGTATTGTATGTATGTAAGTAAGTATGCATGTATGTATGTTATTAAAGTCCAAAAAGATTTCAGCAACGTATTTCGACGGTTCGACATGATTCAGCAACCTCCTTTGTTTATCTGTGTCTGGTCTGTGTCTCTGACTCTGACTCTGACCTGTCTCTGTCGCACCATTCGCATTATGTTTAGTTTCGATTTCGATTTCGATTTCCATCTGGGGCTCGAATTCGAATTGGAATTGTAATTCGCTTCGTTTCGTTTTGTTTTGTAATTTCGTAATGCTATCAACTAAACAACGGTTATGTATTGTATATTGGGGCTTTGAGTATATTACATTATCATCGAAGCAAGAGTGATTTGAATATTATTAAAGGCGTTTACTATATTTCGTTTATACATAATCTGGTTTATTCTTTAACTACTTTAAAATTCAATAGGATTTCACCGTCCTGTTTTCATATATATATATATGTATATATTTATTTTGCATCATTTCATTATCATTATATTATACGGTTTTATTATTATTGTAATATAATATACATATATGTAATCCTTAAGTTGCTTCACATAATCTCAACTTGCGGCGTTTTATATATTTGCTCGATTTATTGCTGCCGAATTGTGAGTTTTGGGTTATATGTATGGTAAATAGATTATTTTTTTATGCATTTCCAATATTATGCTGCACGATTGAACATAATATACTTGTATTTATAACTTTATATCAACAAATTGAAGTTAAGTGATTTAAATCAATTGCATTTCATAAATGTTTTTTTTTTTTTTTTGCTTTTGTTATATCCTTTTTTAAATTTATATTATTTTATATTATTTTCATCTTTATTATTAATTCAATTTTCATTTTTGTTTTTCGGTTTTTCATTTGTATTATTTTATGATGACTGACATATCACTGCATGACACATTTTCCCTCTATTTGAGTTTTTAGCTCATTTACTTGCGTTTCTATTTGATTTTTCAGTTCTGTAAAAAGAAATTGAGTATGGAAACAGCAATAAATAAGCATATTTTGTAGAGTAGACTACAAATGTTATGTATGTTAACTGGTATGTATATGTATTTATGGATGCTCATGTAACTGTTATAATAACTAGCATAACGCAAGGTAACGAAACGTTACGCAACGTAAGAGTGCAATTGTACGTTACAGCATTAGACAATATTTGTTCTAAATGAAAATAGTTAAATGTTTAATGCGTGTTTTAATTCAATCGGGACATCACTCAAAATGCAATGCGGCAGGTGTGGGGAATTTTTAAGAAATAAGTTTGTTTTTCATTTTTTTTCATTTTCTTGCTAAATCATAATTTCAAATACAAATCAACAAAGTCTTTTAGTACTCCTTTATGTACGTATTTGTGTGTGAGTGTGTTAAAGTAGTTAATTAGAAAGTGTAGACAACTGAAAGCAATAGTTAGTAAAAGTAGAGTCATAGTAAGAGATAGATTGCAATGAAATAAATAGATGGTGTGTGGGAAATACACATACATATACAGCATATATGCAATATATATATTTTACATACATAGAAGTATTATATAAAATACATATATTACATAAATTTTATAAAGGAAAGATAGTAAACAGTTGCAAGAGGGAAAAAGTTTTGTATGTATTTGGTTTTAGATATTTCCGTGTTTATTTTATACTTTTTTTGTTTCTTAGTTTGTAAATTAGCAAACACAATTACGAGTAGAAAAGTTGTTCATCAGGTTCACTGAAATTTATTTTGTTATGCGTGTTGAGTAATTGAGCACTCAAGGCAGTAAAAAGTTTAAAATAAAGTTGTTTTTCTTTTTGGTTTTTCTTTTATTTAATCAAATTATATAAAGTTCTATTAATAAGTAAGTGCAGTTTGTGAATTGTAAAATGTTGTAAAACCAAAATGAGAAATTTGTAAAATAATGTATAATATAATTGTATAATTGAATAATTATTATAAGCTACCTAGACCTATATAGTACCCCATCTACTAATATTTAGTATTCTCTATAGTATGGGTTTTTCCCATAGCTATATAATTTTCTAGCTAAGAGTTTCTTGAGCTGTTTGTTGTGTGTGTTTCGGAAGTACATAGTTTTTCTGGCTGGTCTACGATTCACGTATTTTATCACAATTATACACAGATAGTGAGAGAGAGAAAGAGAGATAGATATATATATATATATAGAGAGAGAGAGAAAGTAATTGAAATTTGTTGTTTTTGTTATAGTTGCTAGTGGTTGTGGAGTAAGTGAATACAAATGCAAAGATTGCAATTAGATTACCACACACAGATGAGTATATTATAGGAATTTTAGCACTTACCTTAGTCTAATAATTTAATTTAGTTTATTGCATTTTCAACATGAAACCTAATTACAATATGACGCTCTTCATCATCAACTAACATCAATCAATTAAATTTCGATTGCAACCCATTTCATTTTCGAATACAACACATAATTAAAAGTTATAAGAACCATTAAAGAAACAAATGAAACATAGTTTGATAACAAAAAAATTAAAAAATCAGAAAAGTAAATAAGAAAATGGAGTGCACACTTTGTAAAGGCATTAAAAGAGTTATTCATTCGTTGCTTTAAGATTGAAGTTTCAGTTGAAACTTCAGATAGTTATTTAGAGTTATAGAGTTAGCTTACAATTACGAAGGATAGTAGATCTTATATTAGATAGCGCACAGGAAAGGTACAAAGATATAGTAGATAGATAGTTTTAGTTAGCAGTAGTGAGTTGTTGATAGTTTATAGTAGTAGATAGATTAGACAGTTTGGTAGCACGAGCACGAGAAGATACGAGACATACACATAGATACACACACACATTTACGAGTACTACTTTCAAGCGCCGTAGAGAATACGAGTATTTCAGTTGTTTATACATTGTTTGTTGTAATGTTTTTAAATTGTTGTTGTTGCTGTTGTTATGGTTGTTGTTATGCTTGTTGTTGTTGAGCATTACAGCCGCTTGAGTAAAACGTAGATCTTAAGTTAAGTAAATAAATAAAACAACTAAAGACAGTTACACATAGCACTAAGTAGACATGGACGCCGACTTTAGTTAGCCGAGCCTTTTGGTGAATCAGATTAGCAATAGTTAAAGACCAGTTCAAGGATATACATATATTTGATATAGAGATATATGAACATAGATATGTATATACGATAAGGAGCAACATACATACACATATGTATCTCTATGCATGGAGTGCAACTTGATTAACTTACTTGTAAAATCGTCGAGCTCTTCCTGCTCTGCCTCGGCGGCCAACTCCTCGGGCGTCTTCTTTTTTCGCATCAGCGGATTGGGCTCCTCTTGTGGCGCTGCCTCGACAATTTCCTCCTTTTTCTTGATGTTGTACTGTAAGAGCAGGGCATGACAATGGCATATGGAGTTAAGTTATGCATTACATTGTTATATATTAATCGTATGTCAGGCCTTATCATTGTCACTTGTCACATTTTTGTTGTTGTTGTTGTTGCTGTTGTTGTCGTTGTATTTGTCCTTTGTAATTCAATCTGACTCCGTTAGGGAGTCGCTCGTAAAAAGGACTCCCTACTAGAGTCAATTTGAACTGCAGCAGGAAGCTTAACCGCACACTTTAGATAATCTTCACACATTTTGGCATCGATAGATTACCGCACATTGTTCTCATGTAGCAGCAACGGAAGGAAGCGTTGCAAGAGTGTTGAAGGTGGAGGGGTGGGTGGGGTGTACCAAACGCTTACCTTATCGCGTATATCCTGTCTCATTTTTTCGCGCTCTTCTTCCATCTTACGATGCTTCTCCTTGCGTCGCTCTTCAGCCTCACGTATGGCCTCCTGACGCTCTCTCTCCTCCTCCTCTGCCTTTTCCTTATCATCGCCATCATCGCCACCATCACCTCCTACAGCGCCTATATAAAATAAAGTCAAGTATTCAATGGTTAGTTTAGGTATTTACTACTGTACATTGTACAGTGAGCCCTAGCTTAATGCAACATTGTTGTAGATTAAATTCAAATCAAAATCGGTCATGACCAATTTTAGCTTGACATTTTGACACATATTTGATTAAGAACTAGCTGGAAAGGCTACAGTCGAATCAGCCCGACTGTAAGAGGCTCTGTACACATTTTGTAAAAATATAAATTAGGAAAATAAAATATATACAGGAATCTAAATAGCAAAGTTTTGGTGTGTCTAGCTCTTATAGACTCTGAGGCTTAGGTGCTTAGACGAAAATATGTACGTAGCTAATGCTGTTGATGCCAACTTAATAAACCCCATTGACGCTTCAAGTGCAGGGTCTGAAGACAACGACTGAACTGAGCTGAGTTAATTTGAGCTTATCGTGCCGCCAATGGAAACGCGATTAGTTGGGGCACAGCATTGAACGAGGCATTGCGTCGGCTCAGTCAGAAGGCACAAGCGAAACGTGCCACAAAACTTGCGGAAGTGAATTGTGGCAATTTCCTGTGATTTGCATTAACGACCTTTAGGGGGGCTGACCTTTAAGTGACCAGGGACAGTGGACAGGCCAATAGATAGTAGCAAAGACTGCCAAGTGCATTCCGAGCTCAGAACTCAAAGAAGCAACATCAAATGTATCGAGAAGTGTTTGTTGTGTTCATTTTAGCTGGCACTGTGCTCGCTGCCAGCGTTGTTAACGTCGACAACAATGTGCTGAATTTTGGCCAGCAGTTGGAGCAGTTTTTGGACAACAGCATATCGCCATGTCAGGATTTTTATGGCTATGTTTGCGGACGCAGTTCCAATGTCAATCAGACACTGCGTCG
Source organism: Drosophila innubila (assembly GCF_004354385.1). NCBI lineage: Eukaryota > Metazoa > Arthropoda > Insecta > Diptera > Drosophilidae > Drosophila > Drosophila innubila. Next base: position 10,046,854 of record NW_022995380.1, read on the forward strand.
GCAGCAGGAACAGCAGCATCTCCAGCAGCTGATCAAGGCAACAAAGCCTGGCCAGTTACTGGACATGGAGCTGCAGCTGATTAATTTTTACAAGTCCTGCGAGAATAATCGTGGTGCCGAGGTGTTAAGAACATCTCCGCTTTATAGGAACAGCGGCGGCTGGCCAGCTCTGGAGGCGACCAATCGGACATTGAATTGGCTGGGATTGATTGGATACTTTCACGAGATGGGTGCACCCTACATCTTTGAGACCAAGATTAGCATGCAGTCCAACAGGCGATTGGTAACAATTCAACCGGACCTCACCAGACGCCACACAATGCGCAAATTCGAGCAGCGTGTGGGAGAATTGTTGCAAGAATTTGGCGTGGAACAAAGTCGAGCTCATGTGGCATCGCTGGAGGTGCTCAGCCTGGAGCGCAGTCGCCGTGACATTGTCAAGATGGAGCGCATTGACGAACCGGTGCAGTTTAGTTATGCCAATTTCAAGCGCAGCTCATTGGGAAATGTGTCAATGAGTCGCCTCGACTGGGATGGTTACTTCAAGAAGCTGCTGGGCGGGAAGACGCTGCAACCGACGGATACGATTGTGGTGAAGCAACTGCCTCGACTCGTGGACTATATGCAGCTGTTGCAAAACACAAGCATGCACCGCCTGCTCAATTGGATATGGATTGATTATCTCATTGGTACGTATACGTAACTTTGCAGGGACCGTAAAGATAATCATTTTATTTTAAATATTAATTGTAGCTTAAAAAATTCATTTTCTTCAAAAAATTAAAAAATTCTCTATTTTACAAAAATAATATTTCAAGCAAAATTTTTGTTTGAAACTCTTATTACTTTTGTGTACTCCATTTATATTTTTATTAAATTAATATAAAAATTTAATGTATTTTAGTATTTTTGTTATTTTTTTTTCATGTTTTGTATTTTTGATATTTTTTTTTTATAAATCAAATTTTTAATTATTATTTAGTAATTTTTAAAAATTGATAAATACAGAAAATAAAAGATAATGCTGTATTCAAGATACCCCATGCCAAAGTAGTTAATACATAAAAGATTTGCTCATTTATAGAGATAATTCTTTTAGTTTTGATTTCTCTGCCTTGCAATATTACTCATACGTCCTGTTGACAATAAATTCTTGCAGACATTGCTGCCGCCGACTGTCAGCAGCTGGTGGAGACTTACGCTGGTGATGTCTACGCTCATCTGTTGCAACGTGTGAGCGCGGATCGCGTGCAGTTGACCCAAATGTATGCTGCCATTGGCAAATCTTACAAGTCACAGCTGTCGGGCAGCATTTGGATCGATGAGATCTCTGAGCAGGCCTCCCAGGACTTTTTGGGTCAGATCATGCATCTAACGCTAACTGGAGACGATCGTCTGAACGATGCCTACCATGATTTACAGCTGGGCAGAAGAAGCTTCTATCGGAATATGGAAAAGTTGCGTCGCTTCCAGCACAAGAGACTGACGATCAATATGGCTTCACTGCCGATGCGGCAATATGCGCAAATCTTCGATACTGTCAACGGTTTGTGGCCCCAACTGAATGTGAGCACTCCGTTGAACTATGTGCTGGTGGGAGAGCGTTTCGCACGTTCCCTAATCGCCGCTGGGAGCAGCAGTCGCACTCCTGGCGCCTGGCGCAGCATGGACTCGGAACGACAGTTTACCGCCTTCCAGAACTGCAGTCATGTGCCCACCACGGACAGCATGATTAATGCCAACGATCTGTTATTGGGTATGCTCGGCCAGCGTCAGGCTTGGAGTTGCTACACACAATGGCTGGGCCAACAAGCGGCGGCAACAATGCGTCTAAACACTCTGCTCGCCGCGGGCCGCATCCAGTTGTCTCTGCAGCGACTCTACTTCATTGGCAGCCTGCTCGTGGACTGCCGCGAGAGTCAGCCGGGTGCAGTGCAGCAGGAGCGTAAGAGGCAGCTGCAACATGCCATCTTGCGTAACTCGCCCGAGTTCACGGAGGCTTTTGGTTGCCGCATTGGCGATGCGCTCTACGCGCAGCAGCAGCGCTGCAAACTTAGTCCAAGTGTGTAATACACACACACACACACACACACACGAACACTGAGAGAAACAGAGAGACACTCACACACAAGCAGAAGATACTTGACAGCAGATTGGCAAAGTTAAAAAGTTGTCAGCAGCTTTAATGCATAATAAATGTTTGAAACAGCAAGAGATTGAAAGGATTTTGGGGTATTTTCATTGTCGGCAGACCTTGAACTTTTATTTTACTTTTGCTGTTCTATGCTAACGTTAAAAATCGATAAAAGAGCGTCACGTTCTCGTTCTCAACTCTGGCTAACACATGGCGACAAGGCGGGGGGGGACCTCAAAGTGTGATTGATTTTTTTATTTTTATTTTTGCTTAGTTTTCTTTTGATAATTATGCAGCATATGTTTGTTGATTCTAAGCGGATATATGCAAGTAATTAAAGGAAATTTAGTTGTTTTGTGACTTACATTGAGTATAACAGAGTTATCAGTTACAGTTACAGTTGTAGAGTGTAGATGTATAGATATAGATAGGCAGAGAAAGAGATAGAAATGAAATAAAAGTGCACACAACACCGAATACCGAATATCGTAAATCGTATAACGTTTCAAATTTAACGTATATCGACCAACAATTAACAGCTGTAGTTTTTTCTGTTTGTTTTGTTTTCTGATTTTTTTTAAAATTTTTTGTAGTGCATACCAATGAAATTCATAATTTCTGGGCGCTTTTAGGCCAATGCTATCTCTCCGTATTTGTGCCTTGTGTTTGCTCACGGTGCGACAACGATAATTGCAGTTGCCAACGATGCGCACTGCCGACGCTTCTGCTGTCGTTGTCGTTGCTGCTGCTGCTGCTGCTGCTGGTCAACAACACCACCGCACAGTTGATGTCTCACACACACACTGAGCGAATGTCGTGAGTTGCTGCTGCGATTGCTGCTGCTTTTTCTGCGACTGCTGCATTTGTGACACACTGAACGCTGCGGTTTCGGCATGTTCCTCGTTTTCTTAGTCGTCGTCGTTGTTGTTGCTGTTGTTGTTGCTGTTGCTGTGAGCCTCGGCTGTGCCATCGTTTGCTGTGGCTTGGTTGCCATGGCAAACAATCGATTGTAGTGTAGCCGAAACGACGATACGAACGCGGTCACGAGCTCACACGAACTGAATGCAAGAAAACTGAACTGAACTTGACTGTTTGCCGACTTTCTTTTTTTTTGGTTTTTTTGTCGCTGCGCTGCGCTGCACAGTGTCTAAAGGATTCTAACTCTGATTCTGGACACTGACACTGACTCTGACTCGATATCTGGCTGCTGATTACGTCAGAGTGAGTGAACTTCAGTCGCTGGAGTGCAAACCTGGAGTAGGAGTATTGTCCGCAGTTGCCTGGCTTTTTATGCCGATTGCGATTGCGATTGCTGTCGCAGTCGCAGTCGCAGTCTCAGTTGCAGTCGCTGTCTCAGTCGACGTCGACTGTAGCCTGGACCGGATTTGAGCATACGATGACCTAAGCGTAGGGGTTGACTGTTAACTGTAAACGGAGTCTAGCGCCTGCGCAGGATCACAAATGTTTTGGCTCTGATAACAACAGCAGCGACAGCGACAGCGAGTTGCGTTTTTTGCTCGCTCTAATTATTGTTGTCGCACTCAGCGCTGCTGGCGTCGACGTCGCGACGCGTCGCTGCCGCACAGCCTCCGAAAACGGCGCAAACGCACAAAAATTCCCACGCGTTGCTCTTGAGCGCTTTTCCGGACGCGCAGCTCTCGCAGGTGCCGCACTAAGGGAGGCTGAAGGGGATGAGAGGGTGGATGCGGGTGTGGATACAGCGGGGGGAGGTGAAGTGACCACATTTTGCTTAAGCGCGTTTAAATAGCATCGCTGCTGCCTCTGCTGCTGCCTCTGCCGCTGCCTCTGCCGCTGCATGTTATCGGGCGGTCGGTCGGTCGGTCGGTTGGTCGCCTGCTTGGTCTATGTGTTAAAGGCAACGCACATTAAATTGAATTTATAGTCATCAATTTGCTGAATAGCTTTGTGAATTAACTTTTTTAGGGTGCGCTTGATTTGTGCAGACGCCGTTTATTGTTTTCTTAAATCAGTCAAAGTATTTTATAATAAAAATTGATTTGCCAAAATGTTGTCAACCAGCCAACACCAACACTAACATCAATCCCCTTCCCTTAAAGGGAAGCAACCCCCTGACTTCCCCGCTGCCAGCAATGCGAATGAATGTTGCGACTTTTTATGAGACTTTTGTAATTTGCTTTATGAACTTTATGAACTTCCTTTTATGCCATTTTACGCTTTCCGTTGCTCTCCAGTTTTATTTCGCATTTTCTTCTATTTGTGGCTGCAACTGACTTGTAATAAACGTGAAGTACATCGACTGTCTTTGCGAGTCCTTAAAAGTCAGAAAGTCAGTTGGAGTTTTAGATGCTCGCTGCATGAAGTGCACAACTCAATTAAAAACTAATCAAGCCTATTGTAATATAATTATCATGACAGCATAATTAACACCGCTTGTGCATGCTGTTTTTCCCCAGTTGCCCAGCTCTTTTTCTCTTTTACTCTTTCTCTCTTTCTAGCCATCTTTCTATCTGGCCATCACTCCATCAACTTCATTTTCTTCATTTCACTTTATTCTCTTTACTACTTTTGCCGGCTATTTTGCATATTTCATTTATTTTCTAATGGACAACCCGTTGGACATCGATGGCTCTTTAAGACCGCTAAGGAAAAACGGAAGCCTTCAATTTGTGTTCAGCATTTTCTTGACAGCGACAACAGATCCTTCTCCCTTTTCCACCCCCTTCCGCCAACTCCCCCTTTCGAAAAAAAGGAGAGAAAAAATGAAATCACTTTGAATCCGAGTATACAAATTGGTTGTTCTAAGACCATTTTTTCTTTCCTATTTTCATTTTCTCTCATTTTCGATTTTTTTTTTGCCGTTAAAAGCTTTATTATTTTTTTTCTTTTGCTGCGTGTCTTGAGCATAATGAGGGTACTTAATACCTTGCCCTGTGGCTGGGCCGTGATATATCATCGGGGCAAGGAGTTCACACTAAGTGCTGGCCCAACTCATAAGTCTGATATACGATCTAAAGACCGGATAAGTAAGTCGCACGCTGCGTTTTATAGCTTCGACTGCTATTTTGAATACCAACACGTCAGGCGCAAATGGAACGTGGAACGTGGACGTTCGTCCCACTTCGAACAGAGGCCGTAATTGTCTTAGGATCTGGATATGGATGTGGATGTGGATATGGATGTCGCATTGAATCTGAATGTGGATGACTGGGCTGTTGACTGGGTGACATTTATGCGACTTAATACGCGCACGCTGTGGGAATACTACATTAGAGCTCCATTTCCACCACATACACACACACACTTATAAACATATAAAATGACAAGAAATGGAAAAAGGAAGCGCCAACCATTTGTGCGAGTGCTCAGCGCCTCAGTTGCCTTTCTTGGCAAATCATTCTTTTACATCCTTACAGTGTTGCCAGAAATTATGTAGTTTTATTTTAAAATAGCTATAAATAGCTAAATAAAAATTCTCAAAAATGTAACATACAAAATTCGAATTATTTAAGAGGAAAATCGTTATAATCGTTATAAGTCAGTTTTTAATGTAGAATAGGTTTTCTTTTATCTGGTTTTCCCATCGACACAGTCTTCATATTTGTGTTGTAAATAGCAACCTTCATATAGAATACAACTTTATGCCTATAGTAGCATTTTGCTTATTTTAATGCATTCTATTTTCTAAATGGTTTTAAATAAATTTTTTTGACACAATCTCCGCTTAGGGCTTAATAGGTTAATATACCTGAAAGCTCTAAAGTTCAAAGTTTCAGCTTAAAATTTGGCTGCATCCTCAAAATTTTATCAATTGACTCATTTCTCAATATTGAGCTATTGGGCATTAAAATATTCGAATACCTCTAATATAGTTTATTCGTAGTATGTTTTCGAAAGAAAAAGAATATTTTTATTTTTTTTATGAACTTGTATATCGTAGTTTTCCTGCAGTCAATTCATTTTATAAATAGTTAGTTAATAGAATTTCTGATTATAAAAATGTTCATTTAGCTATAAAATAGCTAAGATCGCAACACTGCTTTCATATACACTTCTTTCTCTCTCGCTCTATTTACCACTCTCTCTCTCTCTCTCAGCGTGTGTAATTTTTCTGCTCGTCGCTTCATTTTTTTCTCTTCTTTTTATTGTAAGGAGTTGTTGAAAAGGCACGAACGTCAAATTATTTTCTTGCTTAATCCGGTTCAAGACCGCTGAGCTTTGTTACAGCCCCCGAACTTCATCCCCTCCCAGCCATTGAGCGCACGCATCCGCATCCGTATTCGCATCTGGGTCAGAGGTTGGAGACGCTGGCGACGTGCTACAAATGACAGGAAGCGGGCAATGGAAATGGAAATGGAAATGGATGTGGCATGTGGGATGTGGGATGCGACTTCTATAACTAGAGAACTGGCTTAAGCAGCTAAGCTCTGGTAAGAAACGTTGCCAAGTCTTTACGCCGTTTCCCTCTCCCCCGTCAGATGATTTCATTGTCATAGTCGCTAATAGCAACTGCAATATTCTCGGCATAATTACATTTTAACAGCCTCAAAGAGCCTGAATATTTACTTATGGCCACAGCGCACATACACATACATACGCACACATCATCTAACACTTGTACAATTCTACCTCATGTATCTGTATCTGTAGCTGTTGCTGTTGCTGTGAATGTATCTTCAGCTCTGGCCTCTCTGCGTGCGTGTGCATAAGTAAACGCAAAAGTCGACTGCGGACAAAGAGAAAAGGAGAAGAAGGAAGGGGGGTAGAGGGGGCAGTGGGCGTGTGCAAGTGTTAAGATGTGCCTTCTACTTGTGGCAAAAGGATCTTAGTGCCACACCCGCTGTCTCCGTCTCAGCTTATGGCTCTTCATAATGACGCAAGTAAATCTCATTGCCATTTCGCTGGCTGCACTCAATTCTTTTTTCTAGCGCCAGCAATTAGTTGTAAGCCGACAACACTCCACAAGCCCGCATCCACATCCTTTTCCCCATCCCCAAACCCAACCCCAACCCCAAGCTCAACCCCGTTTCCACATCCACAACCACTCATACCTCTCCATCATCCAACTCGCCCCAGTCCGTGGCGTGGCAGGCATGTCAATGTCAGGAATGTGCCTTCATGTCAGTAAATGCTGGAAATTTGACAAAAATGCCTGCAGAGACTCGCGTCCCTTTGGACCGACAGCTGATAAACTGCATGCAAATATTTTGGTCGCTCGGCAGCTGTTCGAGCACAAATATTTAAAGAATTTTTAATATGCACCATTTATGTGGGTCTACGTACTCCCCTATACCGATCCCTATTCCAATCCCTATCCCTGTCAGAATTTAATGCGTCATTTTGCTTATAGTTTTGTGGTCTTTTATATCCCGGGAATTAGTTATGCCACGCAGCTGATGATGCTACGTGATAGTTGACAAATACAACAACTTTAATGCACCGCATTCTGATTGATAGCAGAGGTTTTCCCAATCAGAGCATTTGCATCCCAACACAGCACTCTAAATTACATTTACGTAAATCTAATTTTCCTATCTTACTCGTACTATGAAAAACGAGCGTAAATTTCTTTTAGATAGAGGAAAGTGTAAATTGTTGGCATTCTGGAACATATAGAAAAGCAGATAAACTTTTCTAATGAGCCATTGAGATTTCCCAATCAAAGCAGTTTCATCACAGTACGGATATACAAGTTACGTATACGTAATGTTATTTTTTCTTAATTTTTATTTAATGCGAAATTGTATTTAATTATTCATTTTTATTTAAAAGTTACGAAATAGCTCCTTTCTTTGATTTTCTCAATAAAAATATAAAATAAAAGTTAAGGAAAAACTCTTGTTTATAATTTTTTAAATGAAAATTGGGAAATAATTGTTGGTTTGCAATTTTAATTTTAAAAACTTATTACACTTAGGGTTCCTGGTAGTTTTCGTTTTGTTAGCGAAAACTGTGAGCTTTAAATTGAATAGGAAATCGGCTAGAATATTTCAAGCTTTTAAGAAGCATTATTGAAATTACACTGTTAGCGAATAAACAATCTTTAGTATAATGTATTGAGAAAGATATTCGTTTGCTTTGCTTGCCGACTGTTAACAGTTAGAAATTGACTAGAAAGATGCAACATAAACAAATCTAAATAAGATAATCTCCTGCCTACTTTAATTTAAAACCACATTAAATCTTGTTGTTTAACAATTAGAACAAACAAGAATGTATAGTAACCAAACAATAATCAAGGCAAGATTATATAATTGAATTTAAGTATTAACCAGAACGATTTGTTCGTGACTAATTTTCTATTTGGTTTTCACATGATGAGCACAGATGTGTCAAGCAATTGAAAATTTGCAAATACGAGTGCAAACGTTATTTGCATATAGACGGGTGAATCGGAGGGGAAAACTACATACATCAATTGCACATGTTGTGGACAGCTGTAGCTGTATCTGTATCTATAGCTGTTATCTGCATTTGTATCTGTATCTGCAGCTGTAGCTGTATTGGTAATTGTATATGTATCTGTCATGTAGGTGCCGTTGTCTTTCATGCCAATGGCATGTGTCGCATGTGTCAAAATGTTTGCTCATCAAAATGGGCATTGAGAATAGAGAACAGGGGAACAGCGAACAGAGAACAGAGAGTATAGAAAAGACTAAAGAGTATAAGGTGAATGTAGATAATAGTTGTTAGGGACGCGCATTTTTATTAAAGGGCTCAGCATTTGCATTATTGACAAGCTTAGCTAACTTAAATGTAGGGTAAGGGGTTCGTTTTAGGGGTTTAGAACATAATATAATAGAATAGTATAGGACGAGTATACATACGGCTAGATAGTGTTAGAAAGTTGTTATGTACATAGCAATAATATTTACTTATACTTTACCTCATTGTAAATACGTTGTATATTAGTTGTAGAGTTGTAGTAGTTGTAGTTGTAGTTAAGAGTAGTTATAGTAGAATAGGTAGTAGAAGATGTAAGTTGTTTTGTAGTTAGTATGGTTCCATATTTTGTTGTTTAAGTTGTAGTAGTAGTACGATAGTTGTAGTTATAGTAGTAGAAGTAGTTGGTAGAAGAAGTAGAAGTATAAATAGTTAAAGAAGCGTTTTTAACATAAAAATATAATTTTTCTTTTTTTTTTTTTTTTAGGAAAAAGCAAGAGATAGGAAATAGTTAACGTTCAATAGAAATGGTAATTGTATTTGTTAATTTGAATGCAAAATCAATTGGAATCGTATAGTATATTTTGTATATTGTTGCTGTATGGTTAATGTTTAATATTTGCAGTTTGTTAGTAGGAAAACGAAATAATAGAAAACTCATCACAATGCTAACCAAGATAAAGTTCAATAGTATATTACAAATGGCTGGGACTCAAATTCTCTATACACTAATTAGTGTTCCAATTTTGTAACTTGAACTCAAAAATGCAAAATAAATTTTGTTGCAAAGAATTAAATAATAAATGATATTTAAAATAGTTTCGTTCACGCGCATTGGGTAAAGGTTTTTTCATAATATTTTTTTTTTTTATATTTTGTTTTAAGCGGATTCAAATTGAATTCGTTGGCAGCAAAAGTTTTTTCACAAAGTTCGGGTATGCATAATTAAAGTTAGTGAAAGCTCTTTGGGTGCAACTATGGCAGACTCTTTGGTTAGTTAGTTAGTTAGTTTGGTTGCTTTGATTTATTTATTTTTGGAGGGGGTGCAGCAAGTAAAATACAAATGTAAGTTGATGGAATAAATTTAAATGCGTAGCACTTGAGTAAAAACTAAAAGGCAATAGAGCCCAATTGGGATAGCATAGCATATCATATCATATCTCATCTCATAATATTATATATAGATCTCGGATGCTGATCATGTGGAGGTGTCACTAATTTGGAATTTCATATTCGAATCAAAAATGATTGCTGGTGTGGTAATACAAAAGGATTACAAGTACAAGTTGAATGCAAAGAAACGATTATATACGAGTATAGGTTTTAAATAAGAGGTATTTTTTATTGAATATTACCGCCGCCTGCAGCATCTGTTTAGCGTGTGTTTGTAGGGGAAAGTAAAGGTTAAAGTTACCATTAATACGAGTATTCTCTGTATTATAAAGTTTGTTAAGTTGTCGCTACGCTTTATGAAAGTTTTGGGATGAGTTTTATAAATATAAATCGATAGCGTTGTTAGATAAGTAAATACATATATCAGCAAGAAATTGGAATAAGTTGAAAAGTAGTTGTTGTTGTATTTAAGTGTAAGTTCTTGGAGTGTGTGTGTGTGGGTGTATTTGTGTTTTATGATTGAAAATTTGCAGAAACTCGAGCCGTTGGGCAATCTTTAAAGTGTATACATTGCGTATACTTGATGCCGATGCCACAGCTGCCGCCTTTTGGCATCCTCGAGCTCAAATTTCCGTTGTGTTCGAGTATTACGTATACAATGTGGGCGTGGATCGTGGACGTGGTCGTTGTCGTTGTCGTGGCGTGACTTGACTTGACTTGACGTGGCATTCATGTTAATGTTAGTGAGTACAAGTAAAGTACAAAAATAAAATGGAAAAAAATGTAAAGAATCAAATAACTTTATCGGAGGGTAGGCAGAAAGGAAATTGTAATAGAAGAAATTGAATTGTGTGTGTGTTTGGGTTTTTTTTTTTTTTTTTTAAATTTATATAAGGCCTAAGGCAGCGTAGCTCATTGTTGCTGCTGCTGGTATGGGCGTGGCAGTAGGCGTGAGCGTGACAGTTGTTGTTGTTGTTGTATGTATTGTGTCAGTGAAGTGCATGAAGATTCTAAGGATTGCTGTGCACTTGGATATCGTTTTAAGGTGTTTGCTGTGTGTTGTTGTGTTTTGTTGTATTGTGTCAAGCTTTTGTGTTTTGAGTATGTTTTACAATGAGGTAAAGTTCGGCTGTGAAGGTTGTAGGAGGAGCGTACAAATAAATATGTACCAATATTTTCGGTTTTTTTTTTAGTATTTGGTTTTCTAAAAGGAGAGCGTTACATGATTTCGGTGTGTGCACTTAAGCTTAAATAGAATACAATTACAATTACATTATAAGAATACGTAATTTTCTGGACTTGGATGGGATGGAGACTATCTAATGGAAGTTCGAGAGGGGATAGGGTGAAAGTGGATCAAATGGATCTGCTCGAATGCACTTTCGAGATAAAACCAAATGATTTTTCATGTTGTGTGTGTTGGTGTATCTGTGTGTGTTTTATGTGTGTTTTTTTATAAAATATTCGCAATATGCTCCGCTTCAAGTGTTTTGTGCAATGCTACCTTAAAATGTATAATATGAGTATTGTAAATACTTTCTTATGCTTTAAAACTTGAAATTCAATTTCAATTTTGAACGAGTCTATTATGCAATTTAAAATTTCTATAAAATTTAAACTTTTTCATCATGCTGTATTATTTTTATGGCCAATTAACAAAAGTCTCGATCTTCATTCAAAACTGATACACAAGCTCTAAAATTATAACTAAACGGAATTGTGCTAGATAAATAATATTTATCATATTTGATGGAATATATAGTATTATCATAAATTTATAGTATGTCATATGAAGTTTTATTAGTAAACTTATCTGAGAAAAATTGTTAAGTGTATGGTTCATTTTTCATGATGTGAAAATGCAACTTACGCAATTTATGCAAAATTCTCGACAATTTGCTGAATAAAACGCTTACCTGAAATAGAAAAAGTAGAACATTAATTAATGCTAGAATAAGTAATTAGTTTGATAAGATTGTACAATGACTATAAATACAACTGTGAAAGGCAATAAATGTCATGTGGAATGTTAATTGGGAAACCGAAATGATATTTTATTGCATTGCTCTTTGCTGGCAAAAGTCTGTGGCAAGCAGTCTGCACGTTTGCAACATTTGTTACTGGACCCCCGACAAGTGTGGCAAATCCATATAAGTTATTTCAGCATAAGACAAGGCAATAGTAATAAAAGGCTAACACGACTAAAGCTCAAATAAATTTCTCCGATTTTCTGTGAGCTCAGAGTTGACAATAGAAACGCATTAGCTGCCATCACCTAAGATGGGGGATTTCGTCTCCTACATTTAATTCCCCTATTCCGCTTTCCAAGTATTAGGGGGGTAGAAAATCGTGTTATACATTTGCAACATCTAAGTTAAATTCCTAAACAATGTTCGTTGCAGTTCAACATAGTTTGGCCTTGATACGAGCATATACACGTATTTATTTTACGATTTGCTTTTTATTTTTATTTTTATTTCTGATATTTGTCGCAATTTTTATGTCGATTTTTGAGTGGTAAAAAAGGTGGCGGGAACGAAAGTGTGCTGAGTATCTGCAGTTTTGTATATTGGTAATTGACATATATGTACTTGTGTTTTATGTGCATTATATATACATTATACTCATATGTATATTGTATTTCAATTTGATTTCTCGATTTTTATGACCATGCTAATGGCATTTTCATGTTTAGCTAGTCTATCACTGCCAGACTTTGACGGCCTAATGCTCAATTGGCAATCACACGAGTCTCAAACCACAGGCGACAGCTTGACACAGCTCGTGGCAAGTAGCAAGTGGCAAGTGGCAAGGTAGGAGATGGCAACAACTGTGAGTTTGGGGGGCAATGATTGAGCTGCCTGGTTGTCACTGTTCCACGTTCTCTAAGTGGTATTATGCCTGCTATAAGTCGACCAAGGACTGCCAATTCCAATTCTAATGCCAATGCCAATGCCAATGTTGAGTGCTGTGAATTTAGCTTCAATCTACGCAATTAAGTGTATCAATTTGTTGGAACCACTTGCCGACGCATTCGTGCAGAATTTCTGTGCTTGATAAGAGACTCGGCGACAGGGACAACGACAACAACAACGACAACGTCAACTCCAGTTTCAGTTTCAGGCAACATGAAAAGGCAAAACTGGAGGGGGTGGTAAGTCGGTGGTGGAGTATGGAGAGAGGAGTGAGGAAGGGGGTTGCTAGCTGGCCGAGAGCTGTTGACGATGCCTTGGGGCAGCAAATTGAGCGAGCTGCTTGCCTAGCACACTTCTAGATACACACACATAGTCGCAGCAGATACAAAGATACATTATGTAAATGCCTCGGTCGCATGTAGCATGTGCAAGTTGTCGCATGCTGCCAGTTGATAAGCGCTTTAAATAAAATATCCCAACTTGCGCTACATTTTTGAAAGCATTCAATGATTTTCCAAGCGATTGCACAGTCAATGATTAGACAATAACAACAACAATAGCTACAGTAGCAACTACTACAAATTGTGGATGAGGGGAATGGGGCAGGAACAGGGACTGACTAAGCGTTGGCCACTTTCATGTGCGGCAATTTCTTGCCACGTTGTGCAGCAGCTTGAAAATGAATTATGTATGTTTATCGATCGCGTGCCAAAAATACATATACCATATGTCTATGTATAACATATGTGCATATTCATACATACATCTAGCTTCTATCTTTGTGTGTGCATGTATCTGAGCATAATGAGATGCGATGTATCTGTGAGTGGCTTTGACTTTGACTTACCTTTAACGGCACTTAATTGGTTTCCAACCATCTGTTTCGCAATGAACGCCGCCATTTTTCTCGAGCCTCGACTTCTTTCTTTTTAGGTTGTAGACTTATGGGCGTTGCTTCTGCGAATGGGAACAAAAATGCACTTGCGGTTGATTTTCACCAAAAATCTGTAAATGCAAAGAAACGAGAAAAGATAAGTAAAGAAAAAAGGCAGCCAATTAAATTGTGCTCGCAAAAGGACAATGCCCAGGAGACATAGTATCTCAAATACATCTCTCTCTCTCTCTCTCCATCTCCCCTTACCTTTCCCGCCCTCTCTAACTACTGTCGCCTCCCATCTCTTAGCATTTCGCGAGCTGGACCCGCTGCCAAGTTGCCCTGTCACCTGTTTCAGCCTGATACTTTAAGCCGATTAGCTTAAATGCCGTCGCTTCGTTGCCTCTGCCGACTGTCTAGCGAACTTCTTGCCAATTCGCAGTTTACATTTCTTTCTCCCCCCTCTATCACTGTTGTTCACTGTGTGTGTTTATGGACAATGCACAGTGGACGAGATAGAAGCTCGGAATTAATTAACTACAAAGGTGTTCTTCAAAATGTTAATTTTCCTTGAACATTTTTATTTTTATGTAGAATTCCTAGTCAGTACTTTAACCCGCATTTAATTTCTTAAAATTTCGATTTCATATTTGTAATCATATTGCTAAAAAAAAAACACAATACTGTAAGCAAATGCAGATCGATGCAGAAGCTCTTGAATATTTCACAAAGTTAACTCTTCAGAAGTTAAAGTTTGAACACAAGTAACAAGTTAACAACTAACAACTTTATATCACAAATTTCTAATATTCCACATATGCATAGGTTGCAAAACTTAATTATTTATGTAAATGCTTACTTATTTCTTTCGAAATACCAGAAAACCAATTAGAAATATGATTTTATTTTACAATTTGCACACTTGTTAACACGCAACAGAAAGTTATTGCCACAGCTGTTGTAACATATGTTGTGATTAAAGCACAGCTGATAATTAATAGCAGAACAATACATTTTTATGTTATCGATTTGATAAGTGACCTTTAAGTTATCGGCGGGAAATCAAATTTCGTTTCTAGTTAAAATAAATTTTATTTCGTTGCGTTAAATCAGGCTTATCGACCACTGTGCAGTGTTGTCAGAATTTTAAGGGCTAGAAATAGCTAAATTATTATGTAAAATGCACATAAAATTCGGATTATTTAAAGCTTATTAGAATATTAGAATATATAAGTTAGGTAGTAAAATACAATATGTTTAATTTTTCTGATATCAACAACGTCATCTTTATATTTTTTTGGTAAATTGAAATATTATTGTAAAAAAATAAAAATAATTTAAATATCATTTTACTTAGTGAAACGATACAGAAGCTTAAATAGAAACCACACTACAGTTTGCTTAAGTCGCTACTAAACTTTTACATTCAATTAGATTTTTCATCGACACAATATATAAATATATATTTAATGTTCTACACCTAAATCTATTTAGAATTTTTGCAAACTCAGTCGTTCTCTGCATTTGATTTTCCATAAATTATTTATACTTTATTTTCTCTAATAACCCGAAATATTTTTTGGACAGAGAAGATATTGAATTTCTTAAGTATATTAAAGTTATCTCCCAACCTAAAAAAGTAATCAAATTCTATTTTAGCATTGCCAAATTTATAGCTAAAACCATTTCGTAAATTTTGTTTGACTTGCCGACTAAAAAACAGTTAAAGTGCCAGCACTGTGTGCGGGATACATTTGCGACATTACCACGCAGCTGCTTCAGCTGCCTGGACTGCATAATCTAATATTATCTGAGGCCCGGCACAATAATACTTAATGAAGAAAGAAGAAAATTTTCAATTTCGTTAGGGCCGCCAGCCACAGAAGGAGCTCAGCTCTCAGCAGGACGCTCCTTAACTTAACTTATATTTCCATTTTCATTTCCATCTAGTGGCAGAGGCTTTATAACCATATATTAATATTTGCTCAAATTGGGCTAACGAACTTAAGCCGAGGGCGGCAGCTGACGAGAGTTTTTTTGGGGGGAAAAAGCAGGGAAAAATCCTGCAACAAATTAAAACAACACCAGCTAAACGAGCAACGAAATTAGTTTGACATAAAAAGCATACGCCTGGCAGGCAAACAGACAGACGGATAAATGAACGGACGGACAGACTGAATGACAGACTGACAGATCGGCAGGATGTACAGGACTCAGTACCATTTCGTGTCTCCCTCTTTCTCTGTGCTGTGTTTCCTGTCTGTGCCAAGCTAATGAATTAAGCTGGCGCTGAAAAGAATTTTCAGCTTTTCATGCGCCCTTCGGCAACGCGTCAGCAGAATTGTTTATTGGACGCGGTGCCCCAACCCAAAAGAAAAACACATTCTCCGTTAACGAAATTCACAAAATTCTCTTTTTAATTTGCAACTTGGCAAAGGATATAGAAACATTGTCGGTTGGAAACGGAAGGGTTTCCTAACCAAGCCAACCAAGCGGCCCTAATATATGTAAATAAAAGCGTAAATTTATGGGTTTCGTGTTTAGAATTTGATGTGGCAGCTGCTCCTATTGCCCCTACTTTTTCTATTGCTGCTCCTCAAGGTGTGCCACCAACAAAGGGAACAGAAATAAAAAACGAATTCACATTTCTGTGGCCAGGTGACCGAAGCTATCCAATTACGTTTGAAGTATTTTTCTGATATAAAAGCAAGAAACGAAAGGATACAAAAAAGCTAAAGCCAATAAACACGCAAATAAGCCAGGTTGAGTTGTGTTCCATTTTGCGAGGCGTTTCTATGGCACCGCTCGCAATAGGGGTCATCACAGGAATATCAAGTATACGACACGTAAGCCTTTCAAAAGTCAACAGCATTACAAAGAACGCAACCTTTTTGGGACAGACACTTACATTACTTGCAAATCAATGCAAATCAAAATGAAAAGCCTTTCATTCTTGCTAAAACTGCAACCACCCCCTTGCACCCTCTTCATGTAGGGGGCTGCTACTTCACGCGTGAAAATGCGCAAAGTTTATGCAAACATTTGACGTGAATTGCTGAGTTTAGAGTTTCGAGTTTGGAGCATACTTGTCGCATACTTTAGACGCTTGGGAATACTTTAAGATACTTTCAAATACTTTGGACAGCTTGGGCAGGTGGATAGGTGGACAGGTGGAGAAGGTGGAGCAGATGGACAGGTGTGGGGCACAAAACTTACCTGGTTCTCAGTAAATATTCCGTTGAGATTTGCCGCTGGGAAATTCTTGTGTGTATGTGCGTGTGTGTTTTGGTTTTTTTTTTTTATCAGTTGCTGTTGCTGTTGTTTTTGCTTTTGTTGTAGTTGTTGTAGAAGAGGCAAAGTTTTGAAAATGGTTTGTGTTGTTGTTTTTAAAGAAATCCACTAAGAAGAGCGAGCATCAGACAGATAGAGTTTTCTGCAATGTAAATACAGATAAGAAAAATAAAGATTTATATAAGTAATGATGCAAACAGCAAAGAAACGAAAGAAAGACAAAATGAGATAGAGAGAGAAAGGTTAAAAGTTGATTCTGATGAGTTTGCATAGTTTGGATAGCAGTACAATAACCATTGACCCTCCATAACATAACAACCTATTGACATTGCACCTAATTTAAACAGAGGCAATCATACACACACACACACACCCATGAATACGTAGAAGCCTATTGTGTCTGCTGTTTGTGTGCGTATGTGTGTGAGTATGCGAATGTTTTGCTGTTTTCTTTACTGTTTTTATTATTGTTGTTGTTGTTGTTACTGTTGTGCTTTGTTGTTTTTATCGATATTTCTTTATTAGGGTTTCTTTTATGCGAGCGTGCACGTAAGTGCCCATTACGAGGCAGCGAAGGGAGAAGAAGCAGCAGAGCAGGAGGGTGGCTCACACACACACAGCACACACAACATTTTTACGTAACACACGCTGCTAACACTTTTAATCAAATTTTTAAGAACTTTGACACTTTTGGCCGCATTTTCCCCAAAACTTCGATTATATAAAGCCGACACTCACGCTGTTACCGCAACACAACTCGTATTACCCAATGCATTAGCTCAAACAGTTTAATTGTTTATAATTGAATTTGTTTTTTGTTTTTTTCTTTTGTTGCAGTTCTGTTTTTCTGAATTTTTTTTTCTTGCTACTTGTTTTTTCAGTGCACTCAGCCAGCTTATTGTTGCCTGAGTGTGTGTGTGTGTGTGCCTCACATGTGTGTGTGTGTGCGTGTGCGTGTTCGTGTGTGTGTTTGTATGTGAGTCTTTGTTTTATTATACAACGTGTGTGTGTGTGTAGATATGTATATATCTGTATGTACATAATATACATGCACACATGCATACATATGCACATAGGCGCGTATGTTGGTATTTTATTTAATACTTTTGCTTTGACACTTTACTTTTGCTATATTTTATTCGGCGCTTCTTACTTCATGCTATGTTCGCACTCTTCTGTGTCGCACTGCCGAGTTCCCTACATGGAAAACTCGGGCCGTTGCGACGCGCCGCCGCCACCAGTCGTTGCCATAGTCACAGCTGTAGGCTGCTGCGACGTCGGCGCTGGCGTCGGCATCGGCGCCGCGTCGCATCGAAGAAGGCGCCTAAAATACAACAACAATCAAATGAAAACGCTCAAATGCTTGCGCTCAATTTGTAAAGCTTTTTCGCCCCATCGCTACGATTCCCCGCTCTGAATTGAGCGCACAATTTTTGAGTGAGACATGACTAGCTGTGCCGCTCTAACACATGCGAAATACCATGACAGAGCACATGTATTACACTCATACAGAAAGGTAAAGAGCTCAAGGCGCTCAGATAATAGCCCTTAGCTGTTATTCTTGTTGTTTTTGTTTTTATATACACAAATATACAAATATACATATATACACAAAGACGACTCTGAGAGTGTGTGTGTGAGTGTGTGTGTATGAGTGTACATAATAGCTTTTAGCCTTTTAAGTAATAATATATTTATCTGCCGTCGCTTTTCATCTACTTCTATTTCTATTACATAATTTCTTTTCATGCCGCTCGCTCTCTTGCTTGACTTTTTGACTTTGAAATAAAAAGCGTTGCCTACTTTTCTGCGCATGGCCCTTGCGCCCGGAAGGCCCAAACTAAATGAGAGTCCTACAACTACTATACATTGAATGTCAGTACTATAGCTACATATGGCCACATTATGCCTTTTTGATTTGTTGTTGTAATTTTAGGTACCCCCCCCAAAAAAAAAAAAAAAACAGAAAGAAATAGAGCTGGAAATGCTGCTGATAAGTTAACAACCATATGGCACATCTGCTAACGAGTTATGTTAGGCCAACATTGCCTTTGGCCTTTGTTTGCCTGTCAGTTGCCATTAACTCAGCTCACTAGCATGTGTGTGTGTCTATGTGTGTGTGTGTGTGTGTGTATATGTGGAACTGTGACTGCTAGACAAAGCGGCAGCTCGAACTTTTGTGGCGCATCGGAAGCGCACAGCTTGAAAGAAGGAAATTGCAAAGTTCTTGCCACGTCCGCTTCATCTCTTTCTCTTCTAGCCTGTGGTCAGCATTTAGCCATGACAAGTGCATCAATTGCCTAAGGCTGCTGCCAACGTTGGTGGGTGGTGAGGGGGGGCAACCGGGGAAGACAAGAATTCTAATTAGTGTGATATAAATCCAACAAATGCCGGACTTTATTGTTTTGCACTCCATCAATTATAGTTTCTTAACATTATCCCCAATTTCTTGACTCAATCGCTATTTTAATGGGGATGTGTGTTTGTGTGGGGTGGAACGGGTGGATAACCAATAGAGATGAGCGTTTTTGTTGGTATTTTTCAACAGCTGTGATTGTTACACTAAAAGAGAAAGGCAGTGATAAATAACAGTGACTGCAACTGATAGAAGGAATATTAATTTCACTTATATTTACATTGTACTTGTATAAATATGATGAATATTTAGTTTAAAAAATTTAACGCTTAGTTTAACCAATTTAAGATGCAAATTATGAGACACTAAATACAAAATAGCGAACAGTGAAAAAATATCAATTAATTTGAAATGTTTGTGACAAGTAACGTAAATATTTGCCAACTCTGCTACTAAGTAGACTTTGGCACTGCTTTATATACCAATCAATTATATTTCCTGCAGCTTTCAACTTATTTTTGCCACAAATTGCTTATTACATCCGCAGACAGCCAATCTCCTCTCTCCACCCCCCTCTCTGCCCTCTGTCGTCTACCTGCGATACTTCTGCTGCTGCTTGAGATGAATGTCACGTACTGGCCACAAGTGAATTGCGTCCGCTGAGTACTGCGAAGGCGGCAGCGTTGAATCGTTACATTGTTTTTACGATTCGCATTTGCAGAGAAATGTTGAAATTTTTCACTTGATTATTGATGGCTGGCTGCGGGCTGTGCCACTGATGGGGCTTACCTACAACCGTTGAAGGCACCGTAACACACAAACAACAAATTCTCTTAACTTATAGTATACTTTTCGTCACTTTGCAATGCGCGCGGGCACAACAACAACAAAACAACAAGAACAACAACAAGCCCCGTACTGCCTGCCACTGGCAATGTCTACGCTGTATACATACCGAAGACCAAAAAAATTAAAATACTTTTGACTCGACTCGCTGCAAAACTACAACGAAAATACCGAAAAACTGTTATCCTGTCTACCAAAAACAAGCAAAGAGAGAGCGAGAGAAAGAGAGAGAGAGAGTGAGCACAGCACAACAGCGATAGCTAGTTGGCAAATTTCGTTGCTTGAACGTGAGCGAAAGAGAGAAGCAAAAAGAGAGAGCGGAGAGTCGCTCAATTGTGTCAGATTTGACAGTTGACCCCAACGTGAAAGCTTCACGCTAACTGACCAAAAAAGCTCGCTGACTGCAAATTGCTAGCTAAAAGCTGTGATAGTAAACGAATGCGACGATAAAATAATTAAATCATTAAATAATAATAAGAATAATACGAGATACATTGCGATGTGTGTGTGTGTGTGTGTGAGAGAAAAGTCTTTTTGTTAATTAACTCATATAGAGTCAGCTGCCAAGCTGCCAACTGCTTACAAGTTCAAGTTCTTGTTGTTGTTTTTGATTGATCAACAAATCGCTTAATGCTCGGAAACAGGAACCGGCGACAGGCGTTTGCTAATTTTTATGCGTATATGTGTGTGTAAAAGTGTTTCAAGTATGTGTGGCTTGTTGTTGTTCCATTTTTTTTTTTTTGGCTTTTTATAGATTTGTTCCGCTTGTAAATTTCTACACACGAACCGGAAGATGTCGAGCGTACACAGAGCGCTGATAAAACAGACTAAGGACGGTCTTGTTTACCTTAAAAAAAACTTGCACATTTTTACTTACCTGCCTCACACACACACATACAATGAGAGGGGGCACAGAATTTGGCGAGAACGCGCGCGCGCTTTACGCCTACACACATGTATACTCTGCCCGTGTGTGTGTGTGCCTGTGTGTGTGGAAGTGTGTGTGTGCGTGTAAGAGGCGTATAGGTAATTTATATGAATTATTTAATTAAGCCATGTACGTCAGCACGCGGCCCAGAGCCCATTATTTAGATTAAAATCAAACCCATTACGTTTTATGCCACCTGTCTTGCGGGCTTCCTTCGTTATTCTTTCCTTCATTCCAGTGCTGAGCTAAAGGAATTTGCTTAGGCCCATTTTTGGCGTCTATTGGTTTTGTTATGATTGTTTTTGGCATTGCCTTTCGCCGCCTCTTTCTTGTTGCGTTCCGTTCCGTCACGCAAATTGGCCACATTTGGCGCGTGGCAGCAGTTTTCAGCTTAGTTGGATGCTTTAATGACTGCTGGGAGCTAGGCTGCTGATGCAGCATACACCAAGGAGATTATCCCCAGGTATATAGCAAATATAAATTATTGCGCAACCGAACTTGTAATACTCTAATCGATAAATGCTGTCCGAAAATTGTTGAATGCGAATGTCTATTTAACGGTATTTTAAGGACCTGTACTTGAAAAGTCCAAAGGGCTTATTAAATATATCAAAAGCAAATACATACTTGATTAATATTTTTGAAAGTCTTTCATAGAGAGTACATAATTGAAAACCCTAAAACCTGTTATGTACACAAAAGTAGAAAATATATTCTATAATTTGAGTTTATAATTCTAGAATTAATGTAATGTAAAATGTATATGAATATTACTGTTAAAACAAGACAATATGCGAATAAAATGGCAACGACTCAACATTAAAAAAGTCAAAGAAGGCAAAATAATTTGATCAAACTAAAAAATTCTTACAGAATTGTAAAAATACAAATTTTGCTGAGAAAATTCGTGCATCAATCAAGTATTTTGTACTTGGTATAAAAAAACAACCGGGAAATCCGAACTTTTGACAACACACTGGATTAATTCTAACTCAAAATTTCGGATATTCTTTTCTGTGTAGATTCCTGAATATAGTAAGCAGCACTTTGGGTCTCTTACTGTCGAGTGTCCCGAATGGTTGTACTTTCTACTAGTTTTCAGTTTTACTTTGTTTCGTTTCGTAGACTGTGAAATGCGAGTCCAAATGGAATCAATGGCGAAAACTTATTTAGCTCACAAATTGATTTCTTTTATTACAAAGCAATGGCGAGCTGAATGATAAAGTTAATTTAGCCGCTCCTCTTTTCGATTATAATGATAATATAGCAACTGACAGGCAGGACATCACAAACTGCCCGTTCCCAAAGGGGAATGCTCTACTTGCGGTCTTTCGTTGTCGACTTCGTTGTCGTTGTCGTTGTCGTTGTCGTCAATCAATGAGAATTCAAGAGCAGCCGCCGCCAAAGATGACAACTAAACTTCACTTCACCCGCAGACAATGTCATTTTGTGGAAAGTTCCTTCCCTTGCCCCTCTTGCCACAGCATAAGCTTGAACGGGGGGGCGTGGGCGGTTGGGCAGAGTGGCTTAATTTAAAACGGTTTCATGTTGTGATTTTGACAAATGATAAATTTTTTTAGCATGTATGTCTGTGTGTGTGTGTGTTTGTCAGGCAATGTGAGATAGCTTTTGTGTTTGGCATGTCATCCGAGCTACAAGTACGATATCTCAGCCTCCCCTCTCACTCTCTCTCTCTCTCTCAGCCTCTCTCTCTTGGCCCTGTGAGCTTGCAATTTTGTAGTGGTCGATGAGTTGGCACAATGCGCGAGACAGATAAACGCCACAGTCCCAGTCCTGGGAGCTTTAGACCCACCTCAGACCCCCACTGTATAGAGTGTGTCAAAGGGTCGCTAAGTAAGTAAGCTGCCACACACACACACACACATACAGATACAGATACAGATTCACAGAAACATAGAGATATAATACTCGTAAACGGAAAAGTTTCAATTTCAGTTTGAGTACATCAAAAACTACATACATAGCTGGCTCTGTCATTGCCACCAACTCAAACCCGGTTCACATTTCAACCTCTTCCAACATGGCCGTACAAAAGAGTTAGCCAGCAGTGGACAGCGACAGGCGCAGAGCGAGCAGGAATCAACAGCTAACAGCCAGCAGAATGTTGCAACAATTTATTGATTTAACAAATAAAAAAAAAAAAAAAAAAAAAAAATAATAGGAAAAAGGAAACAGAATCGACAAAGCCATTGCCATGGTTGTTGATGTTGACGTTGCCTGGAAATGGGATTGGGAATAACGGAATCAAAGCTCAGCCGGCTCAGTCAGCATGTGGTCAATACCAATAAAGCTGGCAAATTGGCCAAATGTGTATATACGGCTAGCAACATGTCCGAAAATATAAACAACAATCAACAGCCGGAGCACACGGATAACAATAAAATTGCAAACCAATCGCCATCAGAGCAAGCCTGGCCAAACTTCGAGGCACGCGTTTTAAAGCAGACAGTGAACAGCGTCTGTCTGGACTGGACACCTTTCGAAAGTGCCCTCGTTTATAGGATTGAGAAGTATCACAAGCGCTACGACTGGCAGCAGGTGGCCTGGACTAGCTCAAGTCCTCAAACCATCTCCCAATTGGAGGAGAATTTCGGCTATCGACTGCGCATTAAGGCATTGCAATTGGCTGAGAATGGCAGCCACTATGAGACACTCGCCATTTCACCGGATATCATAGTATGATAATATGATTAAAGTAACAATATCTCAGCACAATGATATAGGTATTTTTAAAGCAGCTATTATATTAATTATGATAAAATATAGATTGATCGTTAAACCAGTTTTAAAATAGTTTCTCAATGCAGTTTACTCTTCGAAAATGCTCTAAGAAAATGAGGATAATTTATATTATTAACTTACTCTATCCGTTAAAGAAAGAATCTACATAAAATTCGATAGAATCTGTTAATGTTTTTGATTTTAAAATGATTGTTTAATCAATCTAGTGAGATATCAAATATCGAGAATGTAGATCCATTTAAAAAAAAGAAAAGGATTTTTTAATTCATTGATCTTTATAGTAAAAATGTCGAATTCAATCAAAGAATTAATATATAAATCTTCTATCTTCTGTTTTAATTTGATTATCTGGAGGTGTTTAATTACAATTTCCATGTTATAATTAATCGAACTTATCTAGGGATAATTAATGTTATTATAATAAAAAAAACATTTGACAGTGAATTACTTTTTCAAGAATGCAGATTTTTTAACGTAAGATGGAATTTTGGCAATGTAACGATGCTATATTAGGGTAATAATTTATAAATACATTTAAATGGTTTAAATTAATAGTTCTGAAACTTTATAGAAAATACCTACACATTTAAATTTTTTTGTTTTGTTTTAATTGACAGTTCTGAAACTTTATAGAAAATAACTACACATTGCCAAAGGAAATATCCTTTATTATGAAATTCATATTTTTTATGGTAATCTATAGTTAGGTATATTATTCCTTAGGCCTGTACCGAGGCAGCATTGCCCTCGACAAACTGCTTGCATCGTGCCATTCGTAAATCCCAACAATTTCTGGTTAAACGAATGCTGCGCCGTCGACCAAGTTTAGTTGATTATCCGGGTCCAAACGGATTTCTGCCATTGGCCAATGCAATTATTCAGGGTGAGATGTGTATTATCGATGTGCTACTCTCGTCCGGATGCAGTGTACATCTAGGCAATCCACAAAACGGACGCACTCCGCTGCATGTTAGTTGATCACAGAAAAAAAAAAAAAAAATAAAAATAAAACCCGGAAATGTAATATTGACTGTTGCAGTTGGCCTTCTACCATGGTCATCTGCCCTCTGCCCGGATATTGTTGAACAAAAAGGCGCAGCTGGAGGCGATCGACTGTAATGGAATGACACCGGCACACTGTGCCGTCGATGCCAATCAGCTGGAAATGGTAAAATTTGCTCTCGATTCAGGCGCCAATGTGGAGGCCAGAGATGCCTGCGACTGGACGCTGTTGATGCGAGCAGGTGAGCTTTGCTTGGGGCATAAAACGTTGGCCATATCAAATAGAATGTTAACTCGATTTCCATTTTCTGCTGACAGTGGTCATGAATGCCAGTCTGGAGCTTATCAAGCTTCTGGTTACGCATGGCGCTAACTTGTTGGCAGTGGATGGCATGGGTAAAAGCTGCAGCGATTTGGCCAAACTTTATCGCCGAGAGCTGGCCGGGGATTACTTCGACAAGGTGCACACATTTAGGCAGGAAAAGGCAGCTGTTTTGGCCAACAGGCAACCACAAGCAGCCCAGCAAAAGGATTAAGTGCAGCGGTCGACATAATCGGATAGAGAGAATGTTCGCTAATGGAAATGTTCTACTCTTACCAAATATTTATTATACTTTAACTGGCTTTAAAGTGTTTTATATAAGATAAGTTCTTTTTAAAAAACTAGCT
This sequence comes from Drosophila innubila, assembly GCF_004354385.1. Lineage (NCBI taxonomy): Eukaryota > Metazoa > Arthropoda > Insecta > Diptera > Drosophilidae > Drosophila > Drosophila innubila. Next base: position 10,072,387 of record NW_022995380.1, read on the forward strand.
ATTTATATTGTTACAAAATTTTAAAGACTTAAAAAAATTTAAATAAAATTGCAAATCTATTGAGAAAATAGAATGATTTTCTAGTATTAAAGTGAAACAAGTCGATTAAATACAACTCATGTCAGTTTCTCTTTGATAGCCACATGAGTAAATGTTGAAAAAGTCCACGCTTTCCTTGAGTCCCAAATAAAAGACATGTTCGGCGAGTTCTTTGCCAAACTCACAAAAATTTTGCGCGTAAAACGTGAAAAAGAGACGCTGATTGTTGAGGTGATAGGGAGCGAGAATCGTATTCTCCTCGTCATCGATCTGCCTTTTCTTCGGATCCAAATTAGTCAAGTCCTTGTAATCCCTCCAGGCTAGCCGGAAACTCTTCAGATAGATCACCGCCAGCATTCGTGCTTCGTCGAGAACATTCACGTACTGCGGCAACTTGAGACACTCAACCTCTTCCCGGAAACGGGTAAAATCACGATGCCTCTCGGTAAAATTAGACATGGACATATACAAGTGCACCATGAAAGTGGAATAGTAGTAGGACATGGGTTTGTTCCGACTCTGATAGAGATACAAGCTCCAATCGAGCATCACTTGCTGCACTCCGAGCTCGTAGGTGGAATTTCGCTTGCGATGCTGCTCCAGATTTCGCACATTGTGCTCATAACTCTCCCGATAGATGCGTAGGCCAGCATACTCTCTATTGAGATCCCCCGCATAGAAATAGGTGCTTGGAGTACTAAACTTCTGCCTGTAGGATTTCAGCTTGTTCCACATTGGATGAGGATGTAACCTCCGAATGGATTCGGTTCTATTAAGGAATCGTTCGATTATGAACCGAAAGTCTTTCAACTCTTGGGAGGTGTCCTCGACTACATCTTTGGTTATAATATAGCCGAACAAGGGCTTGAAATACTCAAAGGTCTCGCGATAACAATCCTGAAGAGACTTCAATGTGTTGCACGAAATGAAAAAATCAATTAGCTTTTGCTTTGCCTCAAATTTTTCCGCATCATTCTCCAGTTGAGTTAGCAGCTCTATAAGATCCTGCATTTGTGGATTGTGACCTTTAGAGGTAAGCAAACATGAGACGGTCTTCACAATGATCTAATCACAGTCTTTTCTTACCCATTACAGAGAAGAGAGGTCGATTGCGACTGCAGACGTAGTCATAGTAACTATCACAGGCATATTTCTCGGGATTGATGGATGTCTCCAGTCGTTTCGCCAGATCAATCAGCTCTTTAATCTGCAGCTCCGACAAATGTTCCTCGTTGGCTATCTGCGCCTCCGTCGATCCCAGACAGGCACATAGAAATACAGCGAATAGAACTGACCACATCATACATCAACGATAGCTTTTATTCAATGCCCAGCTCAAGTTGTGCTCCAATCGCACACTGGAATACACTGAACAGCTTGACTTAAGCGGAGACATCCGTCGTTGCTTAAGCTTTGTCGATAAGAAATGTCGAATTATCAGTAAATTGTTCTCCCGCTGTTCATTTGACTTAATTATACTCTGTGCAGACTAAAATTGGTGTAAGGGGTATATACTTACAGTCGAGCGGCGTTATTTCAAATAAAAAAATAATATAAAAAATTAAAAGCACTTGGGTTTTCGGATACTTTAAATTTTAAAAAAAAAAGTTATAATTTCATAAGTTTAAAACTCATTAAAAGACAGAACTTAGAGTTCACTCACAAATATAAAATGAATGTTATAATTTATAAATTTTCTAATCAATTTGGAATTCAAAAATAAGTATTTCTTAAACAACAAATTCTAAGAATTTCATAGACATTAAAACTTAAAATTTACAAAATTTTATATAGTCCGGTGTAAATTTGTGAACTCTAATTTATTTCCAAGGACTAATAAAATATTTGGTTGTAAAAATCCTGAAATGTTATGTGAAATAAACTCGATAGTTGAAAAAAACAAGAAAACAGCAAATAATGTTTCTGAAAAGGTTTTTTTCTCATAATAAACAGGTTTTTTATTTTAAAAAAAAATCCGGAAGAGTTGAATGATGCTCTACATTATTTTTGATGGAGACAGAGTATCTGCAAGTCGAGCAATGTCGACTGGAAGACCCTTGTTTATTGACTTGAATAAGAGTTCGTTTTAGTTGTTTTCTCTGCAGCCCAGTTTCAAGTGCTCGCTCTGGCCAGATCATAGACATCGGTGCGTCGTTGCTTGTAGATGGGAATCTGTCGACGCACTTGCTCAACCTTATCGAAATCTAGCATAGAGTTGGGCAATTAAACAGACAACTCCGTAATGTGAGCTTCAGTTTGATGAACTTACCGATTTCCTCGACAATCAACTCGAGTCCATCGCCTGCCTCGCGTTGTACACGCGCCCAGGGATCGATAATCATGGAGTGGCCATAGGCCACATAGCCGGACATATTATTGCGGGCAGGGGCACAGGTGACCACAAAGAGTTGATTATCTGTGGCGCGGGCTCGTTGCAACAGCTCCCAGTGCATGGGACCCTGGCAAATGCAAAAGGCAGACGGATAGACGAGCATGGAGCAGCCTGCATAAGAAATGATCTTAGGGATTAAGTACAACTTAGAGGACATTGTAAGCTGACTCACCCAAGTTGCGATAGATGCGGGCCAACTCCTCGAAACGCTTGTCATGGCAAATGCCAATGCCAACCTTATGCGGACCAATTTGCACCACTGTCGGATCGTTGCCTGGCGTCAAGGCAGCAGCCTCATCGAATTGCACGCCACCGAGCTGGTCCGGCTCAATGTTCATGGTGAATAGATGGATCTATGGGTGGCCACTCATGACCTTGGGTCACTCAATGAGCTGCTTAATTATTGGCGAGCACTTACCTTGCGATGTCTGCCAATTAACTTGCCATTGGGCCCCCACACAGTGCACGTATTGTAGAGCTTATTGTTTTCATCCCGCTCAATTATGCTGCCTCCGATGATGTAGATGGCGAGCCTTTGAGCCAGTCGCGATAGCGCCTGGCATGTTGGTCCATCCGGTACGCTTTCCGCATGCTTGCCAAAGTGCTCAATGCCATACGGACCGTTGAAGCTCTCCGGCAGAATGGCCAACTGTAGCTGCGGATTTGCAGCCTTCAACTGGACTATGTGGTCTATAGCCCGTCGCACATTCTCTGTCACATTGTTGCCCACGGGCAACTGCAGCACGGCCAGCGTAAGCTCTGGAAAAATGCCAAGGGGTTTAATTAGGGATTCAGCGGATTATATTGACTCCTACGCACTGTTGTTGCTCATGTTGCCAGTCAGATCCTCAGATACCTCCACAACTCGACACAGCTGCCAAGTGACGACTTTTTGCTGTAGGCGTTGTGAATTTATAGCTCGGTTTTCCAATGAACTCGGCGGTTAATCAATCTATCGCAATGCGGTTATTTGTTGTTTTTTTTTTTTAATATATATATTTGTTTTATTAATTTGTTTATTGCATTGCAAGGTCAAAGCATTAAATACTTATATAAACACTTGCATTATAAACGCTTTATCTTGAGAGGTATTTAAATGTAGGGTATACTAAAGTTTTGTGTCGTTATGTAACAGAAATCATTAAGTAAATATATATATATTTCATATAATTTTTATCAGAAATAACTACTGAATGAATATGAAAATGTCACAAATTTAAACAATCTAATAATATATTTATTTTCCAATGGAATAATTTATAATTAACTTGTAAATGTAGTAAATGAATAATCTTGGTAAATATTATTTTGTTCACTCATTAGTTAAAAGAATGCAAAATATATTACAATAAATTTGTCAATAAACAAACGATTAATGAATTGGCATTTGACCCAACGATGTAAATAAATGTAAAATGTAAATAAATCAATGTAAATATTAAAAAAAAAAACAACGATGTAAACAAATAATATTAACATATTTCTATATTGCTATATTTGACTACTTTAACAAAGCACAATTATATATTATTATTTGATTGATTGTATGGCTTTCATATCGTGTTGCTGCATCTAGTATAGAATTATAATTATTTAAGATTTGCTCTGATGTTAGAGAGTGAGACAAGGGTCAAGTAACACAAGGTGCTCTACTACTTATTTGTTATCTGCCAACTGTCTAGTTTGTGCTAGAACTATGAGCTATATTTAAACTATTTAATTGTTGATCAACATATGTTAACTGATTGGCACGCAAGTTGAGTTTACTCAACCGACTGAATCACTGCAATTAACGACATGGCAGCTCGAAAGATCTGCAAAACATAAATTACAGCAGTTGCATATTAATAAATAAAGCAGATATGTATATATTTACCGCCAGAAAGTTGGCCAACGAAGCCTCATAGAAGCCCGCCTTGATGAGCATTTCCCGCTGCGAGCGGTGCATGATAAAGGCCAAGGAACGTCGCTGTTTGGGCGTGGCCAAATTCCAGTCGGCCAACTGGACAGCAACGCCAACCTGCAGGCTCTGTAAATAAATCACATCATAAACACAATATATGATCTCATAAATATGTTAAAATTTAAAAAGACTAAAGCCTGCCTCGACTTTGATGAGTTCGCCGCCATAACAATAGAGAAATAATTGCAGCATTATGGAACTGAAGAAGGAGAAATATACAAGCAGCGACATTATGGAGTCCATGTGCTGCAATTGATAGATGCAATATATCCACGGTATAATTCCTTATTCTTTAGATAACCCACCGTGAGAATCTGATAGATAATAACTCCAACCTGTATGGACGTTATAAGGAACTGTCCAAATACAATGGGCGTGTATGTGATGCGCAGCTGCTTGGCCAAGTTAAGCAGTTGAACGTGATATTGCACAACTTGAGTTATTTGTTGTTGCACTGCTTGTTCCTGGTTCAGGTCAAAGTTCAACTCGTGAATACGTTGCTGCAAAGCCTGAAAATGTGCGCGGAGATTAATGGCAAATAAGATGAAGAAACCATCGATAGCCGAGACAAAAAGCACCACAGCGATGGTGCCAAAAATGATATAGATAAAGCCAACTTCATATCCAGGGCTGTCGATATCGTTGAATGGAAATCTGTAGGGGGTAAAGAGAGTTAAGCAAAATATATTTCAGCGGAAAGTAAAGTCCGCTCACTTCATGGGCATGGGCAACTCCCTTATGGAGACCACGCCCCGCCAGCTGCTGGTGATGATCTTGACAATGGGGGCCAGCATAAAGTAGAGGCCAGTGACGGCGCAGGAAATGCAATAAGCCTTACCCAGAAATGCAGCCAACTTGTTGGCCCTCTCCACGTAACCGTATCCAACTACCTCAAGACTCTGTTGGGCTGTCGAAAGTTTGACAATTTGATTAAATGCAAACTAAGTACTAAGTAAAGTAATAATCAAGTTTTGCATAAATTAATATGCGAACTAAATTGAGTAGAGTCTTTGGTTCATTTACATTTCGAATACATTTGCCTGAAGCTGTGCATCATTTGCCAAAAGTTTTGCTTGTAGACAAGAAACGTCGATATCTTGATGACAGTCAGCAGGTTGGTGAACGCAACGCTCAGACAGGCCGTAATCAGCTCCATGTCATCCCGATTATAGATGACATACGACATCAATGGATATTCCGCCGAGATAACAAGCAACAGAGACGCAACATGCTTTAGGCCAGGGGTCAAGGCCCTCTCATCGCTACTCTCCATGCTGTGACCCATAACTCTCAGACAATTCTCCTGCAATTGGAATAGACGACCCATGACTTTGACCTGTTTACAAGTATTCGCTGTGTTTATACATTAAGACTGACAATGGACTTAACGGTGCGTAGGCTCTTTTATAGCGGGTCACATTTTAATTACCAGCTTGCTTAATAATTTGTACATTTCGCAATGTTTGTAAGGACTCCTCACTTATTTACAGTTATTAACTGTGATTGGCAGGACATCCGATGAAATGTTGACATAATAAAATTTCATTGTGACACTAATTGGCTAAATTGGACTTCCCCTTCCAACCCTCTCTGCCATTCTCTCTCTTCCTCTGATTCCTATCTCTCGTGTAATGCATGCATTAAAGCGAAAGCTTTAAAATCATATTTAATGTAATATTTGTATTACAAGCACTGGTTATATAATAGCTCAGCTACGCGTACTCGCTGTGGGCAATCAAAACCTAATCAATGTACACACGGCATAAAAAACTCTGCTTTGCAATTACATCTTTTTTGTTGCCCATTTTTTATTTAATACACCCTCTCTGAGGGTACTATGATTTCGGTAGTCAGCGAAATTTCATTATTGCGAAAATAATTTAATTTGAGTTTGTGAAAAACGATAAATTTTTTTATAAAGGAATCTGAATACCAAATTTGGTGCCTTTAGCTGTCAACGTAAAAGATTAACGTACTTATATAGTTAGATGGATACATCTTTATATTAATTAAAATATATGCCTTATGGGGTCGAAAATGCATGCTTCTAATAACATGTTTAGTAACTTTTTAATGTACAATGGGCATAAAAATCAATCAGAGATCACAAATAATGATTATTAACGACAAGGAAGAGATACAAGAAAAAGAAAAACACCATAATGATCGTTTATATGAAATCTTAGCATTTTTGCCATGATTTTAAATGATTGTTTTTAATGGTTTTATCAATGATAATGATTATTTTTGAGTAAAAATAAATAAAAATCCCGTATGTTCATCACTTATGATTTTTTATATTTTTTATCAAAATAAAAATTAATTTATGACAATTTCATCGGGAGATAAGGCTGCGTTTTGCCAAATTCGACCTGTAAGTGCGTCAAAATGGAGTTCAAAGCTCACATGTATTTTCAGTTTACATGTAGTAGAGTTTGGTCAAGCGCGGCCGTCAGTGGCAAACTATTGCTGATGATGGTCTGTTAGACTTACGCGCAAAGCTTCACGGACTCATAACCTGCCGGTTCAGCCCAGAAAAATATTACTTTTTTTTTTTAATTTATTGTTATTCATATTTTTTAAATCAAAATAGTACAGTTAAACATGCGCGGCATTCAGAGCCCCCTAGTCTTTTATATAGTTCGTGAAAAGATCCCATATAGCTTGTTCAGAAAATAGATCTCAATCCCAATTTAGTTCGTTCGTTAGACTAGTCTACATCTGGGTTGGTTTGAGGGACGCTGTGGTCATACCATGCTATTTATAATTTGTTCTTAAGAAAGTTTCTATTTGTTTATCACAAATTACTCTAAAAAATACTGAATTTAATTGAGACATTAATTTTTCTATCTGTTATCAAACATTTTACTGATTTTTTCATAAAATTGTGAATTTCACATTTATTTAATGAAAACTATAAACTGATTTTTATTTAATCCAAATTTTAATACATGTATACATTTAATATATATTACCAACAGTGTATCTCTAGCGAGATGTAATGGGATTCGAATAAACTAACGAAATGTATGGGATCTGTTCACTGAATGAACTGTTTTGGAACTTATTCACTGAACTATTTGTTTTAAGATCTATTTACTGAACGATTTGTTTTGGGATCTATTCACTGAACTAAATGACCTACAATTAGGGATTTAGTTCTTTTGTTCACTTAAGGGATTAGTTCAATAGATCTTAGTCTGAATGATTCGATACAACTTTAAGCATCTCCCAAACCAGAGCGAATAAATCGCAGCGGCAGCGGCGCGAATAAACCGCGTGATGTTTTCCGCGCCAAAATCGCAAGTGTGTTCACACCGCGGCGAATTTATTCGCGGTTTCTTTATTCAAAAAAATGTCTTCGTCAAATGACAGCCATGAAAAAAGACATTGCGCAAAACAGCTAAACGTCACATTGATGAAACAATAAAAGCTTCTGCAATTGATGATTTATTATAATTATATTGTATTAAAGCCAAAATATAGTAATTTAACATGTAAACAAGGCAAAAATTCAACACATGCATCACATGTGACGTCATCAGCGCAAACCATGAGCAAATTTCTGCGCAATCTAATTTTATCGTTCTTGGCGGCAAGCGGAAAAAACGCTGCATGCGCGGTTCTGGAAAAAAACGCTGCAAATTCGCCGTCGAAACGAATTCGCTCCGCTTTAGTGTGCATACGTTCATAAGACGCAATGTAAATATATATTCGCGCCGCTGCCGCTGCGATTTATTCGCTCTGGTTTGGGAGATGCTTAACTGACTATCATCACTATCTCGGCGAAGTGGAGCAGTAAAGTTGTGTATTCATTGAAAGTTGCTAAAAGTTTTTAAATTAACTATTGAAAGTTATTTCTGATTTTGGCATTATATTCATTTATTTAAAATTGCTCGATTACTATTATTTTATTATTAAGATTTATAAACTAAATAAAATAAATCTTATATTAATAACTAAATTATCTATCAATCTAAATTTATTTCGTTAAAATCGACCAATTGGTTGAAAATATATGACCGATTTTATTTGACGAAAATCGTGTATGTTAACTGATTGGCATTTACTCAACAGACTGAATAACTGCTATAAACGACATGGCAGCTCGAAAGATCTGCAATCAGATCACTTGTATAAATTGCTTATTTAGAAATGTAGAAAATATGTCTTTGTTTACCGCTAGAAAATTGGCCAACGAAGCCTCATAGAAGCCCGCCTTGATGAGCATTTCCCGCTGCGAGCGGTGCATGATAAAGGCCAAGGAACGTCTCTGTTTGGGCGTGGCCAAATTCCAGTCGGCCAACTGGACAGCAACGCCAACCTGCAGGCTCTGTAAATAAATCACATCATAAACACAATATATGATGACACAAATTTGTCTAATTACACTCAATTTAAACAAATTTTTATCTGTTAAAATTTTAAAAAGACTCTAAAACCTGCCTCGATTTTGATGAGTTCTCCGCCATAACAATAGAGAAATAATTGCAGCATTATGGAACTGAAGAAGGAGAAATATACAAGCAGCGACATTATGGAGTCCATGTGCTGCAATTGATAGATGCAATATATCCACGGTATAATCCCTTATTTTTTAGATTACCCACCGTGAGAATCTGATAGATAATAACGCCAACCTGTATGGACGTTATAAGGAACTGTCCAAATACAATGGGCGTGTATGTGATGCGCAGCTGCTTGCCCAAGTTAAGCAGTTGAACGTGATATTGCACCACTTGAGTTATTTGTTGTTGCACTGCTTGTTCCTGGTTCAGGTCAAAGGTCAACTCGTGAATACGTTGCTGCAAAGCCTGAAAATGTGCACGAAGATTAATGGCGAATGAGATGAAGAGACCATCGACAGCCGAGGCAAAAAGCACCACAGCGATAGTGACAAAAACCGTGTAAATAAAGCCAAATTCATAGCCAGGACTGTCGATATCGTTGAATGGAAATCTGTGAGAGAAAAAGAGAGTTAAGCAAAATATATTTCAGCGGAAAGTATACGTATTTGAAGTCCGCTCACTTCATGGGCATGGGCAACTCCCTTATGTAGACCACGCCCCGCCAGCTGCTGGTGATGATCTTGACAATGGGGGCCAGCATAAAGTAGAGGCCAGTGACGGCGCAGGAAATGCAATAAGCCTTACCCAGAAATGCGGCCAACTTGTTGGCCCTCTCCACGTAACCGTATCCAACTACCTCAAGACTCTGTTGGGCTGTCGAAAGTTTGACAATTTGATTAAATGCAAACTAAGTACTAAGTAAAGTAATAATCAAGTTTTGCATAAATTAATATGCGAACTAAATTGAGTAGAGTCTTTGGTTCATTTACATTTCGAATACATTTGCCTGAAGCTGTGCATCATTTGCCAAAAGTTTTGCTTGTAGACAAGAAACGTCGATATCTTGATGACAGTCAGCAGGTTGGTGAACGCAACGCTCAGACAGGCCGTAATCAGCTCCATGTCATCCCGATTATAGATGACATACGACATCAATGGATATTCCGCCGAGATAACAAGCAACAGAGACGCAACATGCTTTAGGCCAGGGGTCAAGGCCCTCTCATCGCTACTCTCCATGCTGTGACCCATAACTCTCAGGCAAATCTCCTGCAATTGAAATAGACGACCCATGACTTTGACCTAACTACGAGTATTCGCTGTGTTTATATATTAAGACTGACAATGGATTTAACGGTGCGTAGGCTCTTTTATAGCGGGTCACATTTTAATTACCAGCTTGCTTAATTAATTGTACATTTTACATTGTTTGTAAGGACTCCTTACTTATTTACAGTTATTTACAGCTAATAACTGTGATTGCCAGGACATCCGATGAAATGTTGACATCATAAACTATCATTGCGACACTAATTTTCTAAATTGGATATTCCTCTCCAGCCCCTCTCTTTCTTTTTCTGATTCCTATCTCTCGTGTAATGCATGCATTAAAGCGAAAGCTTTAAAATCATATTTAATGTAATATTTGTATTACAAGCACTGGTTATATAATAGCTCAGCTCGCGTACTCGCTGTGGGCAATCAAAACCTAATCAATGTACACACGGCATAAACAAGCAAAATCTCTATATCTCTTTTTGCCCATTTTTTATTTTATACACTCTAACTGAGGGTACTATTATTTCGGTAGTCAGCGAAACCCCGACTGATCTTAAAAAAAATAACAAATAAGCAGTTACAATTAACTGGCAAGATTGTTCGGAAGTAAATATGTTTAATCTTTTTAATATCATAATGACCAAATTTTTATTGAACGTTAAAGTGAAAAACGATAAGTTTTAAATATTTAGCCCAAATTCAACGTAAAAACTTACATTTTATTAAATGCTAACAAGTAAAAAGTAAAATACGGGACAGGTCTGATAATTATGAAATTAAATTTAAAAAAAACACATTGTATTTGAGAAAGAGTATTAATTTAAGAAAGCCTCTTAAAGAATTGTATGCTTATTACTTATACTTATATTTTAACTTCTTGTATAGAAATATACCAAATTGTGTGTTTTTAGCTTTTAAAGTAAGAGATTAACGCACTTATATAGTTAGATGGATAAATCTTTAGACTGATTAAAAATATATGCCCTTTGGGGTTAAAAAATTGTATTGTACAGTGGGCGTTAAAATCAATTATTCGTTAAATGTCTTAATTATTCAACTTTATCTGAAGTTGGGTAACATAAGTAAGTGTATGTCCGACTACACTTCGAAAATATTAAGATTTTATTTTCTTTGAATAAGAGAGTTGATGTTTGAGCTCATGTCTAGCTGCTGACATTCACCGGTGACTTTGTGTCTATCCCTGACCTCAAACATAATAATGTCTTAATTAATGTAAAAGAGTCGGAGATGCCGAATTGCGAAGAATCGAAGATTTGGTTAAGCTAACGCATTATTTATAATTAAACATTTTTTTAAAAAGTAATTAATATTATGATGTGAGTATTAGCAAAAGTATTGAGCCCATTTGATCAGATCAGAAAGAAAAAGTTTAGTTTAACAACGATACGAATTTATTAACAACAATATTGATGATGTCTGTAGTTGATGTGGATACGTCTCAACCATTTAGAAACTAGGTGGCAGGTAAGCATTGCTTGTCTGTGTGTGAGCAGAGCCCGCATGCTGGGAGATGACCTGGCCAGAGCTGGAGCCAATGCCAGTGCCAGTGGTGCCGACAGCTGTGGCGGCTTCCCCATTGCCAAGAGCGCCGATGACAGAGGTAACTGGAGCGACACCCTCATCGGTGAGCTGGCTGCTGCCGCCGAGAGCATCATACTGAGCCTGGATCTGTTGCTGGGCATGGGCAGCCTCCTCATTGGTCTTGTACTTGATGAAGAACACCTCGGGCTTGCTGGTGGAGGAGGCCTGCTCAATAACCTCGGCTTGAACATCGGAGCTGTCGGATTTCTTGCTCAGCACATAGATGACGGTCTTGTCCTCGTTAACGGCAGGGCTGATCTTGATGGAGGTCTTCTTGTTGGAGCGCTGTGGCGACTTAATGAACACCACATTGTAGTTGCGCTTGGGCACACCGACGGTAATGTGACGCTCCTTGTACTCCTCATCCACATCCTCAGGGGCAGAGTGAATGAAGAAGCGCTTGGACACAATGGGCTGCTGATGCTGCTGCTCCACCTGAGCCACCTGCTGCTGTTGGTGGTGGCTTTGCACCTGTACAGCGGGTTGTTGCTGGAAGTACTGCTGCGGCTGCTGCTGCTGCTGTTGTGCCTGCTGATAGTGCTGCTGTGGCGCCACCTGTTGTTGGGCAGCCTGGAAGAAGGTGGAGCTGCTGCCGCTGGCCGTGCTCAGGCTACTTCCAAATGCCGATGGACCAGGATTATAATTATATCCCTGGGGCGCTGCGATCGCCACGGCAGTCAGACAAAGAACCTGGAATGAAAAGAGCATTAAATGAACTCCTATTTCATTAAGTAATCCATAGTCTGCTTTTGATCCTTACAATGAATCCACGCATTTCTAAGCTTGGCTGAGACTAGGAAGTGTTCACGTTTGGACGTTTGGGTTACTGGCTTGTTCGCTGTGAACTGTATGACTTTGATGATCTTCAGGCGGCTTTTATACACCGTTTCGAGCATTCGACAACTTAATAAGTGAAGTTCAGCAATGAGCCACAGCTTCAATTTTGTTGCATGTTCATTGTTTTTGTTTCACTTTGCATTCGTCTCATCTTCCATTTGGTGCTTCTTCATCTTTGATTTTGCCTTCGCCTTTGCGCTTTCAAAACTCTCATTAAATACTGCGACTTGCTTGTAGTTGCCTGAAATACACGGCCAATTAGCGTGATTCCCCCTCAAACGATGCCTTGGCCACTTTGTTACAAAGCTTAATTGTTAGCAGCAGCCCAAGTCCCAGTATATAGATTCCGAGCCAGACCTAGACTATTATGACTATGACCTGCCCTTTGGCAACAGCTACACCATGCATCGATTAAATGTTATTAAAACCGAAATTGCATAAACACTTAATCAATTTTAGTCCAACTTACAAGTTAGAAATTGCTTAGCTTAAGCGCTGAGTCAATCTTCAACTACATTCACCCAGACCCTAAACGGTTGTCGTACTCTCCCCCGTTTGCTACCCGCCTGACCAACTGGTCGTATGCGTATTGTCTGGCTTAATTAATGACCCGTCGAGTTGGAAATTTGCATGTGTTGTGTGCGAGCTGATCGCCTCTTGACGGACTCCAATGTTGCCCATTTATCATGGGTACCATTCATAACCTTAGCGCCTGTCCCGCTGTTTGTCCCAACTGTCCAAAGATAAATTTACTTTTGATTACTTCTACAAAGCCCTTTGTCAATCGGACGGAGTCTTGTTTCAAAACCGAAGGGTCGGGGCCAAAAACCACAAATTGAAGCTGCAGTTGTGCAAGTTGTTCCCCATTTACGCGGGATTGACAATTTACTTGAGTTGCTGATTATATTTCAGTGCTGTTTGACTGAATGGGTTTGTCAAGCTTTAAGCGTTAGCTGAAAACGCAACCAACCACCGTTATTCAATATCTAAACCAAAAGTTTCTATTAATAACATAAAGCTTTCGTTTCGGGTTCAATTAAAATTTACATGGGAAAGGCAAACTATAAAATTGGATTCTTATTATTTTTACTGAATTTAAATCATTAAATTTTTTAATAATACAATATTCTATAAATTTATTTATTATACTTAAATATATTTTAATTTATGTGTCTTTTAGAATGGCGCTATAAAATATAATTTATAGATACTTAACTTTTATCAATAATATTAGATATGTTATATATATATTGATTATATTAAATTTATTGCGGAACTAACTTAGTTATAAAATAACACAAATATTATTTAATAAATAAATATGACTATTTAATTGCATTTAATTTTTAAACACATTTTGCAAATATTATATCTGTTTATGTTTTTATTTATTTGTATCGTTTTTTGGTCAAAAATATTTTAATTATATAATTTGCCTTTTATTTATGCACATTTCCACTGATGGTGTTGGTAATTGTCGAATATTAGCGCCAATAGCCTTGACCATGTTAATTTCTTTTGCACGCTACATTGCCACAAAGTGAAATTGATGGAGTTGGAAATGTGATAATAATATAATAATATAATCGCACTTATGTCTTGACGGGTGTATTCAATAATTATGCAACGAAAACTCGCAAAAATACTGTTAATAACATTATGCAATATTTAACACAAAAAAAATATATTTTTAATATTATTTTAAGAAAAGAACGGGGCGTTTAAGTCTTTGTATGTTTGTATCTTTGTCTATTGTAACGCCCTCAAATTATCTTACATAATCAGCCTTTGGATGTAAATTTAACAAGGGGGCTCCGCCCCCTGCTCGCTTCGCTCGCCCCTCGCTCGCTTCGCGGTGAGGTGTACAGTCGAGCACGCTCGACAGTAGGATACCCTGAGCCCATGTACTTTTTATAAAGTTGATTGTTGCCCATTTTCAATGTGCTCAGGGTATCAAAATTACACACGCGAAACTATGAACAACTTTCGGTTTTCTGAAGTCACTGTGCTTATCACTGCAGACTACGTTATTAATGCCTCACTGAACTAATACATCACTCGATTACGATTACGACTTGCGATTTACCAATTTATCAATTTCTAATTAATTTTAAATAAGTTTAATATAATAAACTTTAATATAATAAACTTGTTTAAAATTAATTAGAAATTGATAAATTGTAAATCGCAAGTCGTAATCGTAATCGCTAATCGATGTAGCGTGTGTCAAGAGTAGCCACAAACTACAACTTTGCTCAGCCTGCAATCTGGCAGCACCCATTTTCCTCTCTCACTCTCCCACTTACGCAACAAATTCAAGCCTGCCAAAGGCTGCTGCAGTGCGCGAAATTTGAAATAAAAGGCAATGTCTAATTTTATGAGATTCTTAAAGCGGAAAATGCTAAGTTTTTTTACAACGATAATAAGCAGATACTTATTATATATATGTGTAATCGAAAATATTAATAACTAAAATTATTATTTTGCAGCTTTCAGTGCTCGGCAAAGATGCAAGAGTAGTGCTGCATAATGATCGCTATTTCTCTCATGCAATTTCATACATACATAGCTATCAGCTTCTGCTGATTTTTGCCATGCAAAATACATATTTATATATTAACACAATTATATTTTAATCAAATTGTATATTTGTATATACATAAATTATACATTAACATTTTCATTACATGATATCGATAATATTTTTGCTTATCGCTTAATTCTTATTTGGTACCAAAAAAAAATGGGTACTAATTCGTTCTGTCTTTGTGCGCGCCTTGCATACAAACGTGAACATGCTGTCTCGCTCGCACGTTTGATTTGCCATCCAAATGTAATTATTCAACTAAATCTAAATTCCGAAATAACTTCTTTATTTATGGGTCAATCGCTTTGAAATTTTCAGGGTCGTTTAATACGCATACTTCTCAACTGATTGTCAGTTAGGAGTGCTATGTCAAAATTGCGCCTGTAAATCGTTTTTTTCAATTTGTGGGCGAAGGGGCGTGGCACCTAAAATTGGAAACAAACTTGACCTGCGTATGGTATCCAGGAACCTACATAACAAATTTGAAGTCTCTAGGTCATATAGTACTTGAAATCGAAGCCCAAAAGAAAATTGGTACTATTTCTTACTGTGTTTGTGCGCGCCTTGCATACAAACGTGAACATGCTGTCTCGCTCGCACGTTTGATTTGCCATCCAAATGTAATTATTCAACTAAATCTAAATTCCGAAATAACTTCTTTATTTATGGGTCAATCGCTTTGAAATTTTCAGGGTCGTTTAATACGCATACTTCTCAACTGATTGTTCAGTTAGGGAGTGCTATGTCAAAAATTGCGCCTGTAAATCGTTTTTTTTCAATTTGTGGGCGAAGGGGGCGTGGCATCAAAAATTGGAAACAAACTTGACCTGCGTATGGTATTCACAAACCTGCATTTCAAATTTGAAGTCTCTAGCACTTACAGTCTCTGAGATCGACGCGTTCAAACAGACGGACAGACAGACGGACAGACGGACAGGGCTAGATCGACTCGGCTGTTGATCCTGATCAAGAATATATATACTTTATGGGGTCTGCCACCCCTCCTTCTGCCTGTTACATACATTCTGCCAAACACATTATACCCTTTTTTGCCCATTTTCAATGGGCTCAGGGTATAAAAATGTGTATATAATAATAAAAACTTATTCATGTCACGCTGTAATTTGAGAGATGGGCCCCACAGCATTTGTCTTTTGATTAATTTGCACTCATACATCAAAATATCATCATTATCATTATTATCATCATCATCATCATCATTCATCTTCCATCCCATCTGCTCCACTCGGTTAAATTATGACCCAAATTTTCATAGCCACTGATGGACATTGATTGAGGTTTCCAATGGCTTCAGAAGGATTAGCGAGCGTCTCGACTGATTTGCCAAAAATTGCTTTAATTGTATGATTTGAAAAGCAAACAAATGAGACCCCAAGTCAAGAGTATAGCCAGCATTATAATAATTATGTAAGCATCAAGTCTAACCGTGCATAGTCCAATTAAAATTGCAATATCTGCAAATTGAACTGGGGCTTCTACAACTGGGTCATGCCAACATACGAGACGATCGATTTATGCTCACAAAAATGGCCAAAAGCTGTACAATTTGGCCCGTTGCTAATGGCATTATCGTGCGATTTGTGCAAGTTAGGTTTAATTATTGAAAAATCAAAGCTCAACAAATTATGAATAGCCCGAAAAGCTCAATATATCAATATCCACAAATCTCCAAATGAAATGCACGCTCAGACGCCAGCGAAATTATGGCCCCAAACAATAGATATGTTAATTCATATATGACTTCCGGCGAGTTGGGCCTCGTAAGCTCCAAAAACCGCAGCTTGAAGATGACGCAGTCATTTGTGCGAGTGTGTGTGTGTGTGTGTGTGTGTGTGTGTGTGTGTGTGTGTGTGTGTGTGTGTGTGTGTGTGTGTGTGTGTGTGTATGTGTGGAGAGTGTGAGTGTGCTACCACTAAAGACACCATCATCTCAAGGTTGTTTGATGAAAAAAAAAGAAAAAATGAAAGAAAGGCAGTCTTTGGTACACTGAAGACTTGATACCCTTGCAGACCACAATATTTAATTTTTTTAATGATCATTCAATTAGAAACTAGGTACAGGGATGGTCAAAAGTATTAACACAAAACTAAAGTTTAATATACTCGCTATTTAAAGATACTTAATTTACATTTTGGCATCAATGAAAAAGTCTTTGAAATGCCATTTGAAACTTTTCTTAACCCATTGAATTTTTCTATTTTATGTAAAAAAAATACTTTTTTGACTTTTTTCCTAGGGCTTAAACAAAAAATGTTTTAATGCAAAAAGTTTCTCCAAGCAATTCTAATAGTGACTGAAAAAATTTTTTATCAAAATTATCTTTGCTTATATTTTTTGAAGTTATAACTTTAAATAGCGAGTATATTTAACTTTAGTTTTGTGTAAATACTTTTGACTACCCCTGTATATGAAAACGTAGTCTAATATTAGCTAAGATTGGGAATGCCTTCTTTAAATTTTTGTACACATTGTGATAAAATTTTAAAAACCTCTACAAGGGTATAAAAACATATAAATTATTACATTTTTTTTAAGTAACGGGTATGATAAAATAGTTTAATATATATGATGATTTAATATTTTTTTTACGAGGTCTATTTTTTATATTTTTATAATAAAGAGCTGTCTTTGTAAACTTTTCAACGCCAGAAAAGTTTAAGAGATAAATAAAATAATAATAAAAAACATGTAACATCTGAGTGAAAGATTTGCTTGACACATTTGATGACTTAATTATAATACCCTCAGCAAGAGTATGATGAAGAAGCAAGTTTGCCGCCGCAGCATCGCTTGAAGATTAGTTGACCGTCGCTCTTCGTGCGGTTTTGGACGCGTTTTGTGGTTTGGGTTTCAGTTTCAGTTTCATTTGAACTTTACGTCTCATCAGCACATATCTTTTTGGTGAACGACTTATAAGTCTGGGACAGGCAGTGATTAGCATTTAGTTGGTTTCTGTTTGCCAAGCGCCTTGGTACTATCTCTGGTACCTTTACATCACTTTTCCAACAAGTTGATATTGAGTTATTGTTGTCGGAAATGCGCGCGTTTGTTGTAAGCTAGTAAAAACCTTTGAACTGGCAGTTGTCTAATTCCTTGTGCTTTCCCGTTAGATCACGTGCCTGTTTGGCCTGGCGTTGGCGGCGCCACAAGGATACAATTATCAGTCGGGCAACCTGCAGCTTCCTGGCATTCCAATTGCCCAGCAGGCTGCCAGCATTGATGAGCAGCGTCTGGTGCAACAAGCGTTGCAGGCACCCAATGTGCAACAGATCCTATCCACAGGTGTGGCATCACAGCAGACACAGACCATCTATCAGCAGCCACAGCAGCATATCTTCCAGCAACATCAACAGCTACTGCCCTCCAATTTTGGTTTGAACTTGCTGCCTCAACAGCAGCAACAATACCAATCGTATAATCCCACTGCCTCGCACGTCTCAAAGGATATCTATGTGCATGTGCCGCCCACAGAGGATTCAGAGGAGCGTTACCCACAGCCTCCACTGCCCGCTTTGCCTCCGCGCAAACATTATCGCATTGTGTTCATCAAGGCGCCCACGCCCAGTGTCAACAAGGCCGCACTGCGTGTCCAGCAGGCGCCCGTGGAGGAGAAGACCATCATTTATGTGTTGACCAAGAAGCCAGATCCTCTAGATCTGCAAACCGCCATCGAGGAGGCGGCGCCCAAGCAGATCAGCAAGCCCGAAGTCTTCTTCATCAAGTACAAAACGCAGGAGGAAGCAGCGCATGCGCAACGCACCATACAAGGTAAGGCATGAATTCACGGAAACAATCCAAAAAGAAAAAAATACTTTGCATAGATATGGCCAAGACCTTGTTGGCATATTTGTCAACGCGTTTATTGCGGTTAATGCTGTTAGATTTCGCCCATCATTCAAAGGCCAACATGTTTACCGGTTTACCTCTGATTTTAGCTCAATATGATCAACTTGGCGGCACCACACAGGTCTCCGATGAGGGTGTCGCTCCAGTCACCTCCGTGATCGGTGCCCTGGATAACCAACGTGCCAATGGAGCTGTTTCCCCTGGCAATGCCAATGCCTTTGCCAATTCTAATGCTGCCATTGATGGACTCACGGGTGCCATACCAACTAAATATCTGCCCGCCCATCTGCGTGCGTAAGAATATTTCACATGTAACCATAATGTGATGACTGAAATTCCAAGTACCTAGGCATAAGTATAACAATTATGTAAATACAAAAAAGTAGATAAATAAACGAGTTGTTTCCCAGTTGCTTAACGTCTTCTCTCCCATTGTCGCATCTTTCACAATTCTTTAATTAACACAACAATTTGACAAAGGCGATCAATGCACAACAAAAATAAAAGCTAAACAAATATTCGAAAACAATACACAAATATTTTTATGCCTCTGCATTGCCACATCAATTAGCGGAGGGGGAGAAACCGGTCACATCGATTAGCATTTGATTTGTCTTACACAATAATACATAATCTCTCAAATTGAAATGCACCGACAAAGTGTTTGTTCACATTTTATAGGCTCAACCTTAATACAAGCTAATAAAACACTGAAATTTAATAATATAGCATAGTAATAATAACACAACATAATATAAAATGATAATATAAACATAAACAATCAGGGGAGTTCCAGAAATGCAAGTTAGCCGAAGCATAACAAAAAAAACCATACATTTTTGGTCAATTTTCAGTTGGTTTTTTTGAAAGACTCCTGAATAATTATTTAACTTTAATTATATTCAATAAAAATTAATAGTTATAATTATAATTGTTAGTGAATTATTCCTCATAATTACATTAAAATTAATACTTTACTTGACAAGACACTACGATTTTTTATCAAAATAACATAAATATATGCAACATATTGTTCGTTTTTGTAAAAAATTAATAATTAGAATAAGAATAATATTTTTCTTTACGTGTTATTTATCATGTCATTTCTTTTTAACTAGACAGTTTTGCTTTAAATCCATTCAAGCTGAATACCAAACCAAATTTTATCTTGGCGCATCTCTTTCTTAATTATCAAATCTTAATGAAATGTTGAAGACAGAAAGATGTCATGATAAATTTCCATGAAATTATGAAAGTAAGTAAATTATGAAAGTAAGTTATGAATTAAGCAATGAGAGAGTGAGGTAGTTGTCAATTTGATGTCCTTCAAAAGAACATAAAAAGCAGATATATGGATCAATAAGATATACATTAAAGTTAAATATAATTCCCAGTTTTAGTTCCCAGCTTTATATTAAATTTTAGCTATTTATATAAAATATTGTAATATAATAAATATGAAAAAAATATATTTGATTAATATATATGAATTGAAGCGGTAAAGATGCCCTCATTTAAAACAGTGCAATATCTTTGCCCATTTCTATGGTTACCTCCCTTTTTTAGGTACCACTCTCTTTATATATATACTATGCATCTTACATTTACTATGCATCTGAATAAAAAAAAGGATTTAGTTTTCGTAAATATTCTTGATTTATTTTGACTTGATAATTGCTTTTATAATAAATTAAAATAAACTACAATGGGGCGATGCGATTGTATGAACTCAATGAGAGATATGCGGCAGTTCCCCTGCATGTAGTTCCCCATCCTATTTGAAGGTCTTGGCTGGAACGTATCTATTGGATGGCTGATTGACACCAAATTTGGCACCAGAAGTCACAGATGTGGTCTGCAGACCGGATTGCTGCACAAAGGAGGTTTGCTGCTGGATACCCTGTCCGACGAGTGGAGCATTCTGCGTGGTCTGGACAATGGTCTGGGTCTGAGGCTGCTGATGAATGGTCTGGGTCTGAATGTGCTGGGGCACAATGCTGCCCAAGTTCAGAGAGCCACCCGAGAAACTGGTAATGGGAGCAACACCCTCATCGGAAATGTGGGTAGCACCGCCGAGAGCATCGTATTGAGCTTGGATTTCCTGCTGGGCACGTTGAGCCTCCTCTGTGGTCTTGTACTTGATGAAGTAGACCTCTGGCTTGTGTACCTTGGACTCGGTCTGGCTGAGCTGCAGATGTTGCTGGATTTCGGTAATGTCGGGCTTCTTGGACAGCACATAGATGACGGTCTTCTCCTCGTTGCTGGCCTGGGCGCGCTTCAGAGCAGCTGCAGTGTGCTTCAGGTTCTGTGTTGGCGCCTTGATGAACACAATGCGATAGTTCTTGCGAATGGGCAGATTGTCCAGCTGAGGTCCAGCCTGGGTGATATCCTCGGTGTCATCGGGTGCGGAGTGAATGTAAATATCCTTGGTGACAATCGCAGGACGCTGCACAAACTGAGTCTGCACAATCTGCTGCTGAGGCTGCTGAATAGTCTGCACAAATTGCTGCTGGGGCTGCTGAACAGTTTGGACAAACTGTTGTTGCTGCTGCTGCTGCTGCTGCTGCTGCTGTGGTTGCTGGTAGATAATCTGCTGGGATTGAGGCTGCGACTGCACCTGGTGCTGTACCTGGAGCTGCACCTGTGGCTCTACAGTGTTCACAACTGTATGCACTGGAGGCGACACCGTCTGGATAACCTGATGCTGCTGCTGGGCCGGCACACTAAATATTCCACTGGGCGCAAGGGGTGTCTGGGGACGCAGGTTGCCAGCTTGGATGACAGGCGCATTCTGCTGATACTTGTAGCCCTGAGGAGCAGCTGTTGCCAACGAGAGGCACTGTAAATGCAATTGTAAACATCAAAGTTCGATTTAGCATTTGAAAAACGTAGCCTTTGTAAAGGGTTTGTCTTACCAAAAGAACGGCGAACTGTTTCATTTTAAGAGACGTTGGGACTGCACTTTAACTTCGAACGAACCGAGCAGTTTGAACTCAACTGATGCCCCAACTGTTCGATATCAATGTTTTTATAAGATTGTCCAAGCATTGGGAATGCCATTTCATTTTCCCAAGAAACTCAAACTGGGCGCTGGTATAAAATTATCAAATCTATTGTCGCATAATTTGAACAGCTCCAGCTTCAGTTTGATCTGTAACCGGCCGTTTGGTTGCCAAATCACGGAACCATATTCGGAAATATTCATTACGGATGCATCTCTCAGTCCGTTATATAACTTGGCCCACCTACCAAAATGGCAACTTAATATTCAAATTCGTATTCGTATTATAATAGCATTATATTTCAACGCCGAATCTGAATTAATGCAAAATATTATTAGTTAATGCGCCAAATCGATTTTATCAAATGTAAAATATGGTCCCCACACAAATAAATAGACAGGCCCAGGCCCAGTTTAAAAGAAAGTCATTTCTTATGCATATGCAGCTGCGATGAAATCGTGGCAAACGCAAAACCCAACACCAATTTTTGTCTGATCGCCAAATAGGTAGCTTGTTGAGATCTGTGGATCAGTCAGCGACGAACCTCAACCGGTTGCGTATTCCTCTACCATCGAAATGCATAAATTAATTTTATGTCTATTTATTTATTGTACAAGCCAACAAAATGATACAAAAAGCAACATGTAAACAAATGTTTGTTGCCAAAGAAAGCAGTTTATGGGTCCATCTAGCTGTCTATATATTGTGTCTGCTTTTTTATTAGGGTTTTTTTTTTTGCCTACAATTTTGTATTTGAGTTTTACACAATTTGAGTGTCGTTAGCTTTCGAAATACATGCATACATAAGAAAAGATAAATCTGAAGCGGTCAATGTTATTATCTTTATCAGAGCTGTGCTAATTATTCTAGTGAATTAAGTGTAACTATAACCAAATTCAATTTGTAAACAGATCAATTAATTTAGAAGTCGTTGTCTTTTTAGCAACTGCTCATATTACACATATTACACGTGGTACTTAAAAATTACGTCTTTTTATCGGCATTTAGTTAACTGCATTGTAATTCGCAACATATAAATAAGCAAACCTACATATTTTATGCTGAAAATAAAAATTCCCAATGTTACTGCAACAGTCGCGTCCAAAACAGTTGGCACAGCTGCATAATGAGCAGCTCGTAAAGTGTGAAAAAGCATTGCATACTTTTGGGAGCGAACAAAATCGTAATCGGCAAGTCTGTTGTATAAGCTATATTTATTATTTAAATGTTATTTACAGCTAGCTTGAATATTTTCTTATACTTAAAACCTTCGGCTAGGTGGCAAATACGCGCTAGTCGATGGCGCCTGTGCGTCGCCTGTGGCAATGACACCGCTGCCGCTACCGCTGCCGCCAACGCTCTTTGTGGCAAAGTCAAGCACTGGAGCCGAGGAGCCGGCATTGTGATTGCTCGAGCGACCTGGCAGTGAATCATACTGAGCCTGAATGATACGCTGTGCATTCTCAGCATCGCTCTGGGTGCGATATTTGACAAAGTGCACCTCGGGCTTATTATTGGACTGCAGTTTGATTTGGTTCAGTTTGTTGGTCAGCTCGCTCACATCGGCCTGTTTGTTGAGCACATAGATAGCCGTGCGATCGTCGGAGGCGGATGAGGCCAACTGCAGGGCTGCCTGCTCCAGACCCGTATTCTCAGGACCCTTGATGAACAGCACACGCAGATTCTTTCTCAACGTATTGGAGATCTGCTCGTTGGCATGTCCATTGTCGAACTCCTGCTCCGGTGCGCTGTACGTATAGAACTCCTTGTTGAACTCGTTGGCAATGAGTATGGGTTCCGACAACTGAGCAGCGCCGTGCTGTACAAGACCTTCATCCGAGCCGGAGCCAGAGCCAATTGTGCCAATCAGACCTCCGCGACCATCTCCGGCATGAGATATCGGCGTATAGTCATACTGCCCCTTGGCAACAGCAAGCAAACATACCATCTAAAGATTGAAAAATATACTCAACTATAAATCACATTTATTATAAAGGAAGACTTACCAGAAAAGCGCGCATTTTGTGCTTGGGTTTGAGTTTCCACACCGAAAGGCTAAAGTTATTGGCTGTGTATACTGTGCAGCTGTCGAGCTCTCTGTGTCTGTCAAGTGCAACGCCAGCCGATATTTATATAGATACGCCACAAGTCGAGAAATGCATCCCAAAGATGCAACGCATGCAAATGTGCCTCAAAATTTCATTATCTCTATGGGACGATTGGGCAACTCGATGCGGAGTCACTTTATCTGGGCCCCAATGTTCCAATTAAAATGCCAATCGTTTTTTAATTGGATCAAATAGTTTACACTTTCGTAAAAAAAAGCCGTGGCTGCAACTCATTTTGTAAGGTGGAAAATGTGTAAATATATTCAAATTACGGCTTGCGACTACACATTTTTCTGTCCAATCTTGTCGCTAGATTTGTGGGTTTGTCCACTTTTTGGTATGTAAAATGTCAACCTATGCCTTCCTTGGATTTTTCTGGTAGCATCTAAGAAAAACTGCCGACAACGCGGGCAGTGCATTTGCATTTTGGGAATTTTACCCAATTAATTTCACGCCATTACAGATTACATTGTCATCTTAAATATTGCGTATACGTTATTAGTTATGAGACATCTATGAATAAAATTTTAATTACAATTTTTAAATGTCTTAAAGAGTTCTAATCAAGTCCAATACATATTTTGAAGTTTCTTATCTGCTGCAAATATTATTTGTAGATGTCGCCCCAAAGTAGGCAACACTTTTTTAACATTTTGTTTAAGACTACAAACTTTTTCAAATGAAGTACGAGCCTATTTGGATACGGCAGGAGATTAATTAAAGTAGAAAATTAAATTAAATTAATTTAAATTCTATGAGATGAAAATCAGGCCATCAACAAAAGAATAAATCAAATGTCTAAAGCAATGCATTGTCACGAATGAATATGTTTATTTTGCAGATAAAATTGGTATAGAAACTCGTTTGTATAAACTATTTTCAATTAAGTTTTCTGATTCATCTGTCGCTAGCCCAGATTCTAAATGAATTCACATATTTAAACCAGATTCGACAATTTCACTTTTACACAACGAGCAACAGAATTTAAATTCTGTTAAAAACTTAAACTAAGCCAATTTGTGATCAAATATCTGCCGACTCTTTTATTAAAATATATGCATAAATTAGTTTTGACAATTATGGATACTGAATAGCCAGATTTGCGATGATTATCGGAAAATCAGGGCTTGATATTTGGCCAACATCCAGTCTGGCTGCTCAATAAAGTTGAATTCGAAAACTAGTTTCATTTCAAGTTGTTCAAGTTCAACGTCGCAAATTATAATTTGATTATTATCACAATGATAAGTTTGGTTCCCAAAACACTTTTTGGCTATAAAAGCGCCAGCGACAACGAGCGCGCGGTTTAGTTTTGCTGAATAAATTTGACAGTATGAAGACGTTTTGCGTAAGTTAAAATTCCTGATTTAAGCTCTGATCTAGAAATATTATCATCTTCAACAGCTGCTTTTGTTGTTCGCCCTGCTGGCCATTGTCTACGCAGCTCCAGCTCCTGCTCCAGCTGGCAATGATCCTACAGTATCTGTGCTCCGGTATAGCAGCGACCAGGATTTGGCGAAAATTCAACAGCTAATCATTGCTCAATATGAGGCGGCGTATAAAGGCCCATCCCAAATCCATGAAACTCGAGTGGCGAATGCTGTTAATCCCCATTACCTAAACATCAACGTTTAATTTCTGTATGACAATAAATTAAACAAATTTTGTGAATTTTTTGTGACGACTCGATGGTGATAAGGTGATTCAGTTGAGCTTGTTTCGGATTCGTTTATTTGCGTGGCGCTTTAGTCTTGTTTCAACATTCGGCGCGTTCAGAAGATCCCAAATATAAAAATTTCACTTAAAAAAATGCGCTACTTGTTTTTAGTGCTATCAATTGCCTTGTGCTGCTTGACACATGCACAAAGACCAGCCCGTCCGCCTCCGCCTCCGTCACCTCCAACTACACCTCCTCCGTCCCGACGTCAGCCAAATAACGGCTCGTTTCAGTTTCCTAAAGATCAACAGATTGTTTTTCCTGATCCAAAGCAGTCAGATGAGGAATTTAATGAGAATATTTTGTATAAAATACACGACTTTCAATATGGTAATTTCGGTAATCTGCCAAAACCACATACAACATCACATCACAATACACCTTACAAACCGGGTCAACTCTTTCCACCACCTTCGAGCGGTCGTCGGCAAAAGAAACGCAAGAACAGACGCGGAGGGCGACGTCGACTTTGTGAGCGCAGTGAGTGTGAATGAATACGATGAGTGCAGGTTGAGTGTATTCATAATTTCTATATACATCCAAAGAGTACTCCGAGTACATTCAACGCATATTCCCCAATGATACGGCAATAGCTGAGGACGCGAATGACGAAGAATTCGATGGACGCATTCTCGCCAGGCCTGGCGAATACCCACATATGGTACTCAACTTTGTCTCTGCCCTTGCGCTGATAAAGCTAAATTTGTTTTGTTTTGTTTTGTTTAAAAAAAAAAAAATAACAAGATGAAAAGATTATCTTTGGCACGCCGAAGATTGAATACTCTTGCGGAGCCAATTTTTAGTTTTATACATGATACTGCAGTCCGATTTTTGTAATATTTTTACAGAATTATATAAGGTTGGGATACATCAATAACATCAATCTTGGAAAGCATAGATTGTTTTGCTATTAAATGTAGTGATCCAAAATTGTTTTGTTTCTAATATATAAGATTGAAAAATAATTCATGAAAGAAAATTTATTTTCGGCACGCCGAAGATTCAATACCCTTTCCAAGCCAATTTTTAATTTCCCAATGATCGTTCCTATGTAAACCATATAATATAGCAGCCAATTTTTTTTTTAATTTGTACAAAATATATTATCCTATCTTTAGATTCTCTGTAATATATTCGTAAAGAATATTTATTTGAGGCCTTACAAAATTATAATAACCTCTGCAAGCGTATACAAACCTGATGAACCCGGTTTATATAATTTCATAGGCAGCACTTGGCTTTCAACACAATTCTGAAAAAATCGAATACAAATGTGGCGGCAGTTTGATAAGTGAAAACTTTGTATTGAGCGCAGCTCATTGCACCAATGATGAGGGGTGAGTTTTGGCCATGCTAGGAAAGAGATTGTAGTAACTCTGAATTGGATTTGCCCCATTAAACATTTGCAGCGTGGCGCCGAAATGGGTGCGCATTGGAGGTTTGAATCTAATGATCGATGAGGTCAGTGGCACGTCACAGATAATTGCCATCCAAAGCATTTCCAATTTTCCCAGCTACAGAGATGACATGTACTACCATGATATAGCACTATTGAAACTGGAACGTAATGTAATGTGAGTATGATTCAATGCTATTCATAAGTATTCGATGATCGTCATGCATTAACTTAAGCTAAAAAAATTATATAAAATTAATCTCCTTTGTTACAAATTTTTTAATGTGCTTTTGTTCGAGGTGATTGTTCTAGAACAGACAAAATGATTATTATGAATGAAATTATTCTTTGCGAGAGTTCAAATTGGTACATCTGGCTTATGATCGGTAGGTTTCCTGAATTTTCTTAATAGTTCCTGCATTTTACATAAGTTTATTAGTGAATATTATAAATAAAGTTTTTTAGTTTTAAAATTCAAAGGCACGGCTTTAATTAGAGAGCTGTTCAGTAACCTAAAGAAAAAGTTCCACTTACGTCTCGATTTGCGTGACGCTAAAACATAAAAACTGCAGGTTAAAAACCGGTTGTATTTTGGGTAAATATTTTGAATATAAATAATTTGTTACAAAATGCATTTGATTCATGATATATCGTGTTATTTAATATTGTTTTGATTTCAGGCTAACGGAGTTTGTTCGTCCGATAAGACTTTGGGTAAATGAGGAGATACCCACATCAATTGCATTCGCCATGGGCTATGGATCCACAAGTTTTAGCAAATCCATGTCGAATCGCTTAACCCATCTCAATGTGACCATAGTGCCCAACGACGAATGCAACAGGGATTTGCCCTCGTTCGCAGAGACCCCGGATGGCATTATTGCCAGTCAAATATGCGCTCAGGACTTTGTCCTAAGTCGTGATACCTGTCAGGGTGACTCGGGCGGTCCGCTGCAGCTGAATTTACCAGGACGACGACGTCGTTATATTCACTATCATCTTATAGGAATTACCTCCTACGGTGTGTTCTGTCGCAGCAGTTTTCCAAGTGTTTATACGCGTGTATTTACATACTTGGATTGGATTGAGCAATTGGCGTGGGGTTCGTCAAATAAATAATCCGAATTTAATATAACAACAACAGCTGACAACTACTTCTTAAGTTTTTTTTTATTAATTGTAAAGAATAAAAATACATTGAATTTTGATACCAAATATAGAAATTTAAGCACCTAATCTTGGACATTTCATGGAATTCAATGAGAACTACATTTAATTATGTAGCTGAATGCTTCAAATAAACTTTTTTCTACAAATTTCAATTTGTTTTGGTAATTCCTAATCTTTCTTTATTTAAAAATATTTTAACAAATTTCATAGACGTGTTATTAAAAGTTCCATAAAAAACATTTCCATTTAATATACAATAAAATTACATTTATATTGTTTTAGTTTTGTATGTTTTCTGAGGCAAAAACGAACATAAATTTTTGGTCAATTTTGCTGAGTATTCTAGGATTGTGTGCACGGATTAGACCTCATTGTTAGCATCCATAACCTGACGTCTGATGTCCTCATAAGAAGGCAGAGTCTGCGAAGAGAGAAACAATCAATCAATAACAAAGTCAAAGTTACGTGGTAAATTAGTATATTTGTGAATAAGCATTACTGTGACTTCAATACTCACGCAGAGTGTTGTCATCTTTCGTCTGTTTTTAGTAGTGTTTTGTGAATTGGTTAAGATCGGGCATGATATGACTTGATTTGATCAATTAAACTCAATGAAAAAGCCAAGCGATTGTTATGCATTTATGTGAAAATCTACGTAACGTTTAGACGGCAGTTGATCTACTAACCTGCCAATAGTTGTAGTTCCAGCTGGGGAACATGCGCTTGAAGACAGAAGGCTCCTGACCCTGGCTGACACGTACAATGGTCACGGTTTCCATGGTACGGCTTGTGGGCTCCAACTTGATGTATCGCTGTTTAGGGCAAATACATTGTTATTTGTGTATCTTATGCAAATAACGGATTCTCCTAATCTTCAATTTCTAATTACAATTTTGCCTATTCTCGTTTCCTAATTAGTATTTTAATTCGACTCACCTTGACCATATCTAGAATCTTGGCATTCTCGTCGGCAGTGGCTCCAGAGCCAACCCACATATAGATTTCATCGCCGGCATCCAGCAGCATGATATCATCAGTATCGAGATCCACTTGTTGGTATTGGGCAACCTCTTCGATCTTGACGTGTCCAGCGCGTGTCAAACGGCAGTGGAAGAGACGTGGCTCCAACAAAGGCGCCAAACGTTCCTGCAGACTGCGATCATACTGTCCCTCGCCGCTCAATTCATCCCAGAACTCATCCGGCTCAGCTCCCTCCTCAATGACTTCAAGCTCAGCATCGTTCCAGTAACCGGCAAAGCGTTCCTTGGCCGCTTCCTTCTCGAAAGCGGAAGCACCAAGACCATGCCAAATGTACACCTTGTGCGTCTTGGTCGAGGTCAGAACAAAGACATCGCCGGAGGCCAACGATGAACTGTCGGCGGGCACTTCGCTGGCATGGATGTCACTCTCCACGGTGCCATGGACACGGAAGAGTTGGGCAGAGATCGGAAGAGCAGTGTAGGAGGACAAAAATTTGCCCTTGAAGATCTTGTAGAAGTGTCGGGGCTCGTGACCCTGCAGAGTGCGCACAAGCAAAGCATTCGTTTCCACGGCCAAGGCCATGCCGTCCTCGAAAGCCCGCTCCTTAACCGCATCGCTGGCCTTGGCGCCCTGCCAGACATAGACAATGTCGCCAGTGTCGCCGTTGTTGGCCTCGTACTTGTAGGTGAGCACATAAGAGCCGAAGCCCAGCAAAGGCAGATTCTCCTCGAAGGGAACGGTGTTCTTCAGCACCTCGTCGCTATCGGGCTTGCTCACATACTGTGTGATCTCCGAAACGGTGTTCTGGCCATGATCGGGCATGAAGCCAATGGCACGACCGCCGCTCTTCTTCAGCTGATGCACAACAGAATCGATCTCGTCCACATCCAGAGATTCATCCGAGCCCATATCCAATGCGGAGCGTATGAGACGAGTGTGTGCCATGCCAGCATCACGCCATGTATCAAAGTATTGCTTGAATGGCGCCGACTCTGCGCCCTCAACGATGCGATGAATCTGTGTCCAGGCGGGATATTTCTTAGTACGCAAGAACTCCTGTGCCTTGGACATGGCATCGGTTTTCTCCTTTTGATTGGCGCCACGTCCAACCCAGACAAAAATGCCGGAGCCAGTGTCCAGAATAAAGCAATCGTTGGTATCGAGCATGGACTGGCTCAATGGCTTCTGGGCAATGGTATCCACCTTCAATTTACCGCTGGCATCGGAAATCTTGTAGAGAGTCACAGCAGCGGCATCGGTGCGTTCAAAGGCACCATCCTCATCGGCCGATGATTCCTCGGGCACTTGGTCAGCGGAGCCGGAACCCAGCACAGTGAAGAATTGCTGCTTATCGGCATCGCTGCTGAATTCATCAATGATTTGAACACGTGCACGTCCATTATGATCCTGATCTCGAATCTGTGTAGCAGCGCTGGTTGCCTTCAACTTCTCAACACGCTTCGCCTGAGCTCCCACATAAACATAGATATCATTGCCAGCATCCAAAATAAAGCAGTCGCCCTTGTTCATCGATGACACTGAGAGATTAACCTGGCGCACACGTACATTACGCTTGCCCTTGACCTGGAATAGACGCTTCTCGCCCTGGGCATTGGTCTCCACGTGCTTGAATCCGGTGCCAACGCCGCCCTGTTCATAGCGTACACCTACAAAAATTCAAATACATCAGCAAAAAATGCATATATAAATTGTAAAGCATAATCTACCATTCTTGAAGTAGCCAAGGAACAACTGAGATTCATGATCCTGCACCTCACGATGCTGCACAGGGCCTCCATTGAGGATATCGTCCAATTGCACGGTCAGAATAGCCGCAGCACCTGCCTCATCGGTGGAAGTCTCCGAACCCAGCCAGAAATGAACATCCCAGATAAGCTTATTTTCGTTCTTGCTTTCAATGGTCTAATTTAAAATTAGTAATAATAACCAAAAAATAAAATAACTGACGATAAACTATGATATTAACTTGATATTTAAGTCTTTCTAAGTCTTAAGGAAATAAACAGTTCTAATTTTTATTTTTCAATTAATTATTAACAGTAAATAATATTAAATAAAACCTTTTTTATAATTAAAACTTGCAAAATTAATTTTTTCCCTGCTAAAACAAGCTCATAATGAAGTAACTTTAAAATACTTTAGGCAAAATAGTTTAGAAATATTATTTATTTGTTTTTTGAGAACACAAGTCAGTTTAACATAGTCAACCCTTAAAGATATAATACTTTATTGTAATCGATAAGACCACTATACTTTGCTACAAGAAATTATTTATTTATAAATTTAATTATTTATAAAACAACCGCTATCGTAAGAAATCTTATTTGTACTATTTATACATATTTTATTACTTACGTTGAGAATAATAAATGAATCGCCTGTGAAGAATTTGCCATAATTGTTCTTTGGATATGGTACGGGCTCAAAATTCTAAAGTAGAAAATATGAAAATTATGAAAAATCATGAAAACGGTAATATAAGTGTGCACTTTTTTGATTATTGTATTTTTGAATCACTGTCAAAACATTTGTTAACGAAATCGAAAAAAAGTCTGTATTTTCCACGAAGGAGCTAATAAATTTTGTTCGTATTTCTTAGTTAATTAATTAATGAAAAAACGGCAATGTTTACAGTCGAAACTCGGTAAACGAGTCGAAAGAAATATCAACAAATACGAGAATACAATTAAAATGCGGCTCCTTCGTGCCACAGACACACAGACACATATGTGTGACTGCTTGTGTGTGTACTTAGTGGTGGTGCCGGGTTTTGCATGCCAGATGCCACCCGCTGCCATTGGGCACCGCTGGATGAGCAACGCATTCGTGCGTGGGCGACGAACTTTCCCCCAAGAGATGTAAACATGCAGCAACTATTTATATACATATGCGAGCAAACACATACTTATATACGTACAGCATGTCAAGCAATTATTTGGCCAAGAAAAGAAAAATCCACAAATTTGCTTTTAATTTTTAAATATGGATCTCATTATTTTTTATTTAATGAAAAAAATATCTAAAGATTTGTGGCAAATTAGAATGTGTGAGTTTTTTATTCTGTCACAACAATTACTTGCCTAACTGTACATACTTAGAAAATAAGGCATCTAACAAGTGAAAATGTTGTCTTATTAACTGTAGCTACTTTTTATTAACTTACCTCGATGCGCCAGATCTCGAGACCGGGAGCGCGGCCGGCATTGGCAAAAGCTGGATGCATAATGCGTCGACCTGGCTGTTTGCTGTTACCACTCGATGGTTGTATCTGACCGGTTTGCACAGGAAATGCGGGACGAGCGTTTAGAGTGCCGGCTGAGCAAAGAGTGACCGAGATTGAGATAAACACCAGCAAGCTACAGAGTAAACAGACAGGAGCATCATTAATATCACGATTGAATAAATAATTTAAGCATGTGCGCAAATTAAAGTACGCACATCAAATTATCAAGTATCTCAAGTATGAATTGCGATGACAATTCAACTATGCCTTGTACAGTCAAACAACTGGACTGAACTGACCTTCGTGTCATGAGTCATGACCATAAAAGGTCATTAAAATATACAGGCAGACCAAACGGAAAAAAAGCAAATATTGTCAAATGAGACGAAGTTCAAAATGCGTAGAATTTAGAAAATTATTTTAGCCAGAGCAAAGGGAAGAGCATATGTATAAATGAATTGCTTTATCTTACAATTATAACACGATGAATAATTGGTTTTTTTTTTGACAACGCGTCGTATGAGTAACTTAGTGGGAAAATTGTTTGCACTTCAATATAAAAATACAATGTATATCACTGATCTTCTTTACACTTGTGACTTCTAGGAGAGCCTATTAGCCAGTGAACTGTTCGCTTGCATTACCTGCAGATGACTGCCAGATGACTGGCGTCGCCTCGCGTTGCCATTTCGCGTCTCAGTCTCGTATCGATTTCGGGTGTTGCGGTGTTGCGGTGGTGCTGTGGTGCGAAGCGGGTAGCTGGATCTGAACGCACAGCGGCGTTTTTGTTTATTGTTGTGATATATATATGTATTTATTTATATATATCACGTTGTTAATTGTTTCTTTTATGTAGATGTGTTTGCTTTTTGTTTCTCTTTGTATTTTCTGTTTTTGTTATTTTTTTTTTTTTTTGTTTTTATCGTCGTCGAACAGATATGATTGCCCGCTGAGAGCTGTGAAAGAGAATCAACAAGTTAATAGAGAATTGACATACAGTATTTGCAAATAGTTATCTCACACAAAGAATAAACTGCTATTCAGTTGAAAAACGATTTAAAAAAAGATGATAATCAGAATTATAAACAGTAGTATAACATATGTATATTTCGCTTTATTTGCAAATATAAGCTTTATGAGTCTGTAAATTTAATAGAGTCACGCATATTTTCGCCAATTATTTTTTTAAAGTAATTAGTTTTTGGTTGCATGACGACATTGCGCGTCTTGTATGATATCACAATTAAAGAGATAGCAGCGCAGATATTCGACAAGCCCTTTTCTTTTTTCATTTTTTTTTCCATAACTACTCGTATGTAGGTCATAAGCATTCCAATAAAACTATATTTATGATCACGAGCAACATCGTCAATTTGCCATTTTTGTTCACTTTCTGTGCCATATTCAAGTTCGACTTGTTATTTCGCGTGAAGTCTACAGTACACACGGCACACGACGCATTTTGAATTTAAAATATCATCAACTAAATATCGAAGTCTACGCATGAAACTTGACAATGCGTCAGACAGATCATCCATCAAAATTATTAACTACTTCGAGAACAAAACAAACAAAAGGTTCTTCAAATTTCCTCAAACATAACGAGTTATTAATGATTTTACCTTAAAGTTGTTAATATAGATATAAGTACAAGAGAAACTACGTTGTTTGAATATCTATTAATAAATGTACTAATATAAATATAATTGCTAAACGATATTGTTAAACTTTAAATAGAGGAACCACAAAATTGAAGTATAGTTAAAATGTTTATCACAGAGATTATTTAAAACGTTATTTATTTCATCACATAAATATAACTTTAATAATATATAACAATTTAGGAATAATTTTTACTTTATATAATAATAAATATTCAAATAAACACTAGACGAACTACGCTGATTAAACATCTTGAAAAAAAGACACTAATAAATATAATTGCGAAATACTTTTGTCTATCATAAATATAGGAATGCCCAAAACAATATGTTCCTAAAATGTTGATCAATAATAAAATATAATTATATTTAATAAATTAACTGAGTGTACAGTATTAAAAAAATTTTGTATTATAATTTGTTCTTATCAGTTCAAGTGACCATACTTTTTGTAGCCTAGAAATACTAAATAATGTATGTACAAATCTAAAATGCAAATTCTAGTTGCGAATATACTAACTAAAGAAAATCTTGAAAAAACACAGTGAGTCGAATAAGCTGTAGCACAAAATTGTTGATTATTTTGAAACTATATTGCTTATGTATTTGAATATTTTCTCTTTAAGGTTATACATAAATAAAATTGTTGTACTTAAATTTTGTGGACATGCTCTTCCTTTTAAGATAATATATGACGATGGGTCAAATAAGCTGCGAGCCACTGTAAGTACTTTCTATATACGAGTAATTGCCAACAAATACATCTCTATGAATATACGAATATAATCCTGAAGGTTGTAACCCAAGATAAGCTAAGCTCTACACAACTGACAAGCTCGAGCACTTAATTTAATTAAGAAGACACATAATCAATCAAAACATATGTATGTACATAAATATAGTATAATATTATAGTATTAGTGATTACTGATAGTCTAACTCATTAGCAGTTGAACACTTCTTCGATTTTACACGGCACAATTGACGGAATGATTATATTGTTTTTGCTTTCTTAATTGCTTTCCAAGAAATTTGTTTCAATTGTAAAAAGCAAACGCAATTTATACTATAAAACTGTAGAGATAAACTAACAATCTCACACACAGCATTGTGCAAAGAAGTAACACTTACGTTTGGCTTAAAATGAACTGACCGCTTCCAGGTTTTGCGATTGACTGAATGAGCTCGCTATAAGCTATGATCAAGACTACGCAGCTTGAGACACTGAACGAAACTCGTCGATTGTCGTCACCTTTATAAAAGGCCGCTCAATGTCGAGTCGAGCTCTCTGTTTTGTGGCTCAGACTCTCTCTCGATCGATGGCATCGTACATACATACAAAGATGATTGATAAGAAGACGACTCGACCGATAAGCGGAGAGGGAAAACAAAAGTACCTTCAAAAACAAAGCTGTAAACAAAATAAAAACAAATTTCGGTGTTCTCAGAAATGAGGTTAAAAGGTACACATTTACAGTATGCATTTGCTTCCATTGAAATCCCGGTTTTATTCAAGTGAAATCGTCAAAATATTAGTAAAGTCTTCTAAGTTTAGTAATCGGCGGCTGTGTTAGATAGATAGTCACGACGTCCAATGTTCGAGGCCTGCTTGCTTTGCACTGCCTCGAGCTTGGGACATTCGGTGATCCGATGGCCCAGGCCACCACAGTAGCTGCAGCCATGCGAATCTCCCAGATCCAAGTGTTGGTGCTCCGCCTCGGGCGCCAATTCGTCCAGAAACTCGGGCACCTCCTGCTTGGCCTCGAGGAGCAAGTGCTTCAGATCCAACAGTACAGACTGTTCTGTGATTTTGTTTATCAGGGTGGTGGCTAATCCTTTAGTATTCGAACGACCCGTACGACCAATACGATGCACATAGTTTTCAATGTCATCGGGCATGTCATAGTTGATGACATGCTGCACATTTGGAAAGTCGAGACCCTTGGAGGCAACGTCCGTCGCAACCAATACATCCTTTTCGCCTTTGCGATACGCGTCAACGGCACGCGATCGCTCCTCTTGATCCTTGCCGCCGTGTATCGCCACCGCCTCGACACCCTTGAGCAGCAGGTACTCGTGTATACAGTCCACATCCTGCTTCTTTTCCGCAAATATCAGCACAGGCGGTGCAGTTTTCTGTAAAACGTCTAGCAGATAAACCACTTTAGCCTCCTGTTTCACATACTCCACTTGCTGTGTAACATTCATTGAGGCAGCACCGGCTCGACCCACATTAATGGTCACTGGCTTGACCAACGCTGAGCGTGCAAAGTTCTGAATCTTCTTGGGCATAGTGGCTGAGAAGAGCAACGTTTGACGCTGTCCCTTGAAGAAGGAGAATATTGTTCGCACATCCTCCTCAAAGCCCATATCTATCATCCGATCTGCCTCGTCCATACACAGATATCTGCACATGTCTAGCGTTAATATTTTCTTATCCAACATATCCATAAGTCTTCCCGGGGTTGCCACAACAATGTGCACGCCTCGCGATATGACATCTAGGGCTTCGCTGACAGGCAGTCCTCCCATTGCAAGGCAGGAACGTATCTCTGGCATGCCGCACATCTGCAGGTGCTTACTGTAGTGCTGGATGATCTCGTGCGTTTGTTTGGCCAACTCACGAGATGGACATATGATGAGGCCATATGGACCCTCGTTGCGCTCAAATGGCAGCTTATACTCTTGTTCCAGCGCAAACATGACGACGGGCAGCACGAAGACCAATGTCTTTCCAGAGCCAGTAAACGCAATGCCAATGAGATCACGGCCAGCCAGCACTGTTGGTAGACCCTGTATTTGGATTGGTGTTGGCTTCTTTATACCCTTGGCGGCCAGACCGTTGAGTATGGCTTTGTGGAACTTCATCTCACGAAAGCTACATATTGGCGGACTAGGATTCTCGCCCTCAACCAAAATTCGTAGTTGCTTTCGTATAGCTTGGCGTTTCTCCTCGGACATTGCTTCAATGTAACGAGGCGGTCGCCATGAGGTCTTAATGGGCTCTTCATACTGTATGCCTTTAGCCAACTCCGCGACACCCATCAGCGCCTTTTGTTGGGCGATGCTCTCCATGATTTTCTCTTCCTCTCGCAGCTGTTTCTCCACGGCGCTCAGCTTTTTGGCTTCAGCAATTTTCTTGAGTTCTGTGTGTTGATCCAGTAAACTAATGTTATATTTGCGGCCCCAAGTCTCTGCATCCTGGGCTCCTTGTGTGTCGTCGTCATTCTCATTCTCACTGGACGACTTTGGTTGTGTTGTCTCTGTTGCCAATTGAACGATGCGGCCCAGTTTCACCATATGCTGTTTCTTGCGTTCCTTGACCGGTACGTAGGGTACATAGCTGTCATCTTGCTCCTCATCATCGGATGATTTCGAGGAACGCCTATAGCGTTTAATAGGTGGCCCCATTTTGTTTTATTACTTGTTTTTAAAAAACTAAACAAACTGTTTTTGTGTGCAAAACGTTGCTGCTAATCGAGAGTTGCCCATCCAGTAAAAATTTACGATCTGGCTTGATTTTTTTTACTTCAAAATATTTGTAACATTTTCGAAAAAAGGTATTCTGCATTTTTTGTACGTTTTTACAAATTTTATATTGTTATTAGCTCGTTTTTTTTTTAATTTTTGCACAATAATTGTTTGAATTTCGCCAATCGAGAGCTGCCACTGTGGTCATAATTTCGCGGCCATAGCTAAGTATCGAATTATCGATTCAACATTAATATACCTGCGATAAATGCAAGTTCCGAGTAGAGATGGTGTCGGAGGACTGTGACTTTCTCCAAAAATATCAGCGACAAATAAAAACTATATGGATATTTGATACGACTGTCAATAACGTCTGAATTACACTTCGCTTATGTACTTTAATATTAGATTTATGATTTCGAATTAAAAACGGTTTCTACAGTAGAAACAGGAAAATGATTACATATAGAGATTTTGTCACTGGTTCTCATGATATTCTGTTACCGGTGTGAAATACGTGTGACAAGTAACAGTGAAGGAAGTTTTGCTCATCTCTAGTTCACAGACAACTCAACATTTACTTTGTAGAAATTTGTTAACAATTAGTTAAAGTAAATAAATAGTTGAGCCGCAGGTATATAAGTAACATTGGCGGCATCATGTCTATGTCCAAGACGACAAATACGTATAATCGTCAAAACTGGGAGGATGCCGAGTTCCCTATTCTCTGCCAAACCTGCTTGGGCGACAATCCGTATGTGCGCATGATAAAAGAACGTTTTGGCAAAGAATGTAAGATTTGCACTCGGCCATTTACCATATTTCGTTGGTGTCCGGGAGCGCGGATGCGTTTCAAAAAGACTGAAGTCTGTCAGACCTGTGCACGCTTGAAGAACGTGTGTCAGACTTGCCTGTTGGATCTGGAGTTTGGTCTGCCCATCCAAGTGCGCGACGCAGCATTGAAAGTGGCTGACAATATGCCACAAAGTGATGTCAACAAGGAGTACTACATTCAGAACATTGACGCTCAGCTTCAGGACGGAGACGGAACTGAGGCGGCTGGAGCAGTGGGTCGCTCCTTGGCGGCAAATGAAATGCTGTCCAAGTTGGCCCGCACTGCACCGTACTATAAGCGGAACAGGCCGCACATCTGCTCGTTCTGGGTAAAGGGCGAGTGTAAACGTGGCGAAGAGTGTCCGTATCGGCACGACAAGCCCAACGAGCCCGATGATCCGCTCTGTGAGCAGAATATTAAGGATCGTTACTATGGCCGCAACGATCCGGTCGCCGAGAAAATAATGAAACGTGCTGCCTCGTTGCCCACACTGGACCCGCCTGAGGATCGAAATATAACGACACTGTATGTGGGTAATCTTCCCGAAGAGATCACTGAGCCGGAAAT
This sequence comes from Drosophila innubila, assembly GCF_004354385.1. NCBI lineage: Eukaryota > Metazoa > Arthropoda > Insecta > Diptera > Drosophilidae > Drosophila > Drosophila innubila. The sequence continues at coordinate 10,111,453 of NW_022995380.1, forward strand.
ACGTGATCAGTTCTACCAATACGGCGAGATTCGTTCCATAGCTCTGGTGCCGCGTCAGCAATGCTCCTTTGTGCAGTATACAAAACGGAGTGCTGCTGAGCTGGCCGCCGAGCGAACCTTTAACAAGCTTGTGATTCACGGTCGCAAGGTAAGCATCAAGTGGGCACATTCGCAAGCCAAACAGGGAACTGCAGCCAAAACGGACAGACGATTCGACGTCGCTGGTATTCCACCGCCGAGTGCCAAGCCAAATGATTACTTTAATCTGCGCCAAGAGCAAATCAATGTTATGCCTGCAGGAATGAAACTTCATCAGCTGCCCTCCAATCTGGTGCCTGCATCGGCCTATCAAATGTACGCACAGCCAACCTATGCGGCGCCCTACAGCGGTCTCGGAGTGGCCAGCACAAGTACAGCTGCATCAGGTTCAGCGGCCTCAGGTACCTCCGGTGTGAATCTCGATTCCATTCCACCGCCGCCCGGGCAAATGCCATATCCCAGCCAGGATGCTAGTCGCATGGGTGCTCTGAAAAAATAATATTGATGGAACCAACAATTCAATACCGTCAAGTGGTAATTACTATTTTTATAAAATGAGAAACAAAAAATCCATAATAAAAACTAAACCTCAATTCGGAGTAATTAATTAATAATCGTCAAATGTCATTTTTACACAACATACATATAATTGAATTAGTACAAATTTCGGAGACACATACATATTTATATTTGTATTAATAATTACACTTTATGCCTAGTAAGCAGCTTAATCACAGATGTAACATATATGCTTAAATACAATGCAGATTATTTCAATATATTCATTAATTACTGTCCGGCAGAATCACACTACGTTTACGCTGAATTATTCGCTGCTCCCGTTGGGCTTTTTGTCGCTGGATAAAATGTGTGCGAAGTGCTACAAAATCAATGCCGCTCTTGTATTCCAGAGAGTTGCGTTCATCACTAAATAAAAAATATGTTATTAACATCATCATCGTCAAAAGTTTAGCATGGACTTACATGGACTGTTGTCCCCAATAGTTGGGCACACATTGCAGGCGATTTCTAAGTGTATCAAAGGCTTCCGTTTGTGGCAGAAGCATAAGAATTCCAAAGAGAGCGTGGGCCAAATACTGAGCATCAGCACAATTGTTCGACTTTGACACTAACGTTAAGCGCAAGGCAGCAAATATGGGTGATTCTATAAGCTGAACCAACTTATCCAATTCGCCAAGTAGTTCCAGAGTTATTTCAACATCAGCGCTACAAAGTAAATTGTCAGCTTATTTTTAATTAAATTGGCAGGCTTCACTTACAATAGAATGACCAGCTCGGAGACATGTTGATAGCTTTGGGCTAGTAAACACAAGGATAGCGTGGATACTGGACAGTGAACCCAACTCTTATAAAGGCACTGAAATAAATCGGCCGACTTTTCATTAGAAATATCCCGTAAGCTGGTGCGCAATTCAAACAGTTCCGTTGAGGTAAGCAGAATAATGTTTAGCAAACGTACGACTGTCGAGGCAAACTTCAAGCTTAAGATTTCTTCGGCTATGATCTCAGCAAATGTGCGATAAATGTACTCGGCATTAAGCAATACACAAAGTTGCCTGCGAAGTGATATAAAATTAAATATATTTGTCATTTTCAGTGCTAATTTGATGCTACCTTATAATGAGGCTAGCTCTGTTTTCCAATATCAGTTTTTCTTCGCTAAATAGAGTCAGTAAGCTCAGCAGAAACTTACGATAATGCGTCTTGTTAAAGTCATCGAGATCTGCAATTCAATCAGATTGTAAGTAAGCTGCTTATCATCCAGTAAGCCAATCTTATTACCTTTTGTATCCTGTGAGTTGATTATTTCAGCCAGCACGCAAAGACTTTGTAGGACGACCTCATCAGAGTTATCAGCGAGTGTTAACAGTAGATTATTATTTAAATTGCTGGCATGCACTGACATTTCATTGGGGAAGTTGGTAAAGAGATGATGAATCCATTTGAGCACAGCGATCTTCGTGTGCATCGAGTTGTGTGTGAGATACTGGGAAAGCACCTCCATGATTGAACGCAAATCTATTTTGGCCACATTTTGCGTCTTAAGTTCCTTTGATGAGACAAGCTGCATCATTGAGTTATTCACGGAGACAGCGCATTCCTTAATGCCTTATTAAGGGATAGAAACATTAAACTATGAGCAATCCGATAACGTGTGATTCCACTTACTGCGCTTGGACTCTACATTGTACTCCAGGCAGGGCAAAATAGCTGTGAATATTCCGCTGGCGTACGGCAAAACATTTGGACCAAATATTTGCACGAATTCCCGTATCCAGGAAATAGCAATGGATTTGATAAGCTCGTTGAGCGACTGTGCATGCGTGATAAGCGTGTTGATGGTGTCCTCCATCCGTACCGAGGAGGAATCGTTCCGTATGGACTTTAAAAACTGGCTAATTGTATTCTCACACATGCGCTGGATCTCGGGCGTATTATCCTCGAGCATAACAAACAGACCATCTAGAATTTCGGTCAGATAGTTGACCATGTTGATATCAGGCACAGCATTCAAAATGGATATCCATGAGATGACATATTGACGCGTAAACGCGTTCTTCACGTACATACGCTCCCGGAGCAGAGGTATAAATGCCTCCAGGTTGAAGGTCTCATAAGATTCCGTAACAATGTCCTGCACCGTGAAAGAAACATGGTCATTTAAAGATGCCAGCTACTTATCATTTTTAGATTCGCATACCTTTAGCAGGCGATCCAACAATTCGCTGCCGTCTTTCACCATCTGATCGGAATCGGTGACAAGTCGGGAGAGAGCAGCAAACATTTCCGGAAAGAATGGTATGATAGCCGATCGTGCCACCTTAACAACATTATAAAGAGATTCACAGGCAAAGTAGCGCACACGTAAGTCCGGATCGGAGAGGAGATTCATAATGGGCGTCACCAGCTCATTGACATATTTATCGGAATCCTAGGCAAAAGATAAGAAGACAGCAATTCGATATGAGCAAGTGTGTGTGTATACGTGTATAGACTCATGTGAAGCAATGACTAATACTTTAATACCTTGCCCAGCCCCAAACCCGTAGCAGCCAGGCCGATGAGAGCACCTTTACGGCGATTTGCATCGCGTGATGTGGCATAATCATTGGACAACACCTCAATTAGTTTCCTTATTTGCCCAGCATTGTTTTTATTGTTAAACTCGATAACCATTCTGCGTGCAAGGAATAAACAAATTTAGTTTATTGAGAAGGAGCCTCAGGTGGGCGTATTGTTTATTTTATATATGTATGTACATACTTTTCAATCTCCTGTGAGGCGACTTTCCTTTTGTCGTACACCTTGTCGCCCAGCGCCTTGGCACAGGACTCACTTAAAGGCGCATAGGGCGGCTCCATTTTGATATTTTAAAAGCAAAGATAGAAATATTTAAAGATTGTTTGCTTGTGGTGCAGTGTTGCCAATATTGCAGTCGGCACAGCTGATTCGACAGTGATGCCACTTTTGCAAATAATTCATGATTGTAATGCGCAGGTTATCGACTATTAGATACCCTGTGCCCATTATCAGATTCTTTTTCTTAAATTCACCTTAATTAATCAATATATAAAAATTGTATTATGAAATTAATAAATAAAGTACAATATTATGTGTTAACATTTACCATGTATTTAATCATATAGTTAAATATAAATACGTTATCTTAAAAAATTCATAACTCAGATTATAAAGTTAACTTCAAGTTAATGTGTATAAAAAAAAAAATGACGCGATATGTCCATATATCGTTGTTATTCGACGATTAGTGAATATTTATCCACCTCTTCACATTCATGGTTGAAACTGGTGATGAACTGCTTAATTTTAGTCTCATGCTCCACATCTCTGCGTATACGTTTCTTTACTGGCACCGCTTTCCCTGGGGAATCGGCACTCTTGTCATTGGAGTCCTGCTCGTTATCCTCGCTCCCTGATGAATCACTTTCGACAAACAATACATGGACACGTTTGCGCTTTCTCTTAGGTCGTTCACGAACGTATGTGCGTCTTGGTTTCTGAAGATAGATAATGTTGATATATGTACATATATATATATTTAAACAAATACATTTTGCTTATATTATTTGTGTGAACTGCTTACTACCGTATAAAGATGAACTTGAATCTTAACGGCCCTGATGGTTCAATTGAAAGTAATAACATTTTCAATTTTTTTTATTCTTGCTCGATGAGTAACGACGACGCATGCAACTGGAATACGTTGTCGCTTGTCGAGAGCATACTTTTTAAGGACATCGATTTTGGGCTTACCTTTTCATCAAATGTTACTTCTGGGTCCATGTCCTTAAATAAGTCTGTTGATTCATTGACATTCAGCGCTGGAGGCGGCGTTGCAACCATTGTGGAACACAGCATCTCCTTGATGTTGCGCTGTTTGGGTGTTCGTGCATTTAGATCATCGAAGTCATAGCGCATAGCTGCCTTGGATACATGTGGCAACTCCCTTTCTGTTGGACGCAATCCTTTCAGCCGCTGCAGCTTCTCGTACAACGTAATATCTTGGTTTACAGAGACACTTCTTCTATTTTCCTGCTCGTCTTCGGTAAGGAACTCTTCGAACCCGAAGAGATTTCGAGGTGATTGCTGTTTTCTGCCAATGTGTGAGCTCACTTGAGGTTGCGGACTTTGATGAACTATATTTTCAAGGGAATCCTCAAAATGAACATGGTTTCTAGCCGAATTTTCTTTTCTGGGCGTCTTGGGAAGTTGTAATTTGTTCTTCCACGAAGGCAGTATGACTACATCCAATATATTAATATCTTTCAAAGGAGTGCGCTGTTGAAGCGTACGTCGAGGATTCGGTAATTGCACAAAGTTCTCTTCATTCTCATTTTCCTGTCCGCTTACTGGGATTGACGTAACCGTCTTTTCGAAACAATGATTAGCTGGTGAGCCAAATCCTTCCGTGGGCGGCGGTACATTCTCGCCATTCGAGTCATTGGCAATACTTTGATCATCCGTTGCTGGAGAAATAGACTCGTTATAGTTTTGGACTGGCTCTGTCACTGGAGGTGGATCATCAGGCACGTAGACATGGCTACGCCGCATATGGTCACTGGAATAAGAAGGCAATTGTGATGTGTTGAAACCAAACACAAAGGTATTAGGCATGGACACCTCGTCGGGCACACGCCAAGGTGAAGAGCCTCCACTTGGACTAAGAACAACTGGTGATCTGTTGTTAGACTGATGCGTTGTAGACAAAGCTGTCGTTGAATTATCCGTTGCTGTGGTACTTTTACGATTCAACGGAGTACTGTAGTATTTTCTTGCCACGTTCAGAAGCTCTCGTCGTCTTTCTATGGAATACTGAGGATTCTGTGCTTTTGTCTGATTTTGCAGCAACGAGCGTGCTAGAGGACTGTAGTTACCCTCCAACAGAGTCCGGTGTGGATTTGGTGACATATTCTGTTGTGGTGCTGGTGTTCCATGTACCTGAACTGGCACTTCAATGACTACAGCCTCCTCTGCATGATTACCATTATTATCATCATCGGAATCTATTTCGGGATCGTATATCGGCGAAAGTGGCCGATCGATGTAAGGCGGCAGCTCAGCTTGATCCGTCTCAGTTTTATTCTTGAGAGAAAGTTGTTTTCTTCTACCAACAGGCCGCACCTTCTTCCGTATACGTCTTTTACAGTTCTTTCCCATCTTCCGTGTGATCGCACAGGCCCTGCCTTCCTCGATCATCTGTTTGATTATGTCAGCCGCTGGATCCTTGCGCTGGTTCAAAGCGTTGTCGTCGATCTGTGACTCTGACAGAAAGTCATAGACGTTGCGTGTAACCGAAGACCGGGTTCTTGTCGGTGGCTGATCCCTGTGAAAAAAACGATGCTCTGGTTTTGACGTTGCATTTTGCTTATCGACTGGAATCTGCACATCGGTTTTCCCCGCACTTTGTTTCATCGCAGGCTGCACAGTTCCTATTCGCCTCACACGAACTTTGCAGGGTGTTGTGGAGGCAGCTACAAAAATTTAGTTTTTTGAAAAATGCTAGCGGTAATTTGTTAAACAATTTCTTACCTGTAGGCTTCGTGGAAAGGTACATGGTAGAATTGCGATCTGGCTCAAATGCGCTTTCATCGCAAATGTGGTTTGTGACTGTGTTCGGAATAGCTCTTGATGATTGCGAATTTAAGGGTGTTTTATTAATATCGTTTATAAGCACTCTACATCTTCGAGCGCTATACGGAGTAGCAGTTTTCTTTGACGCAGTGTTATTCAACTGTAGTTTGACGCGTTTAATTTTAACAACGCACTTTCGAATTCGAAATGTGTTTGTATTCCCTGAACTTTTAATTTTACTGGTGCGAGGCAACATTCTTAGTCTTCTTTGGATTTCTTTAACCATTTTGGTTTAATGTGCATTATGATTTATACAAAATTTTGATTGAAGAAAATGAATAAACAAACACACACGCAAGCAGAAGTAATCTGCTTCCCGCCATTTTTTTTAATGTGGTGGTCGGACTTTGCAGTGCTGCAATTGAATTTATATCGGATTTTTATCGATAACTATTGGTAGGTTTTGCAAAGAGCAGCTGATAGGTGATGTGACGATAAATAAAAAAAAAATTCGACGTTTAATTAATATGTAACATAACAGCTACGCTACGACGTTTAAATAAAATTCCAAATTTCCAAATTGTGCCGTGCTTGTGCTTGCAAATACATAGACTGTGCTGAGCCACAGTCCAGCACGGGCAAGTGAACTATATTTGTTTTGTGCCCCCTCAAAAAAAAGGCCCCATCAACGAGTGAAAGTTTTCTCGTCTTTGTTTTGTAATTGTAATTGTTTTTCTTTCTGCTGCCTTACACTACAACTACAATTTGGCTCGTATTGCTGCCATTTTGAGCCAATATTCACACGGTGTGAGCGCCTCTCGTGGCTGACATTAATTTTCGCTCACTTATTGTGTTTGTTATATATATAAATCGAGTCGTCCCCGCGAACTGGCCTTGTGTTGTATTTGCGCCAGGTACCACGAAGGAAAAAAAAAAAAGAAAAAGTAGCGCGAAACTATTTACATCGAAAATCCCAGCCAAATCAACTATACCCACATTTACACTCTTCACCCGCCCACACTCGTTGCAAACAATTGAAGGCTGCCTTTGACGACAGTAGAAAATCAAACCATCGAACGAATTGTTAATGTACTCGTATATATCTGCATAATCTTGTTAGAGGTCAAGGCCATGCTTAAGCTCAATTAAATTGTCTTGCATGGGGATATATGTATACTTATTTGTGCATAAGCATCTACACACACAATTGTATATACAAACATATGTAATGTATCTAAATATGTTTTCAATTTAGTTGGCCGTCCAAGTTGAAAGTTTTGTGGAAAGGGAGCAAGGAAAGTGAGAGACAGAAGAAAGAAGTCCATAAAGAGCTACAGCTACTTCGTTGTCGCGCAAAAGATGTGCGATACCAGCGACAAGGCGCAGAAATGGAAATGTGAAATTTGCACCTATGAGAACTATCCATCCTCACTAAAATGCACAATGTGCCAGGCGTCCAAGCCGTTGCTGAACGAGGATATCTTTCGGTAAGTCATTTAAGCTATTCCAGTCATATTTCATGTTCATTAGTTTATATTTTTTGTAGTCTGAGTCCAGCGCAGAACACGCCACCAACAATACACGACAACTACATTGCAGAGGAGGCGGCAGCTGGTCTGCCCGTCGAGCCAACATCAACGTGCTTTGCCCAGCAACCGCAACCGCAACAAGCACAGCAACAGCCACAACAGCAACCGCAACAGCAACAGCCAAGACAGAGCAATGTAGCTGACAGCGAGAAATGGGCCTGTAAGGTCTGCACCTATCTGAATTGGCCGCGCAGCCTGCGTTGCGTTCAGTGCTGCACCAAACGTGGTGGCGCAGCCATGGAGTATGCTGGCATGTCAGCGATAACTGCCGATAAGGATTCCAACGACTGCGTGGATCGAGCTGGCGAGGCGCTGCAGGCATTGCGAATCAGTGGCTCCGACACTGAGCTTAATGCTCGTGGCGGTTGCCAAGCTGATTCAACTGAGAGCAGTAATCGGCAGCTTATTGGCGCAGCTGCTTCCAACTCGAATCGACGCAACCTCAGTCCGAGCATTGATCAGCAAATCTGCAGTAATTCCACACATCTCAATAATCTAGCAAACACATCTCACAGCCAGCAGCAGCAGCAACAGCTGACTAATCAACACCAACAGCAGCAGAACACTTCATCGTCCGGAGCGCTGCAGCAGAAGCACTGCTTTGTGGCCAAATGGGCCTGCAACGTAAGTCCTTTGTTAAAATAATTTGTGTGAATGTTATTGATGTGGAGAATACTCAACAGTCTTGCACGTACGAAAACTGGCCGAAAAGCCTGAAGTGCTCTATGTGTGGCAAGACTCGAGAGATTTGCGGATCAGGATCGCAGGGAGATTTGCATGCCTGCGCCAGCAGCATATCGGGCAGCACCAAACAGTTGAACCTGCAGGAGGAGCAGCAACAGCAGCAGCAGAACGCGGACACTGTCAGTGTGAACAACTCGTTCAACAAGAAGCATATTTATCAACTAGGTATGCCTAACTATGCTCACTTGAGCACTAATCTTTATTATATCCTTGCCGAGAATATTAAAATTTAATCACGAATTGTGTAATCAAATTGTTCTACTGCATCATTTAGCAGCCATAGGATCGATCGGTCAAAAATTAAATACAAAGCTCTGCAAGAATATCAAATCTTCGGCGTGCCGAAATTATGCCTTTTCTCTTTTTAATGCAATGTTGTTATTGCAGGTTCCTCGGAAACCATTAACAACTGTGATACGCTGCAGGAACGTCAGGAGCGTCGTCAGCGTCAGATCAGGCGGCAAGTCGACTGGCAATGGTTGAACGCCTGCCTGGGCGTGGTGGAGAATAACTACAGTGCCGTGGAGGCTTATTTGTCATGTGGGGGTAATCCGGCGCGTTCGTTGACCAGCAATGAAATTGCAGCACTAAATCGTAACTCGGCCTTCGATGTGGGCCACACGCTCATCCACTTGGCAATACGTTTTCATCGCGAAGAGATGCTACCAATGCTATTGGCACAGATCTCTGGCTCTGGTCCGGGCATTAAGCGCGTTCCCTCATATGTGGCTCCCGATTTGGCAGCGGATATACGTCGTCATTTTTCTAATACACTGCGCATACGGAAATCCGGCCTACCCTGTCACTATGTGCAGAAACATGCAACTTTTGCGCTGCCCTCGGAAATAGAGGAGCTGCCGATACCCATCCAGGAGCAATTGTACGATGAGCTGTTGGATCGTGATGCACAGAAACAGCTGGAAATGCCACCGCCGGCCCTTAACTGGTCGCTGGAGATTACGGCACGTCTAAGCTCTCGTCTTCTTGTGCTGTGGAATCGCAGTGCTGGCGATTGCCTGCTGGATTCAGCTATGCAAGCCACTTGGGGAGTGTTTGATCGTGACAACATCCTAAGGCGTGCTCTGGCCGATACTTTGCATCAGTGCGGACATGTGTAAGTGGATAATACATAATGCTCATCAAATATTTATTTCTCATTGCTACTTATTTTTTTTTTAGTTTCTTTACACGTTGGAAGGAATATGAAATGCTGCAAGCGTCTATGTTACACTTTACACTGGAGGATTCACAGTGGGAGGAGGACTGGAGCACACTGTTATCTTTAGCAAGTCAACCGGGTTCCTCCTTAGAGCAGTTGCACATTTTTGCTTTGGCCCACATACTACGACGTCCAATCATCGTCTATGGCGTCAAATACGTAAAGAGCTTTCGGGGCGAGGACATTGGCTATGCCCGATTTGAAGGTGAGTGAAGAAAAAGCTTTCCAGCTTAAAATAATGTCAAAATATACTTTGATTCCTTCTTAGGCGTCTATCTACCTTTATTCTGGGAACAAAACTTTTGCACCAAATCACCCATTGCGCTGGGCTATACAAGGGGTCACTTCAGCGCTTTAGTACCCATGGAACCATTCTCGCGCATTGATGGCCGACGGGATGATGCCGAGGACGTAACCTATCTACCACTGATGGACTGCGAGTTGAAACTTTTGCCCATACACTTCCTTTCGCAGTCCGAGGTAAATAAATAATATGATTTGCCTTTGAATTTTGTTTTGACTGTCCCATTTGTAGGTGGGTAACGAGGAGACCATGATGAGGCAGTGGTTGGATGTCTGTGTCACCGATGGAGGTCTGCTGGTGGCCCAGCAAAAGCTGTCTAAGCGCCCACTTCTCGTAGCACAAATGCTGGAGGAGTGGCTAAACCATTATAGACGCATTGCGTGAGTCAAATTCAATTAACTCTTATTTATTGTCTGTCTGTATTGACTGATCGATTTTTTGGACCCACGTTATAGACAAGTGATAACAGCGCCATTTGTACGTCGACCACATATTACCCATTATTCGAGTGATGGTGACTCGGATGAGGAGTAGCACACAACGCCTGCTCGACAAAATTAACAGGTCAAAGGTCTTCTTAACGCAATTTCGCTTGGTTAATGGATTGAATTTGGTTATGAAGCCTATATATTATTCAAATTTTATATTTAATTTGGTAGCAGGCAACAGTTGAAAACGGTTGATTTAAATGCGATAGCAGCTCCTATGCACATTCAGTTAGCTAATGGAATCTATAGAGAAACATAAAATACATGTATATGTATGTACACATATATAGCAATTATTAAGTTGTAGTTGCAGGCAAACTAAAGGTTAAGCAGCAAAGTACTAAAATACATAAATTGATATACATACACATATATTTCATACATATGTTTCCACAAAAAACTTAAGTGGATTTTAGTCAAATTTATTCGCCGTGGGTCAACGAGTCATTGTCAACAATAAGAAATCATAATTCAATATTATACAGTAGTAAATTAAATTTTCAAAAACAATCTTTTTAAGTCAATGCTTGGCCGAAGCGCGAATTAAAATTGAAAACAGAGTAAAACATTAAATATATATATAAATATATGTATATGATCCTTATAATTATCTAAGTATGTATGTACTTTTAAACTATGCAAAAAATCTCGATGTACTATTAAATTTTAACTTGTGAAAAACACCATGTGGGTGAATAATTATGAATTTTATTCTAATTGTAATAGTTTTGTTAGTAATGTTATTATTATTATTATTCTAATGTCTAAGAAAGCTTATTGTGCAAATGTACACGCAAAACGCATTAAAAACAAAATAAAACATATAAGAAACAAAACCAGTTTTGATTCAGAATAACCGCCATTGTGTTGCACTGTGATATCGATAAATATTTTCTGGTAATCGATAGTACTGCCTGCTCATCCCTATTTGTATCTAAGATATTCTCTCTTTGCGGCGCATTTGAGATGGATTTTTAGTCGTTTTGTTGCTGTCGTCGTCGTCGCTTGTCGGTGTCGTTTGTTGGTGCGCGGGGTTTTTTTTTGATAGCTTCAAATTGGAATATATTTGCTAAGCAGCCATAGAAAGAAGTTTATTTTAAAAAGCCCATAAATTTTACTGTGATTTTGTCGGTAATTTGCACACAAATACCATTTGTGAATGCAGAAAAGCCGAATACTCATCGAGCTCGCGACAAACATATATGTAGATACATATGTACCACACACTCACACGAAATTCTGTTTCCGAATCGCAAGCCACCTACAATTTATACATGAAATACACGTGAATTGCGAATGCATACGAGAAAGATACAAATAGAAAATAAAAATCTAAGCAGAAGAAAAATTGTTTGTGCAGTGTAGTGAAGTGAAGTGAAGGGGAAGGCAAAAGTAGTGGTGACCTGTGTGCCTGTAGTTGTTGTGCTTTCTATCCGTGTATTTCCCTCCCCCATTTTACTGGCGCAAGTGTGAAGAGCATAGCAGTATCTCGCTATGGGTAAGTTGCTTGTAGTTGTATGCCGACAGTGAACACGATTATCTATCTACACACATACATTCATAAGAACGCACGTAGTCTGTATGGCTGTCTCGCTGTATATGTGTGTGAGCGAACAAAATTGCGCAAAGGCAAAGACTACGAGCGCCAGTGAAAGAGGGTGGCCTGGGTTCGCCTCTCTGCCTCTTTCACTCGCTCTCTCTTTGGGCTTTCGGGCACTCCTGTGTGCGTGTTGTACATTCTCATGCTTGAACTCATGTGTGTGTGTGTGTGTGTGGATGTATACATGTATATACTTAGTTTACTTGATGGTATTATCGCATTAGTAGCGTATTATGGCACGGGTTGAGTAAAAAGGAAAAACCAGTCAAGTTGCGCTGTCGCTGTAACTGTGACTGTCGGTGTGTCGAGTATGCATGCATTTGTTAATCAATATTGGCCAGCTGGTAGAGCCCATCGTCATCTGAGAGGGCAACTCTGTGCGGCTTACACACAAAAACACACAGATACACACATGCACACTCACGTACACATACATCCACAGATGATTGGCGGTCTCGTCCACTCCCCATTTTGGTTCTCAGCTGCGATGACGTCAGTGTTGTTGTAAAAACAAGTTTTTTTTTTGTTTATTTTTTTTATTTTTGCGACTGCCCGACAGCGCCCCAAATTGCGTTGAGATATCAGAGAATCTGAGAATACCTGACCGAATAATAAAACTCAAAGTGCATTGCAGGCAACTGCAATTACACACGTTACCGTTAGGGCGTCGTCATAGTCATACCTGTTAATTTACCGTTCGCTGGGCATGACATGAGCTTCGAGCTGGGAACCAATTTCTGTTGAGATTCCTATTGTAACTCTAGCTGCTTACATTGTAATTGTAATTGCATAGCCCTTTTATACAGTTATGGGCTCTCATATGGCTATTGTCAATGATTAATTACTTGTTCTTTAGTCTGCTCGTCCGGTTCGGCTCGGTTCGGTTCGGTTCTGTGGCCCTAATTAAGTTCATGTGCTCAGCTCTTGCCTTTTGCATTTGGGCAGAGCAGCGACAGAGGCAGCGACAGAGACAGAGTCAGAGGCTGAGGCAGCAAACACTTGTAGTTGTGTGCGTGCTTAAAATGTCTAATTGACTTGGGCACCCCCTCCAAATATAGAGACACGTTTGTAATAATATGTGCAGCACTCAGTGCCCGTTCAACGACCAGTGATCTCTACGCAAAAGGCTTAACAATAGCCATAAAAAACAGCATAACAGCATAACAGCAACAGCAACAGCAACAACAACAACAACAACGAATGCTCAACATGAATTCATGACGAGCACATTGACTTCCATTGGGCTTCGGTTTGGTTTTCGTTGTGGTTTTTAGTTTCCTTTTTCGTTATTTCGTTTCGGCGCACACACAAATGAAAACGAAAGGGGCAAACGAGTTGCAGCGCCCCCTAGCGTCAGTCCCCAGTCCACAGTTTATATCCACAGTTTCATCCGCCGGGCGGCATCCATTCCCATCATCCCACTTCCCACTTGGGGCACTTTTCTCATTTATTTGATCGTTGATTTGTTCACGTCGGGTGTATTTCTCTTGCATTCGCCTGCATCTGATTTACTCCCCGCCATCTCGGTCGGGTTATATAGGTCAGAGCACTTGCATAGAAAGTGGCGGCTCTTCATCTGCCATAGTCAAGACGACTTGACGTCCGTTCGACTAATTGAATGCTATTTTTGTAGTCGCCGCGTCATCAACATCTACTCACGTAATTTGTTGCCTCTGCTGCGCTTTTCACTTTTCGTCTAATAAGCATACAGGAAGCACTTTCAACTTGGCTGCGACAACAACTCAACAAAAAAGGCCGTAAAAGTGCCGTTCGTTGCTCGACTACAATTAGATACCCTTTTTAAGACCATAGAACCAGGAATTCCTGAACCAATAGTTAAGTTGGCTCATAGCAAAAAATATATTAAAATTTACTTAGTGGTTATCAACATTTTCCTAATTTTTAAACCTACAAAATCAATTTTAAAAAATTCATAGCTGACAAAATTTTTTATTATTTTTCATCTGTTTTAAAAACAAGCTATATAAAAATTGCGATGAGTAAAATATAAAAATGAAATGTATATAATTATTTTATATTCGATTTTTTTTATAACGGCTCTTCTTAAACAATTACAAAATATATCAGCAGCTATTATTTTCTTTTGACATTTTGTTTACTTTTCAAGATAAAATTGAATATTCCTTTTCTCATGCCTAACTTACCCTCATAAAATTTCTTTGCGTGTAGGGTATTTAGTGTAGATAACTAGAAGATTGCGTATACGTCAGGTAGCACAGCATAAAACACTTGCAAAGCAATTTGAATTCGATGAGTAATTTCACAAATGTATGTATAGCATGCGTATGTATCTGATTATGTTATTGCTTTTCGCCACAAATAAATACGCATACCTGCTTAAACAGAGCCATTTGTATGGAAAAAAGTGTAAAAATGTTCTGAAAAATGGCATTGGCACTGCCACAACCGTCACCTGTTTTTCTGTTGCCATTTCTGTTGCTATGTACTGCCTTGACCTGCATTGTCCTCGACATTATCCTGACACTTTGCGACTGTCAGGGATTTGACGCACATTTCACTGAGGAAAACTTAATGCGCATTATATGCTGCAATATGTTTGGCTATTACTTTGTCTGTTGGCATTGGCCTCTTCAGGGTCGTCACACAGTTTTTTCCAATTTCCATCTATTGAGACCTTTGAGGTTAGGAATGTTTCGCATTTCGGGGCGCGGTCGAATTTAATTAAATATTTGGCCTGCAGTTGACCTTTCGTGAGAGAACTAACTACAGTCGAGTCTGAATATAGTGAACACACCCCCTGGATAACTCGAAATAATAAGCAACAATTTAATATTTAGAGCAATTTAAAATCTATAAATTTCTAACAAGATTTTAAAATAAATTTCAAACAGAAAAATCAGAAATTTCAACCAGGTTTATTAGGTATATTAGTTCACTGTATCTAGACTCGACTGAATGTTCGTATGCAAACACAAATTTAACCTTGGACTTGCCCCCCGTTCCGTCACTGGACGGGTTTGTGTCTCTTTTGTTTGTGTTTGTTGCTCAGATTCAGATTCAAATTCAAATTTAAATTCAAATTCGAATGTTGTGTTTGTAACCAGTTTGTGTGGCACATGCTCGTTTCAGTCCATCGTTCACAACTTCAAATTACTCAAACTCAACTCTATTCGCGGTTCGTGGTTGGTTGCTTCGCTCGCTCTATGCCGACTCTCTGGCGATGACGATGAGGATGACATCATCCAGAGCGGAGGTACTAAAATCGCTGCCGTAATTACAATAAAAATGTGCGCTCAAACTTTTATGATGTATACTCGGACTTGTACTCGAATTCGCTAACTGATGGAACCTCTGGGAGGAACTGGAGGAGCTTGCATGAAAATTTAATTTTCGCCATTTTTTTTTGCTAGCTTGTTGAGATCTGTTTAGAGTTGTGGCAAATGTAATTATCATGGATCTGTTAAATGGGGGAAAACTACTGAAAAGTCAATAAACAAAATGCCAAAATCAATATGAGAAATACGCTGAAAAAATGTCTGTGATTGCATAATAAACAAAAAAGCATAAATAAAATTAATTGAAATGAAACACGTATACATGTACGCATACGTAATATCTATACGTGTGCCGCTCTCTGCTTGTATGTGTGTGTGTGTGTGTGTGTGTGTGTGAGTGTGTGAGTGTGTGATTGTGATTGTGCGGGTCTCATTCATCAGACATACGTCACCATTATAATGCGACTAGTTAACGGTTTTGTAGTTGTTTCTCGTCCATTGCGGGGCTTAAGCTTATCAATAAATTCTATTTTGGAGGCAGCCCGTAAAGCGAAACAGACTAACAAAAGAGAACAGCGGAGTACAAAGCACAAAGCCCAACAAAACAAAAGACACGTAAAACAACGAAAAAGGCTACAAATTCAAAATAATAAAAAACAGTTCATAATAAGCATATCCAAAAGGTCTCTATAAATTATTTCCATAGAAAATATCCGTTGAGTATTTTTGTATTTTCACATGAAAAATGCAGGTATTGTTGTTGTTTTTGTTCTTGTTGTTCCTCTTAGTAGTTCTGGGTTTTATTTAATTTATAAAAACAATCGACTTTCCAATGGGAATTTCAAATAATCAACAGATCCGTCGTCATTGTCGGCATTTCGTTTTGTTTGATTTTATAATGCCACTTTCATTACACGCCTGTCTGGCAACATTTTAGAAAGATCCAAAAATCTGTTATAAACAATAATATTTATTAGCGTTGACATTATTTATCAACGTTAGTTTTGAAAGAAAAAACATAATAGAAATGAAAGCCTAAAAATGGTAAGAGACGTTAACCGTCTGTTGAGTTTGATGGTTCGGCTAATAACCTTTGAAAGATATTGGTAATATGGTTTTATTCCTTGAACAGTTAGTTATTAGTATGTTTTATCTGGTTAATACTGTCTTATCGATCATTTCGCTTGCTTTCCACTGATTGTCTTATAGTCCCAACACGTATCTTTTATATAAGTAAAGTTTTCTTGTACTCATATCATATCTTTACACCTTTAACAATTCTCGCGCTTGTTGACTCTCTGTATATGCACAATATAACGATACACTATATAGCAGACAGATATATAATACGTATAGTCTGAACTCACATATACTAAATCTTTATATTCTTGAATATACTTTTATTTGCTGACTTCTCATACACTATAGTTTTTCTTTGAATAATTTCAGTGTTATCCGACTATAAAGATTTTTACTGCTGAAATTTTAAAGTAACTATCTCGAATATTAGCAAAAATATAAAAAAAAAATTTAGATTATAAATTATAGTCAGATTTTTGACTAAGAAAAAGATACAAAAACTGAAAGTCTTTGTAAACATTTCTCATTATTTAAAAAAAAGTCAGTTTTTCACATTAATATTGATGAGAAGTTATAATGAAAATCAATGAAAAATATTGTTGAACAATAAATAATAATTTCCTTAGTTGAAATTTGAATTAATAACAGGTATTTTGAATATATGCTATTTTTGAAATACTATATAATATATATTTACACCTGTATCTCTCTATACATATTTCCACTATATAATGATGATATTGTTTATACTTATATTCAACCTATATCTTTTGACTTTTCATTCATTTGTTGTCTCTTTCATATATGGACTCTATATATAAAGATATATGTATTGCTAAGAAAGTCAAATATGAACTAAAACCAAGAAAACTTTTTCACCTGTTCAGAATGCGCTGAACACTTGTGTACATAGAACAGATACAAGTGGGCACTTGACGGAATATATATGTGTGTGTAGGGAGTATCTGGCAAGTTTATGCCGCCCTTGGCCTTATCAATGATAAGATTAATTGCTTGCTATGCGCATGAGTCACCAATTGGCCAACTACACACAATTTTGTATAGAATTTGAGGAAAGAGAAGAGTATGCCTAGAAATACTAAATTCATGAACATAATCAAAATACAAACTGTCGGACGGACTGTCACATAAGATACATGTCACATACATACCACACCAATACATACGAGTACTCGTATATCAGCGTATTTGAGAAATCTGAATACACACACATTGAACTGGTGCTCCGAGCTGTGCTTAGAAGTCAAAACGGCACAAGGTTGGGGCATTATCGCATCACATGCATGCATATGACATCAGCACATACATACATACGTGTATGTGTACGAATACGTATACGTATACGGAACGTAATCAGTTGATTAAATGAATCGAATTACGCTATTGCATTCATACTTTATTAATTTTCTCTCAATGCTTTCATTTCTCGCATAGGTAAACAAAAGATCTACTGTGCGAAATGCACAAAAAAGTGCTCGGGCGAGGTTCTTCGGGTGGCTGACAATCATTTCCACAAGGCGTGCTTCCAGTGCTGCCAGTGCAAGAAGTCCTTGGCAACGGGAGGATTCTTTACAAAGGATGGCTCCTATTATTGCATACCCGACTACCAGCGACTGTATGGCACCAAGTGTGCCACATGCCAGCAGTATGTGGAGGGCGAGGTGGTCAGCACGATGGGCAAGACGTATCATCAGAAATGCTTCACGTGCTCCAAGTGCCAGCAGCCGTTCAAGTCTGGCAGCAAAGTGACCAACACGGGCAAGGAGGTGCTCTGCGAGCAGTGTGTCTCGGGCGGCACTGGAGCCAGTGCGTCTGGTTCGCCGGCACGTCAGGCGGCTACGACGTCGCCGGCACCGCCGGCAGAGAGTCCAACGAGGGCGACGGCGCATCAGCAGGTGACGAGCGGAGTTCTGTCGCACAAGGCGCATCTGAAGGAGGATTACGATCCCAATGATTGTGCTGGCTGTGGGGAGCTGCTAAAGGAGGGTCAGGCACTGGTCGCCTTGGACAGGCAGTGGCATGTCTGGTGCTTCCGTTGCAAGGCCTGCAATGCGGTGCTCAATGGCGAGTATATGGGCAAGGATGCGGTGCCCTATTGCGAGAAGTGCTATCAGAAGAGCTTTGGCGTCAAGTGCGCCTATTGCAATCGCTTCATCAGCGGCAAGGTGCTCCAAGCCGGCGACAACCATCACTTCCATCCAACCTGTGCCCGCTGCACCAAGTGCGGCGATCCATTTGGCGATGGCGAGGAAATGTACCTGCAGGGAAGCGCCATTTGGCATCCACGCTGCGGACCCGGACCGTCCGAGTCCGGCATCATCCTTAATGGCAGCGGTGGGGGCAGGCCAGGTACCACCTCCGTCACGGGCGGTGCATCCAATGGCAACTTCACAGACACCGAGTGTGATCGCATGAGTTCAAGTGCTCTCAGCGACATGGTATGTAGGGAAAGATAGAGGAAGATTTAACACTCTGCTCCTGCTACTAATTCGAATGCAGCAATAAATACACAACCCACCAGAGATGTTCGAAATTGCAATCATATAACAATCAAATATTGCATTTATTCTGATTTTTAATTTCAATAACTTTACTTGATATGATTCGCTTATTTAGTAAAGTTTTAAAATGACAATCTAATTACATACAAATATTTGCTTTAATTTAATTTATAAAATCAAAATAAATTAATTAATTTTTGTCATAATCAAAAGTGCTGAAAATTTGTTTGTATATTTGCAATTTTAACAATCACAATTGAATAATGAACTTTTTATTTCTATCAAAAATGTTGAAAATCTTTTTGTATATTACGTGATTGCAATTTGTTGCAGCTCTGCACCCCAAACACACACACACACCACACAACAAACACACAAAAACACACTCGCAATCGAGACACAACCTCCCATTGCACCTTATGCAATTTATTATTATTTTATGATTTGTTTTTGCATTATTTTATTTGTTAACCTTGTTTTTGAGCTTGCGTTTGATTTTTCCGTTCGTTTTCAGTACATCCGCTCCAGAACACCGAGCTTTAATGGTTCACTTTATTCCTCTAGCCGCAAGGTTTGTTTTTTATTATAATTTTTATTTTTTATTATTATTTATAATTTTATTGAAATTAGCTTGATTAATCCCCATGCACCGCATGCAACACCAAACACATTGCTCCCAATTTAAAGACTAATCCTTGGATCTCTTGCAGCATTATCGCACTGTCAGTCCGGGTCTGATATTGCGGGAATATGGACGACCGATTGGCGAGGATATATCGCGCATTTATACCTACAGCTATCTGACAGATGCGCCTCACTATCTGCGCAAGCCAATCGATCCGTATGACAAGACACCGCTGTCTCCGCATTTCCATAGGCCCGCCTCCTATGCAACGACCAGTAATGCGGGCTCCGTTGCCGGCAGCCGTCCGCCATCGCGTCCTCATTCACGTACGCGTAGTGCCATGAAGGTCTTGGTGGATGCCATCCGCTCGGAGACGCCGCGACCCAAGAGTCCGGGTATGAACAACGAGGAACCGATTGAACTGTCGCATTATCCGGCGGCCAAGAAACCGCCACCAGGTGAGCAGCCCAAGATCGAAAGAGATGATTTCCCAGCACCGCCCTATCCCTATACGGATCCGGAGCGCAGGCGACGCTACAGTGACACCTACAAGGGTGTGCCCGTCTCGGATGACGATGATGAGGAGAACGAAAATGGCGAAAATGGCAAACGGACCAATGGCAAAGCCAAAAATGGCGAAGAGCAAATGTAAGACATAATTTTCATAATCATAATTAAAACTAAATCTCATTGAAATTCTAATCAAACAGACGGCTGCAACGCGAGGCTGAGCAGCTGGAGAAGCTCAACTCGGGCATTGGCTCGGTCATTGCAAAGGACCTCAAAGAGCAGGCCAAGTACAGGAAATGGAAGCAAAATAATCTAGATCCTCGTAATGCTTCACGAACGCCTTCAGCATCCAAGGAGCCGATATACAAGTTGAGGTAAGCTCAATAAATACCCACCGGGGGTCGCAAATGAGACTTGTGAATTAAAAAAAAAACCTGAAACATTTATCTGAATGAATGCGAATATTTCAGAATTTATTATTTTATTGTATTATTGTTTTTCATTTGTATTATATAAATTAATTTAAAACCATATATTTTATCTAAATAATAATGCTATGATATTATACCTTATTATAAATTTTTATTTCAAAATCATGGTAAAATTGCAATTTTCGATTTGTGATTTCAAAATTAAAATTTAAACGGCAAAAACCAAAAATATACAAATTCTAAAAATAAAAATCTTTATATTTTTGGTATTTTTAAATTCATTTTTTATTATTATTATTTTCACAATTTCATAATGCGATAATAAAATATAAATTATTTATGATTTTCTTTATAAAAATCATTATATAAGTTAGTTTTATTTTGACATCCGTACTTTAAATCATTATGATCGTTAGGATTCCTGATTTAAATGTACTTATCAAGTTAATTGCTTTCCTAATCTTGCTTAGATACGAATCACCCATTGGTGCCTCACCTTCACGCAATCTGGATCATCAGAAGCCCTTCTATGAGGATGAGATGTTTGATCGTTCAACCAGCTATCGCGGCTCCCTGGGCAAATCTCTGGGCAATGCGCCCAGCTACAATGGTAAAGATTTATTGTGCTAAGGAGAGAGCTAGAGTTAGAAAGAAAGTAACCTACTTCTAAGCGTGCAGAGAATTTATTGTTTTTGTTGTTATTTGCCAAAAATTGTGTATTATATTAAGCCCAATTACGTTTATAGCCATACATTCCTATCGCTCGCCGCCCAAGCCCGGATATGGATTTAAAACGACCACCTTGCCGCCCTACATACGCAACGGTTACAGCTCCGTAAGTGCTGAAATTCAGACTCTGCCTTAGCCATGGCCTTCTCCTTTGCCTGTTGTCTGTTTGGGCCATATTTGTAGCTTATAACCAAATCAATTTGTGTGGCGGTCGATTAATCTATTTACTTTTAGAATTATAAGCACTATCGTATGGTTTCAACTGTTTGTTGCTCACTTGATCAATTTGTCTTTTTCTCATATTGTACTTTAATTGCTGCTGCTGCTCCTGTTGCTGCTGGTGCTGGTCATGGCTCTAACTAACAACATAAACAAATTGTTATTAACTCAACTGGTTGGTCTGCTGCTTCATTGTGTTGTGCCTAACATTTTCGATTTCCAACTTATTCTGTGTGTTTGCCTATGCTACTCGTATTTGTTGCCATACCATATATAAACAAACACAACTAACACTACACTAACAACTCTGTACACTATACATCATCATACATCATTATAATAACATTTTGGCTCAGTGGTGAGCGCCCTGCGTCATGTGCCCAAACCCGGATACGGCTTGGCTCCACGCTCTCACACATTCAGTTCCACAACATCAGCCGCCGTCACGATGCATGGTGTCACTGTAAGAACGCTTTTGTTGTTGTAGTATAGTTTCTTTTTCGGTTATTTTTGTTAGCATCTCCTCTTAACTGGTTCAACTAAACACATTTCGTAGCAAAGCACTTTTTTAATTTCTTTGGTTTTGGCATGCATTCATCTTTTCTGATCATTAACTAATCGAGTTACTCTCTGCCATCCTATATAGGACTTTTCCTATGGAGGTCTGGGTGACAAGACACATAGCACAGATCTAAGCTGCGGCAAATCAGAGGGTAAGTCTGCTAATCAGGGACCGAACATAACAGTTATTGAACAAAAATTTAATTATTTCAGTTTATTTTTATATTTTATTTGATGTAGTTTATTTAGTTTATTTTATTTAAAGAATTTATAATACTAAGAATACCAAAATCGTAAATTTTTTTGAAAATTGATCCTGCCTAGAATCTAATATATGTTACTCCATGTATAATAACATATATATGTTTTTTCTCTCAGCTTCAGTTGATTCGATTACTGAGGGCGATAGACGTGCCCTAATGGGCGGAGATTTGCCGGCGTCAAGCACATATTCTGGCGCATTGTCCTATCATTATCCGCAGGCAGGACTCATCCGACGTAGTCTGCCCAACATGGCGCACTCGATGCTGGTGCACGAGCCTGCCAAAATTTATCCTTATCACATTTTGCTTATTACGAACTATCGTCTACCATCAGACGTTGATCGCTGCAACCTGGAGGTAAGTCTACAAAGCAATTGTTTTGACTGGTGATGTAAAAATGCTAAAAATGCGATGTCGATTTTAATCTACTTTAGCTCGAGTATTTTTTTGACTATCAGTCGAGTTCATTAAATCGATTTTTATGAAAAATCGAAAACTCAGCTCCAATTCTTCTCTATCACTTAAAATGTTTTCCCATTATTTCACACCTTGAGTCTTTTTCGAAAACTGTAAACTCTTATAGCTTCGCAATATTTTAACCAATTTCCTTGCGAATTGCATCACAATTGGAAAATTAATTTTTTTTTCATCAATGTCTATATTTTTCATTCGGTTCCGTTGAGGCATTTTCAAAAACTTCAAGCTGTTTTAACTTTGTCAAATCTTAAGCGATTTCCTTGCAAATTTAATGGAATTATATATTTTTCATTTACTTGATTAACTGCATATTGATTAATTAAATACTTCTCTATCTGTATCTGTTTGCAGCGTCATTTGTCAGACATCGAGTTCGAGCATATCTTGCAGTGCGCAAGATCGGAGTTTTATAGGCTGCCCCAGTGGAGGCGCAATGAGCTTAAGCGACGTGTGAAGCTCTTCTAATTGTTAAAGCCTGGATATTGTCCAGATCGGCTATTTGCGACGAAACCAAATTAAAACAATTACCTAAACATAAAAGGTTCTTAACTATTAAACAAATGGCAGCAAAGCAAAACAACAACCACAACAAAAAGAAAAGAAAATGATAAGAAAAAAAAAACTATGCTAATTTCACAGCCAGTTTTGAAACACGCTTTAAATATATATTTGAAACAAAATGTAAAAGAAAATAGTTACATTTGAAATAAGGACTGCAGCAATGGCAGCTCCAGTTTATTTTTTTAAGCATTAGTTGCGCTGATGACTATTTAAATTCTATAAGAAAACCAAAAACATGTACTAAAACCAAACTTCGGCATGTCGAAGTATAGATACCCTTGCAGTACTACATACTACATACTTGAAGCTATGTTCCTATCAAAAATCAATTTAAAAAAACAATTTCTGTCCGATCTTGTTCAGTTTGAGCTCCGGAATTTCTATCTTGACAGTTATGTGAGCTCTGCAGGGGTATCAAAATTGTATACAAATTTCAATAAGTTAAACTTTGGCAGTCCAAGGCATGTCCTGAATTGCATGAAAGCTTTTTATAAACAGTGGCTAATCCAGTTATAATGCATCAAAGAATGAGAAATGAATGTACCTACAAATAAATTCAAAAGATAAAGATGATAAACCAAGAGCAACAATTAGATGTGTGGCATTAAATATACGCTAAAAACTTGCAAGTTTTATTTATTACTATGTATTTTATTTATTTAAATAGAATATGTCAAAGAATAAACAAGATATAATAAAACAGGACAAAACGAAGCAACATCAAACGTTATTTCTTTTTTTTACAATACAATGTATTTTGTGTGCGGTGTCTCTGAAGTTACATAAATTCGTTGGCATTGTGCAGAGGATACAGGACACATCGCGTGACTGGAATGTAATTAGAAGTACATAAATATATATTGCTCTATGTTTCACAGTTTTTCCGAGATTCTCTTGCTGGAGGAGATTGCTTTGCACTAGTTTTGCTTTTGCAACGTGTCATCTGTGCGTAGATTGTACGTCAGCTGCGTCTTCATCACCGTCAAGCTGCTGCCGATGATCTGTTTGTGATAGATTTGTCGTGTGACAAAGCCGAGATCGTCATAGAAGTCACGTTCGCTTTCCTGCCACTCAGATATGGTGCACTCGAGGGAGGCGTAGCCGGCATTGACACAGTTCTTTGAGACCAGGTTAATCATTGGCTCCATGATCTTTTGAAGCGGATAGTTCTTAGCAACGGCAAAACGATATATCCAGGCCGCATTGTATACGGCATTATGATTCTTTACACTAATCGTGGCCACAATGCGTCGTCGAAATTTATTCTTGTAAGCCTCTTCAAATGGAACATTATCCATAAATATCTGATAACTAGCCTCGTTGGGTGCGCAGCGAAATATGAACGGTTCATAGCACTCGGCGACTAATGATTGTGACGGCTTCATCTATAAGATGGAAGTGCGTGTTTAGAATTCTTGGCAATCAGCCCTACTAATTACCCTCATTAGTTCCACAGCCTTGGCGTAAAAGGAGAAGTAGGTGCTCGTGAATAGAAAGAATATGCAGCCGGGTATTGTAAGGACGCAGAATAGCAGCGGCACTCCCAGAAAAATGAAAAATATGGCCCAAGTGATGACTATGAACTGCAGTGTTATCTGTAATTAAGATGGTCAGTATTAGGGCGAGGCTTTCAAGATCTATCCGCACTTGTGCATAGATAAGTCACGTAGAACCGAGCTGGGCTTCAGACTTACCTCTCGAAAACAGAAGATAAAGAATGATTTTGTCGAGAATGACATAATGTAATCCCGCACCAGCTCCTGGCATTTGAGCTCGTCATCTTCCCGGTAGTTGCGAATAACAATAAAAGGTTGCATCTGATGTCACTTTAATTGAATGTTTAAATGCCGAATACAAAACAAAATAAAAACATTAGCAAGCAGACAGGGCTGCCACCTTTCCCAGAAAAAATTCCCGATCTGGCAAGTCCAACCATGTTAAGTATTTTGTCAAGAGCAATAGCTTCAAAAAAATTAATTTTTTTTTTAAATTTTCTTATACTTTAAGTTGGAATTTTTTAAATTTTTTGCAGAATTTTTGTTAGAGCCTTGTCGAATTTCGGATATTTTTTAGATCTGTAACTTCTCTTTCAAACTTCTTTACAATGAACACCTTTATTTTTTCTAATTTTGAATTTTAAATTTTTTATCAAATTATTAATTTATGGCAAAGTTATTGCATTTGGCAATTTTCATTTTATTAAATGCAAGCAGTGCGACCACTAAACTGTCGATTGCGATGTATCCATATCGAATATTTGGTTTCCAGCAAGCAGTGCAATAAGTCAAGCCAATCTATCGATACTTTGCAGCGTGCTATCAAAAACAAAATCGGAATTCAAAATCAATTCATTTTGTGGTTTAAAATTATATAAATTTATTTAGTGAACAGTACATTGATAATTAATTATGTTTTTCAAATAAATCTGAGAATTGAGAAGTTGCCTCTATAATCTATTTCATGGTTTCAATCAAAGCCTTTAGTGCAGCCAGACCCTTTTCATTCTCATCCCAGCCAGGTGCCAATTTGCTACCATTCTCGTACCATCTCGTAATATTAGTGTACTTGCTAATGGGTAGGTTTGCTACTAGGAAAGTAGAAATAGTGGCCAAGATACAAATGTCGGCAACGGTGAAACTATCACCCGCCACATACTGTTTACCCTCAAGGAATGTGTTTAGGAAGTCCAGGGCTGTCTCAACCTTTTTGAATAGCTCTGGATCAACAGTCTTCTTTTGGAACTGTGGGTAGTAATAGTCTGCGAAAGACTTGTATAATGTTCCCATATCAAAGTACAAGCGTTGGTTCACAAGAGCACGTCGTTGGGGATCTTTGGGGTAAAGTGAGTCGTCCTTTCCGTACTTCTCGACCAGATATGTAAGAATGGCGCGAGACTCCCACAAAGTAAAGCCATTATCGACGAGAGTAGGAATGGTATGCTGAGGATTGATCTTTACAAATTCTGGTTTCAGTTGCTCCTCCTTAGCGACGTTTATCTCTTTTTTGTTAAATTCAAGACCAAGAGCCTTTCCTGTCATAAGAATGGCACGGCTAGTTCCAGCGAGAGGCGAATAATAAAGATCCATTTTAGTACTGAATTTCTTGCGAGTTGATCGGTTACTGTTTCTGTTTCGCAAGGAGACCCCCTTTATATACTCTGCTATGCATTGATAAGACCAACATATTTATTATCTCTCAGTATTGCCTTCATATAATTCGGTCGGGCATTATATTCAATACGATAAGATTGTGGATTTGTGAAAGTTCATCATTACAATAAATAAGTTTTTTTTTTTTGTATAATTAAAATGTTCTAGAACTGTTTCAAATTAATGAAATGCTGTAATAATAATTAACATAATCCAAAGTCCATGTTAGATTCTGAAGTCAAAAACAAGAAATTTGGAACTCATAAATAAGTACAGATAAACACACTCTTTAATATTTGATATGTTTGTTAATAGTATAAACGAGTTGTTTTTATGTGTTCCCTATGATAGGAGACACTATCATAGGAAATATTATATTGAATAAATTCCAGTAATAAGAGTTTTTAGATCACTCTATTGGAAATTAAGTCAATATGTATCAAGCAAGGTAAAATACTTTTTACCAAATAGTTAAGGTAGAATAATCCATGATAAAATAAGTAATAAATAAGTAAGTTTTGGATAAGCATTTTTTTGCGCGGCGTCTTATAACAAAGGGCCAAGGGCTGCCACCCAAATAAATTTTCCGATCTGGCAAAATGTACCACTTTAGGTAATATTTTCAAAAAAAAAAAAATAATGACTAAAATTAAATAATAAAAATAAAAGTGAGGAGCAAATTGCTAACGAAGAGTAACGTCGTAAAAATTTTTGACTTAAAATATACCAGAACATCTGCTAGCTAATAAATACTGCATCAGTAATAATTAGAACGCGTTATTGGTCGAGTGCGGCCACACTGAAAAATGTAAATTTAAGTATATTAAAATTTCAAAAATTTAAAATTCGAAAATAGAAAAAGTCAAGGAAAGCATTTTAATAAAGCTTCGAGGTTTGTCACCCCGAGGAAATAGAAGTTACAAATTTAATTCTAAAAAAAAATATCAAAAAATCGACAAAATTCTAACAAAAATTCTTTAAAAATTAAAAAAAAATTCTAGCTTAAAAATCAAGAAATTGTCAGAAAAAGGTAAACAACTTTAAAGTTACCAATTTTTACATTTGACCCAAAATTGTACATGATGCCTGATCGGAAAATTTTGCAGGGTGGCAGCCTTTGGACCGGGTGGCAACCACGCAGTAAATATATATTTTGCCGCATTCGCGTTTTACGTTCTGATTTTTATCATTTTAACTCAGATATTATCCTGATTCTGTGAAAATGGAAGACGGCCACATGAGGGAAAAATGTACAGCTTTAGAACATGGATCGCAGGAACAGCAGCGACAATTTATTTGCGGCGTTATCGAGGGTTTTTACGGCCGACCATGGACAACCGAGCAGCGAAAAGATTTGTTTCGCAAATTAAAGAAACTGGGCATGGACTCGTATATGTATGCTCCCAAAGATGACTACAAGCATAGAGCATACTGGCGAGAACTCTATACGGTTGAAGAAGCAGACCACTTATCAAGTACTTATTATTTAATGCTTGTATGGTTTGTTATTTAAGTTACAATTTAATTTGTTTTATTTTTCGCAGGTCTGATTTCAGCCGCTAAGGAGGCGGGCATTGTGTTCTATTATGCATTATCGCCGGGTTTGGATATGACTTACAGTAGCCAGAAAGAAATTGCTACGCTGAAACGTAAACTGGATCAAGTTTCACAATTCGGTTGTGAGGCTTACGCATTGTTATTTGACGATATTGAGTCGGAGCTGTCGAAGGCAGACAAGGAAGTGTTCCAAACATTCGCCAATGCCCAAGTTTCGGTTACCAATGAAATCTATACGCATTTAAATGATCCAAAGTTCCTCTTCTGTCCGACTCAGTACTGTGCGTCACGCGCTGTTCCAAGCGTT
This sequence comes from Drosophila innubila, assembly GCF_004354385.1. Taxonomy (NCBI): domain Eukaryota; kingdom Metazoa; phylum Arthropoda; class Insecta; order Diptera; family Drosophilidae; genus Drosophila; species Drosophila innubila. The sequence continues at coordinate 10,139,798 of NW_022995380.1, forward strand.
GTCGATTCGGAATACCTGAATACATTGGGCTCCAAGCTGAACAATGAAATTGACATTTTGTGGACGGGCGACAAAGTGATATCCAAGATTATAACTATTGAATCAATACGGGAAATAACTGAAATTCTTCGTCGCCCGCCTGTTATTTGGGATAATCTGCATGCGAATGATTATGATCAGAAACGTGTATTTCTCGGTCCATACACGGGTCGCTCGCCAGAGTTGATACCTTATCTACGTGGTGTAATGACTAATCCAAATTGTGAGTTTTATGGTAATTTTATTGCCATACATACGTTGGCGTTTTGGTCGCGTTGCAGCATGGATTCGAAAATGAACAGCTCGATGAGTGCCGATATCAAGCTGGAGACAGAGAACGAGGACGATTTACCCGTCGAGTGTCTCTCGAAGAACGTATATCATCCACGTTTAGCTCTCAAGTAAGATATACTTTTACTCTGACTTTTTTTATATTTATTATTAATTAATTATTGTCTTCTTGCATATAGAAACGCGATAACGGAATGGTTGCCAGAATTCTTTGTAGAAAAGGAAGCATTTGGACCGATTACCAAGCCGCAGCCTCAAGTGGAAATGGTGATGCCGATTATCCCTATAATACCGTCGATCAACACCTGCATGAGTCTCACAACCACAACAACAACGTCGACCAACACACGGACGGTGCCTGAGGTGAACACCACTCAGCTGCAAGCGCTGGCTGATGTGTGCAGCACAGTTAGCTCCACGTTAACGCCCATCTCTAATCCAGTGATGAACTCTTTGGTATCACCGACTAAAGTTGTAACAAATGATGATATCATAAATCACATACCGACAACGGTTGCATCGAATATTGAGCTACCCGAAAAGATTCCAATTTCTATTGTGCCAGTGCCCATTATGGAAGCTAAGAACGTTGAAGAAACCATCGAGTTAAAATGCGATATATTTGATCCTGCTAAGAATACTGAGGCTGCCATTGAAGCAATTGAAAATCAATCATGTAAAACGGAAATTTCGCCTGTCGTTGAAGATATCCCTTTAGATGAGAAGAGGGAACAAATTAATAATTTGAGCGTAGAGACAATGCTAGATGAGAATAGTCTGAGTCCATTGAGCGCGGGCGTCAATGAACCCATGGAATGCAGCAGCATCAACTCGCAGATTTCACCAAAGGAAGCTATTAAGTTGGTCGCTGATGATGTGATCATGGAAGATTCGGCAAACGATATAAATGTGAGTTTCATCAGCCAACTACAAATAAGAAATTTACAATATTTAACTTTATTGCAGAGCATGCATGTGGAGAGCCCGTCATCATCGCCAGTCTCCAGTGACGAAATGCACGACGAGGATGAACTGGAGGCCAAGTAAGCGTTATACATATTTAACTCAACTCCAGTATTAAGTATTTATTTATTGATTTTCAGATCAACAGCTACCCGGACTAAGATAAATTTCGAAGACTTAAACCTCCTTTGTGATCTATTCTATTTACCCTTTGAGCATGGAAGTCGTGGCCTCAAGTTGCTCAGCGAGTTTCAATGGCTTAAAATCAATTGCAATGTAATGCTTCAGATTGGCGCCAGTGGCAGTGGTGATGCTGTTAAACCAATCAAGCCCGAAGTGAGCGAATGGTTACAGCGCAGCGAGGGATTTGCCAAACTTTGTGCGGGCATTCAAGAACTGCTGATCAAAATTGCCGACTGTGAGAACAAGGAAATTAGCCATGATTTGTATTCATATGTGTGGGACATCTCTGGTGCCCTGTCGCTACTTAATGGTTTTGTCAAGTGGCTGGCATTGGGTCACTTTCCTCCAAATATGTCCTCATACACCGAGGGCAGCTATACATGTAAGTGCAGAGTCCTAATCCTAAATTTGAAGACCGTTTTATAATTGTGGACACTTTTTTTCCAGGGTTTAGTAAAGGCTGGAAAGAGGCTTTCATGTCTGGAGATCAGGAACCGTGGGTTTTTCGCGGTGGACTGTCTGCTGATTTGCAGCGCCTAATGCCTGTGGATTCTGGAAACGATTTGTTTGTATACAAGTTACCTGAGCAGCCCACAGCCAACTATTATCAACTAAGACCATATCGAAGCTCAGATGAACCTCAAATTAACAAGATCTGTACGCGCACGTATATGCAGTGGCATAGCAATGAGGATGATGATGAGATTCTACTGCCTGCTCACTTGGCTGACATCGTTGCTGACGCCGTGGTGGGCGCACACTTAACTCTTCAGCCGGAGTTTTGTGTTGTGGCGTACGACAATACCGACAGCATTGTTGGCTATGCCTGCGGTGCCTTGGATGTGAACGTTTTTCAACGTAATATAGATATTTGCTGGCTCCCTGAGCTGCGCGAGAAATATCCTAGGACTTTGTTGGAAACTGAAGACGATGGCAACTCAAAAGCACATAAGATGATAGAGGGATTCGTGGAAAGGTTCCACAACTGTGCTGCAGTATGCCCCTCGGAAGTGTTCGGCTCCTTCCCAGCGATCTTAAGCGCCGCAACTCTGAGGGAGGCGGAGCAGCAAGACAATGGTATCGTTAAGCGACTTCTAACCGTCTTGCTGGCAGCACTTCGCGCCAATGGATGTTTTGGTGTGCACGTCTGTGTACCCGAGCAGGACACTGAGCAGATGAGCTTCTACTCTAAGATTGGATTTATTGAGGTTTATCGCAACGAGATCAGTAAGTGCATTTATTTGGGACGACGATTCTAGCAGTCGAGACTTAGGTCTCGCATTCTTGTGCTCAAGCCGCCTTGCTCGGTTCTTTAGGCAATATGAAGAGAGCTTTTCAGCAACTGCCACAAACTTTATCATTGCCTTTGCTGCTGTCTTTTGATCTACATGGTTTCCTTATAATCGGTTCGATAAACTCAATATCTGTCTGTATGTGAGAATTTTTTATGTATGTGCATTAATCGTTGTGTCTCTCATTGGTAACTTTCTTTTGTATTATCGTGTATCTCCTTTTATAATCTACTAGTATTGACCAATCAGTTTAGGGTACTCCGGAATGCGTATGCCGACTGTCCATTATTTAGCATTTAACTTAAGATACATACATAGTTTCTCTATGCACAGTAAGCAATAAAACATAACTAAATATTAAATATTTTAATGGATATTATCAACTATTATCTGCATGGCGGGTTTGTTTGCTTAGATCATAGAACCAGACTGTATTTACTCCATCCTCGATGATACGCTCCGGTTCCAGTTGCGGCAAGGGAAAGCGGCAGGCAATAATCTTGGCATTGTGCGGACATTCTGCAATCAGTTTGTGCTCCAGATCCTGCATCATTTGCTCCACGCCAAATATAACCACATAATTGTAATCTTTAATATTAAACTTCCAGAGATCACGGCGAAAGAAGCGGGATTGCTTTCCAACGCCGTGACGTAGTGCAGCCAACCGGGAGTAGTAGACCAACCATGGATTAAGCTCTACACCATCCGTTTTCAAGGCTTTAACATGCTGTGCCGCCGCTAGAAAAGATTACGTAAGTGACGACGGGGCGATCGCAAAGACAAACTTATAACTTACCAACAACGATGCGTCCGTCTCCAGAGCCAATATCTAGAAGTTTTCCGCTGGCATTCTTGGGCAAGAAACTCAGTACGTTATGTATTTGCTCTGTTGTTGCCGGCACATAAGGAAGACAGAATTTTCGGAACGCGGGAGCTACAAATGAAGCACAGACAATGGACAATCCGATACCGACACCACCAGTTAAGCCGATTAAAAGTTTTCCACCTGTCGACATGCCAGACTTTTTAACAGTATTTTGAGCACTTTCATTTAAAATCTCCATGACCAGATATCTTTTCTAAATTTCCAAATTCGCACAACAAAACACAGCTGATTGGTTTAATTTTTTACATATAGTAGCAATGCTGCCAACTTTTTCAAAGAATGCCAAAACAAAAAACGCGCTGGCAGCCTTGTTTCGCAGAATTAGACCATTTTTATATTTTGAACAAATTTTTCTATTTCTCTAAAATTTAATTTAGAATTTAAGAATATTTTTAGAATTTTGTCGAATTTTTGGATTAATTTAAGTTATACACATCGAACTCCCAAAATTTCTAAAAATTATTATCTTTATTTAATTTCGAATACAAATTTTCATTAAATTACCAAAAGGTGGAGCCACAATAAGCTGGGAACGGGCGAAGAACTGTGGCGGTCGGTCGATAGAATAGTATAAAATCGGTCAGTCTTGCAATATATATTTCTTGTGTACAGCATTGCGGGTACACACTTATAGTAGAGATGTGGCAACACTTTTTTCAGTCGTAGCTTCCTATTACAATTTTCGTCGGGATTTTGTGTGTTTTTCGTCGAAAACTAAAATAAAAACGAATATTGATTGAATATTGCGGAGCAATAAAGTAGTTTAACGTTAGACGTACTAAGTTGTATGTGCGCCGTGTGTGAATTTACATAAACGTTAAAATGGCGAACGTAAGGGACAGCGACACATCACTGTGGCTGCATAATAAACTGGGCACATCAAATGATTCGTGGATAAATGGTTCAATATGCTCGCAATTAAACAAAGAGGTTTTGCGCAACATAAAAGAGTGTTTTCCCGATTTGCAAACACAAGTGAAACTGAAATTACTGCTCAGTTTTCTGCATATTCCGCGCCGTCTGGTCGAAGAGGTAAAATCTCGTTGGTGTAATATGGAAATAAAATGAGAAAAAAAAGTACACTAGTATGTACACGCACATCCACACACACATGCTCAGTTACAGGCATACATGCTGGATTTGCGTTGGTGAAGTGTATTCAGTTTATGGGTGCTGCAGACCTTAAAATGCAAAGAAATCTGTTAATGTCCGTGAAATGTAAAATGTCAAATATATTTCAATGTGTTTTTCAAGCACTCGTATACGTATTATCTGTATCAATTGATACATACAAGTGTTAAGTGTTCTTGTATTCTGACCATAGAAATCAGAAATATTTCCCGCCACTTCTGCGCGAACGACTTGTGTGGATGTGTGTGCGTGTGACAATTCGGTGATGGTGTTTTTTTGTGTGTGTTTGTGTATGCATGTTGCTGTGAGTGTGCGTGTGGCCAGTGGGCGTAAAGCGGGTGGTCAACACAAATCTGTTGAATACACATGCCATCATTTCTAATCAAATCAAATTTAATTTCGATATAATAAATTCATGTTTCTGAACTGCTACCATGTGAAAATTGCTTTAACAACAATGTATTCGATCTCAATGTGATTTGTTTGGCTAAAATGTCGAACTACCTAAAAAAAAACCTGTTTCAAGTTAATAATATATCAATAGGAATTACTATCGAAGCATTGATATATGTTGTTGTTTTATGTTGAACACACAAAAGTGAAGGCATTTTGTTGATTTTATGGATTTTTTTTAAGTGCATTTCGGGTTGAGAATATTAAGTCATATTTTTTTCTTCATTCGCAGTGGAAAAGCGAGTTGGAGGAGGTTATCGAAGTTGCGGGCCTTGACTCGGAATTATGGGTCTCCATGCTGGCGGAGACGATGAAAACGTTTCCGGCGACCAGCTCGTTGAATACAGAAATCTCCGATTACGAGGATACGCGACCCATATTCACCGACATGGTCAATGATTTGCGTAAATTGGTCAATAAACACTCAGATTTGGGCATGCTGCCACTGGAGTGTCAATATTTAAACAAAAATGCCCTAATCTCGGTGGTAAGTAAAGAAATTGAGATTGAGATTAAAAACAATCGCAAACACACACCTACAACTGTGGTAATATTTGAAATTCAACAGGTTGGACAACAACCGGCTGCAGTAAAACATTTCACGCTCAAACGGAAACCCAAGAGCGCCCAGCTGCGAACGGAGTTGCTGCACAAATCGGCAGATGCGCAATCCTCGCTAAAGAAGTCGTCGGCGCCAACTATACCATTGCGGTCGAGGGGAATGCCGCGCAAGATGACGGACACGACGCCACTGAAGGGCATACCCTCACGTATGCCCACTACGGGCTTCCGTTCGCCTAGTGTGCCGGGAAATGCGCAGCGACCAAATCTCAGTCGTACACCTGCCGGCCGCAAGGATGGCGGCATCAAGATACTCGAATTCACAGAGCAGCCGTTGGGTTATGCGGCAGCCAAGAAACGCAAGCGCGAGCAACAATTGGAGGAGCAGCAAAAGAAGCAGGAACAGAAGCAACAGGCAGCCGCCGCCGCTGCTGCAGCTGCTGCTGCCTCTAATAATAACACCGACAGTCCACCCGCGGATGCTGTGGCGAATTCCAGTGGTGGTGAGACGCCAACCACACCCACTTCGGCTAACAATAGCTTTGAAATCAAATTGGAGCCGCAGTTGAATCAGAGCAGCGGCAGTTTGGAGGAACAACCGGATGAAGATTTCAAGACGCCAGAGTTGGTCGCCAAGACGTTGAAGCCGGAGACGCCAGAGACTCCAGAATATGCGGCTGCCACGCTTCAGTTTGCGCAGACGACCACAGCTGCTGCCCCAACGCCCACAAGAGTGGCAGTCAAGGCCGAATCTAAAGCGAAGACACCTAAGGCGGCCAAGGTGAATAATAACAACAACAATAACAGCTACCATAATACGCCCAAGCGAATCAAGCAGGAGATTGAGATCAAGAGCGAGGAGATTATTGTGCCAGCCAATATTAAAGTGGAAAAGATTGATCCTCCTGCGTTGACCCCGCCTACACGTACCACGCAGACGCAGGCAACAGCAGCAACAGCCACGCCCGCAACAACTACTCAGCAGCGCATCGTTATTCAACAGCAGCCGGCACAGCGTACTCCACATTTACTAATACGCAGCACCCCGCAGCCAAAGCGGCCATACACCAACAACAACAACGGCACAGTTGCTGCCACAACAACAGCGATAGCGACAACAACCGTTGGCAATACCACCATCAAAATGGAGAAGTTAGACATCAAGCCCATGCTGCAAGGAGTGGCATCAACCAGCGCACCAAATACCAGCACTAGCACCACAACCACCACAATATTGACACCGCAACAATTGAGGCAGGCTGCCAGTCCGTTGGCCAATCTGCCAAACAATATCTCCGTGAAGATAACATCGGCAAAGGCCAAGGCCGCAGCAGCCGCGTCGACAGGCAACGGCGCCAGCAGCAGCGGAACTCAGGCAACGCCACCGCAGCAGCAGCAACAACAACAACAACAGCAACCCATACTAATCAATAGCTCCACGCCCGTCATATTGGCGTCCTCGCCAAGTACACAGCGTGCGGTAAGTATGCTTAATTATTGATAAACATATGTGCTGTCACTAATATATGCTTGATTGCAGAAACCAATTGTTGCATCCACCAGTGCAACAACTACAACAACTATACCGTCGCAGGCTATTAAGACGATGCCACTCAGTCAGCTGAAGACAGCAGCCAACAGTGGACCGGTCATCATTTCACAGACCATCATTCAACCGGCAAAGCGAGCCCAACAACAACAGCAACAGCAGCAGCAACAACAGCAGCAGCAACAACAGCAACAGGCAGCAACATCAAGTGCTGCAGCAGCAGCAGCTCAGCAACAGCAGATGCAGCAGCAACAGTTGATTACATCCTCGTCGCAGCCAACACAGCAAACAACAACGCAGTACATTCTGGCTGCACCGCAGCCGCAACAACAACACCAACAACAACAACTACCCACGTTGACCTCATTCACACAGACGCGTGCGACTCCACAGACGACGACGCTTTACCAGACCTCAGCTGGCAGCAGCAGTGGCCAGACGCCGACTAAGATACTGCTGAAGACGACGGGAGCATCGGGTGTGGTAATGACACCACTGCGACAGCATCAACCGGCCTTACCGGTGGTATCCAACAACCCGCCGCCACTTGTGGCCACCACAGCAGCTGTGGGTCCTGGTCAGCAAACTCTCAACATACAGAACGTGCAGCTGCCTAATCGGCCAGTCACCATCCAGCCAGCTTCACAGGCTGCCCAGCAACAGCATCTGCAGGCACAGCTGCAGCAACAGCAGCCGCATCCGCAGCACACTATTGTGGCAAACACTACGGCCACCCAACAGCCAAAACTATCGCAGGTTCTCATGCAACCAGGAGGTACCATTGCTGGAAGCACGTTGAATGTGTCGCCTACGGCCGCTAAAAATAAGACCATCATACTCACTCAAAAGGGCGTCATCCTACGCAACATTGGTGGCGATATGTACCAGCAGATACCTATAAGTAATGTGGGCAGTCTTCCAGGACTTGGCACCACGCTCGTGACAACAACGGCGGCTGGACCGCCCAGCCTGGTCAAGACCACGGCATCAACGAGCGCCCAGCCACAAACCATACAATTGCAACAGCAGCAGAACGCGCAGTCTGGCAAACAGATGATACCCACGCTAATACCAACTAATCAACACGGCCAACACGTTATCGTCCAACAGCAGACGCCAACGAGTGTCATTGGCAATGTAAGTGCAACGGCAGCATGATGAAAACATAACTAATTGAAAGTGAAAGGCAACTCAAAATTATAGTTTAATCTGTTTTCTTAAAAGTAAATAATTCATTTAAACGTACAGTACAAGAAGAGTAGAGTTCTTGCTCAGCTCAAAAAAGATTCATTAACCACAATTTCAGTTTAGACTCCCTCTTTTAAAGTATTAATCATTCCACTCAGTTAGATACACCGGTAGTTGTGCCTGTTTTGTTTCGGGCAGATATAGGGCTTTTAAAGAGCAAGTGAAAACCGAAACAGGTCTGATAGATAGGTATCTTATAGTTGGGGACTTGACTATACCGTCTTTGTTTTATTTTAACCTTATTATTAAATTGAACCATATTAATGACACTTGCAATTTCAGTCTGCACAGCAAACTATTATACGGCCAGTCATTACGAATGTTAGTGGAGGATTGACCACGTTGCCGCAGGGCCTGACGCTGATACAACGGCCAGGCCAACAGCCGCAGCTGGTGCAGGTGCAGGCGGCGCCGAGCAGCACACAGCGTACGATTATTACGCAGTCGGCTGCGTCGGCGCCGCAGCAGCAGCCGCGCCAGCAGCAGCAACAGATTTTGGTACAGCATAAGCCGGCACTGCAGCAGCGTTTGGTCACCTCGACGAGCACAGCTGGCGCACAGCTGCAACAAGGCAACAATACGGCCATTCCCCGCACAGTTCAAGTGCAGGTCACTCAGCAACAAACGCCACAGCAGACGAACGCGCCGGCGACACAGCAACAGCAACAACAAACACAGCAAGCGCCACAGAGGCGAGGACTTTCGCTTTCGGTAAGAATGGTTTACTTAATTGGTTGTTGTCTATGTTATTTAATGGGAATCTAGATGGAATAAGTTGTTAAATTTGTTATATTCAATGTCTAAAACATATATTAATAATAATGTAAACATCTATCATTTAGAACGAGCACGTGCACAAGGCGCATGAGATGTTCCGTAAAGCAAATCGTGTGTCTCGACCCGACAAAGCGCTCATCTTGGGATTCATGGCGGGATTGCGTGAGAATCCGCGACCCAATACAGAAAATGTTTTAGTCATTAAACTGGGCGAAACAGAGGTAAGATATTCATTGCCAATAGGCTTCAACATATTCTTATAATTATCTTTTTTATGTATAGGAAAAAGTGCAACAAGAGGATGGTAACACGGCACTGTGCCTGGTTGAGTCGCACATCCGTTTGGATTACAACACAGGCGAATGGAAGACATTCCAGAACTACAGGCTAATGGATCAGAGTGCGGCCTCATAGTCCACAAGGGTCATACGCATAGTGCGCAAGTAGGCAACTTAGTCTTGCTTGTGTCGTATGCGTATCTTCCCTCCATGTGCTATGCTTATGTTTAGGCTGATTCTGGACTTTATTTGTCATCCGTTTTGCGTGGCCAACAAACAGCATACAGCTTCGTTAATTAGGCAACTAATCACCTTTTTCCAGATGCAAATGTTGGAAAAATATAATGAACTAAAAAACAATTAACGTAAATTAGTAGTTGTACAGTTTTAAGTATATATATATATAGTATATGCTATTGCTTAAAATGTTTAATAATCATGCCACAAACACATAAACACACATACACTGAGGCACAAGCAGATATATTTATATATGTATATGAATATATGTTTTCAAGCCATCACTCAGCTTTGATTGCACGCTTGACTGGAGGGCAAAAAAAAAAGAAATGGTCGTGACAACTGCAAACGATCGTACACATTCACACACCCCATACACATACACACCCATACATACAAAATACACACTTATATAAATAAATATATATATATATATATAAATATATATATAATTATTTGTGTATGCACATACATTATATGTGCAAGTACATATTATATACTTAGCATTATGTAATTAGTTCGCAAGTTAAAAACAAGAAGATTTATAATTAATTTAGCAAGAAGCATTAATATTTGGAGCTACGAAAAGCGCTCATTATTAATTAAAAAAAAGCAAATTTATTAAATATTATGAATATATAAATGCATGTAATTACAAAAATTGGTAAAAGCAACCGCAGCAAAAGTTAACTGTAATCATAAAAATGTGTAATAGAACTAGAATAAACCAACCATATTAATGGCTTTAATGTTTAAATCTTGTCGTCAACTCCTTGGAAAAGCTGCAGCAATTACACAAATCGAAATGTTGTAGTTGTTTTTGCGGTTGGAATTATCAAAGTCAAATAACAGTCACGTTATTTATTGTTAATTATTTTATTTTGTTGTTTTGTTTAAAAGCTTGAAAATAGTAAACATAAATTGATGAAATTACATTATACGACTTCTTTCCAGTAAACAATCGCTCGAAGTTCGTCGGGCGCATCTCCAAACGGTCGGCTGCCGTCGGAACTGACGAATTCATTGGCTTGATAGCTGAGCAGCATTTTGTATTGATTGACATTGGCCAACTGTTGGGTCAGTGGGCTTGTATTGATCGTGAATATTCCGGCGAACTTCTTTTCACGTGCCACTCGCATGACTTCGCGCTCCATGTAGTGCATGCAGGCAATGTTCTCGCGAGGATTCAGTTCCTTTGCGGTGACCATCGTAGAGGACTGCAGTATTTGATTTAGTCCCTTGGGGAAGTAGTTGTCGCTGTAAAGGAGTTTAGCTCAGCCTATGGCTTGTCCCTTATACTGCTTATTTCTTACCGTAAGGGCCCCATACAGAATTCAATTAATTCATAGAGAAACAAAAGCTTCGATTTGACGTTCATTTTGGGTTTATTGCGGGCATCAAAGTTCAAGGCGGTGCCAATGATGCGGTCCGTGTTACGATCGTATATTACTAAGCTCAGATCTCGCTCCACTGTAGCATTCCACATATCCTGCAGGAGGAAAAAAATTATAAAAATGATTTGAATTGATAAAGAAACCGTAAATAAGGGTGGTAAAATGTAAGCTAAAATGACTAGTTCCCACCTGCGACCGCCACCATCCCACTACTACAGGACGCTTCGGTATTTAATTCTCTGACTAAATTATCCCGGTTTTGCCTGCATCTAGGCGCGCCTAAGCATAGTTATTGTACAAAAACTGATGCAACCTCGCCATAAAATGGTAGTAGAAGAGGTAGAGCGCAGTGCAACTACATACGTTTTCCCTTCGCCAAATATATTTTTTTTTGTAATTAGCGTAATAAAACTTTTTTAAATATTTAACAATGTTGTTTAAAAGACGAAAAACTATTAAAATGTATATTACGGACAAAAAAAATTAATTTATTTTTTTAATTTTACATGCAAAATATGCGCAGAAAATATTTTTCAACTTTGACGGACAAGCCTGAGTTACACATCAATCACCCTGTGTAAGCTTGAGAAATTTTCTATCAAATGCTTTTTGAATTATGAAAATATCTTCACTGGTTCAAAAGATATGATTCTTGCAACGCAAAATGAGAAATGGCCCCACTGTGCGCTGTGTGAAAATGACAACTAGTGTTCTTGGCACAGCGCTGTGAAGCACATTTTAAGTGACGTCAATGTGAACACTTTGACTAGTTCCTAAACAGTTGTTTTCTTAGTATTAAATTTAATTTTAGCTTATTCTGCCTATAAGTTATTTATTTATTTATTTATGCACAACTAAAAGCAGTCGTCAAAGAAAAAATTACCAAGTATTAAAATTAAGTTAAAGATTACAAATACAAATAAAATTAAATATAAATTATGAACTGTAAAGAAAAAAAAATTAAAGTTAGATTTGGGGTAAGCAAAAATTATAAATGATGCAATATTTGTTGCAAGGATGGGGGAAACCCAGGAAAACCCAATCAGATCAATAAAGATTAGTATTGTTAATAATAATAGAATGAATGTTAGGCTAGTATAAGGTAACATAACAAGTTATTAGTATTAGTAAGGTCAGGGATTTAACGATAGATATTGGAAAAGTGCGGATTTTAGGGAAGGGAGAGGAACATGCATGAACAGTATTCCAGGATGTGAAGAACTAAAGAGACGTAAAGGAGTTTAGTGGTGAAAGTATCATTAAACTCTTTCGACCAACATTAAATAAAACCAAGTACTCCTTTGGCGTAATTAACTATAGTGGAGATGTGCAAATTGAAGCATTATTTGCAATCAAATAAAACTCCAAGATCCTTTACAGATTCTATACGTTGCAAAGGGGTATTGTCAATTGTACAAGAACCTAAATAGGGCCTAGTACGTGTAAATGTCATGAACATACACTTTGAACAATTGAGATGCAACTTATTGGCCGAGCACCATAGTTGCATATCGTCATAGGTCTTGCGGACGATTATAAGAAGGGGATCAGTGTATGAAAAGATAAGCCTTACATCATCCGCATGCATTAAAGTATATGAACAGAGTAAAAAATAAAGGTCCCAAGTGACTACCTTGAGGTACACCAGAAGTAACGTGAACCAAACTCGAAATGATTGACCTAAGAACCCCAACGTACAAAGGCGGGAGGGAAACCTATGCAATTAAGTTTGTAAAGTAAGAGGTCATGGTTCACAGAGTCAAATGCTTTACTGAAGTCAGTGTATATGACATCAGTTTGCTTTTTCTCTGAAAATGCATCATTTACCAAGGAGGTAAATTCAAGCAAGTTGGTCGTAGTGGACCGACCCTTAATAAAGCCGTGTTGTGCAGGGGAAATAATCGTTTTACAGAGATGCTGCAAAGAAGAAACAAGGATTTTTTCAAATAATTTAGGAATGGCTGATAGCTTTGCAATGCCTCTGTAGTTCGAAATATCAGACTTAGCACCTTTTTTGTGAAGGGGAATGATATAAGATCCTTTCCAAAGATATGAAAAGATTCAAGATTCAAGACAACTAGGCATGTTGTCTGGCCCAGGAATGAAAGAAGATATTAAAGAGCTAATAGAAGAGATTATAGTGTTATAAGAAATAGAGGGAGCAAACATAGTGTTTAAATGAAAAATAGAATAAGGATAAGATGAGTTGGAAGTGGGGATTGGAGAATAGGTGATTTGAAAAAAGTTAGAAAATAGTTCAGCGACTGCAGAGTCGTTGCTGGCATTATCTATCCCATAAAAAAAAGAGGAAGGTAAACTGGGGGATTTACGCTTCAAGTTAACAAATTTGTAAAATTGTTTAGGGTCACGGGAAAACTGTGATGGGTTTACAGAATGATAATTATCATTGGCAATTTAAAAATATTCATCCAATATCACCTTTTGCTTCTTTAGGGAATCATTTTCAAGATCACATTAATTTTAATATTATAAAATGTACATTAAATCCATTTCAAAACACAAGAACTGCCAAAATAACATAGTGAGTCGTGCCACAGTGTCCCAAAAGAACCAACTTGCTCGATATGCTTGGCAAGGGAAAAAAGGGTTCATTTGAGATGGATCCACTAAAACAGCTGTCAAACTATTTTCTGTCAAATCCGTGCCAGCCTCTGGCACAAAAAATATGAGGCACGGAAAGACACCTGTGTTCACATTGAAAGTGACACATTTTTGTGCCACTTGAATTTTATGTCACATCATTTGTGTTTACATTGTTCCGTGCCACTGTGGCTGTCAAATATGACTCTCCGTGCCCCGATGTGAATCCACCTAGTTTTCTGTGCCATATTATTTTTCTCCATCTTTGATTTTCTTGTAGTAATATGTAATGTAGCAAATGTTCCATATAAGCTATATATATTGCTTACGTCACTAGCGCGAGCTGCCGTCCGCAACGAAAACAATATATGACACTAAATATGTATATAATATGGAAAGATTGAAGTGCTTACATTAAGAAGATCACTGTAATCTGTGGAAAGAAGGCCCGGCTTAAGCCACTGATCCAAGTCGCCCTTGTTGTATAAACTAGACACAACAATGCTGCAAAAGAGAAATAAAATATTAAAGCAATCCTGGACTTGCAGTTAATTCAAGAGGAGTACTTACTCAATGACTTCTTGACGATGTTCCAGCCGCAAAGGAACGGCTTCCATTTTGAGATGTGGGCATGCATTAAGTGTTTCCTCCTCCAACTGAACGGCACTGCGATTAGCGGACATCTTCTCAATGATCTCACCCAGATTCTTGGCCGCGATAAATTCGGATATGCCAATGTTGTAGCCCTTTTCCCGCAGCAACGTGACGGTAAATATGGAATTGAGTGAGTTGCCACCCAGCTCATAGAAGTTGCTGCGAGGTGACAAGCTGGCGCGAGTGGAGCGTCCAATGACACCACCCACCGTCTCGAAGAGATCGCGTGCAGTTAGCTTGAGTTCTTCGGGTACCTCGGAGTAGTCAAAGTCCAGCACAATACTCGAGTCACCCTCATTGTTGTTCGCCGTCTCGTAGGTCTTAAGCAGAGCTTGACGATCCACCTTGCCATTGACCAAGAGAGGCACATGCTCCACAATAATAACCTGCGGAGTCATATAGTCAGCCAGCTTGTCCTTGAGCCGACCTTCGAGCTGCATCTCCGTCACCATAGGAGCATCATCGCGTAGCTTGACAAATGCCAAGATGGCCTGGTCCACATGTCCAGCATGATAGCAAAGCACAATGGCTTTCTCCACCAGCGGTAATTCGGCAACGTTCTTCTCGACCTCCGACATATCCACACGATGTCCACGAATCTTGACTTGAGAGTCGGTGCGACCTTCGTACATGATGTTGCCATTCTTCAGTGAGCCATAATCTCCAGTGCGATAGAGACGCGCATACTCTGTAAAAATCCATTTTAATTAGCTGGGAGTGAAGGATTATTGAATATCCGAAAACTTACTCTTCTCAACAGCCAGGGGATTGTCCAGGAAGCGCTCGGGATCACGTCCATTTACATAGCCGGCAGCCAGATTCAAGCCGGATGCAAAAATCTCACCAATCTCGCCGTTCTTCACAGGTCGATAGTCGGCATCCAGCAGATAGATGACCGTATTGGAGACAGGTATACCTAGAGAGGATAATGAGTTACCAGCTGTCACTAGGATTATGGATCTGTCATTTACCAATTGGCACATTGTCGTACAAACTCAATTGTTTCTTGCTTTCACAGGTGAAATAGGTGACATCGCCCATTACCTCGGTGGAGCCGTAGAAATTGTACAGATGATGCACTCCCTCATCAAAGTAGTCGAAGAAGCTACTGGCCAGCGGCACGGCCAGAGCTCGCCTGAGCAGACCCAGATCTGCAGATTGTATAGCAACTTCTGGGCCGCACCGCCGCCCTCCATCTTCAGATACATGAGCAGGGCGCAACAGAGTTGGCACAAGCACCAGACGCCTGATCTTGTACTTTTCCAGCAATGCAACCAGACGCTGTGGATCCTTGGTCACAGCCTTGGGCACCACTAGAATGGCCAGGCCACACATCAGAGGGCCCCACAGCTCGGCAATGGAGTCCACAAAGGTGAGGGCCGTCTTGAACACGCCCACCGTCTCGGCCGTCGTATAGGGAAAGGTGGCCCATTGCCACTGCAGCCGATTCAGGATATTCTCATGCGGCAGACGCACTCCCTTTGGCACACCTGTGCTCCCGGATGTATACAGAACGATGGCAATGTGATCGTTGCCACCTCGGAGCATCTCCTCCGAGAGCAGATTGGATCCACTCAGCTGCAAGGATTTGGCGTACAATTCCGTCACCGACAACGTGGGCGTGCTTTGAAAGCGCTGAGCATCGATGTCATCATCACGGATCACCATTGTCGGCTTTGCCTCGAGGAGAATGTGATGAATGCGATTGGCAGGAAAGCTGGGATCAATTGGCAAATAGGCGCCGCCCGCCTTCCAAATGGCCAGCAACGTGGTGACCAATGCCTCCGAAGGTTGCATGCAGACAGCGACAATGAAATCACCATCGCTATTCGGTTGCAAGAAGCGTCCATGAGTCTCCTCCACCAGCAGACGTGCCGCACGATTCGCACGCTCGTTCATCTGGCGATAGCTGCTCTGACTGGGCGCCAAGGTCTGACCCTGATAGATGAGGGCCACCTTGTCGGCATGTCGCAGCTGCTGCTCCTCAAAGATGCGATGCAGTGCACGAGGCACATAATCCTGCTGCTGGCCCTTGGCAATCGACAGCTGTGGCAGGGAATTCATGACGATTCGAATTTCTGTGAAACAATGTTAGAAATAAGACATTAAGCATTAACCGGAGGATCACATCATATATCAATTTATTAAATAATTTTTAAGCATTATTAAATTTTTATTTATTTAATAGCTTAAAATGAAAATATTTTAAAAAGGCACATTTTCAATTAAATAAGAAGGGGGCTGCCCCCTGCTCACTTCGCTTGCCTACACGTGTCTTGCTTCGCTCGCGGTGAGGTGCGGCTACATTCAAGGCACTAGACAGTAGGATAACCTGTGCTCAGACACTTGGATACCATTCGGAGAACCGACGAATTGATGCCGAGTATCGATTAGAACCAAATTCCATTAGAACGATTAGGACAAAAAAAAAAATGTGAGTTTAATTTTGAAATATATATTAATAAAAATTGTTATACTAACTCTTAATTAACGAACAATTCGCCTTAAAACAGTTAAGTATACAATATGGTGAACCGATTTGAATCAAATTTTTTTTCAGACAGCCTAGAAAATGTTTGCGTATAATTTAAACGTAAGTATTACCAACACGTAAGCGACGCTCGCAGACTACTCAGAACATCAGAGCGCATCTAACTTTTATACTGCACAGAAGTGGACGGTAACAAGCAGCGCAGTGGGAGCAACGCGTCGTTAGCGGTGGAGAAGTCTTACCCGTTTATTTTTGCAAACACGCCCAACTGAATAGAGTGTTTTTATTAAGCATATGCAGTTTATCCGGAGTGTCCGGTTCCTGGGATAAGATACAAAAAGACAAAATTAAAATACCATTTAACTAGGGTGTTTATAATTTGAGGTAGCGACTCTTCCACTTGATAATAGAACATTGGTGACCGAGGCTGCAAACCGTTTCTCAAACGAACCGGTTCGGATGGGATCTTTGATCAAGTCTAATCGGATCATGAACCGAACTTTTAAAACTATTCACCCTTTGAAGCCTTACCTGAACCGAACCAAATCGATAAAAATTATTACATAGTTTCAGCATTTCTAGTACTGTTTAACAATTTGAAGCTTCATAAAATAAGAATTCATATTTAAATTTTCAAATTCCATTTGATCAGAGCTTGCAAAAATCTGCCAACCTTTTAAGTTGTGCGAAAAAACCCGTTTTGTACAGACACTATGAGAAGAAAGTAAGAAAAAACCAGAGCTCGCAAATAACTGTCAACCAATTTTTTATATTGAGAATCTGCAGGCAAAATGCAAATATTGATAAAACAAAAAACTTTTAAGCACGTGTCTTTATTATTGCAAAAATGTTTTTTTAACAGTATATTTATTGATATATTGTTCTATTGTTTTTGTTAGCAGACAAGTTATTTGCGTTAAGAATGTACATTAAAGCAAGCTTCCGCGAATTGTCTAAAACTTGGGCGACAGCTGATGGGGTGCACTGCAGGGCATTAAATCGTCGGCGTGCCTGGACACAGAATATTATATTATCAAGTCGAGAAATGTGAACAGGAGGTGGAACCCCTTTTTTATTCATTTTAGAAGAAAACAAAAATAACTTTTAGTCCATAGCTACTAGCTTAACCCTCACGAATTTTGTAAAGAAGTAACCTACTGTTTAGGAAAAATGGAAAGTCGTAAGGACAGTAATATATATTCTTGCCATACAGAGATTTGGTTGTAATGGCGAAAACCAAAACCAAATAAAAAGTGTTGCATACTTTTCGGCGTCTCTAATATATCCCACAAAAAAAACCTCTACACGAGGTAAAAGTCTAGTAACGAAAGCAATTTCTAGCCCCAAAATTTCTGATATCCATTTTTTTGACAAACAAAATTCAGTTTAATCTAAAAATATTAAATAAAAATATAAAATAAAAAAAAATTGAAGCGAATATTGGCATTGTGCACTGTGCGCAAAAAGTGTGAGCTTCTTTGTACATAAAAATTACTTTTTGCGTAGTTCCGAATGCCAATTTTCGCTTTTTCATATTAATTTATATTTTATTTAATATTTTTAGATTAAACTGAATTTTTTTCGTCACAAAATTTTATATCAGAAATTTTGCGGCTAGAAATTGGGGCTAGCATAAACCGGAAGATCACATCATATATCAATTTATTAAATAAATTTTAAGCTTTATTAAATTTTTATTTATTTAATAGCTTAAAAAGAAAATTTTTTTAAAAGGCACATTTATTTTTAATTTAATAACAAGGGTGCTGCCCCCTGCTCACTTTGCTTGCCTACACGTGTCTTGCTTCGCTCGCGGTGAGGTGCGGCTACATTCAAGGCACAAGACAGTAGGATAACCTGTGCTCAGACACTTGGATACCATTCGGAGAACCGACGAATTGATGCCGAGTACCGATTAGAACCAAATTCCATTAGAACGATTAGGACAAAAAACAATCTGCGAGTTTCATTTTTAAAATTTCTATTAATACATATTTTTATACTAACTCTTAATTAACGAGCAATTCGCCGTAAAACAGTTAAGTATACAATATTGTAAACCGATTAGAATCAAATTTTTTTTTCAGACAGCCTAGAAAATGTTTGCGTATAATTTAAACGTAAGTATTACCAACACGTAAGCGACGCTCGCAGACTACTCAGAACATCAGAGCGCATCTAACTTTTATACTGCACAGAAGTGGACGGTAACAAGCAGCGCAGTGGGAGCAACGCGTCGTTAGCGGTGGAGAAGTCTTACCGTTTATTTTGCAAACACGCCCAACTGAATAGAGTGTTTTTATTAAGCATATGCAGTTTATCCGGAGTGTCCGGTTCCTGGGATAAGATACAAAAAGACAAAATTAAAATACAATTTAACTAGGGTGTTTATAATTTGAGGTAGCGACTCTTCCACTTAATAATAGAACATTGGTGACCGAGGCTGCAAACCGTTTCTCAAACGAACCGGTTCGGATGGGATCTTTGATCAAGTCTAATCGGATCATGAACCGAACTTTTAAAACTATTCACCCTTTGAAGCCTTACCTGAACCGAACCTAATTTTTTATGAAAAGGTTCGGCTCGATAAAAATTATTGCATAGTTTCAGCATTTCTAGTACTGTTTAACAATTTGAAACTTCATAAAATAAGAATTCATATTTAAATTTTCAAATTCCATTTGATCAGAGCTTGCAAAAATCTGCCAACCTTTTAAGTTGTGCGAAAAAACCCGTTTTGTACAGACACTATGAGAAGAAAGTAAGAATAAACCAGAGCTCGCAAATAACTGTCAACCAATTTTTTATATTGAGAATCTGCAGGCAAAATGCAAATAATTAAATTTTCGAATAATATATTGATAAAACAAAAAACTTTCAAGCACGTGTCTTTATTATTGCAAAAATGTTTTTTTAGCTGTATATTTATTGATATTGTTAGCAGACAAGTTATTTGCGTTAAGAATGTAAATTAAAGCAAGGTTCCGCGAATTGTCTAAAACTAGCGCGACAGCTGATGGGGTGCACTGCAGGGCATTAAATCTTCGGCATGCCTGGGCACAGAATATTTTATTGTCAAGGCGAGAAATGCGAACAGGGGGTGGAGCTCCTTTTTTTTATTAATTTTAGAAGAAAACAAAAATAACTTTAAGTCCATAGCTACGAGCTTAACCCTCACGAATTTTGTAAAGAAGTAACCTACTGTTTAGGAAAAATGGAAAGTCGTACGGACAGTAATATATATTCTTGCCATACAGAGATTTGGTTGTAATGGCGAAAACCAAAACCAAATAAAAAGTGTTGCATACTTTTCGGCGTCTCTAATATATCCCACAAAAAAAAACCTCTACACGAGGTAAAAGTCTAGTGACGAAAGCAATTTCTAGCCCCAAAATTTCTGATATCCAATTTTTTGACGAACAAAATTCAGTTTAATCTAAAAATATTAAATAAAAATATAAATTAATAAAAAAAAAGAAGCGAATATTGGCATTGTGCACTGTGCGCAAAAAGTGTGAGCTCTTTGTACATAAAAATTACTTTTTGCGCAGTGCCGAATGCCAATTTTCGCTTTTTCATATTAATTTATATTTTTATTTAATATTTTTAGATTAAACTGAATTTTTTTCGTCACAAAATTGGATATCAAAAATTTTGCAGCTAGAAATTGGGGCTAGCATAAACCGGAAGATCACATCATATATCAATTTATTAAATAAATTTTAAGCCTTATTAAATTTTGATTTATTTAATAGCTTAAATAGAAAATTTTTTAAAAAGGCACATTTATTTTCAATTAAATAACAAGGGGGCTGCCCCCTGCTCACTTCGCTTGCCTACACGTGTCTTGCTTCGCTCGCGGTGAGGTGCGGCTACATTCAAGGCACTAGACAGTAGGATAACCTGTGCTCAGACACTTGGATACCATTCGGAGCACCGACGATTTGATGGCGAGTACCGATTAGAACCAAATTCCATTAGAACGATTAGGAAAAAAAAAAACTGCGAGTTTCATTTTTAAAATTTTTATTAATACATATTTGTTTTACTAACTCTTAATTAACGACCAATTCGCCCTAAAACAGTTAAGTATACAATATTCTAAACCGATTAGAATCAAATATTTTTTCAGACAGCCTAGAAAATGTTTGCGTATAATTTAAACGTAAGTATTACCAACACGTAAGCGACGCTCGCAGACTAATCAGAACATCAGAGCGCATCTAACTTTTATACTGCACAGAAGTGGACGGTAACAAGCAGCGCAGTGGGAGCAACGCGTCGTTAGCGGTGGAGAAGTCTTACCCGTTTATTTTTGCAAACACGCCCAACTGAATAGAGTGTTTTTATTAAGCAAGCATATGCAGTTTATCCGGAGCGTCCGGTTCCTGGGATAAGATACAAAAAGACAAAATCAAAATACCGTTTAACTAGGGTGTTTATAATTTGAGGTAGCGACTCTTCCACTTGATAATAGAACATTGGTGACCGAGGCTGGGATCTTTGATCAAGTCTAATCGGATCATGAACCGAACTTTTAAATCTATTCACCCTTTGAAGCCTTACCAACAAGGGCGTAGGCAGCCTTCAGCGAAGGGGGGGCCAAAAAAATTTTTTTTTATAATATCATACAAACCCAGCCTAAAACCTCAGGAGATATTTAAACAAACCGTTTAAAAATTTAAGAGCTATATGTGTTATTTTAGGTATGTGTTAAATAATTAATAATTAAATTTAAAAAAATTTCATTCAATTTTGAAAAATACCTTAATAACTTTACCTCTCCAAAATAATTTTGTTATTTGAAAGCATTGCTTGCATACTATCAGAAACACCACCTTTTGGGTTACTTTAGAGATTTTTAGAACACACATTCCTTTGAGCAATATAACTTCGAAGTTGAATTAGTCTTTCTAGTCATTTTAAACTTTACATAATTTAAGATTATTTCAAAAACTAGCCTTTCTTGCGCATTCAGCATTCAAGATCCTTAAAAAAAAGAATTTACAGTAGATTGGGTCTTTTTTTTGCGTCAAAACAACAAATATTAGGAAGGTTTGGCCCAATAAGCCATCGGTCTAAAATAAAAATAGAGCTTATGAAATAAAATTATTTTTTTGTTAACTCCATACAAATTGACTGTTTTACAAATTTTATACAACCTAAAAGCACAAAAATGGCGTTATCGAGGCCCTAGAAATGAACAATGATTGCTGTTAAATGTAAAAATTATAAGATTATAAAATTTAATTTCGCTGTTTTTTAAATTTAAATATATTTTAAATTAATTTTTTAGTACCAAATATACCAACAATGAAGATAACTCATCTTTGTGTACCCGCAAATTGGTGTGAAAAATTAGAGCTCGACACTTCATATAATGTCGTGAATAGTAACACTGTTGGAATTCATACTTGACAACTTTCAATCAATGAAAGATCCAGAGTGTCAATTTTATTTTGCTATTTTATGTGATGTGATACCAATCTGAATAGATTTTGGAAGTTACAGTTTTGTTAGCCAAAGTGTATGGGGGCACTTGCCCCTTTCTGTCCCCCCCCTGAATACGCCGTTGCTTACCAAACCAAATTTTTAATAGAAAGGCTTTCCAAATTCCATTTTATCAGAGCTTGCAAAAATCTGCCAAATTTTTAAGTTATGCGAAAAAACCCGTTTTGTACAGACACTATGAGAAGATAAGCAAAAAACTATCAAGAACTTGTCTTTATTATTGCAAAAAAGGTTTTATACTTGTAAATTATTGATATATTGTTATATTGTTAGTGTTTTTAGACCCTGTACTTAAAAAAGTACAGGGGTCTATTATGTTTTTGTTAACAGACGTCATGAATCAAGTGGACATGTTATTTGCGTTAAGAATGTAGATTAAAGCAATCTTCAGCGAATTGTCTAAAACTAGCGCGACAGCTGATGGGGTGCACTGCAGGGCATTAAATCTTCGGCGTGCCTGGGCACAGAATATTTTATTGTCAAGGCGAGGAATGCGAACAGGGGGTGGATCCCCTTTATTTTTATTTTAGAAGAAAACAAAAATAACTTTAAATCCACAGCTACGAGCTTAACACTCACGAATTTTGTAAAGAAGTAACCTACTGTTTAGGAAAAATGAAAAGTCGTACGGACAGTAATATATATTCTTGCCATACAGAGATTTGGTTGTAATGGCGAAAACCAAAACCAAATAAAAAGTGTTGCATACTTTTCGGCGTCTCTAATATACGAATATGGAATGGAATGGAATGGAATACGAAAATTTATTGAAGTGGTTCTCGCTATTGGAAAAATCAAAGGAAAATTAACATAGCGTTAACAATTGTTAATAATTTTGTTTAATTGCATTCAAAAGCTTACAGAGCTACATTATACGAAAACAATGCCTAAGGATAGAACTATAAGGTAGGTTTATCTTAATAGTACCAGTTACATACAACAAAGGTGCGTCTTAAATTTGTTACAGATTGTGACATTATATAGTCAATTATTCGCCGACCTCTTTCCAGTAAACAATCGCTCGAAGTTCGTCGGGCGCATCTCCAAACGGTCGGGTGCCGTCGGAACTGACGAATTCATTGGCTTGATAGTTGAGCAGCATTTTGTATTGATTGACATTAGCCAACTGTTGGGTCAGTGGGCTTGTATTGATCGTAAATATTCCGGCGAACTTGTTTTTACGTGCCACTCGCATGACCTCGCGCTCCATGTAGTGCATGCAGGCAATGTTCTCGCGAGGATTCAGTTCCTCTGCGGTGCCCATCATGGAGGACTGCAGTAATTGATTTAGTCCCTTGGAGAAATAGTTGTCGCTGTAAATTAGTGTAGTGTAACCAATGGCTTATCCCTTTTACTTCTAATTTCTTACCGTATGGGCCCCATACAGAACTCAAGAAACTCAAAGAGTATCAAGAGCTTTGATTTGATGTCCATTTCAGGTTTATTGCGGGCATCAAAGTTCAAGGCGGTGCCAATGATGCGATCCGTGTTACGATCATATATTACGAAGCTCAGATCTCGCTCCACTAGAGCATTCCAAATGCCCTAGAAGGAGAAAAAAATTATTATAAATATGATATACTAATTATGAGCATTCCATATATTTGCCTGAAAAAGAATGACAATTAATTGAATTATCAAAATTTAAAATTTATTTATATTATATTATAAATATATATTTATATATATTAGCTCATAATTTTTTAAATTTCTTGGTTTCAAAAAGCTAAAGAATTGCTTTCATAATACTAGTTTCTGTTTAAGCAAATTTAAAAAGTCTGTTAGTTTTCGGTGTATTATTTCTGATATCCAATTTTGTGACGAACAAATTAAAGTTTAATATAAAAATTTTAAATAAAAATATAAATTAATACAAAATAAACACTGCACTGTGCGCAATAAGGGTGAGCTACCACGAACATAAAATTCATTTTCTTTTCGTACTAGCGCTGTCATATGCAATAACAAAATATGATATTATTTTTTATACTAAATGATAAGATTTAAATGCTTACATTAAGAATATCAATGTAATCTGTAAGCAGCAAGCCCGGCTTAAGCCACTGCTCCAAGCCGCCCTTATTGTAGAAACTTGGCACAAGGATGCTGAAAAAGAGAAATACAATTTCAAAGCAGTCCTGAACTTGCAGTTAATTCAAGAGGAGTACTTACTCAATGACTTCTTGACGATGTTCTAGTCGCAAAGGAACGGCTTCCATTTTGAGATGTGGGCATGCATTAAGTGTTTTCTCCTCCAACTGAACGGAATCATGATTAGCGGACATCTTCTCAATGATCTCACCCAGATTCTTGGCCGCGATAAATTCGGATATGCCAATGTTGTAGCCCTTTTCCCGCAGCAACGTGACGGTAAATATGGAATTGAGTGAGTTGCCACCCAGCTCATAGAAGTTGCTGCGAGGTGACAAGCTGGCGCGAGTGGAGCGTCCAATGACACCACCCACCGTCTCGAAGAGATCGCGTGCAATTAGCTTGAGTTCTTCGGGTACCTCGGAGTAGTCAAAGTCCAGCACAATACTCGAGTCACCCTCATTGTTGTTCGCCGTCTCGTAGGTCTTAAGCAGAGCTTGGCGGTCCACCTTGCCATTGACCAAGAGAGGCACATGCTCCACAATAATAACCTGCGGGGTCATATAGTCAGCCAGCTTGTCCTTGAGCCGACCTTCGAGCTGCATCTCCGTCACCATAGGAGCATCATCGCGTAGCTTGACAAATGCCAAGATGGCCTGGTCCACATGTCCAGCATGATAGCAAAGCACAATGGCTTTCTCCACCAGCGGTAATTCGGCAACGTTTTTCTCGACCTCCGACATATCCACACGATGTCCACGAATCTTGACTTGAGAGTCGGTGCGACCTTCGTACATGATGTTGCCATTCTTCAGTGAGCCATAATCTCCAGTGCGATAGAGACGCGCATACTCTGTAAAAATCCATTTTAATTAGCTGGGAGTGAAGGATTATTGAATATCCGAAAACTTACTCTTCTCAACAGCCAGGGGATTGTCCAGGAAGCGCTCGGGATCACGTCCATTTACATAGCCGGCAGCCAGATTCAAGCCGGATGCAAAATCTCACCAATCTCGCCGTTCTTCACAGGTCGATAGTCGGCATCCAGCAGATAGATGACCGTATTGGAGACAGGTATACCTAGAGAGGATAATGAGTTACCAGCTGTCACTAGGATTATGGATCTGTCATTTACCAATTGGCACATTGTCGTACAAACTCAATTGTTTCTTGCTTTCACAGGTGAAATAGGTGACATCGCCCATTACCTCGGTGGAGCCGTAGAAATTGTACAGATGATGCACTCCCTCATCAAAGTAGTCGAAGAAGCTACTGGCCAGCGGCACGGCCAGAGGCTCGCCTGAGCAGACCCAGATCTGCAGATTGTATAGCAACTTCTGGGCCGCACCGCCGCCCTCCATCTTCAGATACATGAGCAGGGAGCGCAACAGAGTTGGCACAAGCACCAGACGCCTGATCTTGTACTTTTCCAGCAATGCAACCAGACGCTGTGGATCCTTGGTCACAGCCTTGGGCACCACTAGAATGGCCAGGCCACACATCAGAGGGCCCCACAGCTCGGCAATGGAGTCCACAAAGGTGAGGGCCGTCTTGAACACGCCCACCGTCTCGGCCGTCGTATAGGGAAAGGTGGCCCATTGCCACTGCAGCCGATTCAGGATATTCTCATGCGGCAGACGCACTCCCTTTGGCACACCTGTGCTCCCGGATGTATACAGAACGATGGCAATGTGATCGTTGCCACCTCGGAGCATCTCCTCCGAGAGCAGATTGGATCCACTCAGCTGCAAGGATTTGGCGTACAATTCCGTCACCGACAACGTGGGCGTGCTTTGAAAGCGCTGAGCATCGATGTCATCATCACGGATCACCATTGTCGGCTTTGCCTCGAGGAGAATGTGATGAATGCGATTGGCAGGAAAGCTGGGATCAATTGGCAAATAGGCGCCGCCCGCCTTCCAAATGGCCAGCAACGTGGTGACCAATGCCTCCGAAGGTTGCATGCAGACAGCGACAATGAAATCACCATCGCTATTCGGTTGCAAGAAGCGTCCATGAGTCTCCTCCACCAGCAGACGTGCCGCACGATTCGCACGCTCGTTCATCTGGCGATAGCTGCTCTGACTGGGCGCCAAGGTCTGACCCTGATAGATGAGGGCCACCTTGTCGGCATGTCGCAGCTGCTGCTTCTCAAAGATGCGATGCAGTGCACGAGGCACATAATCCTGCTGCTGGCCCTTGACAATCGACAGCTGTGGCAGGGAACCCATGACGATTCAAGTATCTGTGCAATGTTAGAAGTAAGACATTAATCAAAACCGGAAGATCACATCATATATCAATTTATTAAATAAATTTTAAGCTTTATTAAATTTTGATTTATTTAATAGCTTTAAAAGAAAATGTTTTAAAAGGGCACATTTCTTTTCAATTTAATAACAAGGGGGCTGCCCCCTGCTCACTTCGCTTGCCTACACGTGTCTTGAGGTGCGGCTACATTCAAGGCCCCCGACAGTAGGATACCCTGTGCCCAGACACTTGGATACCATTCCAGTACCGATTAGAACTAAATTCCATTAGAACGATTAGGACAAAAAACAATTTGCGAGTTTCATTTATAAATATATAATAAAATTTTTATACTAACTCTTAATTAACGACCAATTCGCCTTAAAACAGTTAAGTATACAATATTGTGAACCGATTTGAACCAAATTTTTTTTCAGACAGCCTACAAAATGTTTGCGTATAATTTAAACGTAAGTATTAGCAACACGTAAGCGACGCTCGCAGACTAATCAGAACTCCAGCACGCATCTAACTTTTATATCCCACAGAAGGGGACGGTCGCAAGCAGCGCAGTGGGAGTAACGCGTCGTTAGCGGTGGAGAAGTCTTACCCGGTTAGTTTTGCAAACACGCCGAACTGAATAGAGTGTAAGCGAACCGGTTCGGATGGGATCTTTGATCAAGTCTAATCGGATCATGAAGCGAACTTTTAAATCTAATCACCCTTTGAAGCCTTACCAACAAGGGCGTAGGCAGCTTTGATCGAAGGTAGATTACAGTAGATTGGGTCATTTTTTTTTTGCGTCAAAACAACAAATTTTAAGAAGGTTTGGCCCAATAAACCATCGCACTGATAAACAAAATGTTCTAAAATCAAGATTTTGGTCTCAGAACTAAGATTTTTGGTCTAAAAAATGCGTCGAGAACATCAAATTCTTGAATTAAGAGAACACATCTTGATTTTAAGAACATTTTAAATAAGACCAAGTTCTAAAATTAAAATAAAAAAATAAAATAAATGAAAATTATTTATTATATTTATATTTTTTTTATTTTTGAATTTTGATTTATTTATATTTTATTCTGTTTTAATAATTTTATAAATGTTATTTTAATTTGTTACGAGGGGGATTCAAACCGCCGCCTTCTTCTTCACAACTGAAGCGGCCTCTCTAACCAGAGCGCCACGGTGCCATCGTTTGTTTGATACGAAATGGTACCTATTTATACTTTCCTAACAATTTAAGATTTTTATTCTTATATTAAGATTTAAAGATTTTTTAGATTAATAATCTTAGTTTTAGTAATTTGGTCTTAAAATAATCTTATTTTAAAAATAAAATATTAAAGATGAATGTTCTTGATTTTAAAAGTTGGTATTTTTTTCAGTTCTTGACTTTAAAAGTTGGTATTTTTTTCAGTGCGGTCTAAAATCAAAATAGAGGTTATGAAATAAAATAATTTTTTTGTTAACTCCATACAAATTAACTGTTTTACATATTTTATACAACCTAAAAGCACAAAAATGAACAATGAGCTGTCAAATGTAAAAATTATAAAATTATAAAATTAAATTACGCTGTTTTTTAAATTTAAATATATTATAAATTAATTTTTTAGTACCAAATATACCAACAATGAAGATAACTCATCTTTGTGTACCCGCAAATTGGTGTGAAAAATTAGAGCTCGACACTTCATATAATGTCGTGAATAGTAACACTGTTGGAATTCATACTTGACAACTTTCAATCAATGAAAGATCCAGAGTGTCAATTTTATTTTGCTATTTTATGTGATGTGATACCAATCTGAATAGATTTTGGAAGTTACAATTTTGTTAGCCAAAGTGTAGGGGGGCACTTGTTCCTTTCTGCCCCACTGCCTACGCCGTTGCTTACCAAAAAAAATTTTTAATTGAAAGGCTCGGCTCGATAAAAATTATTGCATAGTTTAAGCATTTCTAGTACTGATTAACAATATAAAACTTCATAGAATAAGAATTCATATTTAAATTTTTAAATTCTATTTTATCAGAGCTTGCAAAAATCTGCCAAATTTTTAAGTTATGCGAAAAAACCCGTTTTGTACAGACACTATGAGAAGATAAGCAAAAAACTATCAGGAACTTGTCTTTATTATTGCAAAAAAGGTTTTATACTTGTAAATTATTGATATATTGTTATATTGTTAGTGCTTTTAGACCCTGTACTTAAAAAAGTTCAGGGGTCTATTAAGTTTTTGTTAACAGACGTCATGAATGAAGTGGACATGTTATTTGCGTTAAGAATGTAGATTAAAGCAATCTTCAGCGAACTGTCTAAAACTAGCGCGACAGCTGATGGGGTGCACTGCAGGGCATTAAATTTTCGGCGTGCCTGGGCACAGAATATTTTATTGTCAAGGCGTGAAATGCGAACAGGGCTGGATCCCCTTTTTTTTCATTTTAGAAGAAAACAAAAATAACTTTAAGTCCACAGCTACGAGCTTAACACTCACGAATTTTGTAAAGAAGTAACCTACTGTTTACGAAAAATGGGAAGTCGTACGGACAGTAACATATATTCTTGCCATACAGAGATTTGGTTGTAATGGCGAAAACCAAAACCAAATAAAAAGTGCTGCATACTTTTCGGCGTCTCTAATATACGAATATGGAATGGAATGGAATGAAATACGAAAATTTATTGAAGTGGTTCTCGCTATTGGAAAAATCAAAGGAAAATTAACATAGCGTTAACAATTGTTAATAATTTTGATTAATTGATACATTATACGAATACAATGCCTAAGGCTAGAACTATAAGGTAGGTTTATCTTAATAGTACCAGTTACATACAACAAAGGTGCGTCTTAAATTTGTTACAGATTGTGACATTTTATAGTCAACTATTTGCCGACCTCTTTCCAGTAAACAATCGCTCGAAGTTCGTCGGGCGCATCTCCAAACGGTCGGGTGCCGTCGGAGCTGACGAATTCATTGGCTTGATAGTTGAGCAGCATTTTGTATTGCTTGACTTTGGCCAACTGTTGGGTCAGTGGGCTTGTGTTGATCGTAAATATTCCGGCGAACTTCTTTTCACGTGCCACTCGCAGGACCTCATGCTCCATGTAGTGCATGCAGGCAATGTTCTCGCGAGGATTCAGTTCCTCTGCGGTGCCCATCATGGAGGACTGCAGTAATTGATTTAGACCCTTGGGGAAATAGTTGTCGCTGTAAATTAGTGTAGTGTAACCAATGGCTTATCCCTTATACTTCTAATTTCTTACCGTATGGGCCCCATACAGAACTCAAGAAACTCAAAGAGTATCAAGAGCTTTGATTTGATGTCCATTTCAGGTTTATTGCGGGCATCAAAGTTCAAGGCGGTGCCAATGATGCGATCCGTGTTACGATCATATATTACGAAGCTCAGATCTCGCTCCACTAGAGCATTCCAAATGCCCTAGAAGGAGAAAAAAATTATTATAAATATGATATACTAATTATGAGCATTCCATATATTTGCCTGAAAAAGAATGACAATTAATTGAATTATCAAAATATAAAATTTATTTATATTATATTAGGAACGCTCATAATTTTTTAAATTTCTTGGTTTCAAAAAGCTAAATAATTGCTTTCATAATACTAGTTTCTGTTTAAGCAAATTTAAAAAGTCTGTTAGTTTTCGGTGTATTATGTTTATCTCCATCTTTGATATTATTCCAGTAACACAAAAAAAATACCTCTACACGAGGTCCAAAAGTCTAGTGGCGAAAACATAGTCCAGCCCTATTTCTGATATCCAATTTTGTGACGAACAAATTAAAGTTTAATATAAAAATTTTAAATAAACATATAAATATATAATATGTAAGTACAATACAAGGGTGAGCTACCACGAACATAAAATTCCTTTTCCTTTCGTACTACCGTTTTTTTTTTATATAAATGCTTACATTAAGAATATCTGTGTAATCTGTGAGCAGCAAGCCCGGCTTAAGCCACTGCTCCAAGTCGCCCTTGTTGTAGAAACTTGGCACAAGGATGCTGAAAAAGAGAAATACAATTTCAAAGCAGTCCTGAACTTGCAGTTAATTCAAGAGGAGTACTTACTCAATGACTTCTTGACGATGTTCCAGTCGCAAAGGAACGGCTTCCATTTTGAGATGTGGGAGTGCATTAAGTGTTTCCTCCTCCAACTGAACGGCACTGCGATTAGCGGACATCTTCTCAATGATCTCACCCAGATTCTTGGCCGCGATAAATTCGGATATGCCAATGTTGTAGCCCTTTTCCCGCAGCAATGTGACGGTAAATATGGAATTGAGTGAGTTGCCACCCAGCTCATAGAAGTTGCTGCGAGGTGACAAGCTGGCGCGAGTGGAGCGTCCAATGACACCACCCACCGTCTCGAAGAGATCGCGTGCAATTAGCTTGAGTTCTTCGGGTACCTCAGTAGTCAAAGTCCAGCACAATACTCGAGTCACCCTCATTGTTGTTCGCCGTCTCGTAGGTCTTAAGCAGAGCTTGGCGGTCCACCTTGCCATTGACCAAGAGAGGCACATGCTCCACAATAATAACCTGCGGGATCATATAGTCAGCCAGCTTGTCCTTGAGCCGACCTTCGAGCTGCATCTCCGTCACCATAGGAGCATCATCGCGTAGCTTGACAAATGCCAAGATGGCCTGGTCCACATGTCCAGCATGATAGCAAAGCACAATGGCTTTCTCCACCAGCGGTAATTCGGCAACGTTTTTCTCGACCTCCGACATATCCACACGATGTCCACGAATCTTGACTTGAGAGTCGGTGCGACCTTCGTACATGATGTTGCCATTCTTCAGTGAGCCATAATCTCCAGTGCGATAGAGACGCGCATACTCTGTAAAAATCCATTTTAATTAGCTGGGAGTGAAGGATTATTGAATATCCGAAAACTTACTCTTCTCAACAGCCAGGGGATTGTCCAGGAAGCGCTCGGGATCACGTCCATTTACATAGCCGGCAGCCAGATTCAAGCCGGATGCAAAAATCTCACCAATCTCGCCGTTCTTCACAGGTCGATAGTCGGCATCCAGCAGATAGATGACCGTATTGGAGACAGGTATACCTAGAGAAGATTATGAGTTACCAGCTGTCACTAGGATTATGGATCTGTCATTTACCAATTGGCACATTGTCGTACAAACTCAATTGTTTCTTGCTTTCACAGGTGAAATAGGTGACATCGCCCATTACCTCGGTGGAGCCGTAGAAATTGTACAGATGATGCACTCCCTCATCAAAGTAGTCGAAGAAGCTACTGGCCAGCGGCACGGCCAGAGGCTCGCCTGAGCAGACCCAGATCTGCAGATTGTATAGCAACTTCTGGGCCGCACCGCCGCCCTCCATCTTCAGATACATGAGCAGGGAGCGCAACAGAGTTGGCACAAGCACCAGACGCCTGATCTTGTACTTTTCCAGCAATGCAACCAGACGCTGTGGATCCTTGGTCACAGCCTTGGGCACCACTAGAATGGCCAGGCCACACATCAGAGGGCCCCACAGCTCGGCAATGGAGTCCACAAAGGTGAGGGCCGTCTTGAACACGCCCACCGTCTCGGCCGTCGTATAGGGAAAGGTGGCCCATTGCCACTGCAGCCGATTCAGGATATTCTCATGCGGCAGACGCACTCCCTTTGGCACACCTGTGCTCCCGGATGTATACAGAACGATGGCAATGTGATCGTTGCCACCTCGGAGCATCTCCTCCGAGAGCAGATTGGATCCACTCAGCTGCAAGGATTTGGCGTACAATTCCGTCACCGACAACGTGGGCGTGCTTTGAAAGCGCTGAGCATCGATGTCATCATCACGGATCACCATTGTCGGCTTTGCCTCGAGGAGAATGTGATGAATGCGATTGGCAGGAAAGCTGGGATCAATTGGCAAATAGGCGCCGCCCGCCTTCCAAATGGCCAGCAACGTGGTGACCAATGCCTCCGAAGGTTGCATGCAGACAGCGACAATGAAATCACCATCGCTATTCGGTTGCAAGAAGCGTCCATGAGTCTCCTCCACCAGCAGACGTGCCGCACGATTCGCACGCTCGTTCATCTGGCGATAGCTGCTCTGACTGGGCGCCAAGGTCTGACCCTGATAGATGAGGGCCACCTTGTCGGCATGTCGCAGCTGCTGCTCCTCAAAGATGCGATGCAGTGCACGAGGCACATAATCCTGCTGCTGGCCCTTGGCAATCGACAGCTGTGGCAGGGAACCCATGACGATTCAAGAATCTGTGTATTGTAGTATAAGAAATTTAAGTTAACTTTAAAAGAACATTTTTTTGTTGAACAGAACAATTTATTTCCAATAAAAAAAACAAAGGGGCTCTGCCCGCTGCTCGCTTTGCTTGCCAGAGATAGGCTTGCTTCGCTCGCGACGAGGCGCGGCTACATTCGAGCGAACTCGACAGTAGGATACCCTGCGCCCAGGCATTTGGATAGCGTTCGACACGCTGAAGATTTGATGCCCTTGCTAAGCATTGTATTAAATTTTCAAGTCTGATTGTTCCAACGATACAACGTTTTTTTCGAAAAAAAAAATGGTAACCCAAATTTGTGATCTACGATCAATTTTAAGATGTTTTCACCAAGAATCCATAGTTCTAAAATCCATTCCTAGTCCCCGCATTTTGAGTTGAAATTTACATGTTTTTATTTGACTATATATATATATCGGAGCAAGTAGAGCCAGCGATAAGGGAAAAAAAAATTAAAACTTTATTTGAAAGTGATATGGAATCCGACGAATTTAATAAGAAAAGCGAAGATCCACCCCCGCCGCACTGCCATCTATCAGTTTTGCCATTGGTGAGTGATCAGTTCAGCCAGTAGAAAGTGTAAGATTCGATAAAAAAAACAAACTGCGGCCCAAATATATTTTTTTTCTCAAAACCAAAAAACTTCGACAAACCAACTTTGAATTCATGTTTTTTAGCCCAAAATCATGCTAGAACCAAAATTCTCAGATAAGCATTCTTCGTATTTCGATTCCAGTGGGCTTACAGATAATTGGTCTTTGATTTTCAAAGTCCTGGCACTAAAAAAAGGTTTTGATATTTAAAATAAAAAATTTTTTAAAAATTACTTTTTTATTAATATTTAGAGTTTGGTCAGGCTGTACAAGACCTACTTTAAGATTGGATGAGATTTTTCAGAAAACAAGAATTTATTTATACTAAAACTTTTTTTTCGACCGAGCGTTTTCATGTCAGCTTTAAAATATAGTGGTCCGATCCAAATATAAATACAAACTTGATCTGCGCCCGGTCAGACGGACGGACAGACAGACAGAAGGATATGGCTTAATCGACTCGATTGCATCAACAGTTTAAAAATAAATATATTTTATAAAAAGGGGTATAAACAGAACTTTAAATTTACAGCGCCCTCAACTGCTAATTTTAAAGACACGATCAAAAAATAAGTGTCGATCTTTGTGACTAAGGAGGTAACCTCCAGTTGGCGGAAGTCTTTGTTCTTCTTCTCTCAAAAAGAAAAAGGCAATTGTATAGTAGTACAGACAATAAAATTTCCTTACCACACAGCAATTTGGTTGTAATAGGGGAATCTAAAAGCAAATAAAAAAGTGTTGCTTACTTTTCGGTTTGTCTAATATGCGAGCTGTTAAAGCAACAAGCGCATTACTCACAGCAATTATAATTGCACAAATCGAAAAAAAAAGATTTATTGTAGTTGTTTTTACGTTTGGAATAATTAAAGTCAAATAACAGCCACGTTAATTATTGTTGATTATTTTGTATAATTGCATTTGAAAGCTTACAACTAGTCAACATAAATTGATGAAATTACATTATACGAATACGATGCCTAAGGCTAATACTAGAAGGTAGGTTTATCGATATACTACAAGTTACATACTACACAGGTGCGTCTTAAATTCGTCACAGATTGTGACACTTTATAGTCAATTATTTTCCGACTTCTTTCCAGTGGACAATCGCTCGCTGCTCGTCGGGCGCATCTCCAAACGGTCGGCTGCCATCGGAACTGACGAATTCGTTGACTTGGTAGTTGAGCAGCGTTTTGTAATGATACACATCGGCCAGCTGTTGGGTCAGTGGGCTTGTGTTGGTCGTAAATATTCCGGCGAACTTCTTTTCACGTGCCACTCGCAGGACCTCATGCTCCATGTAGTGCATGCAGGCAATGTTCTCGCGAGGATTCAGTTTCTCTGCGGTGCCCATCATAAAGGAATGCAGTATTTGATTCAGTCCCTTCGGCAAATAGTTGTCGCTGTAAAAGAGTTTAGCTCAGCCTATGGTTTATCCAATATTCCAATATTACTTCTCACCGTATCGGACCCTCGCAGAACTCGAGAAACTCAAAGACAACCAAGAGTTTTGATTTGATGTCCACTTCGGGTTCATTTCGGGCATCAAAGTTCAAGGCGGTGCCAATGATGCGGTCCGTGTTACGATCGTATATCACAAAGCTCAGCTCTCGCTCCACTAGAGCATTCCAAATATCCTACAGGAAGAAGAAAGTTATTATAAATTTAATATTATGGGACTTCATGAGAATTCTAAATATATTTGAAGAATTACAAAAACAATTAGGGTTTTTACTAGACAGTGCCATCATGGCAGGTGGCACATGTGCATTACGTTTCAGTTCTGTCCAGGAATTTGTATTTTAGTTATATAATTTTGTTCGAGCTGTTTTAGTTAGTTTTATAATTTTGTTTGGTTGAGCTGCATGGTAGTCTAGATGCTAGAATTAAAAATCGATGTGCAAAAGCTGCCGGCTCAAATCCGGAAGCTCTTCCAATTTTTTATTTATTGTCTATGCTAAGCGGCCATGATTTAAATAATTTTATAATAACGTTAATTTTTTGTTGTTTGGACTTGCAAAATAATTTGTAAGTTGCATTATTAAACTTTCCTACAATCAAACAAATGCTTTGGTGTCGTGACGTCACAAGTGTTGGCAAGACTTTCACACTAAAATATGCCAAAAATACTAACTTTCGATTGAAGTTATCGACTTTTAATCGTGATTTTTATCATCTTTACATGACATATGTGCCAGACTTTTCGTAGTCAAGGGTCATGGTCTAGCACCCTGCGGGAAATCTTTCAGTACAATTTGTTGTCAAGTGAAAACCCTAATTATTTTTGGAGTCAGAATTGAGAATTTCTTCCTAGAGTTTAAAGTAAATTTTAGCTAATTTTGGTTAAAAGCTAACAAATATTCCGTTCCTTATTACTTTTCGCCATTTTTTGTGTTCTTAGTAGTAATATATGATACAAAATTTAATACTATATTAAATGATATAAGATTTGAGGGCTTACATTAAGAATATCACTGTAATCTGTGCGCAGGACGCCCGGTTTGAGCCACTGCTCCAAATCGGCCTTGTTGTAGAAACTCGACACAATAATGCTGAAGAAGAGAGTTAACATGTTAAACAATTCTTGCAGTTGCAGTTAATCCAAGAAAAGTACTTACTCGATGACATCTTGGCGATGTTCCAGTCGCAAAGGAACTGCTTCCATTTTGAGATGTGGGCATGCATTGAGTGTTTCCTCCTCCAACTGAACGGAATCATGATTGGCGGACATCTTTTCAATGATCTCGCCCAGATTCTTGGCCGCGATAAATTCGGATATGCCAATGTTGTAGCCCTTTTCCCGCAGCAATGTGACGGTAAATATGGAATTGAGTGAGTTGCCACCCAGCTCATAGAAGTTGCTGCGAGGTGACAAGCTGGCGCGAGTGGAGCGTCCAATGACACCACCCACCGTCTCGAAGAGATCGCGTGCAATTAGCTTGAGTTCTTCGGGTACCTCGGAGTAGTCAAAGTCCAGCACAATACTCGAGTCACCCTCATTGTTGTTCGCCGTCTCGTAGGTCTTAAGCAGAGCTTGGCGGTCCACCTTGCCATTGACCAAGAGAGGCACATGCTCCACAATAATAACCTGCGGGATCATATAGTCAGCCAGCTTGTCCTTGAGCCGACCTTCGAGCTGCATCTCCGTCACCATAGGAGCATCATCGCGTAGCTTGACAAATGCCAAGATGGCCTGGTCCACATGCCCAGCATGATAGCAAAGCACAATGGCTTTCTCCACCAGCGGTAATTCGGCAACGTTTTTCTCGACCTCCGACATATCCACACGATGTCCACGAATCTTGACTTGAGAGTCGGTGCGACCTTCGTACATGATGTTGCCATTCTTCAGTGAGCCATAATCTCCAGTGCGATAGAGACGCGCATACTCTGTAAAAATCCATTTTAATTAGCTGGGAGTGAAGGATTATTGAATATCCGAAAACTTACTCTTCTCAACAGCCAGGGGATTGTCCAGGAAGCGCTCGGGATCACGTCCATTTACATAGCCGGCAGCCAGATTCAAGCCGGATGCAAAAATCTCACCAATCTCGCCGTTCTTCACAGGTCGATAGTCGGCATCCAGCAGATAGATGACCGTATTGGAGACAGGTATACCTAGAGAGGATAATGAGTTACCAGCTGTCACTAGGATTATGGATCTGTCATTTACCAATTGGCACATTGTCGTACAAACTCAATTGTTTCTTGCTTTCACAGGTGAAATAGGTGACATCGCCCATTACCTCGGTGGAGCCGTAGAAATTGTACAGATGATGCACTCCCTCATCAAAGTAGTCGAAGAAGCTACTGGCCAGCGGCACGGCCAGAGGCTCGCCTGAGCAGACCCAGATCTGCAGATTGTATAGCAACTTCTGGGCCGCACCGCCGCCCTCCATCTTCAGATACATGAGCAGGGAGCGCAACAGAGTTGGCACAAGCACCAGACGCCTGATCTTGTACTTTTCCAGCAATGCAACCAGACGCTGTGGATCCTTGGTCACAGCCTTGGGCACCACTAGAATGGCCAGGCCACACATCAGAGGGCCCCACAGCTCGGCAATGGAGTCCACAAAGGTGAGGGCCGTCTTGAACACGCCCACCGTCTCGGCCGTCGTATAGGGAAAGGTGGCCCATTGCCACTGCAGCCGATTCAGGATATTCTCATGCGGCAGACGCACTCCCTTTGGCACACCTGTGCTCCCGGATGTATACAGAACGATGGCAATGTGATCGTTGCCACCTCGGAGCATCTCCTCCGAGAGCAGATTGGATCCACTCAGCTGCAAGGATTTGGCGTACAATTCCGTCACCGACAACGTGGGCGTGCTTTGAAAGCGCTGAGCATCGATGTCATCATCACGGATCACCATTGTCGGCTTTGCCTCGAGGAGAATGTGATGAATGCGATTGGCAGGAAAGCTGGGATCAATTGGCAAATAGGCGCCGCCCGCCTTCCAAATGGCCAGCAACGTGGTGACCAATGCCTCCGAAGGTTGCATGCAGACAGCGACAATGAAATCACCATCGCTATTCGGTTGCAAGAAGCGTCCATGAGTCTCCTCCACCAGCAGACGTGCCGCACGATTCGCACGCTCGTTCATCTGGCGATAGCTGCTCTGACTGGGCGCCAAGGTCTGACCCTGATAGATGAGGGCCACCTTGTCGGCATGTCGCAGCTGCTGCTCCTCAAAGATGCGATGCAGTGCACGAGGCACATAATCCTGCTGCTGGCCCTTGACAATCGACAGCTGTGGCAGGGAACCCATGACGATTCAAGTATCTGTGCAATGTTAGAAGTAAGACATTAAGCAAAACCGGAAGATCACATCATATATCAATCTTTTCTCTATTATTACACAATTTGAGCTATTACTATTCAAGTGCTAATTATATGCATATAGTCGCCTACGATGGGGGAATACAAGTATTCGATGCTAATGATTGGTGCGTGTCCAAGCTCCATTCAGTGACCGCAGCCCACAGCTTATACGAGGGTGGGCTGATAAGTCATTGACCTAAGTAGGAAAACTTTTCAGTATTTATTCATTAATTTGAGCACTATTTTAGTTCTTTTTATTTTAGATTTGTAAGCAAAATACTATTTTATAAAATTGTGTTAGAGAGAAAAATGTATTTTAATTGGCTGCATTACAGTTTGTCTACTTGGGCCAATAATGTATCAGGCTGCCCTCGAAATTCCCAGGGCTTTTATTAGCTTAGACAGAGGTTCTAAGTTAACTTATCTCGACATTGACTATTTTAAGTGCAATTTGTTATTTATTGTTGTAGCTAATGGACTTTTGCATTTTCAACAAACTAAGCAGTCATTAGAGCTTGTATTCAGTTTAATAAAAGTGATTGAATTAGCACCTTTGTATGTTCCTAATAACACTCTTAAGTAAAATATTTGATAAATGAAATTAAGGTATTTCAAATAATTTTATTAAAAAGGCATTTGAAAATAAATTACGATGGCCGACCCTCGACAGCAATAACAAGACTCATTTATCTGTCGGACTAAGTTGATTAAAGCTCTTAAAGCCATTGCATGTGCCTACATTTTCATATCAAGAATGTGTTTCATGTCGTAAAATGTCCAACTTGAAAGTCATTGAGCAGACAACTTCTGGTTTTGAGTCTCAACTCTGTTTCCAATTCCAACTGTCTGTCTGTGTTTTTGTCTATAGTTGTCGTCGTCGTTGTCGTTGTGGTCGTCGTAGTCGTTGTCGTCGTCATTCGTCGTCTCCAATGTCAAACGTCAACGCACGCGTCGCCGCTCAAATCAAAGACATAAAGTCATATGTTTAGTGGGGTATATAGGGGCACGGTGGCAATTAGTCAAATCTGTCCTTAGTCTGGCTCTATTTAAAATGTATATTACTCTTAAAGTACAACAAAATATTCATTATATTCGCTGGAATTAATTGCCGGTAGTCTTGTTTTTCCTGACATCTGTTTTGCTAGAAGTGCTTTTATTACTCGATAAATGCATTGAAGGGTATCAATTGTGGCATTGCCCAGCAAATCCAGGAAGTTAAGAACAAAACCGAGCCGGATGCTCTTCCCTTTGTAAAATATTCTTTAATAAATTAAATATTTCTTAATTTGTTTCCGATTTCTAATAGGTTGTGTCGTTTGTGTCTGTCTAGAAAACTCGGCCAATTGCTTATTCTTGGCGTCAAACGAGTTCCTCTGGAAATTGCGCAATTTAATAGCTAAATATTTGAAATAACATTTAATGCAAGTGTTTGGCTTCTGGTTGTGGTTTATAGTTAGTTACTTTATGCATTCGGTTTGGCACACATTTCTGACAGCCGCCAACTGGCAGTGCCAGTGTTAGTTCACAAACTGTTATGGGACGTATACGTAATATGACAGAGGCAAAGCGAATTCAATGTACAGAACATTTCCCAAGCGCGCATTACGTATGCGCCGTGTGGGTCCAATTAGTTGGGTATGTTGTACATACACACAATTACAAATTAAATGAAAATTGGACACACACACACACACACACACACATGTTATTATGCACATCTGCATACAATGCAAACTGTGCGCATGCGCTGAAATGCTTAAATACTCGTACAACTATCTCTCAATCCGCATCTCTGTCCATTGTTGTGAGCGGCCAAAGCGAGAATGAATTCTTAAGCCGCAGTTAAAGTCGGTTTTTTTTGTGCTTGACTTTTCACATCATCGATTTAATGTACCGCATCGCATCGCTGCTTCTGTTGATGAGGTGAAATCTAAGACTACGACTATTAATGTGTATTTAAGCCTCTGTTCTTTAACTCTGCTCTGCTCTGCTCCGTTCTGTTCTGTTCTATTCCGTTGTACTCGCAGTTTAACGATCGAGCAGCAGCAAAACTCAATTGAAAATCGTTTATATTTGTCCGTTCAAGGTTGCATTTGTGTTAGATTGTTTTCAGTGACTTTTGAGGCTTTTGGAAAATCGTTCCATAATTATCAGTGTGCCATGTAATTTGTAATTTACATAATTACTAACTGCTTTTCGGTTAGCTGTTGTGTGGTGTTGCAGTGACCAAGCAACAATTTGTAGATCAACAACATTGCCTAAGGTCACTGCCTAACCAACCAGTAGTCCAATCAATCAGGCAGTCGGACATTGACAGTACTGGGCGATATCTAAGGGGATCTGTTTCCGTTCTCTAGTTAATTGCAAGAGTGTACTCGTAAAACTAATTAAATCTGTGAATGTCAGGCTCTCTATCTCTATCAGCTTTGTGCCTGTCGAATCGTCGTGAAAGTTACCAACCCAGACCAATTATAATCATATCGTTCATTCGCTTTTATTATTTTTCCTCATGTTGATTTTCGTTTACTTTTTTTGTTCTTTTTGTTGAGGCTGTTGATTTGCTTAATTGAGTAAAAAGTGTCCAATTTAAGGCCCGACAGGGTGCACTTCATGGCATGACCTAGGTCTGGATATGGTTCTGAAACTGAACACAGGGGAACTAAATATATTGCGGATTTTCATAGCATTTCCGAATGTGAGTCAATTGAATGACAAATCAGATATGTATGAGAATCACAAACAACTGAGATTTCTGCAGAAATTAATAGATCTTACGTCAAACGCCTAGCAGAATTATTATATAACTAAGCTGTCTTAGTACAAATGTTGAACAAGCTCAACTATGAATGTCTAAGTCATATATCATATTTAGTTAGTTATTCCCTATGCATGCGCTTTATGTATGTATTTGTCATAATTAATAGTAGTAATAGACAGTAAGCATTGTAAATGACTCAATTTCGATTGCAAGTGCAATTAAAAAGCCATCAAAATAAGAAACACTGATTATGTATACGCAGTGTTACCCGTTCATTAGTCAAGCGATCACTTGACACAAATTAAATGTCAATTGTGGGGATAACATAAATCATGCTGATCGTTTACTGTTTGCATGCTAAGCAGTCAATAAGTTTAAGACTTCAGCCAAGAGTCAAACTGTTTAAGCCAAAAGTTGCAATAGACAACTTGTTGTTCACTTGACGGTATTACGAATATTGATACATATATGTATTATTTGCATTTTTTTATGACAACTTGGCACTCGCTTGCAACTTTAAAATGAAACTTTGCCAGTTTTTAACGATTTGTTCATTAAATTTTTCCTTAAGCAATTGTATTAAATTTTTACGACACAAGCCTCGCCTTGAGTTTTGTTTGCCTTTTGCATTTGGCATAAGCTTAACACCCTTCACATCATCAACTGGTAAGTCCCCTTACCACTCCTTACTGCAATTAACTGTCGTCAGTCGAATTTCACTTTATTTTTAGCTAATTTTACAACGTTTATTTATTGCACTTCCTGAAATTCAACCCACTTTCGGAATAATTTGTAAAGTTTTTTGTTCACTTTATAGAACAATCTCTTTTATAGATAATTATTACTTTTATTCAATGCGTGAAAGTGAGTTTGAAAAGACTAGATATGCTAGTACATTTATATAGTGTAATTTAAACGATGCTAAAGTAATAAAATTCTTATGTAACGACAAAATAAAGAGTTTGTAGTCACGCAACTCGCATGGGAATTACTTAAACAGTTTCTATGCGAGTTTATGCAATGGTGCAATGAACTAAAATATTTAAATTTTTTATTATAGTTGTAGTGGATTTTGTTCCGTTTTGTCTTGTTCAATAAACCTTACTCAAATATTCATACAACTTGCATGTCGTGTTTTATGCACAGCATTACAAATTGTGTAATATGAAATTGTGTAATATAAAATAGAGCGATTAGCTATTAGCTATTTTGACAACACTAATTTAAAAAAGATATCAATTTAAGTATACGTACTTCAAGATATTTATACTGTCCGAAAAAAATTTAAATTATAGCAGGTTTTATCCGTTTTATAAAAATGAGCGCTCGTTAATTTTGCAACTTAACAATTCCTTATTTTTTCTTAGGAAATTTTAAATTTTGTATCCGTTCGTTCTTTTCTTTTTATTATTTATTATTTTGTATTGTTTTCTTTTTTTTTTGGGTTTTCCAGCACTCGGCTCACTTCACTTGTGATTCACTTTGCTTTTCTGGCAGCCCAAAAAATGTTTGCGTATAATTTAAACGTATTATCAACACGTAAACGGCGCTCGCAGACTAATCAGAACCCCAGCACGCATCTAACTTTTATATCCCACAGAAGGGGACGGTCGCAAGCAGCGCAGTGGCAGCGCGGCGGCAGCGAAGCCAGCGTTTTGTCGTCAGCTTCAGTTTTAGCATCGGCAAGAGCATCGGCATCGGCATCGGCAAGAGCATCGACATCGGCATCGGCATCGGCTTCGTCGCTGGCGTCGACATCGACGTCGGAATCGTCGGCGCCTTTGCTCTTGGTCGTTTGGTGCTGCTGAGACTAAAACCAGTTCCTGCTCTTACACGTAAAGCACCTGCAATTGCCTTTCGCATAACGTACTCGAATTTATACTAACTATTTCAGCTGCATTGCCTTTTTCGAATCAAGTTAGTTTGTTCATTTAGTCGATGCCGAGTTCAGTGACGTAGGAAATGAAATTGAATTCCTGGCAATGGCAATCGCTAATTGGTTGACCAAACAAGACAAAAGAAAAAAATATGAAAAACATCGATTAAGCGATCGCTTGAATGACTAGCCGAGCTTATTAGACGATCTGGAAATCCCTTTGGCAGAACATCAAATGACGCATGGTCGTGAGTTGGGCTTATAAATTAGTTTAATAACAGACAACAGCAGAAATTTCGCAGTCTTAACTGGAATTGTTTGTGCGTGAGAGTTGCTTAGGGGAAATTTCAATTAGATTCGCAACAATTTGTAAATCATAGCTGTAACTGTCATTCACTTTTCGAACTGATTCCAAATACGAGTATGTATGCATGTGTATAAGTGTTAGTACGAGTCTATATGGATTAGGTGATTGCTTTAATAGCGCTAACATATGAGTCTAGAATAGTGTTCCAACAGTAGTTGACCTTATGTTGTTTTTATCTTTATTCATTTTATTAATGTAGGAAAAGTGTGAAATTTGTAGCCGCTGTATACTTAAAATCACTCATAAATAAAGGTATATACATATGTATGGGGAATTAATAATTAACTCGCGCTGTACATTTATAAATAATGCATGGGCTTTTTTTTTATATATTTATTGTTCTTATACAAGTATGTGTGCAAGAAACCAACTGAAGATCTGCCCATACAACGCCTTAGAAATATGATTAGCATTAGTATAGACACCATTCATTTAGTTGCATGCCAGTTTGTCGATTAAATCAGATGGATGTGACTTAATATGATTTGATCTGAATATGAATACTCGTATATGCAAATAACTAATATATTGATTAATTCCGTTAACTTATTGCCATGCTATAAGCAATAAATGATCTTTTTCACATGATTTGCATGTAGTGAGACCCGCATGCTGATTTTCTATTGAGTGATTCGACTTTTCGACAGGGTTTTCATATATTTATACTACGTTGAATGGCCCCCCATCATAAGCATAAATATAGTCTATAGACTTAGTTAATTGCACATATAATGTAATGATAAAAACTATTAATAAAATATTTTTATAATGGCTATGCAATTAACCAATTGAAGTTCTCTTTTTAGTTGATTTTCTTGTTTATTGACGATAAAGTATAGTGAACAATTCCCGATTCCTTTAATTGTCGAATCCAATTCATAATTTGCATTTTAAATAGCTTTT
Organism: Drosophila innubila; assembly: GCF_004354385.1. NCBI lineage: Eukaryota > Metazoa > Arthropoda > Insecta > Diptera > Drosophilidae > Drosophila > Drosophila innubila. Next base: position 10,184,287 of record NW_022995380.1, read on the forward strand.
AAGCTATGTTTTATTAAACAATCCGGTGACTATAAAAATGTTTATTGTGGGATTAACACTAATGTGTCGTAATTTTGTAATCTTAAATTAAATTGACATTCTGTTATTCAATTTGTGATATAACTGTTTGAAAAGCATTTAAACTATTTTAGACAGATTCTGAATTCCATTGCCCACTAATTATGGGATATAAAATTGGGTAAGTCAAATTCTAATTATAAATATCAGTTGGACAACATCTCAAACGAGTTAAAGGTGTGGCCAGACTTTCGTCTCCTGCGTGTGCCTACATCTATGAAGTCTGAGCCAGATCTTAATCCAGTTTACAGTGCTCGTGGCAAAGTCACGTTTCAGACTCAACGTTGAGCTCGTGGAGTTCCCCAAAGAAAGTATGACGCACTTCGACGCTTCTACGAAATCCATTCCATGTTGTTCTTGAGAGTTTGTGATTTTTTTTTTGGCACGTTTGTGACGTAGTTTTAATTTTTGCGTGGCAAAACAACTTTATTTGTATTTTTATTGTATTAATATCTGCCGAGTTATTTTCTAAGCGAAATGCCAAACATTTTATAGCAACAACTGCCAACAATGACAAACAAAAGCAATGACGAGACAGTTTACAGTTTGAAATTCAGCTTTGATTGTCTGATCAAACATCTCGACGGTGTTAATTGATTTCCAATTTTGCTGATGTTTCTTTTGTTGTTGTTAAGCAACTGTATTTACTCAATCCGCACCAAATTCGTATTGTTGATTAGTTCCATATATCACGTATACGTCATGATAAACATGACAATGACAATGACAAAATTTTTTTGTTGTTTTTTTTTTTTTTGGCCATGCCAACCATATTCATGGATATTATGTATTGTATGTTGATTTTGGCTCCATGACCGTCAGTTATTGGCTTCACGTACGGTATTACTTGCAAGAATTCTTGTTCGGAGTCATACGGAAATAAAGCAAACAAGAGACTTAGAGACTTAGATCCATATGCAATTAAATTATCATTAGAATCGCACTAGGTTCTGTTTAATTACTTTGAGCGGTGGTTAATCTAATTTAAATTACTTGACTAATATGCAAGCAGCTGCTGATTTTTAAATGCAAACTGCAAACGGCTAAACTAGCCCAAGCAACTTTCGATTGAAATCTATGCAAAACTGTCACAAAATGTTAATGAAGTAATTATAACAAACAATCCGCCCCACGTCTCATATATAAATTCTCTATATAACACTTGCTTAATATATATAATGAAAACGACATACTTATGGCGTCATTAATTGGACAACTAGATAAGGTTTACAATTCGACCAAATATATATTTAATAGCATCTACAGCTTGTAATACAATTGCCATTTTCAATCATCTTGCAAGACTTTCTCTTAATGGAGCTATATGTAATTATATAACCATATAAGTTAAATCAAAGGAGCTAAATATATCTAATTTAATTAAATCCGCTGTTGTCTGTGTTGTTAGTTATTTATATAATATAATACATGATTTTACCAATTTTGTTTTCAATTATCAAAATATTTGCTGAGAAATTTGATACATTTTTTGTGTGATATAAGGGTCATAAAATAAATATTATATTTTATAAAATAAGTTAAAATTATCACAGCCGATTTGTGTCCCTCCTTAAAACGTAATCTATCACAATTTAGCACGACCAATTTTTCAATCGGAAATTTTCAAAAGCAATTGTTATTAAAATCTTTACAGATTTTTAGAACACACCTGAATCGTATTAATTGCTAGGCCCATTTCCTCAATTTCTTATTAAGGCTAACCAACTTTAGGATACTTTGACGTAGGAACTATTTTTTATTTAATTTAATTTATAGCATATAACATCGAATTCAAAAATAAAAGTCAGCTTAATTAAATTATGAACAAAATTTAAATTTGTATTAAAAAAATAAATGTACTTCACTTTAACTGCAAACATATTTAAGTAAGCGCAGCTGAGTTTCCTAAATATAAAAGGTGGATTACTTAAATACATAAACATAATCGCGATAGTGATTGATTGCTTGCCAAATGCATGAACAGAAGAACAATCTCAATCATTCTCATAGTCATCGTCACCCTGTAAAGTAATCGAAATTAATCAGCTTTTACGCACGTTTTATTCAAGCACAGCTACGTTTCACTCTCTCCCTCCCTCTCTGTTGACGCTGTTTCCCTCTCTTCCCCTCTCTTGGCCTGCAGCACTTGTCACGCTCAATTAACGCAATGTTTTGTTGTGCTCTGCCATTCACAAAAGCCCGTTTTGTGCTTTTACGCGCCAAAATGACAAAATGACATGCACAGTCGTAGTTGAAAGCATTTGCCGAAAAGCTTACAATCGCTAGCTGGCGAGCTTTGGCCAAAGAGCTTTTTTGGCCGAACGCACAGTTGGCTCAGCTAGCCGGCAAATGCGGTGTATGAAAATTGTTTTACTAGAAAATGTTTTGTTTTCAGTCTTTTGGAAAACCTGCCGTCGAGCGGTTGACTGGATCACTTGGCGTGGCCCTCCAAATAAAAAAAAAATCAGATACAACCCCATTTGGCAATTGGCGCGTCGTTTGTCGGTAGCCGGTGTTTGGTTTTCGAATTTGAATTGCGGCTGTTAACAGTACATCAGCGGATGACTGACATCCCGCCAGAGGCTGAGGCAGACGCAGTGGCAGACGCAGTGGCAGTGACAGTGACAGGTGCATTGCATTGTCCATGTTTCCACATTATTTTGGGAGCACTTCTTGGTTTTGTCTTTATCTATGTGTGAGTGTGTGTGAGTGACTGTGTGTGAGTGAGTGTGTGTGTAAGTGCGTGTCTGACTGTAAGACTATTATTTCTCGATGCACTTTGTGGCTGTCATTAATGCCAACAACGTTGTCGCTGCCACTGTTGTTGTTGTTGTTGTTGTTGTCGTGGTCGCCGTGTTAATGTTTTTAATTATATGCAAAACATAAAAAAGTATTTCATTCAGTGTTGCCGTGAAGTTTGACATCAGCAATTAATGCACATGCTACAGAAATAAAATCAAAATAATAAAAGACAATTCCACATTTAACATTCTAAACAAATACGTAATCAACGAAAATCCCCTTAATCATATCTTCAAATAATAAAACTAGGTAAGTTCTTTTTATGTTGATTGAAATGCGGCTTAAATCTCTGTATATTTGCTTAAATGATAGCAAAGTTTACATTCAGCTGATAAACAAATATAAATCGTAGTGCGATAAACCTGCAGAGACTTTTATCTATGGGGCAACTTGCGAGTTATTTCAAAAATTCTCTCGATCGTTTTCACAAAACATTATTCCAATCTATAGCAATTAATTTTGAAGCACACCTCTGAGAGGCTGTCACATTGTTGATTCACAACTCATTAAACTCACGGCTTACCGGCATTTGCATACATACGTGTTTTAATCACATTTCCCCTCCCACCTACCTACCTGTCTAAGCGCTACACCTTCTGGGCCAACGCGTTATAGACTAAAGTGTTTAAGCATCATTATTAATGCCTAATGTTGACTCTGTTGATAATATTGATTTCAAGCCGTTAATATAAACATTGACAAATTAATGCCATTGCCTACTAAGTGCGAATGCGATTGCGAATTCGATTTCGATTCGCTAAGTCATCATCCTCTCAACTTGAAACCTGAAGTAGTTGATGTTGCCGTTGCCATTTGTTGCACTTGAAAACTGTGGCAGAGAGTTTACTATTTTTTTTTTTTTATTTTTAATTTTTAAACCTGCCTCTTCTCGACTACCTTATCAGACCTTGTGACGCACTTGAGTCTATAACAAGCTGTCGCATATTTTTTGACTTAATTTAATTTTGCTCGAATTAAGCATTCCCATATGTCAGTTGGCCATATGTAAACCTTGACATTGGCTTAGTACAAGTACAAATATCAGTCAAATTATAACAATCAACTAAATATTTATAGGCACATGTATTTATAAATAACGCGCTCTTTATTTGCTTAAGAAGACATCAACGTACTTATACTTAAATGCAACATCTGTTATTACCTTTTTGTTTACACACTAATTTCATACCAAACACTTTTAATGCCCGCCTTCAACTTTGCCAGTTTATTGTTTATAATTTTTTTTTTTTTTGGGCCGCCCAAAACGCTTTGCAACGTCATATGGATCAGTTTAGTCCAACAACGTACGAATATGAAACGGACAGGCGTACGTCGTGCAGCATATGAAATATGAAAATTTATTGCGTATACGCCACGCAGGCCGGCGCCTCGCTCTGTGTCTACTTTTTGGGTATTTTTCTCATGCAACTCAAGTTGATTGGGCTGTCGTTTTGTGATTCTCGTCAGAGAGACAAATAGAGAGTCACAGATCCAAATCAAATGACTTTATTTATATAAATGCTGATTTATGCGCTTCTCTTTCATGTTGCGAATTTATCTTTGCTTTTCTTACGTTTTGGCAGAGTCTCATTTTTTACGCATAATGTTTTGCCTAATTACGCGCTGGAAAAAAAAACATACACAGAGAAAACAACAAACGAAAGGAAAAATTTAAAGACTACCGACGGAACGATGGCAGGGGGTCGATCAGCCAGTTAGTCAGTTGTCCGTTTGATTTGCCAGACGCGTGTGAGACCTTTCGAATATATACTATAGCACATTGCTATTCTCAGTATTTTGGGCTCGATCGCCTGCACGCCGCTTGAATAAGAAATTTGTGCCGTTGTTGTTGTAGTTGTTATCGTTGTCGATGTCGTTGTTCCATGTGAGTCACAAGAGCAAAACAAAAACATTTTCATCATGAATTTCTTTTCAAAATTAAGCTCAACTGTCACACGGCAATGCAAATAAAAGGCGCGTCATGCCTTTTATTATTGCCTGAAATGACGCCCTACTGGGGCGGGACCAATTGCATTTGTTTAACCCAAAAAAAGAAATATAAATAAAAACTATAACCTATCTTTGAAATACTTTTTTGTTTTATGTTTCCTATTATATTTATTTACCTTACATTTAGTTTTTTCTCCCTCTTTTCCGACGTGCTAAAATAATTTTATGACTCGATTTTCGATAGAACTTTGGCGAGTGCGTTCTTTATAGCTGGCTAAATAAACAACAACATTGAAATGATCATATTTTATGACTATGACTGGGAACTGTTGAAAGGACTGACCCATTCAAATCCATTTCAATTTCAAACCAACTCGTGCCCAATTTACTGTCAGCGTTATTATCGATCTTTAATGTGCAACAAAAATAAAAATAAAGTGGGAGGGATAGGGGTAATTTTGACTGTTAATTGTCTAACAGAAACATTTGACTTATTTTTGTGTCTCACTTCTAATTCGATTAAGCCCAATCCGCGTCGAGTCAAGCGTAATTACAGTCTCAAGTCAAGGATTTCGTGCCAGGAGCAATAACAAATTATTACATAATCAACTTTGGAGGTGCCAGTTGCCAGTTGAAAATTGTTTACCCTCGAGTCGGCAGATGACAGTGGAGTGGAGCATAAGTATAACTTCCAGCCAGTGTTGTCGTTTTGGTGGTTTTGAAACTAGATTAACTGGGTAAAAACTAAATGTAGATGCTCTTTTTTTTAATCAATAGATTAATTGTTTTCTTTGTGTTGTCTAGTGGCTAAAAATTAAATTAAGATGCTAAGGGTTTTCTCTTTTTTTTTTAAATCAATAAGGTTTCGGTAATAATATCTGATCTTTTCTTTGAAATTTATGAATTACAAGAGAATTGCTTTGATAATGATAATGATCATAATTAATGGTTCATTAGATACAAAAAAAATAAAATCACCATAATATAACGATCGTTTTAAAGAAATCATTAAACTTTCACTATGATTTGAAAATTTTTGATTTTTATGGATAATCATCAATGATAACGATTAACATTGAGTTATTTAAAAAAAACTGATTATATTCATTATATTTAAATAAAATAAAATTAAAATCACATTAATTCATAAGTTATGATATTTATTTTGTTTAATTGTACAAATTGATTATTACTCAAAATAAATCATCAACATTGATTAAATCTTTCAAAAATTATCAAATAATCATTACTTTTTATTTTTTTATTACATTGCTAATAATGATTAAGTTATCTGATCAAATGTAAAGGTAGATAAAGAAAACATATATTATTGGCTTTGTAAGTGAAACAAGTTTTCTAGTGGTTTATTTTGTTGTTTTTCTTAAGTAAAGGCAACACTGCTTCTGCCCTGTCCCCTCCCCTTGTATGTCTGAGTAATTCATTAGAAGTATATTGTGCTGAGACATTTGCATAATTATGCAATCACTTTTGGCATACTTACACATTAGGCGCAGACAACTGATAAACAACCCGAGTGCGACCTCACACACCCCAACCCTCAATCCCAACACCCCGACACCCACACCGCCAGCGGGTGAGGGCAGTGGAGGGGGCATAGACAAAAGCGCAGACACGGACTAGACCCAATTTGATTAGCACGCGCATAGTAAATGAAGGCCAAGTCAGGAGGCGGTCGTCCACCCACAAGCACAGTGGGAACATCTTCGCATATTCGTAGTCGTAGTTCTGTTAAGGTTCCCTCTACGTGGCCACTTAATCATCGCCGTGCTCCACGTTGGGGCGTGTGTGAAGGTATTTTTCTGTTTGCCACTTGGGCTTATGCTTTTGTTGGCCTCTTGTGCTCTTAATTAGAAGTCAAATGTTTGCCGCCAGGCAAGGCCGTTTCGACTGTTTTTTATACAGCACGGCATATGTGTGTCTGTATGTATGTGCGTGCGAGAGTGTGTGGGTGGCTTTTATGATAGGTCTTATTGGCCATTTAAATGCAGCTAGTTGTGTGCGCTAACAAATGAGTTATTAAGATTGTGCCGAGACTCGCAACTCGTAGGTTGACGAATGTCGACAGGAAGCGATTCTGAGTGGAATCTTGGAAAGGATAACTGACTAAAATATGACCGTCATTTATTAGCGCAAATCTCAATGATTCTTAGCTGCTTTCTCTTGTCATTTGTCAAGCAAACTGTTGCCATATGGCGGGGAGTTCTATATACTACGTATACTTGTATAATGATTTCTCAAAATTCATTTCAACCAGTTATAAGTATAACGTCTACGTCAAGCTAAACAATTAGCAGCAAATTTCCCACTCACATTTGGTAGCAGGAATTGCTGTAATTAGACGCTATTGTACCTTATCCGTATAAATAGAGGGAGCGTTTCTTTTTATGCGTTTAATTAAGCACAGTATTTATAGCATATTTATATACGTTTCTTGACGCAGACTATAAAATTCATAGCTGGCTCTTTCCTCTGGCTCATCCATGTTTAATACAAATCAATTGAAATTATGCCTGAAATGGGGGACTGCAAAGAGTCGAAAATTTCATAAAGTTAGATGTCTGAAATAATTAAACGAAACCAATAGAAAGAAAATATTTTTAATCGATACTTTATTTATTATTAAAATTAGGCTTAAGAACAATGACCTTCATTAGTTATTATTAATTCAGAAATGAGCTATTATAAAATTCCCTTTAAAAGCAAAATTTGTAAGGAGTCTTTTACAAATTTAAATCGATTAAATTAGATTCAGTTAGTGCGAAATGTCAGATGCTTTTGATACGTGTAATGCTTTAAGAACAACTGCTCATTTGGCTTTTGCACAATACAAATGTATCCTTTTTCTATTATTTCTGTTGAGAGTGTAAAAGCAACAACAGCAAATTCCACAAGCAAATATCTATAAGTAAACAGATAGGCGCTTTTCACGCTATACTTGTAAAATTTATGCATGGTTATTTGTATGAGCCATTTGGATTATAGCCCGCTTTTCCATTCCCCCTAACACTACAGAATCCTGGCTCGATTCAACTCGTCTCCTCTGTGTTCAGCAATCGCTGACAAATGAGCCACAGGCTAAGTAACAACTTTCTTCGTCATTACGTTTAAATTGTTTCTACTCACATCAGAATTTCTACAAAAAACAAACAAAACGAATACTAAATACCCTGTTTTACATAGAAGTAAAAAATTCTAGGTTCTTAATTGTTATCTTAATTTATTAAATCATAATTTAAATCTCATTAAATAAAGCAAATTAATTCTTTACTTGAGGAAATGAATAGAAGCGTTTTTCTTGTATTACATATTTTATGACAAAATATTGCAATAATATTTGTTAGGGTATGAAAATATGTGCAACCTACGCAATTCTTGTAATCGAGGCTCAGCCACTTGTTCCGCACTTTGGCGTCGGTTTCCGGCTAAAGCAGCCACGCCTCCTTAGCGCCTCTTGTTGTCGCCTTCCTTTGCCCACCTCACTCCAGTTCATGTACGAGCTTTAAATGTAGTTATTTTGGGTAGACTGTTCTCCCTTCACTCAAGCACTTCGTCCCTTCCCTTCCATCACCTTCCGGCTTGCCAAACATTTGCAATTCTAATTGCAAACAGATGCCCGTTTAATTTAAAAAAATACTCAACCCTCCGCCTCTTCCTTCAGATCGACCAGTCGTAATATTTGCTTGAATGCCATTTCCATTTTGGCGAGTATTAACGCGTTTTTCTGGTTTTATTTTTGTATTGGTAACAGAAACAGGAAGAACTCTGGCATATAATGTGATATATATCGCGATATTTCTGTTAAGCCGAAACACTTATACACTGCCAGCGAATGTATTCACAATTGATTGAATCATATTTATGAGTCGAGAGTAAAAGTAATCAAGTATTTTTGGAGTAAGTGTGGAACAAATGCGACTCGAGATTCGAAATGATATCAAAGTTTAAATTTGGCAAATTGTGGGCTGATCTTAAAGTTTAATGATGCAATCTTCCGTCTTTGCTTTTGATGAGAATTTGTCAAATATTTTATTTCATACTGGAGACTGGACACTTGTGACAGCATAAAGTGTTTAATTTACTGATAAATATTTTTATTCCATAATAAATACACTTTTCATGACGCATTTGGGCAAGGGCCATAAAAAAATGTGGCCAAAACCAAAAATGCTGCGTTCACAGCCATTTGCACTTGTGTCCTGCGGTCATTACAATGTTCTTTTTGCATATTCCTCAACATTGGATGATGGTGGTGTAGATGGTACTGGTGGTGCTGCTGTGGGTGGGTTCACTGAACTCGTAAAATGCTTTTCGAATGCCCAAAAGTGAAAGTGAGCCATGTTCCACAATGGCTAACTATGCTGCTAGCGAACTCATTAAATTGCAGCTAATAAAGCGCCAACAATTACCAACACTTGGCTGAGATCCAATATCAATACGAGTACGAGTACGAGTACGTGTACTTAATCAACTTGTCTTTGTCTGGGCCCCAGTTAACTATTAGTTTTAAATCCCCAACTGCACTCAAATTCACGGTCTGTCTTCTCCAGAGTCAACAGCTCAGTGTAAGTACAGTAAGTCAGTCATAAGTGCCACTTTGATGGGTCACCCCTGACAGGAGCATTGCTGACGTCAGCGTCACGCATTCGGCCACGCCTTACGCCTCACTTCTCACGCTCCCCTCGCGATGACAAATTAAGTGAAATGCCAGGCAAGTGCAGTTCCAGCTTAAGCTTCAGTGTCCCCTTCCAAGAATCTTAGCTTGCGGTTGTTCAAGCCTCAAGTTAACGACGCGCTGCTCAATAATGTGAACGGAAGTGCGGCAAACGCCATTTTTCAATTTGTACGCTCGCCGGAAATGACAAAGCAGTCGAGGGCAGGCGACTAATGGCAAAATACATTGCAATGCATTCGTATATTGCCAAGAATCTCACATACATACTTATAAATACGTATGCGTAACATGTAAGGAAGCTTATTGCATTTCCCATATGGATGCGGATCAGGCAGGAATGTTGCGGTGTATGAAATTTTGATAAGTTTGAAGGTCAGGCAAATGTGAAGCGACGAGCATTAGTGCCACAGACCTGGCTAGAGAGATACTCATCGATTTATTCGTAGATATTCAAACAGTCATGCTGATATTTACACATACATTGTGTATTTGTTTATGTTTATGTGTATCGAAGCAATTAAAGTGTCTTTAGCGTCGGGTGTCACGAGCCACCCACAAAAAGCTGACTTTTTTTTTGTTTTTGTGTTTTGTTGTGGGTTTCTTTTCTCTCTTTCTGTTTTCAATTTCCACGCAATCGTAAAACAATAGCGAATGCTATCTCTGCTATATGGTTAGTCTATCTCTATGCATGTGTGTGTGTGTGTGTGTGTGTGTGTGTGTATGTTTGAATTCTCATAGCAAACAAATAAACAAGCAGCAGACAGCGACAGCAGCTGCCAAGTTTCCCAGCCCGCAACAATGCCCGCATCTTTCAACGACGCCCCTTGGCAACGTAACCCCCTGCCCTGCCATGTCCTACTCCACACCCGCTGTGTCGCGGACAGCGGCGATAAAATGCCTGCCCGCGGGGGCAACACGAGGCCAATGCCTTATCAATGCCAAGCCACGCTAAATACTTACGTACAATGCGCGCTAAAGGATACCATTTCATTCATCAGTTTGGCGGGCAACGCGGCGTATGAGCAACTTAAAGTGAAATTTCGCGTTAAAAATCAGCGGGCGCATTGTCACTACCAGATAAAGCGAAGGCTCTGAAGCTGCAGACCAACACACATTAGTTGAACGAGCAAACAACAATTGTGTGTATGAAGATGTATGACGTAGAATGACGAGGTGTGCTCGAAAGTGACTGAGATTACAATTAGACATAAAAGAAGGGGAATTTCTAAAGGAAACTATTACACTGAATAGGATAAATTTGACGCAGATAAGAGCAGAATAACAAGGTAAAAGGGTATTGAGGTATTACTCCGAAATAAAAGTCTTTAAAGACTTTTTTTTAATTCTTTAAATAAAACGATTATTTTTCAAAGAGTCATCAAAAACTCTTATAAAACAATATAAAAATAAACACTGATTATTTTTAATATTTTTTTAAATCATAAGTACTATAACAGTTTAATTTGATTTATGAAATAAAAGTCTTTTAATATTGATTTTATTATTAATAAAAGGAAGACATGGAGATTGATAGAAATCACACCAAAAAAACACCTACACGAGGTTAAAGTCTAGTGACGAACGCATATTCCAGCCCAAAAATTTCTGATATCCAATTTTGGGACGAACAAAATAAAGTTTAATATAAAAATTATAAATAAAAATATAAATTAACCAAAAAAACAAAAACACGAAAATTGGCTTTCTGGATGAGCTACCACGAACAATATAAGATCCTGTAGGAAACAAGAGAAATATTTAAAAAATTATAGAAGTTATCACGAATGCTAGAGCACACCTCGCACACATACATCTGTGTTGAATAGCGTGGCATTGTTTGAGAGTTGAACAAACAGCCAAACAGTCGCAGTAACTGTAACTCTTACGGGACTCAACTGGACAGAGAACTCACATAAATAAGCGCAAGTGGCAGAGCGAGCAAATATCCTTGACTTGCATCAAAGGATGCTACTTTTAACCGGAGCTCAACTGGAATTTTACGTATGAAAATTAAATTGAAAATAGCAAAGCATAGAAAATTCTTTACTTCAACTCATCCAGCAATTTCGATGAATTATAATCAAGGATAAACTTAGTTAAGCCAATACCCAATCAATATCACAAAAACAAAATAAATCACAGAGCAACAATCGCGGCGCACTGCCACAACAAAGGCCAAAAATAGTTTTGATAGCCATAAACTAATTGGCATTGAAAGGAGTATTATCAAGAGCTGAGGACAAGGCCAGAGGCGTTGCCGGCCATGGGATATGTCAATTTAGGGCTTCTATAAAAAGTAATTTTCTACCCCATCACCTTTAGCCAAGAGCCAACAGTCAGTAGAACCACTGAAACCACCACTTGGTCGCTTCAATTGAAAAACAAGCTTTTGGTTTTACGGTGCTTTGTTCGTCAAGTGTTTTTGCCCCATTGTTACTGTTGTTGTTGTTGTTGTTGTTGGTTCCACACGAGCGCTGCCCTGGCATGCGAACTAGTTAGATTAATTTAGCCAGAGTCACAAATACAATTACGAAGTCATTTCAATTTATTTAGCGTATGGCACCCCAAGCCAAAAAGCCGCAACAATGAGGGTGCCTCAATATATAGACGGGGTTAGCTTCGAGGTTGAAGCTAAAGCAGGAGCAGGAGCTGGATCTAAAGCTGGAGCTGCTACTCATTAAAGACGCCGCAATGTGCTCAAAGTGATCAAAATCAATTTAGCTGTCTGTCTTGAATTTATTAAATTTCTTATTTCTAATTTTATTCTCCTTATTTTAGCCAGCTTTGCGATTTGTCAAAGTAGCTTTCAAGCCCACTAACTCGACCATTATTGAGCGATAAATTGATTAGATATGCGTATGTGTTAATATACACATATAGACACATACTTGTGCACACGTATGTGTATATGTGTATATGTTGATGACAACTTTCTTGAGTTTGGCTGCCACTGATGTTTATTGCTGCCTCAAATTGCCATTTCAATGTTAATTTTATTAGGGTGTCAGCTATAAATTGCCTTCAATCTTAAATACCATAAAAAACGTTACACTTTCCACACTCACACACTCACACACACACACACAGAGCGAGCACTCGACATGTTTCTTATTGTATTTGTAGTAGTAATCACATGTGCTATGCGTATTTCGAGTAGAAGGCCAAAAGCGCTCAATTTCCATTATCATCAACAGCTTTGAACCTTATTCAAATCTCAGTTAAGTTATACCAAAATACTTGACGAAACATATACACTCAAGCTCACACACACAGATGTGTGTGTATGTATATACGCCCACAAGTTATCCATCAAACTGCCGCTCGACATGTAAGCAGTTGGGATTTTGGTCGTAACCATAAACCGTTTGAGATTTACATGCAGGCCGATGCCTCATTGTGGTCGCAGTTGTTATTGTTGTTGTTGTTGCTCAGGGGCAGCTGTGCTCTCCATGAAGCACAAAGTGTAACTGAGTCAGCCTGGCTTGGGCCAATCCTGTTGGCCATATTGATAACCATGCTGCCATCTCCACTCACTTTAACTTTTGGCCGCTTCATTTGTCTTTCTACTTGACAAAGTTTTTAAACAATTATGCCAAAACAAAAATGGCCACTAGCCACTGGCCAATTTGGCTTTATTGTCAGCCCTTGCTTTGACCCATCCCTGGCTTGATTCGTGCCTGCTGATATGTCCATCGTCAACATCGTTAAAGTCGCATTTTTAAGCCAAATGTGGCACTAACTGCCTTGTTGTGTCATTTGGGTACATTGAACCTCAACTTCGGACAAGCAAACACACACAACACCCCCTCCACCCCCTCCTCTCTCACCACTCCCCACTCCAACTTGTTCGAGGGTCCACGACAAAAGGACAGCGACAGGACAAGAGTCAGAACATAACCAATATGGTGTGCACATAATGAATTTATCAAATTAATCAAAATGGCGCTGCCGAGAGAGAATCCGAAAAACACCGGAAGTCCCTGCTATTGTGTCAGTCTGTATGTGTGAGTCACTGTATGTGTGTGTGTCGTTGTTGTGTCTGTCGCCTTGTGTGCATAACACAATTAAGCGTCAGTGGCGTCATTTGCACAAAAATGGAGATTTAATAAAGCCATTTGGCTGACGGCCCTTGAACTGTAACAGCTTCTTTAATAATCGCCAGTTAGGCAATACTAGAAAATGCGAACAGAGTTGCCACATCTAAATACATAAATATACGTAGCATTGTGTAGTATTGCTTGTTGGCTAAGAACTAATATTATTATTGTATTATTCAGCAGTCAAAATAATATTATCATACATATGTATTTGAGTCATAGTGGCTTTACTTGCAATGTTAATGATAATCACCAGCACTAGAGTTTGCGACTAGGGATGCCATATAAGTATACACTTAGGAATAATCACTTAGCGAAGAGATTTTAATAATATTAACCAGACATATGCACCAGAGAACTGCAACGGGTATGTTCGAGTATGATTGAGCACCACAGCGAAAAGTTCGATCAAATCAACTCAGAGACTCGGTCGCAACGTGTTCGATCGAGTCACGGGTCTCTTAAAGAAACCTGCAACGGGTATGTTCGAGTATGATTGAGCACCACAGCGAAAAGTTCGATCAAATCAACTCAGAGACTCGGTCGCAACGTGTTCGATCGAGTCACGGGTCTCTTAAAGAGAACTGCAACGGGTATGTTCGAGTATGATTGAGCACCACAGCGAAAAGTTCGATCAAATCAACTCGGTCGCAACGGGTTCGATCGAGTCACGGGTCTCTTTGCTTACGATCGAGTCGCGGGTATAATTTTTTTTGCTTTCGAACAATTCGGGTCAAGTGGCGTACGAGTCATACGATCTGATTTGATTGTGATTGTTTGTGAGCGTTCGTTTCGATCCGATCACGTTCGAGTAGCAACGATCGTCATGGATCGTGATCGTTTGTGAGCGTTCGTTTCGATCCAATCACGTTCGAGTACCAATGATCGAAATGATTTTGAGCGTTTGTGAGCGTTCGTTTCGATCGAGTCACGAGTCATGATCGAACTTGCTGACTGATTTGATTTGATTGTGATTGTTCGAGTACGATCGAAAACGACACTGTTGATTTTGTATTTTTTTCCTGCTTCTTCTTCTAAGTAAATGTGCGCATATATGTACATACATTTATATTTATGTAATTATATTATATTTATGTAAATGCATATTTATATGAACGCAATTATGTACACACATTTTATTAAAACTATTATTTATAATTTATTTATTTATTATTAATTATTTATTTAGTTTTAAATATTTTTTTATTTATTTAATGTCAACTTAGAATAGTTTATAAAATAAAATGATAAAAAATGTCTGTTAAAAATTTAAAAATTAAATTAAAAGTAAAATGAAAAAATTAAATTAATTAATATTATAAAAGTATAATGTATTTTGAATAATTTAAAGTTTGATAGTTTTTCCAGTCTTTAAAAAAATTAAAATAGTATTATTTTATTATGGGCATGTGTAATTGCATGTTTGTATGTATATACATATGTATGTACGTATGTATACGCAGCGTCTTAAGCATAAATACTATTGCATTTTTATGTGTACATATTTACGCGCATAAATACATATCATTGCAAGCGCAAGCGCTGCCACGTGCGCGCTCTGCCTCGCACATTTTCTGAACGAGTCAACTCGAGTATGACTCGATGATTGATCCGATCGTTTGAACAAAACGGGTATGAATCAAATCAAATCAACCAGCAAGTTCGATCATGACTCGTGACTCGATCGAAACGAACGCTCACAAACGCTCAAAAATCATTTCGATCATTGCTACTCGAACGTGATTGGATCGAAACGAACGCTCACAAACGATCAGCATGATTGCGGATCGGACAAGACCGTTCGAATCAAACGCTCAGCTCGAACGATCCGCTCCAATCGCTTGAACAAAGTGAAAAAATCACAACGAGTACGAGTCAATGTTCGAGTCTGATCGAACATCTCTTACCCGTTGCAGTTCTCTGATATGCACCTATTAAAAGGGATCGCAAATAAGAGTTATTTTTCTTATAAAATTTATTAAATTATGATTAAATTTTAATTTTTACTTTATAATATAACTCACATTTTAAATTTAAATAATTAAATTCAACAAAGTTAAGTTTCAATTCAAAAAATAAATATATTAAAAAACATAACTTTAAAAATAAAGATTTAATGAAAATTTTAATTAAACCAAGTGGTGTATTTCCATAAATTAAAAACATTCTCGATGTGTGGCTCTAAACCTTTCATATAATTCCTTCTTTAAAGGACACATATAACCTTAAAAAAATTGTAAAAAACTAATTGTATTTTTAACTTTTATTTTAAAATTTGAAAAATAATTCGTAATTGTATTTATATCTTGTATTCACCTAACTTATATTTTGTATTTTATTGCTAGACTGGCAAATTAATATTACCATAGATATGTGATCACTTCTATGAGTGATAGTGACAACTCTGGCAATTTCCCTGTCCACATTTCTGGATTTTGGGAGTATGTTTATGTCCACTTAGTGGAGGGTGTTAATCGCATTAGTTGGATCTTTTAATGTTATGTAAATGACAGCGCCTAATGAACTTTCCGTTCATTATCGTTAGTTAGTTAGTTAGCCAGTTGGATGGTTGGCTGGTTGCTTGTCTTGGTCAATGGCCGGTTAGTTCCTGTCGCAGGCAGGACACACACACAACCACAGTCACGGGCTATTGCTACTTAAATGCTAATCCCAGACACTTTTGCTACTCCAGACAAGACGTAATCCAATTGGCCACCCACGAGAAGACCACAAAGCTCCACTGATTGATTTGTTTAATGTCGCTGCGGGCAACAAGAAGATTTGGAGCGGCAACGGATACTGGGAGCTGTTGGCTGCTAGCGACACCATAAATTTGAGAAGCCGTTGGCCAACTTAATTTCATTAGCGCATATTTAAGAACCGGGCAATTACGTGCCTGCCTGCTGCCTGCCGCCTTTTCCCCTTTGGAGTGGCTTGAGGGCTGCACGAGTTGGCCAATTAAACAGCAGGCGATATTGTCCTTGCTCCGGGGGAGACCCAAATCGGAAAATCGCTTCCGTTCGCACTAAGTGCCGAGTTGCAAGCGATAATGTGCCAAATGTTGCGTATTTAATTCAAGTACGAGTATTTTGCAAAGTGGACGCCCTTGAAACAGGACGACGACATTGTTGAGCGGCAGCCTCGGCGTCGCTGGTCCGTCACAAGCTGTGGCCAGGCGCAGGTCGGAGGAATTGCGGCTGACCCTGACCAGGATTGGCTCAGGCATTCCGCTGCTGCCACTGCTGCTGCTGCTGCCATTGCTACTGATTTCTGCTGCTGCTGCTGCTGACACAACAACAATAAAAACAACAACAACAACAAGTCAGCCTACTAGTCAAGATGCAACATCAACAGCGGCGACGTCGCAGCACGCTGAGTCTTCCCGTGGCGCTTCTCGTGGCAGCCATGGCGCGAACAACTCAGCTAATAGTATTCCAACCCACGACGACAACCACGACTTCTTCGTCTTCGTCAATGATAACTCCAGCTCCAGTGCAGCCAACAACAACAACAACAACAACAGCAGCAGCATCCAGTCAAATGCAACTGACAAAGTCATCGCCGAGGAAGACGCTGAGCAGATGTTGCCACAGATTCCGTCGTATATACGCACAACCGCCATGTTCTTCTGCATAATCATCATGCTGCTGGGCGTTGTGGGGAATGTGATGGTAAGTGATTAAATCTTTAGATCGTTTTCCGATATTTTTAATTTAAAATTTTTAAAATTTGATAATTGAATTTGAAATGACTGTATTAAGTCGTACATATTAAAAGAACATTTAAAATTTGAAAATAGTTTTGAAAAAATTAAATCGCTATATCCAGGAGTGCCTGTAATAACTCGTACATATTCTTAACCAACAATAATTAGTCCTGTTCATCTGTAAAAGTACGATTTCTTCGCTCGCACTTTGAAAAACTGTTTGTATTTATTTTTATTTTTTTTTTTTATATGATTTTTAATGTTTTCGTATTTAAATACAATACTCTCACATTATACGCAGACAAAAGTAATAATAAACATAAACCCACAATTTTGAAAAACAGAAGCCCATAACATGAGACATTTAATAAATATATTTTTGACAGAATTACTTCTATTGCTTATTATTATCTATATTCAAAAAAAAAACATATTACTTAGAGTCGAATTAATGAAAGATATGAAAATTTGTAACTATTAATTAAGATATATAAATGAACTGTATTGAATAAAATACAATTTTAAGAATAAAATCAAAATTCTCTTACAGGTGCCCATTGTCATAGTGAAGACAAAAGATATGCGTAACTCTACAAACATTTTTCTTACCAATCTCAGTATTGCCGATCTGCTGGTGCTGCTCGTCTGTACACCGACCGTGCTCGTCGAGGTCAACACACGTCCAGAGACCTGGGTACTTGGCCACGAGATGTGTAAGTCCCAATCAGACAGCCTGCCTGTCCGAATTTGTTAGCCAAGTTAATTAACATTTTGCTTTTACTGCGCCTACAATTACAATTACATTTACATTGCTCTTGCTCTGGCTCTTGCTTAACTCCCTCTGTGTGTTTTTCACGCTTTAGGCAAAGCCGTGCCATTTGTGGAGCTAACGGTGGCTCATGCCAGCGTCTTAACCATATTGGCCATCTCATTCGAGCGCTACTATGCCATCTGTGAGCCATTGAAGGCCGGCTATGTCTGCACCAAGGCGCGTGCGATTCTCATCTGTGTCCTGGCCTGGGGCATCGCTGCGCTCTTTACGAGGTAAGCTCAGCAATGTCTGGACAGTGCAATGAACTTGCTACTCTGCCTGTCCGTCTGTCTATCTGTCTCTGTTCTTAAAGCACTCTTAAATTAAATTAAAATATTAGCATTAATGTTAAACACGTTTCATATCGTATATCGTAGTCGTAAATATTTGCATGTTCTGGTTGTGGTACTCTCTCTCTCTCTCTCTCTCTCTCTGTCTTTCTCGCAGATTCCTTCATTCTCTTTTGTATTAGTTAGTACATTGATTTAATAGCTGATTCTATTTTCATTTTCGGCCTGTATTTATGCAGTCAAGCATTAAGTTCCCTGCTCATTAATTATAAATGTCAATCGTAGTCGTTTTTAATGATTTGTATTTTGTTTTCCATTTTTCCCCCATTTTGTTTTTTGTTTGTTTTTGTTTTTGGCCTTTGTTTGGCATCGACTTCTCCATTTACATGCTAAACATTGGCAGTTAGTGTTACGGCACACACACACACACACAAACATTTACATACACACACACACTCTCTCTCTCTCTTCACACCTTTCCCTTCAACTTAGCACACTTTTTGTAGTTACTGTTGTCTGTCCATTTGGTTTTGGTTTCTTTCCATGTTGTCCTTGGCTCTCTCGGCCAGCTTCAGCCTACTTCCGGCTGGCCATTGTCCACGGTCCAAGCTGCCGTTATCAGCGCCCTGTCATCTTTAATAAGCAGCAATGTCCGCTATCATGGAATTTCATTTCATTGACACTTTCTTATTGTATGTCTAAGGACGGTCAGCGACCCTTTTTAATTTTGCAAATCTTGCTGCGCTCATAACAATGAAATAAACAGCACATTCCCAATGCGCAGAGCACAGCGGGAAGCGAAGCCAGCAGCGGGGTGGTAGGGGCAATGGGAGGTGCCTGACTGCGGACTGCGGACTGCGACCTTTGCCTATTAATTATGCTACCAAAGAAGCTGCCACAAGTAACCATTTTAAAAGCATACAACGTCGACTGCCACGCCCACAACGCATAAGGCACATACATAATTCAGAGTCATCCAAGTGGCCATAAGTCAGCCTGTTGCCCGTTCCTGTTTTGGGGTTTGATCTGGGAACTCATCTACTATTTACATACTTGTATCTTTCCTTATTGTGACTATCTCACCAAGTTTCTCTTACTCTCCTCTTCGCTCCTGTCTATTGCTTTCATCCATAGTGTATATCCCACCCCCTCAACTTGATTATGCTTCTTGTTTGCTTTTTCTTCTCTCTTCCCCTCTTTATAGCCCCATACTTTGGGTGGCTGAGTACAAGCTGGTAGAGTATATTGATGGAACATCGGTGCCAGTTTGCCTGACGCAGGCGATTGGTGTATCCACCGTTGCTTTCTTTCTGATGACCATATCCGTGTTCTTCGTGCTGCCATTTCTAATGCTGATTATCCTCTATGGCATTATTGCAAGGAACCTCATATCCAACCAGGGTCCCATGCTGCGTGCCCGTCCCACCAAACCGGAGCTCAGTCTAAAGGCCAGAAAGCAGGTGGTCCTTATGCTGGGCGCCGTTGTTCTCTCCTTCTTCGTCTGCCTGCTGCCATTTCGAGTGCTCACGCTTTTGATCATACTGAGCACGGAGCAGACGCTGCATGACATTGGACTGGCACGTTATTATAGTCTGCTGTACTTTTGCCGCATCATGCTGTACCTCAACTCGGCCATGAATCCCATACTCTACAATCTAATGTCCACCAAGTTTCGCAGGGGTTTCGCTCGTTTGTGCCACGATGCTGGACGCTGGCTCCTTAAGCTACTCACGCTGGGAGGCGGCAGTCGCAGTTCAAGTGAGTTACATGGACGCAGTGGCACCCTGTCCACGGGCACAGGAACCAACACCAATTCATCCAATGCAACAGCAGCAACCAATTCGAGCATTTTGTCACGCAGCTCAAATCGACGCAACAGCGAAGATATCAGTCGGACACGCCTTAAAATTGAACTTCATATTCCATGTGGCAGCGATCAGGAGGCCATGGCCATGCTTCAGAATTCAACGACACGCAGCAAGAGGCGGGAAAGCGACAGCAGATTGCTGACCAACAAGAATCCGCGGAGGCACAAGCCACAAATTAGTTTCGATGAAGCTGTAATAGGCGGAGCTGCAAAGGAAACTGTAAATCTTGCTTAAAGAGGGAAAAAGCAAGTAGTAAAGGCTACAGTCGAGAAAGCCCGACCTTAAGAGACCTAGTACTTATTCTATAAAAAAAATACATAGACCCAAAACTGCATTTCATGAATCATAGCATAGCTTTTAATCCCATAATGATCGCAAAAATTGAAGTCTTAAGCTCTTATCAAATTGCTCTAATAATTATTATTTTAATTTAATGGGTAAAATACCGAAAGAAAAGTGACAAAATTATAGGCTAGTTCAGGAATCATTATAATAAGGTTGATAGGTCTATGTATATCGATTCGCCTGTTTTGTTCTGCCCGTTATGTACAGGGTCTAAAAAGAAATATGCTAAATAGAGGCGAAACCAAATGAAGAATCGGCGTACAAGAAAAATTGCCAATAACCCGTTTACACTTACGCTTCAATTCGCTGGAATGTGACACAGGCAGCTGATCCTGGCCACGTCTATACAAATTGCGTTTTGAGCGCTTTTTGCAAACATAATCGATTCCTTTCAGCCGTTGACAGCCAGTGCTTTGCCCTTTTCATGATCCTGGTCCAGAGAACATTTCCGCACAAAAAACAATCAATTTTTCGGGCTATTAAACTCGAATGAAAGTGCCAAAGATAAATAACAGCAACGACAGCCAAAGCACTACAACAACTACAACTACAACAAGCATACATAACTATTTGGGAAACGAATCAGGCGGAGGCGGGGGAGGTGTTCGGTCAACGCCATTAAGCGACGGGCGCATGTAAAGCATGGCAAATGGAAATGGCTTAATATGCGTTTCAGCAACGACTTGGGAGCCCATCAAGACGGCGGATAAACATGATTTAGGTGTATTGAAATACATAGTTTCAGTTCATTTTGGCCGCTCCTCATGCTTTTACTCTTTTCGTCGAGTTTGTCGGCCATTTTAGGTCGATTCCAAGTTAAGCGGCTATAAAAAAAACTGTTGCCTACTTTTCGGCGGCAGCAATAAAATGACCAATGCAAGAGTCGCATGTATATACACAACATATGCATTAGTTCAGATGCCATACAAAAAAGTGTTGCCTACTTTGCGGCGGCACAAATTAAATAAACTGTTCACATGCATAATATGTATTATATTCCCACACATATGTATTAACGCTATAAAAGCGCCATAATCTATATAAGTAAATAAAATTTTGTATTGCAAATTATTTCGAAGCCTAAGAAAACGATATTTCGTTTTTTATAATGAAAAAATAAACTGGTAAGCAGCTGTAAATATGTATGTATGTACAGATAAATATTTTAATTTTTTAGTTAAATTGTTTTTGTTAGTTTTTGGCAACATTGTACAGTATTATGACGTAGTATAATCATCATTTCTTGTGCATACGCTAACAGTAGAAATAAGCTATTTTGTGTATGAAAAGTAGAACAGACATTTCCGTTTCCGTTTGATTAAGTTGAGTGGTACAATCGGAACCGCTGAAGAGTTCTTTTAAATATTGCTTTTCTTTGATTATTCTTTGTTGTTTTCACAGAGTTAAAACTTTTCAGACAGTTGAAAACAATAGCAATAATCCTATATTCTCCACTTATTGATCCAATCTCTAAACATAACTTTTACAGTCCCATCATTGCCATATCCACGTACAGTGTGGAGCCCTACGGCGACGGCACTGATGCTCCAGTTTGCACAACGGCGGCCGATGGCTTTTGGCCCATCTTCTATTTTGTGGGCACTATAACAGTATTCTTTTTTGTGCCCTTTGGCATTCTGGTCCTGCTGTATGCGGCCATTGCCTACAAGCTATTGCGTCCCAACAGTGCATTCCATAGACCCACCTCACCACAACCGCAACAGGCGGCCACGACAACAGCAACGGGAACAGCAACAGCCACAGCGACTACTAGCACCAAAGGTAATAGCCATCAGCAGAGTAACGGCATGAGGAAGCATCGCAAGCAGGTGATCTTCATGCTAGTCGCCGTAGTATCCAGCTTCTTTGTGTGCCTGTTGCCGTTTCGCGCTTTTACTCTTTGGGTGATCACAGCCAGCGCCGAGGATGTGGAACGGCTGGGCATTGCCGGCTACTACAACCTGCTGTACTTCTCACGCTTCATGTTGTACCTCAATTCGGCCATGAATCCCATACTGTACAACCTGATGTCGTCAAAGTTTCGCAGTGGCTTTTACCGCCTGCTCCTTAGTTGCCTAGGCCAGCATACTCATCATCATCGTCATCACCATCATCCTCAGGCCGCAGGACGTAGTCTGCGACCGACGGCACGGCGGCAGGATAACGATGCTGAAGAAGCAACTGCTGTGGGCACGGACAATAGTCAGCGAGTCCGTCGCACTCTTCGTCGCGAAGCTACCTTTCTAATTAACTCCATATCCACATCATCGGGCACCGAGCGCAACACTTCCTCCACATGGCGCAGTAACAGTCTCTCCACATCTGTTGGATTAAGTGAGCGCGACCGAGGAGCCCTGGGAGCAGCTATTATTGGAACAACGGCTGCCACGGTTACCACTGCCTGTTTACAGGAACGACAAGCCAGCAAGATTTGAGCATTTAGTTGAATTCTACGAGCAGTTACTGAGTTCGATTCAAGCATTAGTCCATAGTCCTAGATTTTAGAAGAAATTTTGTTGTCAAGACTGAAGTACCTCAGAAGAAGTCAATAAACACTAGAAAAATCCGTTTTTGAAACCAAAGCTGAACATCTGATTATTGCAATTTTTTAAATAGAAAAAAAAAAGTTTCCTTATCATATCAATTGATTATTTCGCACCAAATCGTTACTTATGTTCATGAAATTTTTATTAAACGTCCCATCATTGCCATCAAAATTACACTAATTATGTGCCTAAACGAATTCTACGCGTCTCTCTTTCTTTCTGAATGCAAAAACACACCAATTTCTTGTCGTTACTTTTAAAAAATGTTAATGTTTTTGATTTACATAATAATTACAATATTCAGACAAGTGGCGAGCATTTTTCTTGGAGATAATATGATTTGTGAATGGTATTGTTGACTGGTAATTGAAATAAATATATATGTACTTATATAGTAGTACGTACACGTATGTAGTATAAATAGCAGCAGACACAGCAAGTTATACAATTCGGTTCTGTTCTGTGCGTTCGCCCAGGAGCAAGATGGCTATAATAAACGCAGTTTTTATTTTGTTTTATTGGTTTTTATGCATATTGTATGTAAGTTTTAATAGTAAACGGTATCGGTATCGTTTCGCGCTGCTGTGGTAAGTAACTCTTATGTTAGGTTAGATTTAGATTAAGTTTATTACTACACCATTGTTTTGCTTTGCACTACTTAAGTATGAACAGAACTATTGAAAACAGAAAGACAGAAGGATAGTACATATTAGTTTCCTGTGTTTCTTGGATGCCTATTACATGTGTATGTATGTATATGCTTAAATTGTGTACGTGTTCATTTAGTTGAACTGGGTTTGCGATCGATCATTCGCATCATACAAAGGTCATCATTATCTCATACTCTTCGATATTATCATCATTATTGTTATTACATAATTCAAATTTATAATTATGGTTTTCTTGTTTTATTCTTGTGGTTGTTTCTGTTTGTTTTTTTTTTATCGTTTTAATTTATTATATTTAAATTTTGTTTAATTGTATAATAAAATAATGATTCACAATCAGAGTTATTCAGCAGCAACCAGATTTGGTATTTTCCACTGGACGTCCCTGATCGATTTTAACTTTGCTAGCATTATCGGTGGCGCTCGACGGCGGCCCAACGCGATTCTTGATCTCTGCCGCCATCGTCATGAATGCCTGCTCTACGTTGGTGGCACTCTTGGCCGAAGTTTCAAGGAATGGAATGCCTAACTGATTTGCGTACTCCTGCAAAGGAAAGAGAATGTGCATTTTTAATTAAATATACATTTGTAAGCTCCCCCTGTTTTTATCTTTATCTACAAGGTATACGAACCGCAGCTGTGGTATGATCGACAACTTTCTTGGTGGTCAAGTCACTCTTGTTGCCGACCAACAATTTATTGACATTTTCGCATGCATATCGCTCGATTTCCTCCAACCACTGCTTAACATTGTTGAAGGACTCCTGATCCGTGCAATCGTAAACTACAATAATGCCGTGTGCGCCACGATAGTATGATGAGGTGATGGTGCGGAAGCGCTCCTGCCCAGCAGTATCCCACTAAAAAGGAATATACTTTCGGTTAGCAATTCTAGTCACAGAATACGTATGTCATTCTTACAATCTGCAATTTAATCGTTTTGCCATCCAATTCAATAGTTCTGATTTTCTGTAAAAGTAAAAAGGATTCGTTGAAATAGAGCTTCAAATGTGCTTTATTTAAACTTACAAAGTCCACACCAATTGTGCTGATATAGCTCTCTGTATATGTGTCGTCGGCAAATCGAAGCAGCAGACAGGACTTTCCAACTCCAGAGTCGCCGATCAACAGCAGTTTGAAAAGATAATCGCTGCAAAGCATAAAAGTGCGTTACTCAAAGCGTTTATCGTAGAATATATTTAAAATACATGTACAAATAATTAAAATACTCGTCATGATTGTTGTGTTTATCTTATCGCAAGCAGAGTTGGGACAACTCAGTCATTGTCATTGACTTTATCCACCCGCAATTTGAAATGTGATATACGAAATGCGGTTTGAATATCCCCAACATATTAATTGGGTTAAAAGGGAGACGTCACTATTTTCAAGTTCAAGTGCAGCCCTCAAGCCAAATGGAATGAGAAAACACAATGTTGAGCATAGATGGGATTTTGATTACGTAGCAGCAGAGAACATCAACACCACAACGACAGCGACTGCGACGCATACATCGAAAGCAGCAGCAGCAGCAGCGTAAAGCAGTCAAACAACAACAAAGTGTACGCAATTGAGGGGGTAGGAGACGCTGGGCAGGTGAGTCATCCGCCCCACGAAACAGAAACAGCAGCGCAACTGAACAGAACTGAGCTATTGCAAGGGCTGTCAGCAGCACTCACAGTCACTTGAACAAACTAAACAATCAAGACGGATTTCTCCAATTCTCATGTTCAAAGTCTCTTTTACAAGCAATTATCAAAATCGAATGAATAGTAAACATGTCTATAATATCTATATATGTATGCATATTTAATTTCGATTTCTCACTTGAAAATCGTATGTTTTTTTTGGTCAATGCCACATTTTAGTCACAAAGCAATGAATAAAATACTCGTTTTAAGGGAGTGGGACCTGCGACTAAGCGACTAAAGAGTCGTCGTGGACGTCGCAAAAATGACGTCGCAGAAAAAAGTCAGTGATGGTTATGGAACTCGAGTGCAATGTTTTTTTTTTTTTCTTTTAATAAATCAACGTCTCAATTACGCGCAATTAATGAATATGACGACTTACTATTCTGGATTCATAGATGACATTTTTCTATTGGCTTTTGTTCAAATTTGTATTTTTGCCACGAACAAATATTCGATTTCGCTTAGCTGTTCGTTAACTGACGGAGTCTTTCGGAGTCTCTAATTTCGATTGGTGACCTCTTGTTTCTTCACTTGAGCACAATTAACACGCACTGTGGACTGTATACTCCCAAAATTGTTTGTTTTTATAACTTCTATTGTGTTTAATGCGACGAATTTCAGGGAAATTCGATAATTTCCACAAATTCGACAGCCGAGAACGAGAACAATGGCGACTGAAAAAATGACGAAGTGGCAATAGTGTGGGAGAATGCCGTCAGACGATGAACAGTGTTGGGAAACGCTTTAGACAGGGCTGCATTATCGACTGATATCTGCATCCGCTGTTTCGTGGGCGGTAACCACCTTCATACATATTAATATATGTACATGTATATACTACTCACACAAATGTATGTATGTATATTATAGGCGCTATCAGAAACAGCTTTTTGGAATTTTAAGTTTAATACTTGCGCATCTGCATATAATCTCTTATTATAAATTATTTGATTCTAAACACGTCATTTAACATTTGAGAGTTTTGCTTGCATATAGAACACATGATAAATAGTACATAATATTTTAGTTATGAAAGAAGATTCGATAAGCGGGCAATGGGAATGCATCGTTTTAGTGGGAGTATTCTCATTCATTCTCTCTATTCCAACGAATTTAATGTTAGCAATTGTTTGAGCACTTTCGTCTGTGAGGTTTCTCTTATCTCGCCAGCCAAGAACATTTCATCCACAACACTGTAGACTTTGTAGAAATTGAAGACGAGATCCAGCTCGCAGACGTTGTGGAAATATTCATTCAGCACTTCCACAAAGTTATGAATGGCTTCCAGATAGCACAAGTTGTTATCATTAACGTCCACACAGATGCAGAAGTAAAGACCCGCATAGCGTCTATATACAATTTTAAAATTCCGAAACTAAACAGTTGGAGTGAGAAAAGGTTGGTTAATAATTTAATTTATTACTGTCCATAATGATTGTAACATTACCTCTACAAAGTTGGTGTGCTTAGCATCTCGCACGGTGACTACTGCGTGCACTTCCTCAATTAGTTTTTGTTTTTCGTCGTCATCAAAGTTCATGTACCATTTGGCCAGGCGAGTTTTGCCTGCCCGATTTTGTATGAGTATGAATCGTATCTGCAGAAGAGACAAACAATTTTATTTCTCTTTGATAATTTAGTGAATATAATATTTACCATTTTAAATATATGTGTAGGTAATTACTCAAGTAATTACTTGGCTATTTACAATTTTCAGCTTTAAACGCAGCGAAAAACTGATTATGAACAAATTGTGTATCACTTTTACCAGGGCTGGTGCAGCTGACGAACAGCTGCTTGATCCGCCAGTGTTGAGCATTTGTGTTATGCCCACGGCTGCCACAATTGTCGTTTTTGCGCTAAAACACTCTTTTCTTCTAATTTCCAATTTTTAAGACTTACAAAATTAATAGAAGTGCTTTTAAATGTTATTTTAAACTAAGTATTTTTAATTTGATAGAAATTCTAAAATAAAAAAGTTAAAAAAATTCTTTCTGCATTAGTAAAGACAAATAATTTGGTTTATTTATATGAAATTGGCACTTTTTAAAATTTTGTTTGGCGCATGATTATTTTATTAAGTGGCATCCATGGTTATGCTCACGTCAGCTGGCAACTCCACTATTGAATTCGATTACGAAGTTTTCACTTTTTATATTTGTTTAGGGCATTACTTGAAGCTAGTCATTAACACCTCAATTACCAAAAATGTTGACATCGCGCTTAAATCTCTGGCCGCGTCTTCAGTTACTGCGCAGGTGCTCTACGACAACAGTGGGTCAACATAAGGAAGCGGCACTTGAAATGCACGATCCATTACAGGCGCATGCATTGAAAGAGCAATGCATTTTGGTAGATGAGAACGACAAGGCCATTGGAGCTGCGACCAAGGCGGACTGTCATCGTGTACATCCCGGATCAAATGAAGTTAAACTACATCGAGCCTTTAGTGTTTTCTTGTTCAACAGTAAAGGCGAAATGCTTGTGCAGCGTCGCTCCGTGCACAAGGTAAAAATTAGATGAACATATTAATGAATATTAATATTAAGCAATGACTTTTTCAGATCACCTTCCCAGACACCTATACAAACGCTTGCTGCAGCCATCCTCTGCACGACATAGACCAGGAGCGCCAGGAACCAAATCAACTGGGAATACGCTTGGCGGCCCAGCGGCGTCTTAACTATGAACTTGGCATACCAACTCATGAAATTCAACCCGAGAACTTTCATTATCTGACCAGAATTCATTATGCCAACACTGGCGACGGCATCTGGGGAGAACATGAAATTGACTATATACTCTTTCTGCAAAAGGATGTCACGCTAAAACCAAATGCCAATGAGGTCAGCGAAGTGCGCTATTTGAAACGCGATGAAATTGATGATGCTGTATCCAAATTTAATGCACCAATGACCCCTTGGTTTGCATTAATATTACGTCATCGCCTCAAACAATGGTGGGACAATTTACATAGACTGCATCAGTTTGAAGATTTGCAAAAAATTCAACGGTTTTAGGAGATTACAATACAAATGAAGTACGCTTTGTGTTGGGCGTAACAGCAAACCAAAAATATTTGTGGAACCTCATTTTGTTTTCATTTTTAAATTCGTTTTATCTTTATTCAAATGGAAAATAGTTTATGTGTGTGCGGACAAAGAGCACAAAGCTGTTTTCATGCACCTCCATTAGTTGATCAGTTCAATACAACGTATACAACATCGTATGTGTATATATATAAATATGTATGTGGTATATGTAATATGTAAATATAACAAAATATATAGTGTGTAGTGTATGGGCATGTGTGTAAGTCTATTTTCATAGCGCTAACTCAATGTGTTTGTTGAATATTATTTAAATATATATGTAGCTCGTAAAATGATCACATCACGTTTACCAAATCATCAGCATCTGACATCAATCTCCTCGAATCGCAACAACAAAAATAAATATTTACAAAACATATGCTATTTCCTAAACGAAACTTAATGGCCTGGTTGGCTTACAAAAGGGTGAAACTTAATTAAACCTTAAACTATATTGAAATAAAAAAATATATATAAGCTGCAGCGTTTAACATTTGACGCTGATAAAAGCGCCTCGAAGCGCGCACTTCGATTTCGATGTGTGAAACAATGAACCAGTGCAAATTACTCGGGCTTCACCGTTCACTTGGCACCACCTTGGCACCGTTTTCCAGCGAGTACTAATAAACAAAGCATTTGTTTATGAAAGAGCAACATCTTAAAGCTATACTTGCGAACTTTAATCGAAATTCGCACTACTAATATAGGAGGGAGGAGTATATTATGTATACATGTATACGTATCTTGCAAATCGCATTCGAATGCGTCGTTGTTTTTGTGTGGAGTATGGTTTTAGTTCGCTTTTGTTTGTATGATGTTTGATGTATATATGTGTTAAGGTCAGGGTAAGCACATCCTGAATTCGATTAGTAGTTAAGGCACATGGTGTGAGTCTCAGGCTCGATTCAATTATATTACGGCACCATTAAGACAAGCCGAAAAGCTTCAAGGCGTTGAAGGCCGTGGCCAAGGCGACTTCATCAGGCGTTTTCTTCATGAATGCGGCAATCATTTCCACAATTGCAGGTAAGCTGCACGGCTCATTACGTTGAAATGTGCAATATCTACAAAGGAACGCATTGAGTCGACAGTAATGTACACTTGATTCCAGGTATTACCTGTGTAAGTACAGTAAGGAACGTTCCGTAATGCCACTCTTCACATGCTGCGGTAATTTGGAAGCTCTCGTATTTGGATACATGAAAGGGGCATCCGTTTCAACCAGCAGCCTGTCCAGTGGTAGCGTGCCATTATCGAGCAGCCTACGAACGCCTGTGTCTGATTTGTCCTTGCACAAGTAACCAGTTAAACTGATATAGAATCGGCGATCCAAGTACTTGAGCGCCTCTTCGGCTGTGCCCATAAAACCTCTGATAATCACAGGCGGTAGATTCTCGAATCTGGAATGGGAAAACGTTGTTGTTAGTGAGAACGACAGGTGTCTTAACTTCTTACTTGTCGAGTATTTCGAGTACATCGTTCTGAGCCGATCGCTCGTGAATTAGCAGAGGTTTATTCAGACGGATTGCCAAATGCAATTGCTTGGCAAAAATCTGTTTTTGCACATCCGGCTCTGAGAAGTCGCGCTGATAGTCCAGGCCGCATGGACCTATGGCAACACACTCCTGTGCCTGTGCAATGTGCTCAAAGTCGAACCATGTGGACGGCTCCTCCACAATTGACTTCGAGTCGTGCGGATGTATGCCAGCAGTCGAGTAAATAATGTCGGGATATATGCGCGAAAGGCGCAGCGCTTCCTTGCTCGATTTGACCGAAGTGCCGTGCACCATTAGTTTCTGAACACCTAAAAGGAGACACAAGAGATCGAAGAGAGAAAGTGAGCATAAATACATAAATACTCGTACATAAACAAGAAAGAAAGTTGATCTTCACAGCGACGAAAATTTGATACCCTCGCAGAATCTCTTTATTTAATTTTTAACTGATCTTTGTACTGTAACTAACAAATAAATCAGTAGATTTTGACATTTCGTGACAAATTAAAATGCCCTCTGCAAGAGTGAAGTCGATAATAGGTGTATAAATATTTGTGCATGTACAGTGGCTCCCAGCTAATTTGACCCACTATTCTTACTTATTAAATGAATTTTTCTTTTAATGGAAAAGTGAGAGAAAGTAAATTTTAAATTTATGATTGAGCTTAAGCAAACTTTTCGGACTTTTATTTTTAATATACATATATGATATCTGAATAATGCATTTAAACTTTAAAACCAACTATAGTATAGCTAGTATTTCTCAAGCTAAAAGGTTCTTCTATTAGCTTAAAAGTAATTTGTTAAAAAAAGCTGTGATATTATTTTTGGTTAATGTTTAAGTTTTAAATAGTTTAAACAAATTTTAAAAATTAAAGCATAAAAATTAAATTAAATTGTTTTTGATAAATTCAAACATAAAGCTAACAGGCTGCGCTTAAATCATTTTGATATCTTTTTTAGTTGGCATGTCTGATTATAATGAGTTGTGAGCCACCGTAGTTACAAATGTTGTGGGCCAAATAAGCTGTGAGCCACTGTCTCTACATACAAATGTATGTTGCACTTTGATGCGACAAAAACAAAATACCAATACACATACACATGCAGGTGGACGCTCGCACACATGTTGCATGCTTATCGCCCGTGTCGCTTGACCTTCTTGGTGCGTATGCGTGTACGACGCTCTCGCTGACCAATTGCCGATGCGCCGCGCCCAAGACGATTGTCATGTCTTATTATTAGTCTTATCGTGCTTGTTCTTTCTCAATTAGTAGTGTGCCAGACACTCTGAACGTACCTGCGTCTCTTGCTCTTTGAACAACGGAATCCAGATCACGGCTATACTTTTTGTTGGTCAAATTCGCTCCTACGTCAATGACAATCAGGTTCTCAAAACAATGTTTCATGCTATCATCAATGTCCAGTTGCTCCTCTCCGACTCCGAGAGCTGTGGGAGTTGCGGCCACCACAGGCAGCTCTTGTTTTTGTTGTTCCATAATAGAAGAAGAGTATGTGTACGAAAATAGCAAATGACGTAGACAAGATGCTTTGTCTTTGTGTAATTTAATTAGCTTTTGTTAGCGCAAGGAATCGTTCCGGTTATGAGAACCGAGAAGAATATGTCGTTCTTTTTATTGCAATTTTGAAGAGAATCACCAATTAAGCAATTAACAATTGAAACGTTTGAAATTAATAAAAATAAAAACAATTCCCGACACAAACTACGACTGCTGGCAACTAATATCGATTATCGATGCATCACCGATACATTGATATATCGATTATTGTACATAATGAACGTTTGATTCGATGTGTTATCACATTCATCGATAGTATCGATATTTAATTAAATTTTGATTTCCGTTAATGTTGCTAATAAAACGTCTCCACTTAAATTTATTTATTTATTTATATCCAAAAAGACAAATTTTGTTATTTATTAATGCTTGCACCTGGGCATCTGCGAAAACTACTTATATAATATTTTTCCTAATTTACAATGAATAAAATGTTGACTGGGCAAAGACCAATATTAAAAAATAACAAGATAAACATATTTATTGTATTTTCGAGATGATAAGTAAATCTAGAATCTTTCTCCGACTGGCTTGATGGTCAGCTCGTGAATTTGCACATTGGGCGGTGTCTGAATACAGTAAATTACTGCATCAGCCACATCTTCTGGACGTAACATGGGCATTTTAGATACAACTTCTGGAGACTTTTCATTAAAAATTTCGGTATTAACGACTCCGGGACTGATGCTCTGCAGGTTAAATATCATATTAGTATTTGGGACATGTTTTCGACATAATATATATTATGGACTTACTGTAACTTTGATCATGGTACCCTTGTTAAAGAACTCCTGACGGAGTACTTCAGTTAGCGCAGTAATAGCATGCTTAGATGGTGCATACATATTCAAACTAAAGCCAGGAGCAATGGGAACACTGTGACCAGCTACGCTATTGATAATGACCACATGTCCATCGTTTATCTGGCGTTTCCTCATTGAGAGAAATGCCTCACGTGTGCACCAGGTGACTCCCAAAACATTGGTATTCAGTATATCCTGCAGATCGACACTATTTCCTTTATCTGTTATGTTGATTCGGCGTACAATTCCAGCATTATTGATCAGCACATCTGCACCGCCCAGAGTCTTATCGATCCAGGCAAACGAGTCGATTACCTGTTGCTCAACGCTGACGTCACACTGATGTCCATAAAAACGTGCAGCCTGTTCCGTAGGCAAAGCTGCCTTTAACTCCTCCAGTCGGTCTGCTCGACGTGCCAGGCCCACAACAATCATACCCTTTGCCACCAGATCCTTGCAGCATTCAGCTCCAATACCTGAACTTGCACCAGTAACAACTGCAACGCGATTCTGCCAGCGGTTCATATTACTCAGTTAATAAATTAATTGAAAGCAATTGAATCCAATTTTGTGTTTTCAAGAAACAAAAACACAGCGTCCGCAGCTGAACGAATAAAATCTTAAACTGCAGCTGAAAATGCGCTAAAGATATTGGAACTCGCTGTCTCTGTATGTTCACTTGAAAACAAGACCAGAATCATGTGTAAACATAGGCTTAAGATAACACCACAAAGTACATAAAGTCGATGTTTATATGATCAAGTTACGTGTTCTTCGCAGAAAAAATAAAAAAATTGGTATGTAGAGAAGTAAAAAAATGCCTCACCTTGTGGTAACTTTAAACGACTTTAAACATATTGAAAATGTGTGTTGAATTATTTTCATATAATTATTTATTATATTTTTTCTGCTAATATGCGCGTACTTTGTTGTTGTAGTTGTATTTCATATACATATATATTTATATAAATGTATTCTTAAGATATATGTACTTGTTATGTATGGTATGTAGATTGTATAACTGAATAACTCATTGATTTTTGTTTTCTATATCTTGATCGCACACAATAATATTGAACAAAAACTGTTTTATTTTTTTAGTTTAACTAGTATTTTTTCTTCATCTTAATTTGAGTTTTAAAACTTAAAGTTCAATTCGTTTATTTGATAAATATTACTTATATTTTCTCCAATCATCTAGTTTACCGACTGTTTTTGATTTTGTGTTTTAGAAAGCGAGTTGTGAGGTTTTGAAAAGATAATGTATTTGTATTTATGTAATACTACTATGTACTTATATATTCGGCTCTCAATAATAATAATAAGCATACATATGTATTTCATAAATATTCTTAGTTTTTTTTTTCAATTTTTAATAAAATATGGATGTTATTGCATTCGCTGCTTTTGTTAATACATCTATGTATATCATATATCCATATATAAGTATTATATATTTTATATATTGTTGATATTACTTGTTGTAGTTGTCGTTTCTTGTTGTTGTTGTTGTTGTAGCTACGCACTAGACGCTGGGGGTTTGTTGATGTCCTATTTGCACACTTGATACGAATAATTAGACCCGGGATTATTGAAGCTTTAAAAAGCCAACTTGAGACAGTATTGCTACTTGAACTCAAATATATGTATACATATATGCTTGTATATATTGTTTAAACTAAATAGTTGTTGCATTGTAGCGTGCAGCGCCTAATGCCATATGTTTATAAGTATGTTTAAACTATGCTCTTTACGAGTAACTTGATATATTGTAATTTCCTTTGTATACATATAAATGTTGTTGTTACATTTATTACTTGACATTTATAAAATTTTGGCTAACAATAGAATTGCATAGTTGTTGTCATGATTGATGAATGTACTCGTACATTTTATACTTGTAAATCCATAGTTACTCATATCTCTTTATCTATAAGTTGCTTATTCCTTAGTCATATTTATTAAAATTGTTGTTATCTTTTAGAGTTGCTTGGTGTTTGTAACTTAACGAATTATTTTCGATTATTATTGTATTTCTTGTTTATTAGTGATACGTTTACTTAGTGCGAATGCTCGGACAGCTTCTTTTCCCTAACTTTCTATCGCTCTTACCACATCGTTTAGTAGTTCCTTTGTCTGTAGTATTTATACCCAAAAAAAAAAGTTTCTGACCCCTTCACCCGTCACCCGTAAGCATTTCCATGGTCTACTGTTACTGCTTTGTGCGCTCAATAATGTTTTCCATTCCCATTAAAATCATTCATTATTTTTGTAGTTAATTAATATCTCTATAAACCATGCAAAATTCCTTCTCACCTGCCCTCTATATTCGTATTGTGTAATCCTTTCGATACTTCGGAATTCGTTTTGTTACGTTTCTCTGTGTAAAACTCTAATAAAATTGATTATTGTTGTTGGATAGATGCATACAGACGAGTGTATTACATATATTGCTTATTCCAAAATCAATACAAATATATATATGTATATATAAATTGTAAGAATTTTCATACAAAAATTTTTAGTAGGTACGTTACTTTAGACCTCGGTGTTTCTCAAATATTTTTACTTTGATACTGGACATTCCTGCGCGTTTTTTACGCGTTTCACTCTCGCTTTTTTTTTATTTGTTGTTGCTCCTGTTGTTGTTGTTGTTGTAGAAAATGTTTAGCTTAGCCCATTGATAGGGCATGTTGCTGGTAAAAAACTGCACTCATATCATCCGCTCAACACTCAAGTTATAAGTTCAAAGCAAGCTGAGTTTCCATATAGCAAATTTACGAGTACAAACAATCTTAAAACTGCGTAAAGTTAAGTGCGAAGATTAGTTTTAGTTGTTGTAGGTATGTGGGAGAGTATGTGTGTGTCAGTATGGTTGTGTGTGTGTGTGTGCGTGTGGGGTTGTGTACATAGAACTATTGGAACACGTATAAAACATCTAATAACTATGTTATACATATTATGTGCGATGCGTGTAATGGTGTGTGTGTGTGTGTGTGCGCTTATCTAAGCCATCTCAGTTATGTATATTAACTAGTCCCGCCCTTTCGGTTAACAAATTGGTCCAACCCCCGACGGATATGCGAAACGTTCAAGCCAAGCTCTTAAGTTTCAGCATTGCCGACTTCTATCACAGAAGTCCCTCTCCCCATTCCGCTCTCCCCACTTCCCACTTACCATTCCCCACTACCCTCTTCCTCTCCCTGTCCCTTGTAAGATTCTAACTGTTAAGATCTATCCTATACAAGATTTGGTGTTGATAGTTTGTTTATACCAAGGCTGCAAACTGGCAAAATTTTGAAGAAAGTTTGTTTCGATGGTTCGAAACAAAGATCAAGATTTTTGGTTCCAGCCTTGGGATAATTTTATGAAAAATTGTTTTGTTATGTTTTTACGATCTCCATTGTCTTCCAATTTTACTCCAAAATTTAAATTCAATTGAAAAATCTATCTTAAGCTGAATAACAAAATTATAATAATTAAATTATAGATATATAAATATTTTGAAATTTATGTAAATATTCATTTTCCAAACCGAGCTGATTTGCAGCCTTTGGTTATAGGAGTGTATATGTAATTCGATTATATACTTAGTTACGTTATTCGTTAAAACTTTTCGCTTTATCTACTCGTAGAGCTCAACATTGCGGCGGGGCGAGGAGGTTCCATAGCTGAGCTGCGAGTCGGTTTTCTTCAGTATGGACACATGATGTGTGGGGGCATCGTTGGAGCGATTGGTCTTCAGCGAGTCCTGTTTGTGGAGCAGGCCACGTCGCTGATCGGCAAACGAGATAACCGAGTCCTGCTTGACGAGCTGATGGCGTCGCGGTTCTGGTCGCTGATCCACAAAGGAAATTACCGAATCCTGTTTAACAAACTTCTGTCGCTTATCAACAAGGGATGGGGGCGTGGCTGCCGCGGGCAGTGCTCCAGGTCGCCGTGATTCAATGGAGATGGTATCCTGCTGTGTGGCCGTGGAGTCAACTGAACGGTCCTGGGCGCTCAGTGCAGCCACCCTGCGGGCCTCCATGTAGGAAACAATCGAGTCCTGTTTGGACAGTGAGACCTTGCTGCCATTACTATCCTGTTGACAGAGCAGACGACGTGTGCCGGAGGCGTCACTGCACGAGCTCTCCTGCTTGATGAGAAACTGGCGAGAGCCATGAGAGTCCTGCTTAAGAAGCATCTGCTGGGAGAGATTGCTATCCTGTTTCATCATCAGATTGTGTCGACGCAACGAATTGTGCTCGTAGATGTAGGAGACGGCGTTGGTCTTGCGCAATCCTGGACTGCTGGGACTCTTCCGTGAGCTGCTGGGATGATAGTGCGAGGATTTGCGAGTGCTCGTGGTCGAGGAAGCAATGGCCACATTGTCGTAGTACCTGCAGAAGGTAGGAGAGAGAGAGTATATTTTAATAATGTTGTAAATCAATAAATATTTAATGATGATGAGAATTACAACTGCAAAAAAAAGAAAAGTTTTTATACCCTTGCAGAACGTTGAATTTAATTTTTGATCGTTCCTATGACAGAAACATAAAGGATATATTATTCCGCTTTTTGCAAAATTTGTTCAATCCAGAATACTATTATTATTATAAGAGTTATTATTATTATTACACATTTTGTTATCAAATTTTAATACCATCTGCAAGCCTTAAATAATAAAAGTGTAAGAAAATAATGGAAATAAATATATACTGGTATTCAAAGCTATTTTTTTTTTTTTTAAATATAATCAACTAAAATTGAATCGATTCAAAATACCATATTAAACAATAAATTTTAACTTAATAGTAGCAATCGTATTTGGTGATATTTTAATATTTGACCATGTACATTGCACATACTTTAAATGTCAATTTCTGAAAAATCTTCACTAAATAAAACAAATTTTTATTTAAAAATTAGTTACTCTTCGCAGTTTTTTTAATGATATTTAGAAATCCACTTGCTCTTCATATATTACCCACCTGAGACGTCCACAGCAACTGCGAGATTTGATGATGGCTGCAAAGCCGCGTCTATATTTTTTGTTGACCGAGTAGAGAATGGGATTAATGCAGCTGTTGGAGGATCCCAGCCATTGGGCCACTGGCATCACCTTCTTCAGTATCTCGAACTCCTCCTGCGATATGTCCGATCCAAATTTAATGCGGGCAAAGATCACATAGAGCGGCAACCAGGAAAGAACAAACAAAATGACGACGGCCACAAGCATTTTGATAACCTTAACCTTGCTCTTCTGCTGCATGCGATCCATCTGTGCATCCTTGGACATCTCGCCAGGTATGCTACGTGTGGAGACCTTAATCCAGATGAGGACATAGCACAACGTTATCAGGGACATGGGCAACAGATAACAGGCCACCAAATTGGCCAACAGAAAGTACAGATTGCCATCGGTACCAGGTGGCCAGACTTCCTGGCACAAATACTGTGGCTGCGTATAGGTGGAGACGAGGGCATCGGAGAATACCTCCTCGGCGGGCACCAAATCGAAGAATAGAAGCCAAGGTATGGTGGTTACCAGAGCGATTACCCATATGCCGATAATCATGATGCGGGCACGTCGCTTTGTCATCTGCTTCAATGGCCACCAGATGGCAATGAACCTGCAAGAAGTGCCAACAAAGAATTTTTAACAGCTGCTGCGACGACGCCTCGTCAAGGATAATGGCAATCATCAGGCGATGCCACTGCGATGAGACGATGAGACGATGACGACACCGTTTCTCTTTTAGCAGGAGTCAGGCATGCAAATATCTTAGCTGATTAATTCGCACACACAGGATGCCTGGCATCCTTAAGCCTTTCACTGCTGACTTGTCACTTTCCAATCTCCAGTCTATTGAACCCCAAACTCAACTCAACTCGACTCAACTCAACACGTGGCCGTATCATCGTCTGTTTTTTTGGGATGCAGCTCGTGTTTTTTATTTTGCCTGCCATAATGAACTGTAATTTGAATAAGACCAGCACTCAACAGCAGAGGCTTCGCCTCTTTTCATTTAGCTTAGTGCTAGTATCACTTATTATGGCAACCTCCCGCCAACTTTCAATAGGAATTGTCGGCCAACAAACGGAGCCAACCTCAAAGCAAGACAAGTATCGGTCTGAGCCAGTCCAAGACCAAATAATTACGGTGCAACTGGCAATGGCTCAGACTCTGTCTCTGCCTCTGTCTCTGTCTCCTAGTCTGCCTGGGATCCTCATTGTATTTTTCGGCTACTTTGTGTCTTCTGTGTGGCAAACGTTTTGCTGATAACACAAGGGTAATTCCATTACGGTCAACCACAACTTTTCAAAACAGACACTGAGAGCCAAAGCCAATATTAAATTGTCATAATGTTTATTTATAGACCAACAACTGACTATAGCATTGCATTGCATTAGCATAATTTGTCCGTGGGATTCAGATAATTTTCCCATAGTGGGCAGTCATATTTTATACGCGTCTTTAATTAAGTTTTGGCCAAACAATACGTGGCCAAGGAGTAGACTGGCGACTGGCGACTGGCTAAAAATTGGCTGATGACGTTGGCTAGAGTTATGGCCAACGGAAGCAGACATACATATAATAAGGCACTTAGACGCAAGCTTAAACAAAGTTCTGCAAATTTTACCCCAGCCACGCATTAAGATCAAGTAATTTCCATAAAGAAATAACAAATTTAATAATTGGCCATTCAATGCCTGTACTGAAATATTTTATGGCACAAAAAGAGAGCAACACAAAAAGGACGAAATATGTGGAGGTTACTTATACGCACTGTTGACATTTGGGCAACTTGCAAAGATAGAAATTCCGAGTTGCTGTCGCCAACAGAAAACAGAAAACGAAGACACAAAAGCCGCATAGTCATTGGCATAAAAGCACAAGTAAGTGTGCCCACACATACATATAAAAAAGATACAAATACAAAAGATACAGTATATCTATGATTTATATATGGAAGCTAGGATAATACGAAGCAGAGTGGGAGGAATGATTGTGGGCTCCCTTAGAGATGCGTATCCATAAAACTAACGACTCTAATTAAATGTCATTGGTTAAGCAAGTGATAAGCAAGGGCTTTGAAGGCTATGATGGCAATGTGTACCCACTCTTAAATCCACAACATTGCGAGCAGAATTCAGATTTAAGTTTCAGCTTACAGATAATAAATCTTAAATTTCGATTCAAGTTTACGAGTGGCTCGTAAAATACAATGAGATACAAAACAAAACCGGAGACAGAAGCTGGACATGGATATGATTCTGTGTGTGTGTGTGTGTGTGTGGGTTTGACGCTTTTGGCCGCAGGACAAGTTAATTTGCTTTCTTTAATGCGGGTGACCAAATGATCAAATAATAGAGTGTTCAACTTCTGATGGTTCTGCTACTTTTGCTCCTTTTGCTTATTTTACTTAATATTTTGGCAAAGATCAGTAGTTTTTTTTTTTAATTAAATTCTCTTCTCTGGTAATGTTCGCTTTTTGATTTCTGTGATACTTTATTAATTTTCAATTAAAATATCTTTATCTAAAAACAATAAATTATTAACCTGAGTTTTACCATGATATATTTTCAATTCGGCTACGTTGTGATTTAAATAATTTGAATAAGGTACAAAAATTATTAATTACTATTAATCTAATTCATTTCTCGATGAGAAATTCGAGTCATATTAAATCTATCTAACGTCTATGCTGCTCCTCCTCTTGCTGCTCCTGCTCCTCCTCTTTTTGCTGCTCCTGCCTCTCTCTACTAATGCTCCTGTCTTAGCCAATGCTCCTCCTCGACTGCTCCTGCTCCTTCTCCTTCTCCTTCTACTTCTCGTGCTGCTGTTGTCGCCAATGGCGCTGAATAATGACACGAGAACAGCAGCAACCTCTGGGCGACTGCCTGTGAAGCTGTCTCTATGAAATTGATATAAATGAAAGTGCACATAAAGCGGCGTCTCTTATTATCCATGATGTTGTTGTCGTCCTGCTGTGGTTTGCCTTTGGCTTTGTAGCCACACGTCAGAATGTTGTCAAATCGTTTTACTACCACTTGATAAATCAACTGTCCGCAGGATTTCTGACTTTATGAGCCTGTCAAAGCGAATGCTTTTGTCGTCTTTCATTTTTATGGAGCAGGAAACACAAGGCGAGCACTTCACATAGCTTGGAATACGAATGTTGTAGCACGTCAAGGCGAAAACAAATAACAACAAACAATGTCTACAAAATATTTTATATTCTATTCCAAAGCAATTGAAAAAAATCATATATAAAAAAAAAAAAATTGATTATCACAAACGCGTTATGCCAAATACGGACAAGGCGAGCTCTGAACTTGATCTTGAGACGACCGACACAGCGACACAGCGACACAGCGACTCAGAGAGTGTGTTACCAGTTTTCCTAGCCGGCTTGCATTGAGCTTTGACGGCGTTCACTTTTCAATTAGCCAACTGCATCCAGCGGTCAGCCAGTTTTCGTAAGCTCCTATAAAAGCCACACTCGATGTGGCATTTGACAACAGTTGCAAATCATTTGCCCAGCCTAAACAAACAGTCAAGTCACAAATCCGCCTAAAACCAAACTACCAAAATGTTCAAAGTTGTGAGTATTTAATAAGTAAACTGTGTTTTTTGAATTCCTCCTTTTATTTATGTGTTTGTTTTTTCAAGCTGTTTGTGCTCGCTGCCTTTGCCGCTGCTCAGGCTTATGCCTATCCCGGCGTGGTGGCCGTTGCTCCGCTGGTGCACACACCCGTAGTGCATGCACATCCTGCCGTGGTGCACACACCAATCATCCATCATGGCGCCCACTCGGTGCACTCGTAAGTGATGTCTTGACTTAGCTGCAAGTGATTACACCTTCATTTCGGTATAATTATTATTGTTATTATTGTTTTCAGTCATGTCGTTCATCATCCCGCTGCCGTTAAGGTGGTGCATCCTGTCATTGCCAAGCCTGTGGTGGTGCATGCTGTGAAACCAATAGTGCCATTGGTGCCAGTGCATCATGCTGCTCCCGCCGTTGTCGTGCATCATTAGAAGCTGCCGCTGCTTCCTTATCCCAATCCCAAGTTAACCTGCTAATCCTCACACTTAATCCCAAATCCCAATCCCAATCCCACACCCAATCTCAATCCAATGCCACAATAAAAGTTCATAGCCACGTAAAATACAAAAACTGTTATCATTTTTGGTCACTTACCTGTCTAGTGATACCGCAATTAAACTGTAAACCGATGCCGCCACCGAGACACCCTGTATATAGGGCACAAACTTGCACATCAGCCAGCCAAGCATCCAAGCTGTGTGAAAAGGAAGATAGACAAGGAGAGAGAGCGAGTTAGAGCGGGGTAAGCGTTTGGCAAATAGTGTACATAAACAATGGGGGGGAAAAAAAAAAGAAAATTATGCTGAGTAACTTTCGGTCATGTCTCGTCTTCTAGTCTTCTGCCATGTTTGCGGTCGCTCCTGGTTAACGTTCAATGATTTCTTTTCTTCTCTGTCCACCACGTCCATGTCGCCAACGTCGCCGGCGTTGTTTGCTGACTGAGATTTATGTGCTGCATATCATTCATAATTTGGTGACAAGTCTCAGATTGCGAGCAGCATCGCAGCAAGCCAAACAACCCAGCCAGGCATTGTTTGCTGGCCAAGTTAATTTGTATTCCCTTTATTCTATTTGATGAAAGATGGAAGACACGATTCGCTCTAGCCATGTCTACACTTTCCAGCTTATGAATTTATGCCAGCAGCCAAAATAACTAACTCAGACACAAAAGGCTCTAAAACACACATGGCAATAAGGGGGGGCGTGGTGGCTGCCCCCTTTCAACTTTTCTTTCTTTTTTTTTGGGACGCACGTCGCGCTAAAAGTTTGCCAAGGTTGATGACAGTGAAACTGAATTTTCGTCATGACATATCGAATGGCAATTAAAAGGTACTAATAATAATGGCCACACATCATTAGCAACGTGTCGAGTTCATTGTACGTTGCACAGGAGACGAGTCCATTTCTCCAACGAGCAGACAGAGACAGAAATAGATAAAAAGAGAGAGAGAGAGCATCCTGTGTTGCTAATTTCCTGTCTCGTTCGCATGTCTTATCTGCGATTTGTTGTCGCTTTTTATTATGCATACGCACCGTGAAACGAAGGGGGCCAATAAAAGCCAAATTTAATAGGATTTGGCACATAAAAATATAAATATTATTTGTACGCTTTGTGTGCAGACCAGAACCTTATTTTCGACCCAGGAGCAACATACTCATAGCCACAAGAGGCGAATGGACATGAAAATCACATGAGCACAGCATATAGGACAGCACATTTAACAGACATGGACAGCAGCTTAAATAGATTTCTATTTTGTGGGTCGTTATCATTTCATATTTTCATTTTTCTGTTTTGTTTTTTTTTTTTTTGAATTGCTGGCGGCCAACCTGCAAGTGCAACAGACTGAAAATCGAATAAAATAGTCGAGGCTATTAATAATTTTTGGCTACTTATGTTCATCTGATGTTGATAACTTTGATATATCGATGTTAAAACTTTTTGTGGTCAGCTTAAAACTTTCGACTTAAACATTTTCATATAAAGAAAATAAAAAGAAAGAAATAAGAAGTTTGTACCAATCAAATTGAGCCAATTGACTAGATAAGCCCGAAAGAGTGTCAGTTCAAATTAATCAAATTATACGAGTGTGAGTACTCAGTGGGTCTCTGCTGGGAAATGTCAGACAATCTTAAAAATGTACAAAAAACTGAGAGCACAACAGTTGAAATTGAAATGAAAATTTGTCCAGCATTTGCAGCAATAAATTTTCATTTACTCGCTTCCATTAAGTTTGACGAAGCGCAATATTGATAGAGCACTGCTGATAATTCCAATCGATATTTTCAGCTTATCAACGCAGCCTTCAGAATTCTTGGTGCCCTTCAACCCGCCACAACAAAATGTCAAAGAGCTAAGCCCAAGCCTTTTTTTCTAAGCCTCTGACTTGGCGAGAACTTTTGTCGCCTTGTAGGCCAAGTTTGCATGGGGATTTGCGTTTTGCGATTTGCGATTTGCATTGTTTCCACGACATGGAGTTGGGTCTTCGACAGCCTCTGGCAACTGGCAACTGGCAACTGGCACATAAATTTAATGAAATAATCGGGCGTAACAAATGCGATGTCGTTGTCGTTGCTTGGATGAGGGTTCGATTGAAATGGATGGGATAAATGGGAAAGGGCATAACACTTATGGAAAATGCGTTATTGTTATGATTATCACTTTGGCGTCACGTCCTGCGGTGGCGACTACGTTCACTGGCTGCTGCTAAATTGAATAGCACAACGCAAGACATGGCTAAGATCCTGGACCAATCAGGCGCTTTTAGCTTCAGAATTGCTTGTGGTTAGTGGTTCGTGGTTCGTAGATTGTGGATTGTGGGTGGCTTGGCAGTCAGCCGGCGGCACGTAGCAACTAAATTAAAATACAATCAGCAAATGGGCAAGTGAAGAAAAATGACTTCATCAACAGCAGTCGAAGCATCGCACAACAATACAGCAGCCGGAATAGTCGCATTGGGAATAATGTCGCGTTACGCATACGCCGCGTGTGCCTGCTGAATAAATCACAAGCGTTGCGTTTAATGAAGAAACCGGCATGAGCATGACTTTAAAGCAAACGTGAGACGATTTCACAAAATGCAAATGCAGTCAAAGATTGTAATGATTACAATTTGCCATTGATAGGAGAGAGCACAACAAATGCTTCAAGAAATGAAGGTGGGCGGGTGTAAATGCTAAATGCTAAATGCCATAGAAATCCAATTAGAAAATGCCGCGCCATGTTGGAAAAGGACATGTAATGCCGTCTCAAGGTGGCATCGTTTGCCTCTGGCCTGTGAAATCAATTCATTTCGCATTTTATTGGTTTTCCAAACACACATAAATATAAACGCTGAAGTTGCAGTCGAGGTACAAACACTCAC
This sequence comes from Drosophila innubila, assembly GCF_004354385.1. Classification (NCBI taxonomy): domain Eukaryota; kingdom Metazoa; phylum Arthropoda; class Insecta; order Diptera; family Drosophilidae; genus Drosophila; species Drosophila innubila. The sequence continues at coordinate 10,228,765 of NW_022995380.1, forward strand.
ACTCACACCAACACAACCACAACCACAGGCCCAGCCCAGGTAAAACATACACACACACACACACACACACATACAAACACTCATACACTCACCTATACACCTATAGGTACTGGCGTTGTCTGTGCGTGTGTAACCCTGACTATTAGGTTGTCGAGCAAAATATTTAGGTCAATTCATCCAGCCGCAAAGAGAAAGAGCCTTGAATGCAAACAACCTTCCATTGCAATTCTGAGGCTGAAGGTGTGCGCTTAGATAATGACACTCCTAACAGCTCCTCCGATTGTTACCAACTGTGACCAACAACAACATGAGCACGAACACACACACACACACACACAGTCAATAAAGCGAATGCCTTTTCACCGTTCAATGTAAATGCCTTTGGGGATTTTCACCAGTTCCTTCAGTGAAATTTCTTTATTTTGTTCCTTTTTGCTTGCTTTTGGGGTGTCCACATGGCATACAAGTCAAAATGCCAGCATTCAATAAATGGGCGGCCCAGGGCTGTTGCGATTTATTATTGTTGTTGTTGTTGGTAGTCTGCCGCTTTGCGCCTATACAATGAAAGAGGTAAGAAGTACGGGTATATGCAGCTGCGTCTGCTTTTGCTTTTGCTTCTGTGTCTCGGTCCGAGTCCAATTCCGAGTCCGAGTCTGGGCCAATATATGGCGAAATGCCACCCACAGAGTGACCCACTAAATTCTGGCCGACCCGCAGCACCCTGCGCCTATGCTGAATTTGTGAAATTAGGTCAGTTCTGTGTCGATGATCCTTCAGGCCACCCTACCATAAGCAACAACTACTTTGCCCATCGCCCATGGGTAGAGAGAGAGAGAGAGAGCAGCGCAGAGACAGCGCGAATGCGCACTGATACACACACATACACAGAGACACTCAACACACTCAAACACACTCACACACTCACTCAATGCAGTCAACTCATTCACTTTTTCGTTGGGCTTTTGCCATTCGGTTTTTGCCATTCGGTTCATTTCGTTTACTACGAGGCAGAGCTCATACCTTTATATATTCGTACTTCAATAACCCCAACCCTACAATCGACCTCAACCCCTCAACCCCTCAACCCCTTAACCCTACCCCCTCGGTGTTTGTCTTGCAGTTTAGTGTGTCTTGTGTTTGGCCGTGTTTCGTCTAGCAACAAGAATACGAGTATTTTCTAAGGCAGCGAGCGCATTTAATTGGCAAACGTTGGCGCCAGCTGCGAGCCTAAATTGCGGCCAGGTGAATTGATGTTGGCCTGACTGGAACTATATATTTGCCGTAGACGAAGTCTATATGTTAGCTTTGGCTGCCCTGACATGTCATGCATTGCAATCAGCCGTTTGATTTCTGAAGGATTTTGATCATTTTTTCATGTCGACGGCGACGATTTGCATGCAATTTCTCAGATTCAGCTCGGAGACAGTCGATTTACTAAGCAAGTTGACAGTTGAGTTCTAAACACACACAAACACACACACACACACACACATACTCAGCTATATGTATTTAAAGGTGGCAAGACAGATACAAGGCAAAAGGCAAAGTAAATTTATTAAAATTAAACCCTTACAATTATGCGTAGCCTCGTTTATTGGGGTCAAAACTTAAGTGGCCTGTGGCTTGTCGTCGAGATTTCTAAAGTGCTTTTAATTAAATACAATATATTAGACAACGTATTTAAATTGTAATAGTGACAGCTATTAAATCAGAAACTATCAACTACTCAGATGTAGTTTCAAGAAGTATATATACTATTTGTTAGCACCATTAAAAATATAAAAAAAGCAAAGGATTTAATAAATTAAAACTTCAAACTGTCATAACTCTGTCAAAATTTGTCAACTACTTTTTCCTTGACATTTTTTCAAAAACTTTAAACTGCTATACCTTTGTCAACTTTATCATAATGTTGTCTAAATTGGAAAATTAATTTTTTTTTTCATCACTGTACATTAAAATCTTCTAATTTATGCAATAAATTAAGTAAATAATTATATTATATTTAAATTTCTATAAGTCCCTTAAGTTTACTTAATTGTTGACATTCTGAATGAAATTTTCGTCACGACATGCACTGTGAGAAACAGCCTTGCAATGACACCATAAACTCCCAAAGGAGTTGTTATTATAATTTACTGAACATTTTAACTGATTGAACTAAATTTTCCCTGAAGTCTAATAAATAATGCCTAAGCATTGTAATTTATTAAATAAATCTGAAATGAAGCGCAACAAAAAGATTTGACATCAAAACGAACAGAGAAATTAAAAGGAAAGCAAAAGATAGATTTCTTCAAGTAATTAACCAAAATATTTTCTGCAGCTTGATTTAGAATTAATTATGCTGAGAGTTCTATGTCTTTGACACTCTAATCTGGGTAATTGCAAACATATCGATTAGATAATAATTGTTTTCATGGAAAGCTCAATAAAAAGCATAAATTTATTATAGGCACGTTGAACTGTAAATGACATGCAACATGGTCAGGTTACAGTCAGATAACTTGGAAACGGATACGGTTAGATGAGCTCATCCGTGTCGGACTTACATCCTGCTGTACCTCCCCCGGTCGCATATCATTTACAAGGTTATAAAAACTGATGGGAATTGCATAAGAATAAGAGAATTTAAATGGCGTGTGTTGGGAAAGTAGCATTTTTTTTTTTGGCTGTGAGCCATAAAACTGATGATACGATATAATATCAGACATTTAGTTAATTTCAGCATAGCCACGCTAGAACTTGTACTCGCTCGTGTATATAAATGTACGTGCATTTGTTCGAGTATACGTATTTATGCTGCCATTAGCATTAAGCTTTATATTCCATGTCGACAAATTGCGCATACGCCGCGTGTCGTTGGCCGACCGTAATCCAAGTCGCGATTAATTGCTGAACATAAATTCAGCAAATATAAGACTCAGTATAAGTAGAAAGAAAGAGGAAAACCAAAGAAGAGAAAACTCTCGCTAATGGCGTTAATGAGCAGTAAATAAATCTAAGAGCAACTATTAAGCAATACAAATGTTAAAGTATTTAAATACAAACCAAGAGTCTACTTACGAACAAATATATTGCCAATGAGCGTCGCGGGCAGACAGAAGACAATCACAAGGATATCGGCAATGGCGAGATTCACGATAAAATAGTTGGTAACGGTTCGCATTCGAGGAGCACGCAGGACGACGGCAATCACAAAACTATTGCCAATAAGTCCGACCAGAAACACCAGAATATAGGCGACACAGAAGGCAATGGACATGGCCAGCGAGTGACGATAGAGTGGATCAAATCCAAAGTCTCCATTGCCATCCAATTGCTCCCAGCGTAGGACGCTATCATTATAGGATTTGGTGGCCGCCACCGAAATGAGGCTCGTTGTGGCCGGCGACATGCTCAAAAGATTGGCATAGTAGGTGGATGAGGTGGCGTCTGGTATGGAGACGCCAGGTAATGCCACTGCCTGCATTGTTGAAACGACAGCCAACTGGGAAGATGTTGCCGTCGTCGTCGCTGCCGCCGCTGACATGCTCGATATCAAGGAGCTGGCGGCAGGCGCCACTGTTGCGGTTGCCGTGGTCAGAACGGCAGCCAAGAGTGTATCCGTAATGGCGCCGTTACTCAATTTAATAGCACTCGATGTGCTCGAGAAGCTGCCACTGTCACTGCCGTTTCCACTGCCATTTCCACTGCCATTTCCACTACCATTTCCACTGTCACTCTCGACATTGTTACTGCCGTTAAAATTCAAGAGATTCTGCAAATCGACGAAATTATGCGTGAAATTATTAGAGCTCTCGACGTCCAACATTGGCCAGGAGCCTCTTGAGTCTGCAGTTGGCGTTGTGTTCCTAGTTGTACCTCCTCCTCCTCCTCCTGCTCCTCTTGTGGTTGCTTGTATTGTTGTTGTCGCTGTTGTTGTTGTTGTTGGTGCCGTCGTCGTCGGCATGTCACCAGCTGTATGACTTCTATGCTTCCTCTTACGCATCCGCCCGTTGACTGCCATCCTGCGACGGAGTCCGACTTCTGACAAATCTCAAGAATTGCTGATGTCGCCTTTGATTAGTGTCTGGTAATCTCTATGGTTCTCTCAATTTATGAGTACTATTATACCAGCTACTGCTGTTCGTTGGCTCGTTCTTAAAAAAAGTCTATAAAATTGGCTACACTTGACATGCTTAAAGTTATTTGAGTTCCAGTTGGAGTTGAATTTGAGTTTGTAGTTGGGGTTTGTGGATATGTAGATATTTTCGTGGCTATTTCGTATTAAGCAACATTCAATTAACTTTGGCACAACAAAGTGTGTCTGTGTGTGTGTAAGTCTGTGTGTGTGTGTGTGAGTTAAACGCTCCCCAAGGTTGCATATATGCATTTTTGCACAAATATATGTGTTTGTTACCATTGTCGGCAACTCGTTTATACCGTTGTTTCGTTGTTCGGTTGTTCGGTTGTTCGTCAGCTCGGTTTGAGTTTGAGTTCGACGTTGCCTTGGGATGGGCATTATGAAAACTCTGCTCGACCCCAAGGACTTATGTGCATATTCTAGATAAGGCCAAATGTTGACTGCTCTGGACTGCACATGGTTGGCGGTAGCATTGAACGCGCCCAAAACCAACAGCAACAACTGCAACAGCAGCAACAGCAACAACTGCAACAACCAGCGAAAAAGAGGCTGAGATGCCAAAGTCAAAAAAAAAATACAAGTGAAGCTGTAGCTCTGCTCAGGGACAGGGACACGGACACGGACACGGACATGGCCAACATTCACACATGCGCAGCACGTGCATTATTAACTAATTGAAATGTCATTATTCTTATTACTGTTTTTGTTGTTGTTGTTATTGTGTTCGTTCCTTTTTTCTGGCTGGGCACAAAACGCAGCTTGCACTTTGACCTCAAAAGAATGACATGAAACGAGCGAGAAATCGAACAATCGAACTCAATGGCCAAAATAAAATTCCATTAAGCACAACTGCCAAAAACACGAAACATTTTGACTTCAGCATTGACAAACTGAATTGCTAAAAAGCAGCAGCTTTTTTTTTCTTATTTCTTACTTGTTATTATTATTTGTGCTTCAATTGGAGTGCCAACTGTTGGCCCCATCAGACAAACTGACGACAAAAGCACCATTAACTGAATTCAAGAATCCAGAATCGAGAATTGAGAATGGAAAGTGAAAGCACTTGAGAGAGAGAGAGAGAGAGAACTAAGCGTGAAAGTGCTTCAAATTTAATTGTGCTTACATGCTGTGCGGTTTTAGTACTCGCATCCGCTCATTGCCTCAATGCCTCAAAAGACAAACAAATAAGACAACCACAACAACAAGCACAAGAACAACCACAGCAGAACTGTTCACAAATTGTTGTCAGGCAATGAGGCCAAGATATACTAATTAAGTTTCTTGGGTCATTTGGGTTAAAAGCGCATAACGTCAAGTGTTGACTGCAACTTTAACCTAAACGCAGCAACTTAACACTACTCCCACACACACCTACACACACACACACACCAACACACACAGACTCCCACATAGACACACACAATCACAATTTAGACACTACGCGTACTCGTTTCCGTATTTTGTTGGTCACCTTATTGGGTGTTGCCTGTGCCCGCGTTTTTGACCGCGTTGTTAACGGTTTCGTGTCTAACGGAACACTGCTGCAAATGCTGCACGGCCAGCACAATTTTGTGATTCTCAGGCTATCTGGCACGATAACACAAAGCCGAACCGAGTCGAATCCGGTCGTGTTGCCTGCAACGTTGACACGACGACTGAATGTAGGTCCCTGTTGCCAAACCGCGCCCGTCCCTTATTTGCCAGCACTTTCACAGGCAGCGACAGCGACAGCGGCTTCGTATCCGCTCAAACGCGTTTGAGCTAGGCGAGAGTGGTTTATGGATATATGGGTGTGGGATATGGGATGTGGGTGTATGTGTATGTGTGTGTGAGTGTGTGTGTGTGTGTAGGATGTGGGATGTGGCAGAGTGAAAGCAAGCGCGCCTCGTTCACTCGTCCTTGTCGCCTGTATACACTCAGAAAAATATACCATCCTAAAACTAGGTAAGACCGACTTAAATTAAAGGAGTTTCGTTCTTAAAATTTTAAGATTGCTGTGTACTTAAAATCTTGAATTAACTATGAATCAATCTTAAATTAAGAATTCTGTCTTCCCATTCCTATGGCAGCTGTTGGAAAAAGTAGTCCGATTTTAACCAAACTTAGTCTGAATATATACGTCCATGGCAAATATATAATCCGTGAGTCTCGTTAAGATACCTCAAGAAACAACTGAGTTATTTGTACTGAACTAGTTTAAGATTTTTATGTACTTAAAATAGTTTTTCAAAATTGAAAGGAAGATAAAAATGAGAACTTTTCGTACTAAAAACAAGTACATTTTGGGATATTTCTTTTTCAATGTCGCACCTTAGAATTCTCAACTGGTTATAGCGACGCAAATATGACGTTAAGCTTGGATCGCTGGTATAATCAGCACCTATTGCTAACCAAGAAAATACACCATTAATAAATTTTGGTATTTTGCTTAATTTTAGTACACATACTAGTGCATGTATTAAGATTAAATTTTATTAATTATGACAATGTTGTTCTTTTCCATTAATGAAGTACATATTGGATTTAGTTCAAGATTTGTGTGTACTTAAAGTAGTATGTTTTCCAATTTTCCAGACTTGAATTATACCCAAAACGTACTTAAAGTATCCCCAAAAAATAAGATTTTTGTTCTCAACTTTAGAAAATCCGAACTTAGCTTTTGAGCTCTGAAATGGCCTGTTCAAGTACTGAAATCTTGATTTTTTTTCTGAGTGTACATTCTCGCCGAGCAATTGGGAATGGCTGTGCTGTGCTTGTACCGTGCTGAACCAACGGCCCTCAAATGCATTGACAGAGTTATGCTACAACCTTTCTTTGTATGTGTCTGTGTGTGGGGAAGGTAAAGGAGGGTTTTTTTTACTTTCATAGGCTCAGCTCATGGCAAAAAACATATAACTTTGTAGGCTCAAAAATTGAAGGACCACTTTTGGCAATACACAAGGTTAAATTGCAAAATGTCAGGGAATGTGGGAGGCCGTGAGATTTGATACGAATATGATGCTGCCCCCTTATCATTTTATTTTACTTGAAACACACACAAAACACAAAACACTTTACTTAACCGAGCATTTGACTGAAGAAAGCCTTTGTAGGTACGACATGGCTCACAATAAAACATGTTGATGTTTTGTTGCTTTGTCATTCCATTCTTCACAAAAATACGTTTATTATGCCATTTGCTTGTTTGCATGTGAGTGTGTATTGTATAATGTGGCGCCCTTTCTATACCAGCATTCAGTGTTGTTGCAGTGCCGCAGGAAACAAAAACAAACGCAACAAGCAACGAGGCGCCCAATTGCTCTTGTCTATCATTGCAGATACACACGGGCGCCCACGGCGTATACGCAATTTCCGTGCTTTTCCGTTATTGTTGCCTGCCTTTATTTTCCCTATTCCCTATTCCCTTTTCTTTATGCTTCTTCGTTTTGCTTTGTTATTGTTTGTGCTGCCAATTGCCGCCACATGTTTACTTAAGACTTTGATGCCTTACTTGATGGCTTCCTTCCATAAGCGACGGTTCGGTTATTGCTGCGTTTCCTCCCGAAAATGATCAGAGAATCCCATAGTTCGACTTCCGCCACGGTTCTTGGATAAGGGAGATTAGTTAGAATGACTGGACCAAAGCTGGGCAAGCAATTAAATTGCTGTTCCCCAATGAAATCACAACTTTGACCTCTATCATTTTAGCATACTTCTCGCTTCAACTTTAATGGAAGTTTTCAAGTTTTATTGCTAAGCTCGTTAGCATTCATATTTGGCGCGTTCACTCCACCGACTCTATCCCAACATTTTACTCAAATATTGCATTCACTCGTCGCATTCGTATTCACTCAAAACCCACTCAATGAGAATGAGCCTGTAAACCAGAGGGAGAGTATCCGTTTACCCACCCCGCAGTATGTGCCGAGCGCAAAGGATGCGCGCGCGCTGGCAACAGCTGGCTTTCCTGCTGTGAAAAGCAAAGGTTCAAAAACCTTGTGCTTGGTTCAACACACACAAACAATGCGATGTGCCATCTACACTGAAAACATTTTTATATTCCCACTTTCAAGTTTGTGCCGTATCACTGACGATTATAATGGAAAACTTTGTTTATAGGTGTTACTGTCTTTTCAGTTCTTCTCTTATCGTATAATCTAATTTAAATAATTTCTTATAATAAAACACAAACAAAATATCATACTCTTTAAAGATAAATTTGTAAATATTTAAGGCAGAGATTAGCTCTTGAAATTGTATTGTAAATACATAATAACAGAAAGAAGATCGCCAATATTTTATTCATCAATGTATATTTAAAACTTTTGAATATATCAAGTCAATAAAATTCAGTATTGCCAACTTTTTAGAATTAAAAATAGCTGTTTCTGCTTGGAGAACATCTGAAAATTAGCTTAAATTACTCAAGCATATTATAAATTTATGTAATATCATGTCAATAAAACTACATGGCTTATGTATAACAGTATAACAGATTTAAGAAAATTCAAACTTGGCGCCGTAATGTAGTAGAAATTTCGAGCATAAGACATCTGGCAGCGCTGTGAGTCAAGACAAGCTATTGCATGCGAGTACATATATCTGTCCTGCTTACACAATTGCTTTATTAGTATTATTAGCACACCGACCGCAGACTACTCTTATTAATAAGTTATTATAAAAAAAACACATACACAATTAAATAACATATTTTAATTGTTTTGTGTATTTGGTCAATGCTAAGTTAAATCTTATACTTGGGTTGGAGCATAAGGAATTTTATCTATTAAAAAGCTTGGTAGATAACAAAATAATGTAGTTTGGAAATGCCATGGCAAAACTATTATAGCTACAATACGTATAGAGAAGAGAAAAGAATGAGTGCGTCACGTAGCCAATACAACAGTAGCGTATTCATTCGCTCTCACAGAATTTTCGAGAGCAAATAAGGGAGACAAATGGAGTTCTCGACGCATCGACGAGTCACTGCTCAGCGTATAAATAGAGCTCACAGTGCGACAAGCAACCATTCGCAAAAAATAAGTGTTCAAGTGAAATTCGTCGTGAAACTAGAAAAAATTCAAAAAAAAAAAAAAAGTAAAATATAAAGTCAACTGTTCCGGATCGCAGTGTTTTTATATATATAGAGATACATATATATTGTATATACGTGTACACATTAGTCATCAGAAATGAAAAAGTGTAAAGAAGCTGCTGTAAAGGCGAATCTGCGAAGTTACAACATGGCACGAAGGCTAAAATAATTGCTAGTACACAACATTTCACCATTTTGGCTCTGAACAAAGAAAACACGTCGTCACCATCACAATGGGCTCTCAGGCAATTTTCGCAATGAGGAAATGGGGGCAACACAAAACCGCTTGGCAGTGCGGAAACAGAGTTGTTCGTCTCGTCTTTGTCTAGAAAGTTGGTCATTAGGCAGGCTGTACTGTAAGACAGATGCCAGGGACCAGATGTTTCATTTGCCAGGCTTCTTAAGGCTTAGGCAGGCAACGAAGGAGCTCTAGTATCCACAGCCATTAACGGTTTGAGGAGTTAACAAGGGAAGCCAGGTGTAGACGCCATTCTCTTGTTGTTATACGTAAGCACAAATTTTCATAAGCTTAAGGTGTAGTTTTTTTTCCACATCAATTGATTCATGTTCAAACATGACGTCACAGCGTTTTGTAAACGTTTACACTCATTCTCAAAATCCCCAAGAAAATTACAAATATTGTGTAATTCAATTTCGTAATTTCGGTAAAGCGTTATTTCATTTATCGACGCTTCTAGAAAAATTTCTACCCCATGCGAAACGTGTCACCATTTTTGGGCCTACCAAGGTCTCTTCTCGATTCTCTTTTAACCCCCCAAACAGCAGCTGGCCTGCTCTAAAAATAACACGCATTGTATTTGCATGTAGTCTTATACAAGTATTCTATCTCACTTGCACTTACGGCAGAACTCGCTGCAATAAGTCTTATATTACAGCAGCTGCGCAGAAAACTCGCTCTGCTATTTTGTACTTCACTCTTTTGTGTTTTTCCTTTACCTGAATGTTGTTATCTCTTATACTACGTACGAGTACATCTGTCCATATGTATTAATGTGAAAGTGCGAATACACACACGTTTACACCAAGTAACTCTGGAAAATTCCAGCGCTTAAACAATATCTCAATCTTTCGCTTATATTGGCATTTCTACTACTTTAAACATAAATTTAGTTGATAGTCTTAGTTAACTAATTGTCATTTTTATCACGTTAACCAAGCAATATGTATTTCTTTCTCTAAACTTTATAGTTGGGCGTTGAAAGTTGATACGCGATCGATCGATGTTTAACTCGAACCCTTAGCGGGCAAAAGGGCAATTACAATTGCTGAAAATGCAGTTGGCTCATTTGCCCTGTGGGGTGTTTTCGAGAGTGTTCGAGAATTTGGCCTACACGGGGCTACATCGTTTTTATCTAAGATTGATTGCGTGGATTGAATTATAGGAACCTATATCGACTTCTCTGCTCTACTATGACCTGTTTGAAAAGGCGTCCAGTTATTTACGGCCTTCTGTTTATTTGCCGATCATCATCAATGAACCGATATCACTACCGAATAAACAGAATGTTGTACACATTACTGACATCGATCGTTTAAAGCAATTGAAATATCGTATCTGGAGTAGCAACTGAACGAACCGAATGCTAGTTCGTTAGACGCGCCACAAGCAACAATATGTTATTCTTTTTATTTTCTTTGTTTTAATCATAAACATGAAAAGTACACAAAATGTGTCACTTAAGTTCCTAACACCTGAAATTTAATGATTTTTCTGTTTTTGTACACATCAAGATTTAAGAAAACTTTTGTCCTATATCGTTGTAAATATACTTTTGTCCATACCAAAAATAGAAAAAAATAATGGAAAAAAAAGAGAAAAAAGAGCTCACACACAGAAAAGAAGCACAAAACAAAAGAATAAAAGTTGAAAACAATTCTAATAAATTTCGAAACACTTGTTCGTCATATTTTTATTTTAAGCTTAAATTCTATACAAATTTCAGTCAAATCATCATTTTACAAACGGAGGAAGGTCTAAATCTGGTTAAATCACGTAAATATGCACGTTTAGTATGAAATGAATGACAACTTTTACTCTTTAATGACCTTAAAGATATAAAATCTACATAAAAATCAACTTTTATAAGTGAGTAATTCAAACTATGGTAAACTTGTAAAGGAAACTCTACTGATTCACTCAAATGCAAATAGAAAGATAATAATGATACAATTCAAAAAAAATCGAATACAAAAATTCAAAAATAAGGATTTTAATCTATATATAAATATTAAATAAGAATCTGCGTCTCTTTAAATTAAAAATTTAATACCCATTAAAAGCTACGAAACTGGTCGATGGCTATAAATAGTAAGAATTTCTACTTTGGGACAGGGATTACACCGAATCTTTAATTTCATTTGTGGTCAAAAAACTCACTATGTCGATACAAATCTGCGGTCTTTTATTTTTATTTTAATTCTCTATACAACTGGATTGGACAGTAGTAAAAAAAAAACGTAAATATCTACGAAGAGCATGAAACAATAATGTGTAATATGTGTAAAAAACTAATAGATTCCACTTCAGGTAGGGATAATACGAATAATTCAACAAACCAATACAGACATTTTCCACTTCAGGTAGGGAATAAAATAAAAACATCCTTATCTTGAATGATATTGTCTACACATACAAACACCCATGACTTGTAACTTAAATAATTCTCTTCTCTCCAAACCATTTTTTCTTTTTTTTTGTCATATTGTCTACAAAAATGATATTTAGTTTCTATAAAGCTAAGAAACTGATGGGATTGGAAGACATGAAAACGATAATCGAAATAAGTTTAAAGCAATATTGCGTACATGCGTAAGAAACCAAAACGTTGCCTTAATATATAAAAACAATACCTATTTCAGGTATGAGTATACGAATATGACAACAAATCAAATGAAAAATTTTAATTTATGGTAGGGGTAATAAGAAAACATATTTATCTTTAATGTTTATGTCTACACTTAAAAACACCCGTTGACTTAGACCTGAAATAACAATTCATTAGGCCTACGAACTTGGCTCCCATTTGAAATAGAGACCAAACTATCTTTAATTTTATTGAATGGTCAAGCAAACGACAAGAAACTAATAGGTTGGTTAACATGAAAACGATTATAAAAGGGAACAATATTGCGTAATGGCGTAAGAAGCCACAACGTTAAAACAAAGTAGGGGTAATACGAATTTGACTACAAAACAAAGGAAAATTTATAATTTAAGAAATAAGAACATCTTGATCTTGAATGTTATTGGGTACTTGTAACTGAAATAATTCTGCGACACTGAGAACTTGACTCCTATTTGGAATAGAGACCAATCCATTTTTAATTTTACTGTATGGTCTAACAAAAAATATATTTTCGGTCCAATATAAAACTAAAAAACTGATAATTAGGTTGGTAAACATGAAAACGAAAAGCGAAGAAAGCATAAGACATAAATGCGTATTGAAGTACGAAACCACAACGTTGTGTTTACATTTAAAAAACAAAACCCATTTCTGGTAGGATTAATACTAAATGACTACAAATTAAATAAAAATTACAATTTCCGGCATGGGTAATAAGAAAAACTCTTTAACTTGAATGTTACTATCTACACATGCAAATACCGGTTGCCTTGCAGCTGAAAATACAATTCTATGAAACTACGAACTTGACTCCCATTTGAAAAAGAGAACAAACAATTTAAATTTTATTGTATGGTCCAATAAAATGATATAAATTCGATTCTATAAAAATATAAGAGACTGATAAGTTAGTAAACATGAAAACGTTAAACAACAAAAAAAAGAATAAAGAAATATTTCGAAAGAAATAAGAATTTGTAACTATGCGATAACATTTAAAAAACAAAGTAGGGGTAACGCGAATATGACTACAAAACAAATTAATATTTGTAATTTCAGGTAGGGGTAACAAGAAATAAGAGAACATTTTGATCTTGAATGTTATTGTCTACACATACACGTACAAATACCCGTTGACTTGTTACTGAAATAATTCTTTACAATAAGAACATGGTTCCTATTTGGAATAGAGACTAAACCATTTTAAATTTTATTGTATTGAAAAAAAAAAGATATATTTTTATTTCTATATAAAACTAAGAAATGTATATTTAGGTTGGTAAACATGAAAACGATATGCCAAGAAAGTATAAAACAAAAAGGCGGTTTGAAGAACGAAACCACAACATTGTGTTAACATTTAAAAAACAAAACCCACTTCGGGTAGGACTTATACGAAATTGACTACAATTAAAAAAAGATTCTCATTTCCGGTAGGGGTAATAAGGAATCATCATTATCCTGAATGTTATTGTCTACACATACACGTACAAATAGCCGTTGACTTGTAACTGAAAAAATTCTCTACACTAAGAACATGGTTCCTATTTGGAATAGAGACTAAACCATTTTAAATTTTATTGTATTGAAAAAAAAAATGATATATTTTTATTTCTATATAAAACTAAGAAATGGATATTTAGGTTGGTAAACTTGAAAACGATATGCGAAGAAAGTATAAAACAAAAAGGCGGTTTGAAGAACGAAACCACAACATTGTGTTAAGATTTAAAAAACAAAACCCACTTCGGCTCGGATTTATACGAAATTGACTACAAACTAAAAAATTTCTCATTTCCGGTAGGGGAATTATCATTATCCCGAATGTTATTGTCCACACATACAAATACCGGTTGTCTTGTAACTGAAAAAACGAATTTTTAAGACTAGCGAACTTGCCTCCCTTTTGGAATAGAGACCAAACCATTTAAAATTTTATTGTATAATCTAACAAAATCATACAATTTCGTTTCAATATAGATTGGTAAACATGAAAAAGATATACGAGGAAGAATGAAAAATTGCGTACAGGGGTAATACGAATAATACAACAAATCAAACGATAATTTTCATTTCAGGCAGGGATAATAAATAAACTAATACCACTGGACTATATATATATAATAATAAACAAAATAAATATGCAACAATATAAATAAAAAGGGAATGATACCGAAATATATATATTTTTATTATATAGTAAAAAAATGATATAATTTCATATCTCTGAAAAACTACGAAACTGGATGGGATAAGGATAAACAAAAACAACTGCGACAAAAACTTAAAGCCAAGATTGTGATAATATAATGAATAATGAAGCGAAGAACTGAAAGTTTTGTTTTTGGGAAGGTTAATTAAGAAAATGTCTACAATCCTAATGAAAAACCCCATTTCGGGTAAGGGTAATATGAAAACACCTTTATTTAAAGCTATCACATTTTATTATTAAAACCTCTGAATTATTTGAAATTCTTAATATTATAATTAATTTAAAAAGAAATATGAAAACTCACATCTCGGGTAGGGGAAATATAAATTCTTCGTCAAATTATAACTTTAAAAAATATGTATGAAAAATTATGGAAATAATGGTTATGCTATTTCAAAAGCACATTTGTCTCATAAAAACTAATTTTATTTAGATTAAAGGAATAATAATAATCATTGAAATTATGGTTTAAGCATTCTCATAGTGAGAATCGGATAAATAAAAAAATAGTTCTTCCCGTAAAATGTTACAGTGCTATAAAAAGAAATGCGTTGCTGACTGTACGGAATAGGTGTTATGGATTAATTCAAATGATTTGAGCCACATATGAAATATCGTCGGGAATAAAATAAAATAAAAACAGATTGGTGGGCTCCCCATATTTGAAAAAAAAAATTTAAAAACTTTTAACGAAATGACAAACCTTTATAAATATTGAGTTGGATTAATTTTTATTTTCACTACATACATCGAAATTGGGAAAAATTATTATCGAATATCATGTGCAATCGGACAGATAAAAACTAATAATTTATATTTCAACGTATATAAAAACAGATTTAATATATACTGAAGTATACAATTGCAACAAATGCAGCTTAGGACAAGCTTGTTTTATTTAGAAAATTTTGTGAAGTATTTGCGCAGACGATTTTTGAACAGGCTTTAAATGGTTCCATCTGTATCATATCTACTTTAACTAAAACTCAAACGTATATCGATCCAGAGTGTTAAAAAATACTATCTAAAATATACAAGCTATATAACTAAATCTAAATCAACAGTCAACGATTCATGACAGGATATGCAAGCTTCATAATAAATGCAATCTCAGCAAATTATATAAAACAAATTTAAAATCAAGGAGAGCTGTATAAAATATATCACTGCAATAATCTAAATTAAAATACCTCCTATAAATTAAAAGGGAACAATACAACGTCTCATATAATAATTATCATTTTGCCAGCTTCAAACGCACAATATCCCTGAATCTAAAAAACAATTTACCATTTTTGTTAAAATATTTGGACCAAACCAAGAACATAAATGATTATAAAACATTTGGTCGGATTGTCACTAACAGTAATGTTAAACATTCTCCAAAATATAAATCTAAATGCCTAATGGTTAAACAGCCAAACTTACTGCTAAAATTGGTATTAAACTACTAAAGTTCCAAATTTTGCACGCAGTTATTTTAAATCATTATCTTAAATTCATTGTAGAAATACATATTTTTTAAAAGCAGAAACTTTTTTGTGATTTCTAAGCAAACCCGACTGCACTATCCCTATGAAAGCATTCTTATAAAGAAGTGGGATTTGCACCTGAATACGAAATACGAATGGAAATTTCTGGGATACAAAGCAGCGGCAACATAAAGACTGTATATTAGAGAGTACTAAGGATCTAATCAACAACGATATGGATTCTACCGAAAGGAAAGGTTATCTCAGATACATATACATATACATATAAACTGATTACAGTATAAAAAACAGTCTTAATAAAAGTACGTTTATATAAGTATAAAATAAATGGATTAGGCAGGAATTGAAACCAAGTTTAAGTTTATTTTATTTTAAAAACTACACTGATTTATTAAAATTTCTTAACCATCACCAAAAGAAATTGTTTCAATAGTTATGTGTTTCTCTGATTTACAACAGTTTTATGTTTCAAAAAGGCGTAATACACTGGAAATTATTTTTTTATTCGATTTTTCTCTAGATATTTAAGAATGCGAATTGAACCCAAAACAAATATATATGTGAGGGATAACGCGAAAACGTTGAAAAACTGGTTGGGATTCTTATGTTACCAAAAAGTAAAATGTTTCACTCCCACGTTTCCAAGATCCCATCATAAATAATATTATCTATAATAAACACGCTGTCTTTTAAATAAATAAGGTCGGGATAAACACATATATGTTCGAAAATTTGGCTTATTATATTTTGAATTCTTTAGCAATGCTGTGGGAAACCAAAAGAAAACCAACAACCACCAAGGAAGCTACAAAAGTTAATACTTAAACATAAATTTTTTATTGGAAAGTGTGATCCTTAAAACAATGTTTTATTTAATTTAAACAATATTATTACCTTCAACTTATGAAAAGATTACATACATATCTGCTTGTCTATAATATGTAACTATAGTTACAAATTGAATTTATACATATAACACAAAAATTCTATCTAATTTAACGAAACTGAACAAAATACTGATAAAAATAAAAACAACGACCAAACGCTAAGAAAGCATTAAACAATAATGCGAAACATTAAAAACTGTTTTCCTAAAAAAATTACAATCCCTGAATTAAATCAAGAATATAAAAAGCTCGTAATGATGCGCATAAAATAAATTATTGAATGTGTCTAATTCTGGTCTTATTCTTTTAAATAATGTCCAAAACTTTAACGGCTAAAAACCTTTTATTCATACTTATTTATAATGTATTATTCTGATACTAACTTAAACACGATAATGGTTAGGATAATTAAATAAGATGGTGTTCGGGTAGGGATATTGCTATATTCTCTTTTTTTGAAATTGTTACTACCGTTGGACCATTATTGATGTATCAACCTTTAGAGTAAGGTTAGGAGTGATCTGTTTAAATAGCTCAGTTGTTTCTGGAAGTTAATATTGCTTGAACATAAATATTTCTAAGAGAGCTCTTCGAGAGAATTTTTAACAGGTCCAAGTATTTGGGAATGGTTAATATTTTCTTATCTGTTGAACATATCCATTTCCGATTTGTGCACAAACTTTAGCTTTGAAGCACCTTTAAAAGCGCACTTTAAGGTTTTTATAGTATAGTGGTCCTAAAAAAATGTGATTTTCAAACACGGTTTTATTTTAATGGCACTTTGTTGAGCATTTCTTAAAAGTCACAAGCTAAAAGAAAATTAATGCAAATCATATTCTAGCTAGCTCACGAATAAGTTGTAAATCTCTCAAGTAAGAACATTAACTCCTTTTGGGGCTTACAGTGTTCACTGTACCCAATGCTCTATTAATGAAAATTGCACTCTTTAAATCCATTAACTGTCTGTTAATCCGTATTTAATACATTATTGCTATATTCGTTTTCAAAGTAGTAATCGTTGAACAGTAAAATTTAAGTTTAACATAAACTAATTTATTATTTAGCTTATCAAGCTTGCAAATTTTTAAAAATATTAAATGAATTTGCATTTAGTCTGTATTGTAACAGACTTACTGTATCTGCCCTTAAAATATTTTAGCATGCAAAAATATTGCCCTCAAAATATTTTAGCATGCAAAAATATTGGGCAGAAAGTACTACAAATATTTAAAGCAATATTAAAAAATATTGCAAAATATTTATATCGTTAAACTATATTGCAAATCATTGTTGGTATTTTGTCGTGATTTTCCACACTGAAATTATCTAATCGACATCTAACTCAAGTCTACTGCCCACTTTTAAATATGTGAGTAGAAAGATCGCTAAACCAACATACCTTTTTAATAAAGGTATATTTTAAAATATTTCAAATAGTGAAATGCAAGTTAACGATATGCGCTTGATGCTATCTTAATAAATTAAGTAAATATACATGCAGCAATTAAGTATATATAAGTAAACAGTCGCTGTAATTACAAAATTGATTTGATTGATTGACTAATTGAGTGAACCATGAAAATCGAATAAACTAAGAATTTAAAATAATGAATCAAATTAAAAGTTCTTATTTTAGATTAATTACTTTGTAATATTATTTTATAGAAGAACATATTCTATGTGTATTGAACTATGATAAAAAGCTCGTTAAAGTAATGGTTAAGCAAAGTAACTAAGTTTAACTTATCATGGGTAAATGTGCATACGAAATTGTTTATATTTACTATTTTGCGAGTATAAAATCTACAATTATGTACAATGTACATATATTCTCTTGGATTTATAATTTGAAACCCGATTATGATTTAAAGAATATAATTTGTAGAAACAAAAAATACCCAATAATTCCAATTCACTTTATAGTTACCAAACCGTTTAGAGCATTGGTAAACAAAAATCTAAAAGGAATAATACGCAATGCAGTAAAAAAGTAAATGCTTACATTGCGGCTAAATCCTTTTTTACACAGAGAGCGATATAAAGCTCGAAATAAAGTCCTGCCTCTCATTTGCGGTCTTCTGCATCCGGTTTTTTAACTATTATTTTTCAATGACATAGTCTAAAAACTACCACGTTATAGAATGAGAATAAAATGTTCACGAGGGAAACAATCGTTACCTAGGTTTAGTCCAGCCAGTTTAAATATCTGCCCCAGTGTATTATTTATTGATATAGTAAGGCAGACCTTTGCCGGAAATTTTAGTTTATAAATCAGAAAGAGCTTATAAAATGATATTATTAGAATAAAATGTGCCTTATTTATTAATCTAGTAATGCAGACTTTTGATGAAAATAAGAGTTTCTACAACACAAAGAGCTTATTAAACGATAATTAGAGAGTTTCCTGATATAAATACACCTATCTTTCAAAACCACTAATATTTATTATGTATGTAGTTACATATTTCTGAAGAGCTTTTGCTTGAAAGTCATGCCCTATTGCATTATTTTGATGAATATTAGTTCCGTGGCATCATTATTAAGGCACGAACCTTGAGAGTAAAATTATGCAATCGAAATCCTAGTGGATTCTGTTCGTCTAGAATCTAGATCCTTGAACTAAATTGTTGGTCAGCTTAAGATTCTTAATAGTGGACCACAAAAATAAGTATTTCCAACATGGTTTTATTTCGCCAAAAGTATCTTGCTTAAAAAGTAGTGATGCCACAGAACAAAATATCATTTTCAATTCTATAACGAAATTTCAAAGCACCCTTATAATATTTGTCAAACTTATGCTTATTTAACAGTTGGCAAACTGCAGTCTTAGCGCTTATCATAACATTCACTATTATTGGCGTTTACAGTGTTAACTGATCTCAATGTTCTATTCCGGAAATTTCACACCACCCTAGTTCTATGCTTGCTTCTTTGAAACTGACTGTTAATTCTTATTTAATGTGTTTATGTTAAGCAATTATAGAAGAAAAAACTTACAGAGTAAAAGAATTTAAATTAGATTTTTAATGTGCCAAGCTTGCAAATTTGAAAAATTTCAATTATGCATTTAGTATCTGCACTACAAATATTTATAGCATGAAAATATATTGGGCAGAAAATACAACTGATAATAAAGGAATATTGAAAGATATTGCAAAATATTCATATCGAAAAATGATATTGCATCTTGAACAGTTCCAAATTTTCATTTAGTCTGTATATTACGGATTTGTGGTTTCTGCACTAAAATTATTTATAGCATGCAAATATATTAGGCAGAAAATAATACTAATATTGAAAAACATTGCAAGTTATTTATATCGTAAACTTATATTACAAGTCAATTATTTATTTAAAAAAGTGACATGCTAATTTTACGATATGTTCTTGGGACAATCTAAACAAATTTTGTATAAAAACGTATATACGTAAACTCACTTTTATTCAAAAGCTGTATATTTATATACTTACAATTTATTCACTTTTCATTTATCGTTTTTATGGAAGCAATTGCGTCAAATACATAATCTGTGAAGTCGTTTACCTTATATAAACTAACTAATATTGAGCGTTCCCATCATTGAATTCTACACCTTTTATAAATTTGTTCCTCATTATTACCCATTCCCCATTAGATGAATAATAAATAAATAGGAATTTTGTATGTATAATAATGCGTAATTAATACAAAAGATCTCATAACGATACGAATCTACTATGTTGCGAGTGTAAAATATAAATTTATATTTTATTTCCCTTAGAATCCGATTGTTGATTTCTTTTTAGTATTTAGTTATAAATTTGTATACAAAAATATTCAGTCTTTTGAATTATAGTAGTATTAACAAATTTCTCTGCGAAACTGGCTACAAAAATGTATTTATTTTCAATGAAATTTAACTTTTTGGGTAGGAATATATAATCTCTAACTATAGTACTGCAAAGTATCTTATGTAAAAGATAAAATATATTACTAAAAGCTATCTCTACAAATATTTATATTTGATAAGAGCTAACTTGTAAACTACTCGGGGCAATATAAATTGTATGTGTATAATTTATGAAATATAGTGTAAAACTAATTGTATCAAACTCGTGACAATTGATAAGGACTGTAAAATAATAATGTCCAAAATTAAATATTTTCAACTTCAGGAAATCTTCGTTAAATTATACACTAATGATCTGAAACTAAATCTACCATCTCATTATAAAAGGCTACTAAAAACATTAAGTGGCGCCTTCGTCAATTTCTATGCACGATTCTTTAATTTAAAATTCGTTAATTCTTGATTTC
This sequence comes from Drosophila innubila, assembly GCF_004354385.1. Taxonomy (NCBI): domain Eukaryota; kingdom Metazoa; phylum Arthropoda; class Insecta; order Diptera; family Drosophilidae; genus Drosophila; species Drosophila innubila. Next base: position 10,249,721 of record NW_022995380.1, read on the forward strand.
AGTGGTGAAAACTAAATCTTATTTTATTAATGTATGGTTTCTTTTAGTTTTATTGAAAAACAATTTTAGCATCTTCGTTTTCTGATTTTATTAAAACTCTTCTTTACATATGTATATTGTTTTATTTGGGATCACCAATACCAAGTAACGAATGCTATGATTTGCATCTTATCAATAAGTAATGCTTTGAGTGCATAAACGTTTTTGAAAATAAATTATGTGCTTATCAATGTGAAAAATTATTAAATGGAAAGCCTGCATTTGGACATTAATGTTTAAAAATACTTCTGAAATATAATCATTTAATTCCCATCAATTATGCTTGAAATCACACTTATGTTCGGTTGAAAATAATTCTAGCCTCACGATTTTACGGCAGAATGGGAAGCTAATTAATAGATATAATAAATACAACAAAACAAACTGAAAGAACTAGAATATTATATGAATCTTTTTTATTAAAGTTTTAATTATATATAACATATCATCTGCAGTTACAAAAGTAAGCCAACAGAGCCTAAAATTACAACACAACAGTTTACCAGACTATTTCAATATTATGTCATGAACTTAAAAAAAATGGTAAATATCAAGTTGTCAAATCATTTAAAAAGGAATATTTCATTAAATATTGAAGACATACTTCTGAATATGTCTAATACCAGTATTATTCATCCAATGAACAATGCTCTGTTAAATGGACAATATTTTTAATATAAATCCAAATAGTTGATCCAATCCATAAAAGCTCTAAATTGTTCACAGATTTATACGAATACATGTAAAACTATCTGAATTTCGATTGAATACAAGGCAAACCCTAAAGCCATTAATATGCATCTATATACTATTTATAGAAACTGCAAGCATTCTTGAATTCAAAACAGAAAAAAACTTAACTGTGCAGAAATTAAAAATACATACTATACATATAGGATTAAAAAAATACAACATCAGCTGGATTATCGCAAATAATAAAGAAATTATAGCTTATCGCTATCGGAAATTTAATTAGAAAAAATTAAACTGAAATAAGTTAACATATTTAAATTAGAAATGCTGGATTACCAAATTAAAAAATATCTGAGCTTATCAACAAATATATTAAAAAATGGCAAAATTATAAAAGTGTAGGAGCAGAAGCTTACAATTATTAAATTGGGTTTACAAAACATATTTATATACCTCTCGAATTCTTAATCCCAAAATCAGTTATTGTGCAACTCTATTTGCAAAGATAAGAAAAATTACATTTTGTTTTCACTAAAAATTAGATTATTGACTTTTTGAATCTAATAACTTGGCCCCCATAGGGGTAATAGGTACCAAAAGATATTTCTTTGCGGAAACAAAATACGGGGTACTTTGAATTTTTTGTTGTAATACTTATTCTTTCTGGTGAAAACAACAATTGACGAGAATGAAAAAATAAATAGTATATTGAAAGCTCACATTGCTGTTAGGAATATTACGAAAATGTCTGTATTTTAAATACAATTTCTCTTTTCGGGTAGGAATAATTCAAACGCTTTTTTAATTTTATGTTTATGATTTCTAGCTACACAATTCCAAGGTATCTTATCTTAAATATATGATATATTATTGATTTATAAAATACATTTTTGAAAGATGTTTGAAAGCAGATACGCACATTTTCTTCAGAGATGACTAATTAACTACGATCCTAATTTCCATTCTGGGTGCAATATCAATGTTATATAACAAAAAAGTGGTCACGGTGGTAGGGTTCCATAAAATGAAATATTCCGATTTTTATTTTCAGGAAATCTTCATTAATTTATACAAATATGATATACAACTAAATCTACAACCTCATTAACATGAAGGATAATAAGAAACAATGAATGGTGCCTTCGTCAATTTCTATGCGAAAAAATAATAATAATATAAAATAATATTATTAATATCGTTAATCTAAAATTCGGAAATGTTTGATTTAGGTGTTGAAAATTAAGTCTTTTTGTTTATTAGTAATGTAAGATTTCCTCAAGCCGTTTTGAAAAACAATTTTACTGTGTATGCGTTTTCCTTTTCTGCATTTTTTTCTCGACTATTTACATATATTTTTTATTTGGGATCACCAATAATAAACAACTTATCCTTTAATTGTAAAGACGTATTTTAATTTGGGAAACGCTCTTATTAAAAATGAATTATTTGCTTATCAATCTGGAAACTTATTAAATGGAAAGCCTAAATTTTTACATTATTTTTTATAAATACTTCTGAAGCTAAGTCATTAAACTCTCAAGAGCTATGCTTGGAAAACACACTTACCTTCAGTTGAAAATAAATTCTAACGACCTCAAGACTCTACTGTAGGATGGGAAACTTCTTTATCAACAATACAAAGTGGAAGAACTAAAAAAGTTAGAAGAATCATCTTTATTGAAATTATATATATAGTATATCATCTGTAATCACAACAGAAGTATAAAACTACACCACAACATTCAGTTAAAAAAGAAATGATAAATATCAAGTTTTCGAATCGTTTTATTACTTATAAAAATGAATATTTTATCACATACTGAAATACCTCTGAATATGTCTTGTATTAATATTATTAATTTAATGAACAATGTTCTATTCAAAGGACAATAACATGATGCAAATACAAAGAGTTGTCCCATCAATAACACTTCTAAGTTGTCAATTGATTTATGCGGATACATATGCAACACTCTACATTTTGACTGGATTCAATGCAAATCCTTCAGCCACTGTAATATACAATATATGTGCAGACATTTAAAATACATACTTATAGAAATACAAAATAATAACGAAGAAATTGTAGGTCATCGTCATTGGAAAAATATCCAGGAAAACTGAAATCAATCAAAATACTTATTAAAATTATAAATGCTGGATCACCAAAAAAAAAATTTATTAATAAATATAATGAATAAGAATTAATGAAATTAAAATTTATTAAAATATGAAAGCAAGAGCTTACAACTAATAAATTGGGATTACAAAATATGTTTATATTTCTCTTAAATACAGAATCTAAAAATCAGTTATTGAATAACTTAATTTGAAGTTATAACGATGCTGTAAGGATTATAAGGAAATTGTTTCTAATAAAACTACCACATCAGCTTAATGAAATTCTACACATGTCAGACAATTTATATAAATCGGACCGATTTATGTATAACTGTTATTTTGAACATGTTTGCAATAATATTGAAGACTTCAAATTTTTTATGGCTGCGAAATGACAAATAAATATTATAACCCCAATTTTTTTATATGATACTTTTATTGGTCTCTAGGAAATGTTTAATGAGTTTTGCCATATGGCATAAAATATAGTCGTTTTTAAAAATGGATACCCTTAAAAATTATTGGCAACGACCCAACAAAAGTTTTGAGCTCGAGTTTTCGTAACTTTTGCTGAGCTTTTTATACCCTGAGCCCATTGAAAATGAGCAACAAACACATTAGGCAGAATGTATGTAACAGGCAGAAGGGGGCGTGGCAGACCCCCAAAGTATATATATTCTTGATCAGGATCAACAGCCGAGTCGATTGAGCCAAGTCCGTCAGTCTGTCTGTCCGTCCGCCCGTCTGTTTGAACGCGTCGATCTCGGAAACCATACAAGCTAGAGACTTTAAACTTTGTATGTAGGTTTTTGGATACCATAGGCAGATCAAGTTTGTTTTTATTTTTGGTTTGGATCACTATATCATACAGCTGCCATAGGAACGATACATCGAAAATGAAGTTTTAGTAAGAAAAAGTTTTTTTGTTTGTAGAGATATTACAACCAAACTAATAGAATATGCATCTGGGCTGGTATTATACATTCTGACCAAGTTTGGTTTAAATCGGTCCACTATATCATATAGCTGCAATAGAGACGCTCAATCGAGGGTTGGCGAGCGAAGCGAGCAGGGGGCGGAGCCCCTTGTTTTTTTTTTGTTTAATGAGTACGACTTCCATGTCTTAGAAGCGAAGAGCGAAATGATGCGCGATTTTCTGTCAAGTCATATGTTTGTCCGAACTTTAAACATTAACATTTGGATATTTGACAAATTGAATAATATGGACATTGAGAAATTAAACTGCTTTTATTGAATTACAAAGCGCAGGCAAAGAACTAGAAAATTATCCTATCCTTTTTTTTAGTACTGGAATGAGTTAATATGGGTTTTTTGACTTAAAGAATTGAGATTGGGTTTTGTTCTGTCGTACATCTCTAAATATCGTAACCTAATCAAAAGCTTTTCCGCTTTAAGCATTGGCATGACACTTTTTTACTTACACTTCAATTATCCAAAATTAAAGGTCTCTTTAGAGACCTTAAAAAATCAATTACGTTGATTGTTTTGAAATATTATATAATTGCTATTTTAAGAAATTTCTTTATGGGTGATAGATGTTAAAACAAATAGCACGGTATGACTGGTTTCTAAGCAGCTATTCTAAAACATTTAATAATGAAAATACTCGTAACAAAATTGACTTTAAACTAAATATTGTTTTTTACCTGTATAATCATTTCATTAAATTTTGTGCAGACTTAATTTCATTATTTATGTAATAATCATAGTTTTACTAATGTAGTTTTTTTGAATGATTATTTGTTCAAAATTTGTTTCTGAAAAGTACACAACACGAACAGACAAGTTAACATAATAGTTATTGTGTTTATCTAAAATGTTATAACATTGTTAAACATCTGTTAAACGTGTGTTATAGGAGTACAATCTATTATATGTGTCTAACAGATTAAGATAATAACCAACAATATATAATACAATTTTCTGAAATGATTTATTTAAAAAGTTTATGTTTCTTTATTTCAAGCTTACTTTTTTTTGTAATTAACACTGTCAAATGAATATTATCATGGAATATAAGACATTCTTTGTACATAAATTAGGCAAATGGGTTAAAACATTTATATTTTCAAAATTGTATTTTCAATAAAAGCAAGAATATAGTTGATTAATCAGCTATTTTTTTATACAACATACATATAAAGAAGCAAAAAAATCGGAACTTTTGTCTAAAACTAAGGTTTTTATTTGAATTTGAATTTTGCATAATTCTTTAACATAATAAATTAGAAGCTTGGGGGCACGAAAAATTTACTTTTATTAATGGGTTTAAATAGTTAACTGTTACAAAGAGACCCATTAACATATTCCATAGTTCAACAAATCTTCATCTTAAATTCCCAAGAAAAAAGTCGTACGTCAAATGAGAAGCATCTAATTTTCGGGTGAGGTTATTGATGCACTTCTCGCCTTGAAGATCCCAATCAATACATACCCCCTTTCGGTAATTCAACTACCAACAAAACTAACCTCACCCACCAAATATATGAACAAAGAGATTAAAATTTCAATAAAGCAAAAACTCTGAAGATGAAGATGACTGGAAGAAAGGGGCCCTTGAGATGCCGTCGAGCAGTTCAACCTGAACGAAGTATAACTACAAGGATCATATTCCAAAACATCTCCCAACGGATCTCCAGAAATTCCTTTTGAGCGTCCATCTGTTTGAGGAAAAACGAACCGGAGCTTATATAACATATTTAAATAAATAAAAATGTGCATGTGTGAAATGTATTGAAAATATTTTGCCAAAATTTAGTTCCTTTGAAAACCAAACTTCTTTCTTAAATTCCCAAGAAAAAAGTCATACGACAAATAAGAAGCATCTAATTTTCGGGTGAGGTTATTGATGCACTTCTCCCAATCTCGTGTTGATGATCCCAATAAATATATGCACCCTTTCGGTAATTCAACTACCAACAAAACTAACCTCACCCACCAAATATATGAACAAAGAGATTAAAATTTCAATAAAGCAAAAACTCTGAAGATGAAGATGACTGGAAGAAGGAGGCCCTTGAGATGCCGTCGAGCAGTTCAACCTGAAGGAAGTCTAACTACAAGGATCCTATTCTGAAACATCTCCTAACGGGTCTACTAGAAATTCCTATTGAGGGTCCATCTGCCTGAAGAAAAACAAACCGGAGCTAACTTGACATATTTAAATAAACAAAATTTTGCATTGTTAATAAATGATATGTGTTGAAAATTATTATGCCTAAATTCAGTTTTTTTCTTTGTAAAAAAAATGAAGGTAAGTGAAAAGACTTTTGTTTATATTTGTAATTAGTTTTTATTTTTATTTATGTTTGCTTAAAAAAACTGAAACAATTAATTTACGAACATAGGACTCAAAAACATTTAATTATTGACAAAAATTCCATAAGTTTTTCACATACATCAACTAAATTAATTAATTGCGATACAATTTTGTGATGTTCATTGCATTCATTAAAATAGACAATTAAAATGATTTATAAAATCGATTTGAATATAAAAATCTCTTATACTCTAATGCTTAGCGTTCACATTCAAATGAAGTCCACGGCCAAATTGCACCTGCAAATTGATGGGCATGGCCTCTTACACACACTTTTGCAGTTGGCCATACACAAAATACGAGTACTCGTACCATGATTTGATAAAAATTCAAGCATTGCATTAACTATTTACAAAAATATTTATGTTTTGCGTTTGTTTTCGTATTTGATTTTGTAGTTTTTAGAAACATCGAATACATTTGTGGAGACCTTTTTTCATTTTGGAACATTGATAACACGTATATGCTGCGACAAGGTAAGATAAAGTGAAAATGACAACAGAAAGTAAGTGGAATTTTCTTGGACCATAATTGCAAATGGGAATGACTGGACTAGAAAGTGTTATAGTTTAACAATTGCAAAACAAACAAGAGCTAAGCGATTAATAAACCGAAATACGGAAATGAAAGTATGATCTGAACTTTCGGGGATGTGGCTTAAAACTTTCCTCTTTGACAATTGAATTACTAAGTATTTTTTATTTTAGTTCTGTTTTTTCGTTTTGAGTGTCAATTGATTTTATTTTCTCTTACGTTTTTAAAATGCAATCTCGCTTTAATTGTTAGTTGTTTTTTTTTTGTTTTGTTATTACATATTTACTTATTAAAAGCTGACAACAAATTGAAATACTTATTGATAGGTACACTCAAAAATATTTATGTATAATAGTTATCCTTGCTGCCTAGCCTGCTGCTCGACTTTCCTACGGCTGCTAGTGTCATAAATAACTATTATATACCTTTGCCATTTATTGATTTGTCTTGTCCTGGGAGTGTCGGCTCTCTTTCTGTGGAGTTCAAGTGCCTTTGCCTATTGTGTTTGCTTGGTTTGCATGGTTTGAGTGTTCTGTTTATTACTTGCATTTCGGTATCATTCTACTAGTTAGTTTGTCTATCCGATTCTCCAGTAAAGATTATATATTTTAAATTTATATATATGTATATACGTAGTACTTATCAAGTAACTCTTATATTCAGTTAGCCAGCGCCCTTTTTATGCTCTCCCAGCGTTTGCCTATTTAGTTTATTACATTTGCTCAAACTTTTAGCTAACTAGCAATTAGTTACATAGGTATACACCGCGTACAATTTTTAAGTTACTGATCAATTCGCATAACATTCGCTATTTACATGGATTTATCGCCATCGACGTTTTTGGGTGAACGCATTTTTTTTCAAATATAAATTTCGACTAGTTATAGTTATGTATGTTATTATGTACCTTGAAGAGGTTTCGATTTTCGAAATTGTTAGTTACTTGTAATCCGCATAGGATTTGTTTTAATTATTTTCATTTTTAATAAAGACAAAATTGTTTTGTGTAAAATGCTATGTAATCTCGAGGGGAAAATGCTAGTTTCTGAAATCCTTTGGATACACTTGTTTATCTCCAATGTCTGCCAGTTGTTCTTGCGCGTTTCATAAGAGCTAAGAGCTTTTATACAGTTGTTTTTGTTTATTCTAGACCTATATCACCGCTTAATTGCCTTAAACACTCTAATTATTTTAGCATTCCTTGCTGATTCATTGTTGTCTTTGTTTGTTTGTTTGGTTGTCATGTGTGTCTTTAGAAATTGTTTGATTGATTATGAACGTGAGTGCTGCTACTTATTAAATTTTAGAAGGTCGAATACTTCATTTTATCCATTCAATTCACTTATGTCCGCTAAGATGTATGTTAGCTAAGTATTATGAATCTCCTTCAAATATATGTGTATATGTAATGTATGTATATTTTGCAA